>NC_136424.1:79022500-80222500 GCF_052625555.1 Lactuca saligna | reverse complement strand
CTGGTGCAGCTCCGATAGCCAAGGCACCCTATCGGTTGGCTCCTCCCGAGATGCAGGAGTTGTCTACGTAGCTGCAGGAGTTGCTAGACAAGGGATTTATTCGTCCGAGTAGTTCACCCCACGGAGCCCCGATCCTGTTTGTGAAGAAGAAGGATGGGTCGCACCGGATGTGTATAGATTATTGGGAGCTGAATAAATTAACAGTGAAGAATCGTTACCCACTCCCGAGGATTGATGATCTCTTTGATTATTTGCAGGGAGCATCTTGGTTCTCCATGATCGATTTGCGTTCAGGCTATCATCAGATGAGGGTTAGAAAGGAGGATATACAGAATACCGCGTTTCGGACGCGTTATGGCCATTATGAGTTCGTGGTGATGCCGTTTGGGCTCACCAATGCTCCTGTCGCGTTCATGGACCTCATGAACCGTGTGTGTAGACCGATGTTGGATCGGTTTGTGATAGTTTTCATTGATGACATCTTGGTTTATTCCAAGACTCAGGAGGAGCATGAGTAGCATCTGAGAGAGGTTTTGGAGACCTTGAGGAGGGAGAGCTTGTACGCCAAGTTCTCCAAATGTGAGTTTTGGTTGCACGAGGTTCAGTTCCTTGGGCATCTCGTCAACCAGAACGGGATTTCAGTAGACCCGGCCAAGGTGGAGGCCGTGATGAGGTGGGAGGTTCCGAAGTCTCCATCTGAGATTCGGAGTTTCCTAGGATTAGCAGGCTACTATCGAAGGTTCATTCAGGACTTCTCTAAGATGGTCGTACCCCTGACACGGTTGACTAGGAAAGACGTGGTCTTTCGATAGGGGCCTGAGCATCAGGCAACATTTGAGACTCTAAGGCAGAGATTGTGCGAGGCGCCGATCTTAGCCCTGTCCGAGGGCGTGGAGAATTTTGTGGTATATTGCGATGCGTCAATCTCAGGCTTAGGCGCAGTGTTGATGCACAGGGGGCATGTCATTGCTTATGCCTCGAGGCAGCTGAAGCCTCACGAGGTGAACTATCCGACGCACAATTTAGAGCTGGGGGCGGTGGTCTTCGCCCTCAAGATATGACAACATTACCTTTACGGGGTTCGTTGTACCATTTACACGGACCACAAGAGTTTGAGGTACCTCATGGATCAGCCGAATCTGAACATGAGGCAGCATCGGTGGTTGGACGTGGTGAAGGATTATGATTGCGAGATCCTTTACCACCCAGGGAAGGCCAATGTGGTGGCCGATGCACTTAGCCGCAAGGCAACACTGATCAGGGATGTTTGCATGAGGATGCTTGTAGTGACTCCCCTGTTGGAGCAGATTCAGGAGGCTCAACAGGAGGCTATGAAGGAGGAGCATCAGAAGAGTGAGCGAATAGTGGGGCAAGTCACCTACTTCGATTATGATAGCCGGGGGTTATTGTTGGATTAGTGTCTAAGTCCATAACTGTTTTGGTATGTACTTGACCCGATTATGAGCATGGTCCTTTTGGGTTGCCTTCACCATAGCAATATATAGGATGATTTAAGGAGAGAAAGGTTTAAATATGATTTATTATTATATTATGAGAATAATATATTAAAGGAGAAATCATATTGTTTAATTAATATTGGTCAAGAATTAATTAAGAATTAATTTTGTGGTTAAAAGAGATTAATTAAACTTAGGGGACTGAAGTTGTAATTATAAGATAATTATAATTGGGCTATGGATCACCTAATAATATATAGGTTGAACGAATTCTATGGGAAGCCCATTAGAAATCGTCCAAGGGATATGTTTAAGGAGTCCATGGGCTGCTTAGGGCCTAAGCAGTCAGATTAGGGTTTCCTAGTTGTAAACCCTAATAGCCTACATGTATAAAAGGGACCCTTAAGCCCCAAAAACGTGGACAACACTTCCATTAGGGTTTCCAGCCGTTTTTGGTGCCTCCTTTACTTCTCCTCTTCATCCAAGTTGCATATGGTGTTTGTGACTCCATTAGAGGTACTACACTTGTGGTACTTGCTTTCAAGAGCTAAGGAAATTCAAGGAACTAGTTGTTATTGCTAATAACAACAAAAGGTATGTATTCTAGCTTTATATATGAATTTCGAAAATTATAGTAGCATGCTAGGTTTCTTTTTGTGTTCATAAAGCTGTATAACTAATAATGAAAACATAGATCCAATACTAGGGTTGCATGCACACATAGGATTGTTTGTATTAAACCCAACAGTGGTATCAGAGCCATTGGTTTTTGTTTTCAATTAGCTTTTATTCAAATTTATGAACTTGACATATTAGGGTTTATGGCTAATGAACCCTAAAGGCTAGGTAATTTTCGCAATTAGGGTTGCAAAACCCTAGATGGCGATTTTTGCTAGGGTTTCCCAAATCCTTTCCTTAGCCTCCAAGATTTTGAAATCTAGGGTTATCCAACCCTTGGATTTCGAAATTATCTCCTTCCCTAAGGTTAGATCCTAAATTTTAGGGATTTGGATAATCCCATATCTTGTAATTATCTTTTAATTGTTAAATATGGTAATTAAAGATCTTGAATTATCCCATCCCTTATTTTCGAGATTTAGAGAGGGATTCAAGGGATTAGGATATCTTAGATGTATAATTGGTAATTATCCTCATGATCTAGATAATCCCTTGTGATTTAATAATTTAAATTAATTGTTTAATTTATGGTAATTATTAAATCAAGAGTTTTAATATTTAAAATTTTAATTTAAATGTCTTAAATTCGAAAATTTTAAGTGAGATTAAAACCTAATTGTTTTGAAGAGTTTCAAAACTTGCCCTCAAGTTTTGGAATTTAAATTGTTGATTAAAAGTTAATTTTGAAAGTCTAAATTCCAAAACCCTGATTTTGAAAAAGTTCAAATTAAACCCTTATGGTTTTATTAAATTAATTAAGTGTATAATTAAAAGAGATTTAATAAATCCATAATGATTTTGGTTAGTTAAAAGTATAATTTAAACCACCTAGTATTTTAAAAGTGTAAAATACACCCTTATACTATATATAACATTAAAAGTTTAATATTATATATGTATAACTAAAAAGTCAGTCTTACCGTTAGTAGGCCTCATTCACGAAACTAGTCTATAAGGGGTGTTTATGGAAATTGCCTATAAAATGGCGATTGAATGGGTATCCACTCTTACCCACCGCACTCTTGACTAGTGGAGGGTCGTTAGCCGAACGGGTAGGATAGGACAGAAACCTTCCATTATAAGTATAATGAAGTACAAAGTAACTAAATGCTTTTTCAAATTCCCAAATCATAGTTACTTTAGGCAAAATGTGAAATTGTATGCTAACCCATGGAATTACACTTCGTACCCTTGTCAAACGTTAGTGGAGCGTGTGTGGTTAACCGACACACTAATTTGGGGATGACATTGGTAGCGAAGGGTGACTCGATGTTTGTCATAGATCAATGGAGCGTGTGTGGCTAACCGGCACATTGATTAGGTGATAGTAACATTGGGTGCACCATGTGATTCGTATGGTTATTTACACCTTGTTTGTGATCCTCGGCATCCCAGTCACAAATAGTAGGGCATAATCGAGATTAAACATGCCATTGAAAAGTTCAATGAATCTCAAAAGATCTAGGAGTTTCAATTCATTTAAAACTTAAACTTCTTTTTCGTTTTTCATGGTGGAAATTGGTAAATCGTCATTTACCTACCTTCAGATATTCTGCAACTAGATTACGGCATCCCTCTTCTAGGTTGTAGAGTATTGTGTTGGATCCTAGCTTGATGTTTCATTTGGGTGTTGCATCAAGAATTCTAATCAACTCAACTTGAATTTTCTCCCGTTTTGTAGATGTCTGAATCTTACAATGGTCTTCCCAAATCCTTTGGAACAAGCTTTCCAAATGAAGATGACGTTCCGAGATACGATCAAGGAAATGAGAGTCATGCTTCACTTCATCCACCTCCTCCAATTATTCTCCCTGACCCACAAGTTCAAAGGCTTGAAAAGTTCAAGCTCACTCAAGCCCTTTTGGCAAGTAAACACGAAGATGGGAAACCTGTGTGTGCGCACGTCTTAGAGATGAAGTCATACATTGATAGGTTAAACATGTTGGGTGTCGAGATTTCAAGTGAGTTGGCTGTTGACTGGGTTCTCCAGTCACTTCCTGAATCATATAGTGAGTTCGTTAGAGAGTACTATATGATGGACCACGACGTGACCCTAATTGATCTCACCTATTTGCTTATAGCTACTGAATCAGCAATGATTTGGCGTGCTGGTCAAACAAATTTGTCCAGTGAATCAAACTCCCAAACTTCAATGGACACTGGCAACATTGGAAGTCCAGAAAGAACTAAGTCTGTGATTGTCCGATGTGCCAAAGGAGTCTATTTGCTTTTATTGCCAAAAGAAGGGGCATTGGAGACGAAGCTGCCCTAATTACCTGAGAGATCTAAGAGATGGGAGAGTCAAGACGTATGGCTCTGCTTCAGGTAAAATCCATTAACTAACTCTTTTAAGTTCCTATTCTAGATTCTTAATACATGATGTGATAAGATTACATTTTGATGTTTTGTAGGATCGAAGAAAAGAGAGGAAGCTTGAGAAAAGAAGTGAGCTGAATCTGATCATGAAGAAATGGATTTCGATCGCATTACTTGAAGAATGGATTCTTGAGCTACAACTTGGAGTTAGAATAGATTGTTAACATAGTTTTTCAATTGAATTGCATTGTAAGGACAAGTTTTTTTTCCGCAATAAAATAAATTTTGATTTTGTCTTATTTATTTATCCTTACAATGAAATATATGAAAAATTGATGTTCATGTACTTCTATTATTAGCAAAATGGATTTGATTCTTAATTATGGAAATGTCAAAAGTGTACCAAATAGGGAGACTTTCTCATCGCCCAAGTTTCAATTGGACAGAAACTTGGAATCATGCAATGTGTATTGTATGATGAATGGAAAACTTTCACATTTGGGAAACTTAGACTAATTCTTTGGCAAAGTGTCAGTTGAAGGAATAGGAGATCAAGTACACAAGGTTGTGTGTTGATCAAGTCCACCACAAGAGTGACAAAGATATTCGTCATGATTTACTAAAGCTTAGTAAATATGATTATACTTGTAAGATTAAGTATAATTCTGAGTTGATTGAAAAAGTTTCAATGAATAGTAGAACGAATAAAGAAGAATCAAGTAGGCAGAAAGATAAAAGTTTCTCTATTCTAAGAAGAAGGGAGAGTACCTTTTATTGTGTTTTATGATAAGTCTTAATGATTAAGAACCATATCTCAGTTGATCCTCTAAGTGAGTCTTAGTGCATTTGCATGTCTAAGAAGAGGTATCAAGTATTGTAGAAATGGATATATCAATAAGTCAATCATACTTCGTTCCAATATCAAGTCTTAGAGTCAAGATTGTGACATTGAGTGAAAAGTCTTAAGTAGGTTTATAACACTCATCAAATGTGGAATTTGGAAAACTTTTCTTATTCTTGCACATTTGAAATTGGTAAGTTGTGCTCTCTTGGATAAGACAAAGACCAACTAGGACCAATGTGTGAAGTGTTTTGTCTTGATAAATGCTTCACTAACTCTTGAATATTTGTTTGTCAAGAAATGTTTCTTGACAAGAGAATCTTATATGTCAAGAAGTCAGTGGGAGTCTTAATGGTCTTAAAAAGTTTCAAGAACAAATCAAGAATAAACCTTATTGATCATCACTAGCACACGACTTGAGGTTTACAACCTATCGTGCTGACATTGTTTTGTTTCTGTGCCATTCCAATTGAGTTAATTGTGTATATGAGTTCTATGAGTTCTCATTTGAATACACACTAAATCCTTAGTCGATGGAAAGTAAATTAATATGTAAGGACAAGTTACTAAACTACTTGGAAGGCATGGTGGGCACTCGTGTTACCATAGGGCAAGAAATCAAGATTAAGAAAGTTTAGTCCATATGAGTTTGGATTTGTCGCAAACCTTGGTTTTGGCAAATTCACATGGATAGGAACTCATACACCATAAAATCTAAGTGTCATAAGATTCCCTCCTTCATGAAAATGACTGTGAGGAAATGCTTTCACTAAGAGAGATTTTAAGAAGATAGCAATTGTGAAAATTGCATTCTCAAATTCGATTATGGTTACGGCATCCCTTTCCATAGTTCGAATTGTGAGATTTGGCAATTAGTTTCAACATTTGGAACTTAGTAACATAAGTTATGAATTGTTTAAACACACATATGAGCTATCTAAGGCAAAGGTGTATAAGGTTAAGAAGCTTAGATAAAGGCTTATCGAAGCATCTGGTAGTAGAAATATGAATTTCAGAAGTTCAATAGGCATTGTTTTCTGGAAGTTCATTTGTTTTCTGAATACATGTCAAAGCTAGTGGGAGCATAAATGTTATGCTTATATGATAATCATCATGATAGTGGGAGCATAAGTGTTATGCTTGTATGATTGTTATGGCGAGTATTGCAAGTTAGCAATATTAATTATAGAAAAACAAAGATTCCATTTGCAAAGTTGCATGGGTTGAAAAGTTGTTTTGCTATAATTAAGGGAGAGAATATTATACTCCGTTTCAAAATCTAAAGCTTAGATTAAGAAATTTTAATATTTTCAGTCAAAGGATACATTGTGTGTTCTTAAAATTCAATTATGATTACGGCATCCCTCTTCATAGTTCGAATTGTGAGAACATGACACATAAAATATTATGGCAAAAGATTGGTAAAGTATCATATCTTTATGTAAGACATTATGCATCGTGTCCCATACGCTTCGGGTATAGGATCGATTGTAAATGCTATAGTATTTTACCATTCTAAAATTTTCCAAATGTCTAGCGCATTAAGAGGGAAAAAGGAATAGAATTGGTTTTGACTGAAAGAATTTAACAACTATCAAAGGACGATCCAAAGTTCGCTGAGGATTGATCGCTTGTAAGTATGGTATTGGATGGACCATATCGACATTATTATGAATAGATAAGATTCTATTAAGAATGAGTTGTCATATGGCAAATGTGGAAATGTTTTCATATTGGGAGTTGGATATTGAGAGTCTGTGCCTAGATTAGAAACTTTTATGCAAGAAGGATGTTCAAAGGAATGTACTTTGAATGTGAGAATTCACATCTATGGAATTGTCTTGTAACAATTTCTAAGAAAGTACTTTGTAATTTCATTAGCTACGTCTTGGTGACTTTTGTGCTATGATTTTGCAAAGGGATCGTTGCATAAAATGTTAGAATCTAGCATATTCTAGTAGTGGCAAGAACCTTGTGTTCTTACACTAATAATTAGGATTAAGGAATTGTGAAATGAGCATCATTGGAAAAGTTTTCAGGTGATCTATTTCACAAAGCATGGACCATAGGAAACACGGTGTGCATGCTTAGAGCATGGGACAATTGTTGTTGTAATTCAAGCAATGAGTTGATTATCCGAAACATTAAATGATAAATAATGAGTAATCAATATGGTGGATAAATAGAAGGGTTTTATTTACTCTCACAAGTTTGGGGCCATATAGGATTAAGTATTGTTGTCATGTTTCAATTTGCATGTTTTGACTTCCAGAATAACTAGGTTATTCAAACATCCACAGTTGGTCATACGTTGGGAGTAGGTATGAATAAAGACTATCATGAATCTGTCTGTAGATTGTCTGAAGTGTTTAGACATGGCACAAGTTTGCTACAGAGTTCGTGAGTGCTTTGATAAGATTAAAGTATTGGATTAAACCCACGCTCACTTGGATCACTTCACGGTTTTATCACGAGTGATTAGTGAGACGATAATATTGTATATTCTTGAAACCGAGATGTGTGAGTTGTTATTTGTTGGTCAGTTACACATTGATAATAAATAAACGCACCAGTAACTTGGTGTTATAAAACTTATTGTTGTGTGTGATTTGATCAGTAAATGCAAGCGAGTATTTGAGTCGAAGTTTATCCATTCCTTTTACCCAAAGTGGGATAAAAGCGATATATGTGGGCCTCTCGATGATTTAGTGATGACACCTAAGCGCTTGGCCAAGCCGGGACTAAGTTGATGTGTTCAATTGTAGTCTGTTATCAGTCGTCATGAATCGGAAGTCGAGAAATAGTATAGAGAGAATGATTGAAATTCATGTCTTTTGTCTATACGATATCTTGAGAATGGAGGAATATATAATCCCTTATCTAGAAGGACACGCTATCTGATAAGATCAGAGTTGACAGCGGCTTTTGAAAGCTACGATTGCTGATCAGGTTCTGAAGTCATATGGAAAATAGTTATTAGACTTATCCAAGTGGGAGACTGTTGGATTAGTGTCTAAGTCCATAACTGTTTTGGTATGTACTTGACCCGATTATGAGCATGGTCCTTTTGGGTTGCCTTCACCATAGCAATATATAGGATGATTTAAGGAGAGAAAGGTTTAAATATGATTTATTATTATATTATGAGAATAATATATTAAAGGAGAAATCATATTGTTTAATTAATATTGGTCAAGAATTAATTAAGAATTAATTTTGTGGTTAAAAGAGATTAATTAAACTTAGGGGACTGAAGTTGTAATTATAAGATAATTATAATTGGGCTATGGATCACCTAATAATATATAGGTTGAACGAATTCTATGGGAAGCCCATTAGAAATCGTCCAAGGGATATGTTTAAGGAGTCCATGGGCTGCTTAGGGCCTAAGCAGTCAGATTAGGGTTTCCTAGTTGTAAACCCTAATAGCCTACATGTATAAAAGGGACCCTTAAGCCCCAAAAACGTGGACAACACTTCCATTAGGGTTTCCAGCCGTTTTTGGTGCCTCCTTTACTTCTCCTCTTCATCCAAGTTGCATATGGTGTTTGTGACTCCATTAGAGGTACTACACTTGTGGTACTTGCTTTCAAGAGCTAAGGAAATTCAAGGAACTAGTTGTTATTGCTAATAACAACAAAAGGTATGTATTCTAGCTTTATATATGAATTTCGAAAATTATAGTAGCATGCTAGGTTTCTTTTTGTGTTCATAAAGTTGTATAATTAATAGTGAAAACATAGATCCAATACTAGGGTTGCATGCACACATAGGATTGTTTGTATTAAACCCAACAGTTATTGACACTACACTGTAGGGTGCGGGTGCTGTATCATGGAAGCGTGCGCCAGATCTTGATGGAGGAGGCACACAAATCCCTATTCTCTATTCATCAATGGGCGATGAAGATGTATCGGGATCTTCGCCTGGACTATTGGTGGCCCTGCATGAAACGGGATGTGGCTTGGTACGTCAAGCGGTGTTTGACCTGCAGGAAGGTCAAGGCTGAGCATCAGAGACCGCACGGCAAGATGCAGCCGTTGGATATCCCGTTGTGGAAATGGGAGGATATTACGATGGATTTTATCACAAAGCTTCCACGAACGGCACGAGGAGTAGATTCGATTTGGGTCATCGTGGATCGGTTGACCAAGAGCGCCCATTTTATTCCGATTCTGGAGAGTATCTCGGCCAAAAATTTGGCCGATATCTATATCAGGGAGATAGTGGCCCAGCACGGGGTGCCAGTGTCAATGATATCAGATCGAGAGGTGCAGTTCACTTCCAGGTTTTGGAAGAGGTTTCATGATAAGTTGAGCACTCATCTGCATTTTAGCACCGCCTTTCACCCGCAGACGGATGGTCAGAGTGAGAGGACCATCCAAACATTGGAGGATATGTTACGGGCGTGCGTGTTAGATTTCGGTGGTAGCTGGGATACCTATCTTCCCTTGGCTGAGTTCTTGTACAACAACAGCTACCACGCGAGTATTGACCATCCCCCATTCGAGATGTTGTACGGTCGGAGGTGCAGGACCCCGATATGCTGGGGTGAAGTTGGCCAGAGGGTCATGGGGAGCACCGAAGTGGTGCTCAAGATGACCGAGAGAATCCAACAGGTTCGGAGAAGGTTTCAGACTGCGCAGAGTCGGTAGAAAAGTTACGCCGACAAGCGTCGATCAGACCTGGAGTTCCAAGTCAGGGATATGGTTCTCCTGAAGGTGTCGCCTTGGAAAGGCGTCATTCGATTCATGAAGTGGGGCAAGTTGGGCCCAAGATTCATTGGACCGTTCAGGGTTGTAGCCCGGGTGGGCAAGGTGGCATATAGGCTGGATCTGCCAGCCGAGCTCAGCCAAATCCACAACACCTTCCATGTCTCCTAGCTGCGGAAGTGTCTCATGGATGATTCAGCAGTGGTGCCATTAGAGGATATACAGGTTGACGACAGCCTGAATTACATTGAGCGCCCAGTCGCAATCCTCGACCGGAAGTCGAAGGATCTAAGGAACAAGAGGGTGGAGCTAGTGAAAGTGCAATGGCAATACCGCAAGGGTTCGGAATGGACTTGGGAGCCGGTGGAAGAAATGATGGAGCATTACCCCGAGCCGTTTCAGGATCGAGCGGCAAACTTCGAGGACGAAGTCTAAAATAAGTGGGGGAGATTTGTAAAACCTGGTTCCTGGTACGTAAAATTTATCTAAGTATTTGTCATTTTAGCCTTGGACTCGGCGAGTTATAGGTCCGACTCGCCGAGTAGGGACGCGGTTCGGGGGCACGTTTAAGTTGGCGACTCGGTGAGTCCATATTCTGGACTCGGTGAGTCACCGCTGTTTGATGAAACCCTAACTTTCAAGGGTTTGCACCCTTATTAAACCCTCATTTCCGCCCCAAGCTCGCCCCCATTCACCCTCAGAGCACCCAACATCGTTTTTGCCCTTTTCCTTGTGAGATTGAAGTGTTTTGGGTGTGTTCTTGAAGTTTTTGAGGAGAAAGAAGAGTAGATCAAGAACAGGAGAAGGAGGCCAAGCATTTTTGTGACATCTCAATGTTTTCCTTGAGGTATAGCTCGTTTCCCCTCTGTTTTCAAGCTTGTAGTCCCTAATAGCTTTATGAAAGTCCTTCTTGAGCCATTCTCCAAGCTTGTTTGTGCTTTGTGGGTTGTAATAAGTTGTTAGCCTTTAGATCTAGGCATGATTTAGTCCCTGGGGATTGGATCTACTGCCTTTATGGAGTCATATTGCATGAAAGTCCTAGATCTACCCCTTTTGGTTCACTTTGAGCCCTAAAACCATCATCGGTGATTATCTACACGTAAAGTTGGAAACTTTACGTGTAAACCAGGCGCTAGGAACCCGGATCTATGAATGGCATGGACTGGATTCAAGCAAAATCACGTGTATAGTTTTTGCATGAGGCAGACTCGGCGAGTCGTTCATCTGACTCGGCGAGTCGGGTCGCGAGTCCCCAAGATGTTCCCCTTTTTGTATTTGCGACTTGGAGTAGTGAGTCATAGGGTATGACTTAGTGGGTTGGAAGCCAAACTCAATCATGAAGTAACTCGGCGAGTCAATGCCATGACTCGGCGAGTTCATGGCAATCTTCTTGTCTCAAGAACAACTCGACGAGTTGTTCATACAACTCGGCGAGTCACAGCTTAGAGTGTTCTTCGGATGAAGGTGAACTCGGCAAGTTGTTCATACAACTCGGCGAGTAGGATGAAGGACTATTGGACTTGGGTATAGAGAAAGGGACTCGGCGAGTTGGCAAGCCAACTCGGCGAGTCTGGTCAACTGGCAGTTGTCTGTGACTTGACTCATGACTTGTTAAGGGTAAATGGACAATTTACCCTGAGGGTGATTAACAGTATTTGACTAAGTGTTTGGTGGGCATTACAGCCGGAGGATTTCCGGAGCAGCAGTAGCAGGCAGACCGTTCCCACACAGATCAACAACTACTACGAGGTGAGTTACCTTACAGTAGCGATGGATCTAAGGCCACAATGCCGGCCCACCAGTAGGAGATGTATGATAGATGATTGTCTTTGTGATATCATCTAGGTTTGCTACTACCTGATGTGTTATATGCTAGCATGATATGTTGTATGTGATAGTAGTAAAGTTTTTTTGTTAGGACCGAAGGGTAGTCAGACACCCCAGATACGTCTGACAGTATATGATGATATGTTTGCATGCTGGCTTTTTACGTTATATGCGATAAAGGTAGTAGGAGGGGACTAGTCCCCGAGTTCGGTTGCTAGGACCGAAGGGTAGTTCAGGCACCCTAGATATGTTTGATAATATGATATGTTATGATATATATATGTGATAGTAGCAGTAGGGGGTGAAATAGTCCCCGAGGTTCGGTCGTCAGGACCGAAGGGTAGTCAGCACCCTAGAACAGCTTGACATGGGTAGTCAGCACCCCAGAATGGCTTGACACGGGTAGTCGGCACCCCAGAATGGCCGTACCGGGTAGGTCGGGCATCTCAGAAATGCCTGGAAATATGCATGATATGTGATTGTATGGTATGCGGTATGATGGGGGAACTCACTAAGCTTCGTGCTTACATTTTTAATTTTGGTTTCAGGTACCTCTTCTTCGAATAGGAAAGAGCTGGCGCAGTAGCGGGCCATCACACACATGCTTCGTATTCCGCATCATGAGATCTTCCTAGGGATTTGTACCCTGACATTAGTATATTTTATGAAATGTTTTCCAGACATGTGATATCTTTATAAAATGTTATGATCAGTAAACGTTTTAATTCGAATGTTTTGCTAAATATATGTTTTCAAAAATGAAATTTTTGGCTCGTATTTTTGGGCTGTTACAACCTTGGTGCCTTCGACCATTGAGTATAGTGATGAAAACTCACCTCGCAAATATCGAACCGAAGTGGTAAGGTCAAACTCTCGAATCATAGCCACAGACTCCACCACTTATATTTTCATAAGACCACTTCCATAAATTTCCAATTTACTAAAATTCCCCCAGAAATCAAATTGGTCAATCCTTGGTCAAAGTCAAGGTCAACAGTCCATGTTGACCAACTCATCGAGTCCTTACAAAACTTGAGAAGTCATGAAACCCCTAGTTGACTCGTCGAGTTTCTAGAAAACTCGTCGAGTCCATGCGTGTTCACAAGTCGAGAAAACCCTAACCGACTCGTCAAGTCGTCTTGCTAACTCACCGAGTTTATGCAGAACCCTTAAAGGCTAATCTTCATCAGACTCACCGAGTTGGCCATGCAACTCGTCGAGTCCCTTCAGTCCTTTCTCCATTCAGATGTTTGTAAGCTATCCCAAAGCTCCATATTGCAGATCTAAGATCCTAGGGCGTACTTCCTACGTAAAGTTGCAAACTTTACGTACATGCAAGGTGCTAAGGGCCAAAATCAAGCTAAAGAAGAGGATCTAGATGAGGAAAAGGCATTATATTGATAAAGGCTAAAGCTTTATGACTATAAGGACCAAGATGAACCTATATTTGAAGTTGCAACTTCAGATCATGCCCAACACCCGAAATGAATCACTAACATGCTAAAATGGCGCTATTCTCAAGCATGGAGAGATCTAGCTAGAATGAAGTCAAGGTGATGACTTGTTACCTTTAAAGTGATGCTAAGATGGAGTAGAATTCGGATCCAAAACGTTTCCTTGCTCCAATCTCCTTGGTCTTCAAGCTCTTCTCACCAAAATCCACCTTCCAAGCTTAATGACACACAAATATGGAGAGTAAATATGATTTAGGGTTTCTGAGATCAAGGGGGCTGTAAGGAAGGCTAATGACCCTTTAAATATGGTGCAAAACCCTAAAAATTAGGGTTTCATCCTCCAGATCCAACTCGTCGAGTTGTGTCCTCCAACTCGTCGAGTTGGTTACTTAAGACACATGGCCAAATCCGTTCATACTCGATGATTCGGGGCATCCAACTCGTCGAGTAGACCTTTCAAAATGAATATAAGGCTATAAAGATTATACATGAGAGTTGGGGTGTTACGTGGTCGATAATCATCATTGGTAAGGGCCCAAATGCTTTTACAACAGACAACCATTTTTCGACTCATGGTAGAAAGTGCAAAAGCCTGGAAGAAAAATTACCTTCTGATCATAGGATGGCACGAGAAAATCAAAGAAGAACGGATAGGAGATTATTAAACCGATCCCTCATATTTATACTAGACCAATAAATATGATTTGACTGCTAACGACTAGTAAAACTACCCGTTGAAATTTAAATTACCTATCCGTTATGGGTTAAAACTGAAAACTACTATTCTCTCTCCTTTCACTTATTTACTTTAAGTTATTCCTTTAATATTTACAAAACTAATCCCTATATTTTCAGGAATAACTCGGGAGTAATTGTTAGGGCCAGGATCCTTCCAATATTCAGGATCCTTAGCTACCTCAACATCCCGGATAATTACCATTATTATTTTTATTAATATTTATAACGGTCATATCTTGTCATAGAGGATCCCGGAAATATCAGACATCTTGTTGGCTAGTTTAGACTATATGTTGACACTTGTAATCTGGACACAACACACTGTATTTTAGTCTAAGTTTACTATATGAAATTCTTTACTTATTCTTAATAATAAATCAATGTAATCTTCATTTTATATCAATAAAATCATCAAGGAAGGTGGTCATTATCACCTCCCAAGGTTTTATGCCGGAGATCCTAGCAAGGATCAATGGCTTTCCTTGTAAACCATTGTGTCACTTTCTTTGCCATTTTCTATTACACAACCTGAACATCATAGCCTCTCATTCAATTTTTTTGATTAGTTCTTGTGTAATTTTTTACCAAAACATCAGCCACAAAGTCTGCTAGTGCTTGCGACTTTATTTTGGATCTTGGCTCATACTTTATGTCCAATGTGCTGAGCTTCACGGACCACTTAGCCATCCTTCCTCACATCTTTGGTTTTCTCATAACATTCTTAATTAGATAATTAGTTTTTACATGTATGGTATGAGTCTTAAAATAATGTCTTAACTTAGTAAAGTTGTAGCTAGTGCAAGTATCGGTTCATTGAGATGAGAATACTTGGTCTCAGCATCTAGGAGAATTATACTTACATAGTAAATAGTATGTTGGTCCCTGTCAAGATCCTTGTCCAGGACTGCACTTACAACATTTGAGGATACTAAAAGGTATATGAGGATTGACTCTTCATATAATGGTTTTACTAATAGGGTGTGGAGCTTAAGTATTTTTTTTTTTTTTAATTCTTGAAAGGCATTTTCATGCTCCTTGGTCCATTTAAACTTCTTGTTTTTCTTTAGGATGTCGTAGAAAGGTTAACACTTCTCAGATGATCGTGAAATGAACTTGTTTAAATCTATTGCTCTTCCATTCATCCTTTGGATATCTTTGGTCATATTTGGGGATCTCAGATCAATTATGGCTTTGATCTGTTCAGGGCTTGCTTCTATCCCCCTCTTGGTGACCATATATCCAAGAAACTCTCCTTCATTCATTCCAAAGTGGCATTTTGAGGGATTTAGCTTCATGTTGTATTCGTCTAAAATGTCGAAGGCTCCGTGAATATCCTTGAGGCGATCTTCAACTCTCTTAGACTTGACCACCATGTCATCAATGTAGACTTCCATGGTGTCCCCCAGTTTTTCCTTGAACATTTGATTCACTAGCCTTTGGTATGTTTCCCCTGCATTTTTAAGACCAAAAGGCATGACAATATATACATATAGGGTTATGAAGATAGTATCCTATTGAGACGTCCATGAATGTTAGTAGTTTATGTCCTATCGTGGCATCAATCATCGAGTCTATGTGTGGCAAAGGGAAAGGATCCTTGCGGCATGCCTTATTGAGATCCATGTAATCTACACACACTCTCAATTTTCCATTCTTCTTTTGGACCACCACTACATTGGCTAGCCATCTTAGGAACTTTAAGTCTTTAATCATCCCGATTTTGAGAGGTTTTTCAACTTCTTCTTGAATGATTTGGTTTCTCGTGGGTACAAATTTCCTTCTTTTTTGGTGCAAATTTCCTTCTTTTTTTTGGTGCAAATTTCCTTCTTTTTGGGTGCAAATTTCCTTCTTTTCATGGTGAGGATCCTGGATGTTTTCTCTATCCTGTTCATCAAAGATGATCTCCTTTCTATTTGTTAGCGGCGTGTTTTTTGGGGGCCTTTCATCCTTTTCTGTCTTGGATACTCTGGGTTGCATTTTAGCTACAAAATAAGAAGGTCCCCAAATGTCAGATCCTCCAGAAATAGCACGAATTACCTTGGTGCCTAAGGGAGCGAATACTGGCTTTTCCAGGATCTTCGTAGAGTCTTGCTCTTTTTACCTGGGTCTTTCTTTTTTCCTTCCTATGATCTCTTGAGATATCCCTTACTCAGGAGATAACTAATCTCATTTCTGATGGATATGCAATCCTCAGTGTTATGATTGAAATCCTCGTGATATGCACACCATTTAGATTTGTCTTTACAACTACTTGACTTCTCTCCCTTTCATAGGCAACTCACTTTGTCACCAAGATCCCGCATGACTAATATTAGACCGAAAACATCCACAAAGAGGCAGTAATCAGTAATTTTAGTAAAATCTTCTTCCTCTCCTTCATCATCGAGGGTGTTGGCCCTGTGATGATAAGGATTGGAATATGATTTTGACTTATAGGATCTATGGGTTGAGGATTAGCCTTCCTGTTAGGGTTGTCATAGGAATCCAGCGCGTTGGCCCTCTTTTGTATTTCTTTGTCTTCTTCCAATCTGATGAACCTTAATGCTCTGCTTCTAACTTCATCCATTCGTTTTCATGGAGTCATTACAAGGTCCTCGTAGAATGGAGAGTCCTTTAAACCTATCTTAAAGGCCTCCAGGATAGTGACCATGTCGATATTTGATATGTTAAGAGCTTCCCTACCAAACCTGCCTACAAAGTTCCTTAAGGATTCTTTAGGATTTTGGATCGCCGATAGAGATCACTAGTGATCCTTTCAAATATTCTGCTTCAAGAAAACTGATTATTGAAAAGATTCATTAAATGAGCAAAAGAGGTAATAGAATAGGGAGGAACATTAAGAAGCCACTTTAAGGATGATCTTGTAAGAGTCAATCTAAAGCCTTCGCATAAACAAGCTTCTTTTAAGTATGTCAGAAAGGGAATGATCTCCATTCTCTCCTTATATTACGCGATATGTTCTTCAGGATCCATGGTTTCATCGTAAGGCTTCATGCTAGGAGTTTGGAAGTACTTAGGAAATTCGATATCAGCTATTGAGGGGATAAATTTTGAGATCCTGTGACTGGTAAGGGATGCTTCTGGTATAGGTTGGACCACCCCTAGTACGCTTAAGATCATCTGTGTCTTAGCTGTTGGAGTTCTTTGGCCATGACCAGGCTTATTCCTGCATCAAGATCCATAGAGTTAATATTACTGGTGTTATTGTTAAAGAAGTTACCGGTATTTCTATTATTAGGGGTATTGAAGGTCTCATCAAGATCCTAAATCACAGGAGTTTGAATGTACGAGATTTCTCTCCCTGTTGAGGTAGCAACGAATGTTGGAGTTGTTGGTTCCGAGCATTTCCGTAGGGATCTCGTATTGTCGAAATTCAGTATCCTAGGTTGCAAGGTTGAGGGTGTCACCTCTTGGGGTTTACAGATCTCCTCCATTACCATTTCCACTTCTTTAAGTATCGTTTTATTATCCTCTTATTGATGAGCCGCCTGTTGTGTCAACACCTTTTATCATAGAGAAGAGTTCGTTATTAGAGACCGGGGAAGGAGGATCTTAGGATCCCAGGGATTTTGGAGCAGCCGGAGGAGTGTTTTTCTTTAGCACATCAGAAGTTTTCCTTTGGCCAGGGCGTCCGCTTAGAAGAGGTCAAAGATTTTTCGGAGGAATAGAGGGAATAGAGGAAGAAGAAAGCATTGGTTGTGAAGACATGCTTTTCAAGGATTATTAACGCCACGACCCCACATTAGGTGCCAAATTGTTTTGGTCAAAAATCAATTGAGTGAATATTGACCAAATTGAATGAGAGTATGTAAACGAGTATAAGTATTGCAGTGAGTCTAGTAGTGTGTAGTGTGTGAAGTATATGTGTATTTATAGTCTAGTTTAAGTAACCATAAGTTCGATATTTTTGGGATCTTTTCGAATAAATATGAACACATTGGTTTGACATGGTATTCCCAGGTCTTCTACCTGGTAAAAACGTTTCTTCGTTAATAATGAGTCTTATGTTGAGTATTTCTGCACATGTTAGAAAAAGATTAGAAATATATTCGTTAAAAATGTTAGGAAATAATAATAATGATAATGATCAGGATCCTGAGATATGTTCGGGATCCTGAGAGTTCTTTATAATCCGAGATCCTGAATAGGGTTGATGATCTTGACCCTAACAACATCCACAAGTTCAAACATTAAAAATTCATATAAAAACAAGTTAGAGATCAATCCAAATACATTAAGATGAAACATAACAATAAGTTATACATCAATCCATATACATCAAAAAGAAAATAATATATATAGCAAAACAAAATATAGTTTTTGAAGAATCCAAACACATAAAAAAAACTTCATAAGATTTATCATAAATTTTTATTTAAAGAAATATATATATATATATATATATATATATATATATATATATATATATATATATATATATGTGTGTGTGTGTGTGAAAAAGACCATCAAACTTTATTCCGCAAAATGATTCTTTTTATATGTGTTTTTATTCAATTTAATATGTTCAATAAGTTTAATTTGACCGGTTCAACCGAGTTTTTATAAAATCGGCAAGTTTGTTTCGATTTTGAAATAAATATAACACCAATGAATATCAAACCACTTATTTTTCCAATTCACGGTCCAACTGATATATTCAAACCGATTTTTAAGATAATGCTTCTACTAGTATATGAATTAATTTTAATAATTAATATATTTATCAGTTATATTTTAAATATTACTTTATTATACTTTTATTTCTCATCATTTTAGCAAACGATTGAATATATTTATAAAAGAAAAAAAGTATCGTAGTCTTTCATTTAAAACTATTAAAAGAACGGATAAGCCTCGGATTTAAAGCGGCATTATCCAAATTGAGTTGTGTCTTGTGAGGAAGTTAAGGAACATGGGGTTTGTTATGATCTACTGTTGTAACCGTGGCAGTCAATTATTGGTTAATCTTCTTGTGGGCCAATCTTGGAGACGGATAAGTGTTATGATTTTTGACACGTTGCACCATGATTCCAACAGAAAACCGCAAAATGCAAATACAACAACATATCAAATGCTTAAATTTGAAAAAGCTACAATTCATGCCTCTGTGTTTTTCCACCAAACATAGAATTAGATAATTATAAAAGTTTTTATTTACAGAATTAATCAATTTATGTTATGATATGAATATTTATGCCATGACCATAATCGTATTTGGTATGTTATAGATAAACATTTTTTTCTTTTTGAGTTTTTAATATTGTTATATTTGTTAAACCAAAAAAAAAAATTTATATTATGCTTTTTTAGAATACAAATTAGACGAAATTTTCAAAATGTTTTTTCTTTTTAAATTTAAAAATATATCCACTTAGTTATCAAAATGTTAAATTTTTTAGCTGTTATACCAAACATGGCCTAACATTAGCAATATCTTTACAAAAATAAAATTCATAGTTTTATTATTTAGAATAAAAGAGTAGAAAAGGATAAACATAAAGTATTTCAAAAATTCAAAGTTATACTTGTACGTTTTGAATTAAGACTTGTATGTCAAAGAGTCTATAAATTATCATGGGAGGCTAACGGTTTCAGTTCCCCTCCCTCCTTTCACGTGTTCTTCTCCTCTTCTCTTGCTTTTCTTTTCTTTTTTTTTTTTTTTTTTTGTTTCCAATTTTCCGTTTTTTTTTTGCTTTTGTTTTTGGTAATGGAAGGAAAAAAACAACACAGTTCTTCGTCTTCCTTCACTACTGAGCTTTTTGGATCAAAGGAGTCATCTGCTTCATCTTCTTCTGGTCTCTTCCATTCCATTTTCCCTCCGCCTTCAAAGGTATCTTCGAATGTTTTGTTGTGTTAATTGATTACTTTAGCTTTATGTTATTGATAGGATGAATGGTATGAAGATTTGGTATTATACAGTTTCTGTTTAATGATTTGATCGGAAGAGTTGGTTATTATGCCGAATTATTTGAATCTGAAAAGCAATTTAGATTAATTTTGTAAACTAAACGTGAATTCTGCGTGAGAATTAAATAACGTTTACCAGTTGCTTGATTTCTTGAAGAAATGCCTTCAAGTCTGAAAACAAGCTTTTTAAGCCATTGATTGCTTGTTTGTTTAATTTGAGATATGTTTGAGGATTTTGACATTTTTGGTTGTTTCTGGTGTAGGAGAGAACTCAACAAAAACTTTTGACCTTCTCAAAATAAATTGAAAAAAGTGTTTGGTTATTTGTTAAATTATTAATTATATTAATAAAAAATATTCAGTTGTTAATTATAACAGTGTTTTATAAGAAAAAATAAATAATTTCTTGCATGTTTATGACATTAATCTTAAATAAAATTACTTTTATCTGCTAAAATAGTTTAATGGAAACATTGACAGATTTTTAAATATATTTCAGTAGTTCAAAGTGAACCTTTAATTATTGATACTAAGAAAAAGATATTATTTTTATTAAAAAATTAGAAAAATAGTATATCTTTTAAGAAGTTGGTAATTTTAAATATTTTTCAAAGGAACAGTGCATTCCATTGACAATTTCTGTGGAAAACAATATACATGGACCCCAGTCCAAAAAGCTACTTGGCTTTGTAGGTAACTTCACTTTTCCATGTTACAAATGAAATATGGTTTTTTAATTGGTAGAAACATTTCAAGAATAATTAAGTTTCTCAATTTATTACTATTTTAGTTCTCTAGTTGTTTAAAGTTTTGAAATAGAACTTAGATGAATAATTATATGTTAACACAAAAAGGGCAACTAAATAATTATATTGAAACTAAAAAAAAATTGTTTTTTTTTTTTTTATTCAAACACTTCAAACTTTACTTCAAACTTTAAATGAAGTCTTTCCCTAAAATTTTATATAAATACAATTTGTTTTTCTATAAGGAAATATTTTTTTGTTACAATTTATTATTGTTATTTTTTATTTTATTTTCAGGCTCAAGGAACCGAGAAGAATTATGATTTTGCAATCAAACGAGGTTCGAACATAAATATAATAGTATCTTGGATTTATATATCAAGCTAGTATTTGAGGACATGTGAACTCATGTGATATGTAACCATTTTTCTCTATCTGTAGCATGTATAGAGTTAAGTAATTGTAAAATGTTGTTTAAGAAAACATATAACACATGGAGTTAAAAAAGTATGCTTTTGGTTTTAAAAGTTTAAAATGAACCACTTTTTAAACTACATAGGTAGATGGATTAAAATTGGGTGTCAAAACAATTGTCTAATTTTCTAGAGTTGTTAACATTATATTTATTTTGAAATATTAACTAATATTTATTAACTTTGAATATCAGATTCTTTTAAAGATTTATAATATTTAAGAGGTTGAAAACACTTAAAACACATTTTAAATGATTTATTCATTTTTAGTTAATATTTATCTATACATTTGCAAATTAGACCGATTAGAGATAGACTTTTAACCAAATTTGGCCAAACATCTTTTGGATAATTTGTCGTTGCTTTAGGGTTCTTAACTTTTACATGAACACAAATCATTCACTAATGACGCTACACATTTTTACAAACTAAATAAAATAAAAAATCATCTTCTCACTTCATTAGTAATTCTTTATGCATTTAAAAAAGTCACAAATTGTTATAATTCGCTTAATTCAGACTCTTTGGACAAAGAAGACAAAAGTCTGAATCCAAAAACAGATACGAGCCCATTTTATGAGCAACAAAGATCGCAACCATGTCATCTTAGCTCCTCCATATACTATGGTGGACAAGATATCTACACCAATCCTACAATTTCCAAAAACACCTCAGGACATTCAACAGTAAGTGACCATATACAATCATACCTTTAATTTCTATTGGGTTCTAAAGAAGGATTTAGAATGTATTATGAACACAACTGTGAACAGATATGTAATTTCAATTAGAAAGTTATGTTTTTCGTTGTCACAAATTCTCAAAAATGTTTGTTATTTGCAGCAGTACAACCAAGAAGGAGAAGATGATGGACGTGCCTCACGAGGTAACTGGTGGCAGGGTAAGCTAAAACCTTTCAATTGCTTAATAATTTTTTAAAATATTTGTGTTTTATAAAAAGCGTCTGAATGTATACTAATAGCTTATATTATTGTTTTTGTTAATAATTCAGGATCACTTTATTACTAGTTAGTTTGCACGACTACATCTATGGAAAATGAAATTGGCGTTACTAGGTAAAGTTTGTCCTTTAATGGTCCTAAATAGTCGTTGTTACTTTTATTTAATTTGAGCATATGATATTAAAAGAGTTACATGTTGACTTTCTATACCTTGATTTCAAACTAGTAAGTCATTAGACTTCAATAATTCATTCGTTCTACATTCTTCTTGCTTGCAGGATGTGTTGAAACTCAAAGAAAAAGATAGCACGAGAAGAGAAAGGCTATTTTGTGTTTTTCGTTTTCTTATTTTATATATAATAACGCCATGTCTTTTTTTCTTTTTACATAGAATAATGTTGTCTGTTAAAGGTGACACTGAACGGGTTTGTGATCTAAAACTTTATGCTGTAAATATTTGCTTGACGTTTGGAAAGTTATTGGTCAGTTGTGCTTGTTTGACATCTTAAATGTTTCGATCATGATTCTTGTGTAAATCGTTACAATAATTGATTTTTGATTAGCTGGACGTATGAATAAGGTTAATACGATTCCAAACAAAAAGAGTATATAAAGCGATAGAAGGATAAAGTTTTTTTTTTTTTTAATCTATAATCTATTTAAAGTTCTGCGGGTTATTTTCAGTAACTATAAACAATAAATCGAAATCTTATGACAATTTTATTCTCAATGTATGGTAATGTAGTGTGTACTAGGTGGAGTCGCTTTTTATGTATTCGTGACGTAGGTACAGCTTTATATCCATTCTCTTGTGTTTCTTCTCTTTTGTCTTGTTTCCTATTGTGCTCTTAATCAAGTTACATGTAGCCATTTTGATATGTGAAAAGAATATATAACTGGATGCGGAATATTGTGTAATGCTTTTGTAAAAGCACAAGCATCCATATATGATATACCCACATACATGGTGGATCTGATACAATCTCATTAGATTGGATACAATAAAAACATGTTTATAAATAAATTTTATTATTAAACAATCTTTTTGAGATATTGCAGTACCCAAACGTCTCATGTACTTCCGTCATTGTTGGATGGAATTAGTCATTACCTAAAACGAGAAATCAACACTCCAAATATATATATATATATATATATATATATATATATATATATATATATATATATATATATATATGTGTGTGTGTGTGTGTGTGTGAGAGAGTGTGTGTGTGGAAGAGAAATTACTCATCTTGTGAAAATGTTAAGTAAGTTTTAATTAGTATATTTTTAATTGTATATTTTCTTCTTATCACTTAATGATTTTTCTCCTTAAAAATAAGATTTCAAGTTAGAAAATGAGGAAGAGGAACGCCAACTGATCAATAAACGAATTGAATGCCAAAAGTATCATACAAAACAAACAAATTAAAGGTCGTGTTTTGAGAATCTTGATTTTTGTGTATATGGCCAAGAGACTGAACTAAAAAATATTCGGGATAAGAAGGGATAATGAAATTAAGTTTTTGTCCATTACCAACTACCATTGATCATGTGACCACAAAAGGAGCTGCATTATATCTTATAGGCTTTATGTCCACGTTGCAGCATCTCATAGATATTCTTTTTAGTTAATTAGGGTTGTATGTGAAGCTGAGAAGTTATCGTGCAGTGTCTGGTAAAGATCATTGTGAGACCTTCCATGGCCGTTATTTGACAAAGACCTGTCAACCACATGTTATCCTTTCGCAGATGACTATGACTCAGACTATCATTCTTTTCTTTTCTTGTCAGCTTCAATTCCATATCTTCAATTGGTCCTTATTCACCTATTTTCTCTCTCTCGTGGCAACCTCTCGTTTATCAAATAATTGAAATATATATATATATATATATATATATATATATATATATATATATATATATATATATATATATATATATATATATATATATATATATATATATATATTCTCATAGACTGAGTAATCATAAATAATTATAACAATCTGTGACATAAAAGGTGGTGGTGAGAAAGGCACGGGTAGTATAGCCGATGGAGGTAATAGTGGTGGGGTCAGCTGATGTTAGAGGTGGTAGTAGTGGTTGTGGCATTGGCGTTGATAGTTGTGGTGGTGGGGATGGTGGCGGAGGAGAAATGAACGAACACCACGATTTAATCATTAATAATTATAACAGGCCCGCCGTACCGGTATGTCGGAGGGTTAGAGCGCACTACAAGAAATTAGAGTATTACCGGCGATAACCGTCGCCGCTAAAAGTAACATTTGTCACCGCTAACATTATTACTTTAGCGGCAACACCGCCCTTTAGCACCGACAAGTAATGCGGAAACTAATTGACGTTGCTAAAGGCCGATGTCGCCGCTTATACCTTTATTTCTTGTAGTGGCGGCAGATGTGAAATATATGACTAAAGTTGAATCTCAAAATCTCTATTTTATTTTTAATCTCAACGGAACCTCTCTCTCTCTCTCTCTCTCTCACACACACACACACACACACTCACACACACACACACACACACACACACT
Organism: Lactuca saligna; assembly: GCF_052625555.1. Lineage (NCBI taxonomy): Eukaryota > Viridiplantae > Streptophyta > Magnoliopsida > Asterales > Asteraceae > Lactuca > Lactuca saligna. The sequence goes on along the minus strand of NC_136424.1, from coordinate 80,197,835 downwards.
CTCTCTCTCTCTCTCAGATCTCTCATCTCAAGAAAAGGAAACATTAACGACAACAACGCTATTAGAGGGGACATGTAATATACGCATTACATGTTGCTGCTAATAGCGGTTGTTGTCGCTAATGCTGTTACAGTGTCGATCCGCGTCAAATGAACCCCGTCCGTTCGATCTGTTTTTCATCCAACGTTGGAAAATGAGAAAAAAGGGCTCTATCTTTTGTAATTTGGTAATTTTTAGAAAGTAGAATGTTGTAATGATATGTTGTCACAACTGGCAATTTAGTCAGGAAGTTCTATGATCATGTAAATATCATCCATGATACTACTTGTAGTCCTAACTTGAGAGTATACACTATATTAATTCTATGACAACACACTTAGTCGAGATTTACAATTGAAATTCAAAACTCTATGCAAAGCATTTTTGAAAGTCAATTGGGAGTTGAAACCCTAAAGATCCTGGTTCAAGTTCTATATAAATTAGGATTTTTTTATTGGGCCTAATGGACTAATAAGCATTTAATTCGACTATTTTGGGCTTAGAAACCCTATTGGGATTCTAAATAGACCCACATTCATAAAACTTAACATTTTGAGCCATATGGGACTAAAATGGATTGGTTTACCTCTAATGGGCCTTATTGGGCCATAAATGATTTCATTTACCTTAATGGATCCTAAACCGCTAAATGGACTTTAATTTGTGTTGTGAACACCAAAGAGAGCCCAACGGGCCGAAAAATGCCCTTGAGCTTCATGAAAATTCGAACAAGCCAAGAATGGGAACAAACCCATTTCATCTCCATTCCTTCAAGCCCATTCTTGGCCCAAGTGATTAAACAAAAAAAAAAGGAAAAATAAGGAATTACCTTTAAGTGACACCTCACTAAGATATGGTGGTATTCAAGGTCATTAGCATCACACATATCTAAACTAAGATGCCCTAATCCATCATGCAATGACCAACAACCCTTTCTCCCCCCTCTTTGTAACGACCCAATTTTACCATGAAAAATTTTCATTTTTAAGTTAATCAAAACCAATCCCATAAACCATAGTTTTCCAAACATATGTTTTCAAATAACATTCATTGCATCATTGTTTTTCCTTTTAAAACATCAGAGAGTCCCAATTACATTAAAAGAGAGAGATAGAGTGTGCGTCACGTCATCACGCCTTTCCCTTGCCCTTGGGCTCAAAAGTACCTGAAAAAAATCAACAACCTGTAAGTGAAATGCTTAGTGAGTTTCCCAGAGCATACCACACATATTCATATACACATATCCTGTTAGCTAGTAAAGCTATAACATGTCACATAAATCATGCAATATAATCCAGCAAGAATGTTACGGGCTACCCCACATGGTCTTTACCTAGGACTGCCATGGGCTACCCCATATGGTCTTACATCTAATGCCATGGGCTACCCCACATGGTCTTTACCTAGGAATGTCATGCATTACCCCACATTGTCTTATATCTAATGCCACGGGCTCCCCCCATGGTCTTCCATACCAACATAATATCAAATAACATATCAATTCATAAACGAATAACACACACATAACATGATCACAAAATGGCTCGGCCTTGGTGCCGTAGACCCATAGGTATGGAGAGAAGACTCACCTACAACTGCTGAATATAATAGCTGCTCTCTTAACAGACCAAAACTACTAGTGTTGTACAATAACAATATTAACCCAAGATTAGGGTTTGATCATGGCTATACTAAAAACTTAAACCCAAAGTCCTTCCCTATTGGCCCAAAAGTCTTTCTTGGCTAATGAGCCCCAAAGTCTATGCTCGGAATTTATTAATGTTCCACATGGCCCATCAAGGTCCAACTATAATACTTCCATCCCAAGACTGATCAGTTGATCCATTAACTCGAAATATGGTCATGCCTAAAGATAGATTAAGGCCCAAAAGGCTTATGGGCCCAAAACAAGTCCAAATCCATCAGGGGTGTGTACGCCATGCATACCACCATGGTACGCGCAGCGTACTGGGCTTCTGTACATTACGCGCAACGTTTTCTAAGCTAAGCTCAACGTAGGAACAGATTAAGCACTTTTTCCATTAAGTGCTTATTTATCGACAGATCCATGTCCCAAAATCAGATATGAGCACATCTTAACGTCCTAGGTCATAAAGTTGGCAACTTTATGACCTTGCAAGCTTTGAAGGACCTCAAAACCTCATTTCTCACTCTAAGACCTTAAATAAGAGCTCTCAAATCATGCATGGAGTCTTAGCACCCACCAAGCTCGTAACTTTATGCATTTAGCATGCATACAAAGCTCAGATTTGGACATCTCAGTCCCTGGAGTTGCTTCACATCCAAGAGAAGGTCTAGATTAAACAAAAGGGGACAAAATGGAAACCTTAACTAGATCTAAAGAACAAGATGGAAAGGTCACGACTTTATACCTCCAGAGGCCTCCCAAGGTGAACTAAGGGCAAAATCTTGAAGCTCCAAGCCACTCCAAGCTTGCTTAGGATCTCCTTCTTCTTGAATGAACTTGACAAAGACCACAAAACCCACTCCTTAGGCTCAAACTCTTTCTCACAAAGATTCTCAGGTGACGAGGGACAAAAATGAGGCTCTAGGGGTGAATAATATCAGGACCAAAGGCTTAGAGGTTCTTAAATAGGGGGCAAGTCCGCACATTAGGGTTTTGCATCCTTGGTGCGAATGCCCAACGTAAATCAAGGTACGCCCTGCGTACCATGATTCCTCTGCGAACGCCCAACGTAAATCAAGGCTTAGGTATGCCCAACGTACTTAAGGGACCAAATATGTAAGATTATCATTCCTTAGGGTTTTCAAGGCATACCATAATTTTTAATGTTACAACTCCCGCCCACTTGAACTAGACTTCGCCCTCGAAGTCCGTGGCTGAAAACAGTTCGTGGTAATGCTCCGGCATCTCCTGCTATGGCTACCAAGTCCATTCAGAGCCCCTTAGGTGTTGCCATTGCACCTTTACCAACTTTACTTCCTTGTTCCGGAGTCCCTTCGTCTTCCTGTCTAGTATGGCAATCGGTCTCTCGACATAGTTCATGCCCCTATGGACCTGGACATCATCCAAGGATATAATTGCCGACTCATCAGCAACACACTTTCGAAGCTAAGAGATGTGGAAGGTGTTATGAATCAAACTAAGCTCCTCTGGAAGCTCTAAATGATAGGCAACCTTGCCCACTTGGGCTGTGATCCTGAACGGGCCTATGAACCGTGGCCCCAAGTTGCCTCTCTTATGAAACCTGATAATCCCCTTCCAGGGTGACACCTTCATTAGTCCTCTCACTCTGACCGTCCATTTGGGGGTGATATGTTGTACTGAAGTGTAGCTGTGTACCCAGTTCCTCGTGGAACTTACTCTAAAATGTGGATGTAAACTGAACATCTCTATCCGAAACCATCGACATCAACACCCTGTGCCAAGCCACCACTTCTCGAACATATGTGTCTGTCAACTTTTCTGCGGATATAATCTCGGAGATCGGAATGAAGTGGGCACTCTTTTTCAGTTTGTCCACAATGACCCATATGGCATCCACTCCCCTCGCCGTCCTTGGTAGCTTCGTAATGAAGTCCATAGTGATCTCTTCTCACTTCCACACGGGAATGGATAACGGCTGAACCTTGCCATGAGGTCGTTGGTGCTCGACCTTGACCTTCCTGTTGGTCAAGCACCGCTCCACAAACCAAGCGATTCCCTCTTCATGCAGGGCCACCAATAACTAAGTCTCAAGTCCCTATACATTTTTGTTGCACCTGGATGTATAGAAAACTTGGACTTATGAGCCTCCTATAACAGTCTCTACCTCACTCCCCTTGCCAATGCTACCCACACTCGGCCATACTGAGTCAAAAGGCTGCAACTATCCTTAACAAACAATGGATACTGACCCTAAATTTTCTCTGTTTTCCAGTTCTCCTTCTTCACCCCCTAAACCTGAGCCCCTCTGATCATATCCAACAAAGGCGAAATCACCGTAATCCTCATACAAATATACCTGATCGGGGACCCCGCCGCCTTGCGACTCAAAGCATCGGCCACCACATTGGTCTTCCCTGGATGATATAGGATCTCGCAATCACAATCCTTTAGTCCATCCAACCATCTCCTCTGTCGCATATTAAGGTTCTACTGATCCATCAAATACTTTAGACTCTTGTGATCGGTATAGATAATAAACCACACCCCATACAAATAATGCCTCCAAATCTTGAGGGCGAACACCACCGCCCCCAGCTCCAGATCATGTGTGGGGTAATTTTCCTTGCGAGGCTTCAACTGCCTTGAGGCATAAGCAATCACATGCCCGCACTGCATCAATACTGCACCTAACCCTGAAATCGATGCATCATAATATACCACTAAATCATCCAACCCCTCAAGTAGTACTAGGACTGGAGCCTCACATAATCTCTACCTCAGAGTCTTAAAAGCCCTCTGATGATCCTCATCCCACTGGAAAGTGGCATTCTTCTTTGTCAAATGGGTCAATGGCGTCGCAATCTTGGAGAAATCCTGGATAAATCTCCGATAGAAACCCGCTAAACCCAAGAAGCTACGAATCTCTGAGGCGTTCCTCGGTACCTCCCATCGCATCACAGTCTCCACCTTCGCTAGGTCAACCGAAATACCTTCTTGATTGATGACAAGCCCCAAAAATTGCACTTCCCGCAACCAGAAACTACATTTGGAGAACTCTGCATAAAGCTTCTCCACCCTCAAAGTCTCCAGCACCTCTCTCAAGTGCTGCTCGTGTTGCTCTCTGGTTTTGGAGTAAACCAGGATATCATCAATAAAAACGATCACTGACCGATCCAGCATTGGTCTGCATACCCGATTCATGAGATCCATGAATGTTGTCGGGGCATTGGTAAGCCCAAATGGAATCACCACAAACTCATAATGCCCATAATGAGTCCTGAAAGCTGTCTTCGGTATATCCTCATCCCTAATCCTCATCTGATGATACCCTGACCGAAGATCAATCTTGGAGAACCAAGATGCACCCTGAAGCTGATCAAATAAATCGTCGATCCTTGGCAAAGGATAGTGGTTCTTCACCGTCAGCTTGTTCAACTCCCTATAATCAATTCACATCATGTGCGATCCGTCTTTCTTTTTCATGAAAAGAATCAGTGCACCCCACGGGGAACTACTCGGACGTATGAACCCCCGGTCTAGCAGCTCCTGAAGCTGCGTAGATAACTCCTACATCTCGAGTGGTGCTAACCGATTTGGTGCCTTTGCAATAGGGGCGACACCCGATACCAAGTCAATACGAAACTCCACTTGCCTCTTCGGAGGCACTCCTGGCTTCTCTTCGAGAAATACGTCCAAAATTCCTGCACAACTGGCATACTGCCCAAATCTGCTACAACCTCTGCCCTCGTATCTGAAACATAAGCTAGAAATCCTGAGCAACCCTACTGTAGAAACCTCCTTACCCTAGCAGCCGAATAGAGGGCCAGTCCTTGCGAGGCCCTCTCACCATGAATAACAAGCTCTCCCCCACTTAGGGTTCGAACCTGGACCAACTGTCGCTCACAATCGATCATGGACCCATTGGCCCCCAGCCAGTCCATCCCAATGATCACCTTCAGTCCTCGCAACGGTATAAGGACTAAATCCACGTGAAACCTCTCACCATGCACATTCAGGACACAGTCCTGAAATACCCTCGCAGCACTTACAGTGCGATCATCTCCAATCTCCACCTCAAGCGGGGAATCTAGAGTCCCCAACGTGTCTTGGAACTTCTTTCTAAGCGCAAGAGACACGTATGATCGGGTAGCACCCAAATCAAACAAAACATGAGCCGACATACCATTGACTAAAAAGGTCCCTACATAAAACATAATACACACATATAAGCAATTTTCAAACACAAGATAGAGAACAATAAACACATACCAGCCACGACATCTGCTGCTGCCTGAGCCTTCTCGGTAGTCAGCTGAAAAGCACAGCTTCTCACTGCTGGAGCTTCCGCTTTGACAGGGCAGCCGTCAGTAATCCTTATAGTGGCGAGTGCAGGCACCACCACTGATCCTCCTCTTCCTCCCTGCAACCTCGTACAATCGACCTTTTTATGGCCTGTCTGGTTGCAGTGAAAACATATCAAGCCCTTCTAGGGGAAATCCTTACTTATGTGGCCCTGTTGGCCACAAGAGTAACATCCCGATATCTCGGCTGTCTGACAAGCCCCACTATGAAACCTCCTGCACTTGGCACACCGGCCCCGACCCTGCTGGCCCCTACCTGAAGAATTAGAGGTCTTAGGCTTCTTAGCATGAGCCCCTGCTGTCTGTACCTGCTCAGTCTTCCACTTCGTGTGGGACTCCAACTCCATCTCCCTCTCACGGGCCTTCTCCATCATCTCGTTCAGGGTTTTGCACCCTGTAAAGCTCACAAACTCTCGAATATCATCCCTCAACATAGCATGATATCGGGTCTGCCTCGTCTCCTTATCTGTAGCATACTGAGGAATCAACAAAGCTCGCTCTTGAAACCTAGCAGTGATCTCTACCACAGTCTCGGTGGTCTGTTGTAACCCATGGAACTCCCTCACCAACCGTTGCACCTCAATAGGTGGTGCAAACTCCGCATCGAAACGTCGAACAAACTCATCTCACAACATCTCAGCCACACTGGCTACTCCCACTTGGCTAGTAACCTTGCCCCACCAATCTCAGGACCTGTCCCTCAACATACAAGAAGCAAATCCAACCTTTGCCTCCTCCGGGCAAGAACTCGTGCACTGGGCATTCTCAATGTCCGCTACCCAGCGTCTGCTCTCAATGGGGTCCCTGACCCTGAAGAAATCTGGAGCTCCATATGCCTTGAACTCCCGAAACGAGGGAGATCGGGCTTCACCCTGACCCGCAGCAACATCTGCCCTGAATGCCCTATGTATCTCCTCCATGATCTCCATCATACCCTCCTTGACCGTCCCAAAGATGAATGGGGTAGCGTCAAGAATGTCTCATATAACCTCGGCCGCAATCAACTCACGCAGCCTCTCATCAATACCATCAGTAGTACCGCCTGACCCTACCCCAGATTTAGATCCTGATCCTGATCCCCCTATTCGTGTCATCACCATGCTGAACTAAAATACCATAAATTAAAATGATCAACATTTCTATATATATAGGATCTTCCCACACTGGTCCTCCTCGAGGTTGTTAGATCTAGCAATGCTTCGGGTACAGGTCCTGTGCTTCCAGTAGTACGGGTCCAATACTACCTTCCACACCTACCTGTACCTTCCCCACTGCTCTACCTGACAACTTCATTTCATCCCAATACCTAACCATATCCCACAATTACCAAATAAATCAGCCTCAGACTGTCCTAAGACTTGCTCTACTCATATCAACCAAACAAATCATGACAGGCTGCTCTTATGCATGCAAATTATACACATAAATGATCAAATAGACTTTCGAATAAGAGATTCTACCTTAAGACTATATCCAACTAGCAAAAGAAAATAAGGCCAAATCAATCGATCTGAGGCTATAAGCTCCTAACCATATACAGTTTTAAAAACATACAGTTAGCAGGTTCCATATAATCAACAAAGCTCAATATCAGTATCACATGGTTATTCAAATTGGGAAACTACTTACTTAGCTCGGCTGATCGCGTGTGTCACACTCTCATCTTTTAGGTTTCTTTTAAATTCCTTATAGATTACTTTTGAAAACATTTTATCACCTCCTTAGTTTGAGTCCTAACACACCCAAGGATGTGCCCAAATCCGTCAAACCAAGACTCTGATACCAACTTGTAACGACCTAATTTTACCAAGAAATTTTTTCATTTTTAAGTTTATCAAAACCAATCTCATAAACCATAGTTTTCCAAACATATGTTTTCAAATAACATTCATTACATCATTGTTTTCCCTTTTAAAACATTAGAGGGTCCCCATTACATTAAAAAAGAGAGATAGAGTGCGTGCCACATCATCACACCTTGCCTTTGCCCTTGGGCTCAGAAGTACCTAAAACAAATCAACAACCTATAAGCGAAATGCTAAGTGAGTTTCCTAGAGCATACCACACACATTCACATACACATATCCTATTAGCTAGTAAAGTTATAACATGTCATAGAAATCATGCAATATAACCAGCAAGAATGCCATGGCTACCCTATATGGTCTTTACCTAGGACTGCCATAGGCTACCCCACATGGTATTACATGTAATGTCGTGGGCTACCCTACATGGTCTTTACCTAGGAATGTCATGAGCTACCCCACATGGTCTTATATCCAATGCCACGGGTTCCCCCCAGGGTCTTCGATACCAACATAATATCACAAAACATATCAATTCATAAACAAATAACACACATAACATGATCACATAATGGGTTAGCCTTGGTGTCGTAGACCCATAGGTATGGTGAGAAGACTCACCTACAACTGGTGAATACAATAGCTGCTCTCTTAACAAACCAAAACCACTAGTGCTGTACAATAACAATATGAACCCAAGATTAGGGTTTGATCATGGCTAAACTAAAAACTGAACCCCAAAGTACTTCCCTAATGGCCCAAAAGTTATCCTTGGCTAACGGGCCCCAAAGTCCATGCTCAAAATTTATTAATGGGCCACATGGCCCATCAAGGTCCAACTATAATACTTCCAGCCCAATACTGATCAGTTGATCCATTAACTCGAAATATGGTCATGCCCAAAGATAGATTAAGGCCCAAAAGGCTTATGGGCCCAAAACAAGTCCAATTCCATCAGGGGTGCGTACGCCATGCGTACCACCATGGTACGCGCAACGTACCGGGCTTCTATACATTACGGGCGGCGTTTTCTAAGCTACGCCCAGCGTAGGAACATATTAAGCACTTTTTCCATTAAGTGCTTATTTCTCGATAGACCCATGTCCCAAAATCAAATCTAAGCACATCTTAACGTCCTAGGTCATAAAGTTGGCAACTTTATGACCTTGCATGCTTTGAAGGACCTAAAAACCTCATTTCTCACTCTAAGACCTTAAATAAGAGCTCTCAAATCATGCATGGAGTCTTAGCACCCACCAAGCTCGTAACTTTATGCATTTAGCATGCATACAAAGCTCAGATCTGGACATCTCAGTCCCTAGAGTTGCTTCACATCCAAGAGAAGGTCTAGATTCAAGAAAAGGGGACAAAATGGAAACCCTAACTAGAACTAAAGAACAAGATGGAAAGGTCACGAATTTATACCTCCAGAGGCCTCCCAAGGTGAACTAAGTGCAGAATCTTGAAGCTCCAAGCCACTCCAAGCTTGCGTAGGATCTTCTTCTTCTTAAATGAACTTCACAAAGACCACAAAACCCACTCCTTAGGCTCAAACTCTTTCTCCCAAAGATTCTTAGGTGATGAGGGAAAAAAATGAGGCTCTAGGGGAGAATAATGTCGGGTCCAAAGGCTTATAGGTGTTTAAATAGGGGCAACTCCGTACATTAGGGTTTTGCATCCCTAGCGCGAACACCCAACATAAATCAAGGTACGCCCTGCGTACCCTGATTCTGTCACACCCCTGAACCAGACGGCGGAAACGTCCGAGGGCTCACGTGACTTTAATTGAAAATCATCATAATGAATATACATGAATCATAACATAAATGTCACCATGCATCAGTATATTACAACTGGAATTGTTCATATCAAGTACATTGTTTTAACATTACACATTCATAGAATAAATTGTTTGAGTACATTTAACAACATGACATCTAACATTACTTCTTATTACTCTTCCGCTTACCTGTTACCTGAGAATACAAGTAATTTTGGAAAAACGTCAACATATGAAATGTTGGTGAGTTCATAAGCAATGTTGTGATAAAATAATTTGTGTAGTTTGTAAAACCCAGAAAATCCGATATTTTCTGAAAAGAATTTTGTTTATCAAAGTGTGAAGATCCATAAGTTGATGCATGAGTGATTTCAAAAACACATATATAAAGGGTATTTTGTATTATAGTTATTAAATTTCGAACGAGTAGAATTGAATTCCCCGGAAAACCCGATGTTTTTCGATTGTTGAAATGTATTCGTGATTACTGATTTTTATATTGTCTTAACGAATGAATATTGATTAATCCACATTGTATATCATCCTAATTTTGTCTACTTTGATTTCTCGTATGCCTTAACGAACGAAGAGAAGGGGAGCATTATATCCCACTACTATTGTAAGTACCTTAGGCTGTCGTGGATGCGAAAGACACGATGGTCCAACTCGCATTTGATTACTGTGACCTTAGTAGCTTTTCTAACAGGACACTTTGGCCCACTAGCACATAAAAGCTATTGAAAGTCCTTTTATAAAATATTGAGTCATTGAAGGCCCAATAACATATAAGCGTTATCCCTTTGGGCCCAAAGATCATGTTGGTGGGCTTGCAAGGCCCAACAAGCATGATTTGAAACTCATAAGCCCAAAGTTTGTAGATTTACTCATTGTAGTCATCACATATCTATTAAAGAGTTTTGATTTAACGATTGTTGTTTTGTATTGATTCGAGACCGAATCAATTCGTTTATAACGATATTTGGTGTTGAATGTGTATTTCTTTTCCGTTTTGTCGGTAATTGTGGATCCTGTATTTTGTCTTAATGAATTAATTTGTTTAAAGTAGAATTTGACCTTTTCACTACCTTTCTTCTATAAAAATAACACTTTTAGACCTTTATATAAAAGAATTTCATTTTTTAGTCCTTAAAACATTTTCTTGACACTTTTATATCATAAACTTGTTGAAAAGATAGTTTTAACCCAAAATTTGTTTTGTTAACAGCTTTAACCTTTCCAGAATGGCATTTCTTGGTTAGAACCCCATTTTTCGTAACTTTTAGAGTTTTCGCCCAAAATCTAAAAAGTTTACATTTTTGGTCCTTTTTGAAATTCAAAAGCATTTTGACCTTTCAAATAGTTTTATTACACTTCTTATCCCCTAATTTTCAAAATGTTACATTTCAGCCCCTTTAAACTTCAAATTTCACAATTATGGGCTTATTGGGCCGAAAAGCCCAAATTTAGCCCATTAAGGTAAACATTTGCATTTCAAGTCCTTTGAAAATTCTAATCTTTAGAAAAATGATTATAGAAACTGTTTTGACCCTTTTGACCCTCAAGAAACCGTGACTTGATAGTTTTTAACCCAAGTTTTTGTATTTTTGACAATTTAAGCCCTAAATTGGGTTTTATGCTAGAATATGTTTCTCAAAACCTTATAAGCTATTTTTCTTGACTTGATTAGTGTAAAATAACTTAGATTATGTTTGTTTTCTTTCTCATGTCATAGATCTCGAGTTAACATCCCTTTGGTTATGTTTTTATCACAAAAACACTTAAAATCACACACATACATGCATAAAATCACACATAACATACATATACACATAGATCTACACATTTTATTGTATTCTCCCCCATAAAACATATGAAAACCAAAAATAGAGGGGTATGAAGATCACCTTGAGTTGTGTTTTCGGTTTTAAAGAGAGAAGATGAGGAACGATCATACTAAGCTTTCTTGGAGGATCTCAAACTTGGATGCTTCTAAGGTGCAAGATCACAAGTTTGATTAGATTTAGAAGATATTTTGATGAAATGAAGTAGCTAGATCATGGATTAGTCATCAACTTACCTTAGATGATGAATTACTTGATGAAAACCTCTTGAAACACAAGCAAATTTTGGGATTTTAGATGAAGAAGAAGGGATGAGTCTTGAGTGATTTAGAGAGAGTTTTGTGAGGTGTGAGTGTTGTGTTCTCTTGCTCTCAGCCAAAGAAAAGAGAGAGAGAGAGAGAGAGAGAGAGAGAGGGGGGGAAGAGAGAAGATTGATGAGATGTTTACTTGGATGTATGGGAATTGCATGGAAAACCATTAAGTAAAAATAAGGTGGCACACTAAAAGTCAACTCTTCCTTCTTTGTAGGCTTAGGCAGAGAATGGAGAGGGAAAAGAGAAGATGATTGGGCCTTGCATGCTTAAGCCCATATTATAGTTAAGTTAGATGGTGCTTGACCCAATTAAATCAAAGTATAATTTTTATGATTCATTAGGGCTAAAATAAATTGGTTGTGATCCATTATGGCCCATTAAAGTTAACCTAGTATATTTTGGGCTAATAAGGCCCAAAAATATTAAGGTTCATGTATATGGGTCCAACTAGGGCCCATTTGAGAGTTCTAGGTTCAAGATAAACAAATTGAAAACTTATTAGTCCATTAGGCCCAATAAGGAATTCCTAGTCTAATGTGGACTCAATCCGGAATTTCAAGGGTTTCCAATTCTTTGTTAACCATTTGTAGTGCTAGAATGAAGTTTTTGATGAAGTTTTGTTGTTATAGAATAATCATCATGCATGCTTTCATGTTATTTATTCATAGTTGTTAAAAGTGTTGTAGTTACAAGGCACCAAAATTTCTAGTTGTGACAGATTCCTCCGCGACCACAATCATGCAAGATGCTAAGCGTACTCTTAGGTACGCCCAACGTACTTAAGGGACCAAATATGTAAGATTATCATTCCTTAGGGTTTTCAAGGCATACCAGAATTTTAGATGTTACACTCTTCTTATTCTCGGCAGAGGCACCCACCACCCACCTCCATTCTCTCATTTCAAAACACTTCAAAATACACTCTAGAAACTCCTCCTTCTTCCATCAAAATTTCGAGATTTAGGGTGCTTTCAAGAGGATTCTTCACCACTATCACCATCCTTCGTAAGCTTTTGCTTAGATCAATGGTTTAGCTTCTTGATTTCTTCAAAAATCTCCTCCTAACCCCTACTATTTTGTGAACCATGCATCTTAGAGCCAACTAAGTTCCAAAGTTTTTCAAGAGGATTTCTAGGACCAAAAATATCTCCATTTCCCATTTAAAACTGAAACAACAAAGCAAAGGTGACTTCATACCCCCTAGTTTTCGGTTTGTACATGTTTTTTTTTTTTTTTTTTTTTTGGGGGGGGGGGGGGGGGAATACAAGTATTAGGTGTAGATTTATGTGTTATTACATGTTATGTGTGATTTTCTTGGTTTATGTTGTAAATATGTGGTAAAACTCTACAAATCTCGAAAGCTTTAACCAAAATGGGTGAGATTCATGAACTAAAACATACTAGTCATCATACTTCAAAGATAAAAGTGTACTATAAGTTTATGATGTGGAAAACAAAACAAAAATCATGTATAAGGATCATTTTATCAAATAAAGTAAAGTTAGGACAAAAAGTGACATTTTCGGTTTTATAAGGATCAAAAAGGACATATTTGCTTAAAAATTTTGTTTTTATGATAATCACCCTTTTAAAGGACCAAAGATGAAAATTTTGGCATAATGGGCTTAAAAATTGGGCCTTATGTTTTTGGGTCCAAAATGCGACAATTTTGAGTTTTTAGGGGTTAAAATGTTATATCATCAAAACATGAGCCAAAAACAGGAAATAAATAAAAATAAAGGACAAAAATGTAAAATTTTCTAAATTGGGCCAAAAATGTAAAGTTTTTGGAAATTGGGCCGAAAATGTAATTTTTTATAAAATAAGGGCTTGAAATGTCAATAAACATATTTTGGGCCGAAATTTTAAAACAAATTTATAAATGGGCCAAAATGCTAAGTTTGATGGTCTAATGGGCTAAAAATGTTATTTTCACCAAAAAGCACCACAGATGTCATTTTATTTAAATAAGGGTTAAAAATAAAAGTTTCGGTGAAAAAGAGGCTGAAATAGTCAAATAAATAATTTGGGTCAAATATTTCAATTATTGAACAAAGAGGCTGAAATAGTCAAATAAATAATTTGGGTCAAATATTTCAATTATTGAATAACTGGACCAAGGATATAAAATTTTATAAGATAAGGGTTTTAAAATGTTGTTTTTATATATATACTAAAACCTATCGTTATAAAAACATTAGATATTTCATAACATCACGTACTAATGCTCCATCTAGAAACACTATACCACATCAAATTTACAAAAATAGAACAATGGTACGAATATTGGGCTTGGTACTTGTAATACATGCTTATTGGGCCTTCATGATCCATTTGCATGTTTATTGGGCCTAATATATTCAATTCATGTCTATTGGGCCTTAGTGACCCAATTACATGCTCAAAGGGCCTGAATTAGTGTTACATGTTATTGGGCCTTAGTGGTCCATTCACATGCTAATTTAGCCCGGAGAGAATCATCATATGCATAATGGGCTTTAGCGCGACCATTTGCATACTGTCAAGCTTAGTAATAACTTACATGTCTAATGGGCTACATTTATACTTTTTCATGTTTGTTGGGTCGTGTCTTTTCACATTCAAGTATCACCTGGTGTTTGTCAATCAAAATACATTTGACATTAAACATATTCATGTGGAAATCATTGGGGTCAGTGAGAATTATCGGTCGACACCATTGAGTTGTTATGTTTATGGCGTTGTCAAATGTAGACATTAAACAAATACATTTGACAACGCCTTAATGGGACCAGAAATTATACGCGAGACGACCGAGAAGATAATATGTAATGCATGGTGATGTTTATGTTATGTTTTATGTATATTCATTGTGATGATATTTCAATTGATAGTCACGCGAGCCCTCGGACATTTCTGCCGTCTGGTTCGAGGGTGTGACATGTTGGTATCAGAGCATTATTTATAGTGAACTAGCATATCTAACCATACATGATATGCAACTATAAACACAACGAGACTAAATAACTCTGAACAAAACAAAATTTTCACACTTATGTGTGTATATTATAATAACAACATAATAACATTTAACCTAAAGAGGACCCCGAGGAAGAGGAAGAACAGGAAGAAGAAATCGAAGATGGACCTGCAGAACCTGTGGCAGATGATGGAGGAGAAGAGTCTGGTGACGACAGCGATGATGATTCGGACGCGGAGTCCATAATCAGCAACCCACCATTCCCAGTGAGGGTGCCAGCTCACCGAATGGGCCCTAGTGGCCCTACACCTCCCTAGGGTATCGATATTTGGAAGTGGAGCAGACAGTAGGTACAACGACCCTTGTTTGGTATGGCAAGGGAGTTCTATGACATGAGGGATGGAGGACTAGCTGACCAAGCACTTCCGGTCATGGTGAGACGATTGAGGGATACTAGCGATCTAGCCCAGAGCACTGCTGACCAGATGCACCAGATGCGAACAAGAGTTGCGAGGGCAGAGCAGGAGACGCATGATGGAAAAGAGATTTGAAGTCAATGAGGATGGAGCATACTATTTCATGAATAGAATATCGGTCCCTAAACTTGGGGATTCAGAGAAGTAGTCATGAATGAGGCTCACAACACACGATACTATATCCATCTGGGTTCAGATAAGATGTACCTGGATATCAAGCAACATTATTGGTGGCTAAACATGAAGGCAGAAATCACCACTAACATAGGTAAGTGTCTCACTTGCGCTAAAGTGAAATTGGAATATCAAAAGCCCTCGAGATTATTACAACAATCAGTGATACCCGAGTGGAAATGAGAAAGGATTACTATGGACTTTGTGACTAAGTTACCCAAGACAACTGATGGGTTGGATGCTATATAGGTAATTGTTGATAGTTCAACAAAATCCACTCATTTCCTACCAATAAAAGAATCTTACAAGATGGAAAGACTGACTAGAATCTACATCAAGGAAATTGTAAGACTCCATGGAGTACCCGTATCTATTATCTCTGACCAAGATAGTAGATTCACTTCAAGATTTTGGCAATCTCTTCAGAAGGCAATGGGAACACAGCTAGATATGAGCACTGTCTGCCACCCACAGACGGATGGCCAAAGCGAGCGAACCATCCAAACGCTCGAAGATATGCTTCGAGCATGTGTGATTGATTTTCTCAAGTCGTGGGATACCCACTTGCCTTTGATTGAATTCTCATATAATACCAGTTATCACACGAGCATCAAGGTTGCCCCTTTCGAGGCCCTTTATCGTCGTAAATGCAGATCGCCTCTATGTTGGGCAGAGGTGGGTGACACCTAACTAGAAAAAGGGCAATCGCCAGCCAGTGCTCTTATAGGACCAGAAATCATCCGTGAAACGGCTGAAAAAATAATCCAAATCAAAGCACGATTTCAAGCATCGCGGGACCGACAGAAGAGTTATGCGGACAAGCGGTGGAGGCCATTAGAATTTCAAGTTGGGGACCGAGTGTTATTGAAGGTCTTTACATGGAAAGGAATGATCCGATTTGGGAAACGGGGAAAACTAAACCCGTGATACATTGGACCGTTCAAAATTCTTTCCCAGATTGGTCCAGTGGCTTACAATCTGCAGCTACTTGCCGAGCTCAGCAACGTACACCCTGTGGTCTGCGACATTGGAAGAGTGGTTTCGCTCATTGTCACCATCAAATAATAATGAAAGAAATGATGGAGGTGATAATGACGACTAGCTACTTTAGGATTTTATGAAATGTTTTGTTTGGAAGAATATTTTAGGATGTATGGATTAATATTTTGGATTGTGGATTAATATTTTGGATTGGTTGTGCATGTATTAATATTTCTATAAAATTGAACCAGATTTTATAAATGTTATATTGTTTTTTTATAATTTTAATGTTAAAAAAACCAAAAAAAAATGAAAATTCTTTTTGCGGCTACTAACAGTATTAGCGGCGACTCATTTGGCATTAGCAACGAAGAATTAGCGGTGACGTTTTTGCAGTGATGGGTCGCCACTAACGCCGACATATCTTGTAGTCTCTCTCTCTCTCTCTCTCTCTCTATATATATATATATATATATATATATATATATATATATATATATATATAGAGAGAGAGAGAGAGAGAGTGAGTGAGGTTATTTTATTTCTAGTAACTATTGTGTGTCAGAATGCACAGATCTGGACCATCGGATAGAATATAATCAAAGGTAATAATCTGAGGGTCTATGATAATAGAATAGGATAACATATACCATATAATCACACAAATTTGAGCATAAAGGCATTTTAGTCAATTAACCTATATTAAAAAAGGAAATTTTCGGATTTTTAGGGATAATTAATTCCTTTATTTTTAAAAATCTAAATATTTTAAATTAATTCAACATTAGAAATTCGATTTTATTCTATCAGAATGGTAGAATGTTAACCATAAACTAGTAAATATATTCGTCGATTATATTCTGTCAGAATGATAGAATACCAACCATAAACTAGTAAATACATTCTAAAAAGAATACACAAAATCAATTCTTGAACTAATAATATCCAAATAATTACATTGTATGATTATGATTCATTGAATGATAACAACATTCTGAAAGAAAAAAAGAAAAAAAAACATCACAATCTGTCACACCCCCAAACCAGAACGGCGGAAACATTCGGGGGCGGAGGACGTCATATTCAGTACCATAACAGTTCATAGAAAGGAAAGTACACACCACCATACATATATAAATGTTTTAAGAATGTTTAAATAATTGGATTCATTACATGTTCAAAAGATAAATACATAAACATCTTTCAAAAGAAGTAATTAACGCCAGCGCGTTAATCCCAAAAGTTGATTTCCAAACCTGCTTAGCGGTTCCCTGAGAATACAAGTTATTTCAAACAGAAAGTGTCAACAATTAAGTTGGTGAGTTCGTAAGTGGTTTAGAAAAATTGAATGCCATTCTAAAATGGGTGTATGTTTTCCAAGAAAATCCCTTATTTTCTTATAAAAGTATGAAATGCATGAGAGTATTTGTGTTGAAAAATGTAGATAGTTGAACCAAGAAAACCCCTTATTTTCCTAATAGTTGTTTGGTTTGTATACAGGAAATTTCCATATTTTCCTAAAGTAATAGTTTGTTTAATGTCCAAGACTAAAAATTGGAAGCAAGCCACATGCTTTAGAAGATTTTAAACATAGATTTATATGATAAACCTATCAGAAGATTTCCGTTTGTTAGATAAAGAATAGTTTTAATAGCTACTTGTTCATCAATCAGAGGTACTATAATAATTGTGTATCCGATGAGTTTTATAACCATACTAAACATAATCTGCCTGTAGCGACGTTCTTCAGGCGTCGTAGCGTTATGACAACTGTCACCCCAAAGGACGGACTGTAGCTAACAGTCAGGGCGCGGGATCATGACTTCCCGTATAGATCTATACACATTTGACACGTTCTCCTAACGGGAGACTCTGGTTATAGATAGGACTTGTAGTATTACTTTCTAATAAGAAGGTAGTATTTGAAGATATACACGTCTCATGGATTCTCAACTAAGTCTGTACTAAAGTAGTAGTTTTGTATGCAAAGTTTATCCTTTTTCACAATGTTTGACAAAGCATAAAATCATAAGTTTTTAGAATGTATAAAATGACTTAGCAACGAAAGGTACTTTGAAATCACTATATACTTTGTATAAGTTTAATGCACGCAAAGTATGACAAGAGTTTTCCATAGTATGTAATGACCCATCCCTGGTATGTGGTTTTTAGTATTTATTTTTGAAGTTAATGGAGGAACTCGGTGAGTCTATGTCCCGACTCGTCGAGTAGGGTCGCGTTGTTGATCAGCGTATAGATCGGCGACTCGGCGAGTCCATATTCGGGACTCGACGAGTCGGCCTGCCAGGTTGAAACCCTAAATCTTCGGGTTGCTCACTATTTAATCCACCTTATAGCCCCCATTCTCGCCTCCTTCACCCTCAGAACGCTGTGAGAAAATCCTAATCCATCCTTGAGTGATCTAAGTGTTCTTGTGTGATTTGTGAAGGCTTGAAGAAGGAGAAGAAGAAAGGAGCAAGGAGAAGAGGAGTAGTGCAAAGATCCAAGGGCAAATCAGAGTTATTTGAGGTATTCTTCGGATTTCCCTCTTGTTTTATGCTTTAAACCTCCATTAGAACTCTTCTAGATCTAGTTGATGCGTTTCCCAAGCCTTATGATTGTATGAATGCCCTAATAAGTCGAGATATCCTTAGATCTATTCATTGAGAAGTTTCAGAGCCCAGATCTATTGCCTTTATGAAGATACTTTGCATGGAAACCCTAGATCTAGCCTTTATTATGCTTTTTGAGCTATTTTATCTTCATGAATGTATATGGGCACGTAAAGATAGAATCTTTACGTGCTAATCGAGTTAAGGGAGTCCAGATCTATAAGTTTTATGCACCGGATTCAAGCAGAATCAAGTTTTGAGTTGCTGCATGCAAGCGACTCGGCGAGTCGAGCCGCGAGTCCCCGATTTTTCCCTTTTTGAGTGATCACGAGTGAGACCAGTGAGTGTTGGAGTGGACTCAGTGAGTTGTGGTTAGACTCATTAAATGGAGGGACTCGGCGAGTTGTTCATACAACTCGGCGAGTCTAAGGCAATCTTCTTAGCTCGAAGAACAACTCGTCGAGTTGTTCATACGGCTCGGCGAGTCTGATGCAGATTGCCTGAAGTTTTAGATTCGACAGGGAACTCGTCGAGTTGATGCCATACTCGACGAGTAGCAGCAAGTAGGGTGAGAAATGAGAGTAGGGACTCGGCAAGTTGGCGGCCCAACTCGTCGAGTCAGGTCAACTGTAAAGTTGACTTTGACCCGGAGAGTTGACTTTAGCCAGGGGTAAAGGAGTCATTTACCCCAATACAGTTATTAATAATTTGATTGAGTGTAATTGTGGAATTGTAGCCGGGGAGATACCGGAGCAGCAGCAGATAGTTCCCAGAGCCACACACTCAGCAGCCAGATCACGAGGTGAGTTTTCCCTTCAATAGGAACGGGTCTAAGGCCACAATGACCGGCCCGTTTAGCTAGCAGTAGTATCTGGACTTCGGTTCGATGCAGATGTTAGTATGTCTGATGCCTTCGTGGCTCGGACAGTATTTGGTGTTATGTGTTCCGGGTTACATCCCGATGTAGTATGCTATGTATGTACTCATTATTAGTTGATATGCTTATGTGATGCTATGTACAGTATGTTTCGGACTCCTGTCCGATGCAGTCAGTTCCGGACTTCGGTCCGATGCAGTAGTTCCGGACTTTGGTCCGATGCAGGAGGCAAGGCCTCAGTAGTTCCGGATCCCGATCCGATGCAGAGGGCAAGGCCCTGGATAGTTCCGGACTTTGGTCCGATGCAGTTTCCGGACTTTGGTCTGATGCAGTGGGCAAGGCCCAGTATGTGATTATATGTATTATTTGGTATGTGGTAGTTTGGGGGAGCTCACTAAGCTTCGTGCTTACAGTTTCAGTTTTGGTTTCAGGTACTTCCGCAAGCAAAGGGAAGAGCTCGAGTTGATGGCATCGCACACACACACCACAGTATCATTTGTCCTGGGAGTTGTTTTGTTTTTCATAGATGTGACTAATACATTTTTGATTCAGTTCACTTATAACACTTTATTATTGTTGTGAGATATTGATGTACGAGTTTACCTTATGATTTTATTATGGTGTTTTTAATAATCAAAAAAAAAATTGGGTCATTTCTTTGGGATGTTTCAAGTTGGTATCAGAGCCTTGGTTTGAGGGATTCGGGTGCACCCTGGGTGTATCTGAAATCAAACTAAGGGAGAGATAAAAAGATTTTCAAAAAGGAAAAATGTTTTCGAAAAAAAAAACAACACTTATAAAGAAAAGAAGTTTTAAACAAGATAAGGGTGTGGTGCATGCGATTAGCTGAGCTCAAGTAAGTACTCCCAAATTACCCATACAAGTTTTATAATTATGAATAATTGTTCTAGTTTCAGTAGAATAGCATGCTAGTATAGGACTAAGGATCTAGGAGGATGCCTTATGTGCCTGTTATATGTGTTTAGCTTTATGATAATTGCATGCTAGTAACGAGTAGACAGCAGTAGGATAGCCTATTTAGGTTATGCCTGGTAGCGCGAGTGTAGCATTGTATGCCAGATCAGTTTCTCGTTATGAGAGTAGGATTGCTTGGGTAATTTCCGGTATCCGAATGCTGCTTGCTTTGTGCTTTGTAGAACTCTTAGTAATGAGAGTTAGCCGTTAGGTGAATACGTCACGTCACATGTGATCAGGGTTGAATAATCTCAGAGTGTTAGATTTGGCCTTATTGCGCAGCTCTTGTTTGAGTCTAACCGTTGTAGGGACGAGCCTTTTACTCGAAGGATTATCCGAGCCTCATCACATGTGATGGTATTCAGGTGATGGCTAATTAGCATTCCTAGGAGGCCTTCAGCAGCTGAGGACTGTTTTGAGCAGAGTCAAGATTTCCCTAGGGCAAGCCTAGGATGAGAGTAGCAGAGAGCAGCAGTACTAGGAGTGACTTGGTGGAGTCAAGGCAGTTCTTGAGGAATGTACGGATAGATGTGGAAGTTAGTATGGGCCCGTACTACTGAAAGCAGAGGATCCGTACTCGAATCAAGGAAGGCCAAGACAAGACCAGGAAGATAGTAGTATTATCATGATCCCTTGAGGTATTTCAGTTTTCTGATGTTGTTATGATTTGTTTCAGAATGGTAGTTTTGCGTTCGAGACCAGCAGTCGGCAGTTCAGATGCCGGAGGGGGATCAGGATCAGGATTAGGCCCGGAGGCCGGGCAGATGGATGAGCAGACCAGAGAGTTCCTTTCTTCTGAGGTTACCCGCATCATACTGGAGCAGACTCCTGTGATCTTCGGTTTGATCAAGGAGGGTATTTTAGAGCTGATGGATGAGAGATTGGGCATTTTCCGTGCCGAGATGGCGGCCATGATGGGGTCGCGCACACTTACGTTCAGGGAGTTCAGGGCATGTGGAGCTCCAGACTACCATGGGGCGCGGGACCCTATAGCGAGCACGAGATGGTTGGCGGATGTGGCCAACGTATTCCGCACTAGCAGGTGTCCCGAGGGGGACAAGGTTAGATTGGCGTCCTGTCTTCTGAAGGACAGGGCACGGGATTTGTGGGAGGAGGTCGGTCATACCATTGGAGATGATGCAACGTTAGATGCCATGACCTGGGCCGATTTCTCTACCAGGTTTAGGGCATAATTTGCACCAGTTATTGAGGTACAATAGTTAGCCCGAGAGTTTCAGGACCTCACCCAGACTACAGAGACCGTGGCGGAGATCACCGCCAAGTTCAGGGAGAGGGCTCTTCTTGTTCCTCAGTATGCAACCGATGAGGAGATGAAGAAGGCCCGTTATCATGAGATGTTGCGGAGTGATATCCGCATGTTTGTGAGCCGGTCCAGCTGTAAAACGCTGGATGACATGATTGCTAGAGCTCGGGAGAGGGAGATTGACCTAGAGATGGAGAAGAAGAGGAAACCGGAGGTGGTTTCGGGTTCAGGAGGTTCGGGCAAAAAGCCCAAGGTATCTGATCACAGGTCCAGGAGTCAGCAGAGCCATGGTCGATGTGGCAAGTGTGGGAGATTGCACGAGGGAACGTGCAAGGCAGAGAGTTCCGGCTGCTACAAGTGCGGTCGGACTGGGCATTTGAGCAGGGATTGTATGGCCCCTGCTACTGCTGTTGCAGCATCAGATCTGATTTGCTTCCAGTGCAATCAGAGGGGACATAAAAAGTCCCAGTGTCCAAGTTTAGCTGCAGCAGGGAAGATGGTTGCACCTGCCCCTGCTACTTTGAGGATTACAGATGGCCGTCAGGGCCGAGCAGAGACACCAGTGGCTAGGAGCCGAGCTTTTCAGTTGACAGCAGAGGAGGCGCGAACGACTCCAGATGTGGTGACGGGTATGTATTTTTCCCTTCATCTCTACATTATTGCTATTATTATTGAGTATTGCTTATGGTTATATGTTTTGTATAGGGTCGTTCTCTGTGAACGGCATCTCTGCTACAGTATTATTTGATTCGGGGGCTACCCGATCGTTTGTATCGCTAGCGCTTAGCAAGAGATTTAGTAGAGCTCCTGGGGAGCTGGATTGTCCACTAGAGGTTGAGATAACAGATGATAGGACCGTGAGGGTTGCCAGAGTACATCGAGGATGTTCTCTTCAGTTGTTTGACGAGCAGTTTTTGGTGGATTTGGTCCCTATTCCCCTGCGAGGAAATAAGGTTATAGTAGGCATGGATTGGTTGAGTCCCAACGGGGCCGTGATTGATTGCGAGTTACAGCTAGTGAGGATTCTCACTCCCAGTGGTGGTGAGTTAGTGATTCAGGGCGAGAGACCACAGCGTGGACCAGTTCTTTGTTCAGCTGCGAGGGCGAGACGCTATTTTCAGCAGGGTTACGCAGGCTATGTAGCCTACGTTATGGATGCCCGGGAGGAGGGCAAGTCGACAGTGGACGATGTTCCGGTAGTGCGAGACTTTCCGGATGTATTCCCGGAGGATTTACCTGGAATACCTCCCGAGAGATAGGTCGAGTTTGGGATTGACCTAATTCCTGGTGCGGCTCCGATAGCCAAGGCACAGTATCAGTTAGCTCCCCCTGAGATGCAGGAGTTGTCTACGCAGCTGCAGGAGTTGCTGGACAAGGGTTTTATTCGGCCGAGTAGTTCTCCCTGGGGGGCGCCGATCTTATTTGTGAAGAAGAAGGATGGGTCGCACCGTATGTGCATCGACTACCGGGAGCTGAATAAGGTAACGGTGAAGAACCGTTACCCTCTCCCGAGGATAGATGATTTGTTTGATCAGCTTCAGGGAGCGTCTTGGTTCTCCAAGATCGATTTACTCTCCGTATATCACCAGATGCGAGTTAGAGGCGAAGATGTGCAGAAGACTGCTTTCAGGACCCGATATGGTCATTATGAGTTTGTAGTGATGCCTTTTGGGCTCACTAATGCTCCAGCCGCATTCATGGACCTCATGAATCGCGTATGCAGACCGATGCTGGATCGGTCTGTGATAGTATTCATAGATGACATCTTGGTGTACTCCAAGACTCAGGAGCAGCATGAGGAGCACCTGAGGGAGGTGCTAGAAGTGTTGAGAAGGGAGAGGCTTTTCGCAAAGTTCTCCAAGTGCGAGTTTTGGTTGCGTGAGGTGCAGTTCCTTGGTCACCTCATCAACCAAAAGGGTATATTGGTAGATCCAGCCAAGATAGAGGTCGTGATGCAGTGGGAAGTCCTGAGGTCTCCAACCGAGATTCGGAGTTTCCTGGGGTTGGCAGGGTATTACCGGAGGTTCATTCAAGATTTCTCCAAGATTGCAGTACCGCTCACCCGACTGACTAGGAAGTCGGTGGTGTTTCGTTGGGGTCCTGAGCAGTAGACGGCATTCGAGACCCTCAGGCAAAGGTTATGTGAGGCTCCGATTCTTTCCCTACCCGAGGGGATAGAGGATTTTGTAGTCTACTGTGATGCCTCAATCACAGGTATGGGAGCAGTGTTGATGCAGCGGGGGCATGTGATAGCCTACGCCTTGAGACAGTTGAAGCCTCACGAGGCTAATTATCCTACGCACGACTTGGAGCTGGGGGCAGTGGTGTTTGCCCTCAAGATTTGGAGACATTATCTTTATGGGGTCCGTTGTACCATCTACACGGATCACAAGAGCTTGAGATACCTTATGGATCAACCGAGTCTAAACATGAGGCAGAGGAGATGGTTGGATGTGCTGAAGGATTATGATTGTGAAATCCTTTATCACCCAGGGAAGGACAACGTAGTGGCCGATGCCTTAAGTCAGAAGGTGACAGCAGCCCCTATCAGAGATTTGTGTTTGAGAATGACTGTGATTACTCCGTTGTTGGAACGGATCAGGGAGGCTCAGGTTGAGGGCCTCAAGGAAGAGAAACAGAAATGCGAGAGGATTGTAGGTCGAGTAGCTGCGTTCGATTATGATAGTCGGGGTTTGTTAACCCTTCATGGGAGAGTGTGGGTACCGTACGGAGGCGGGGTACGACAGGTGTTGATGGACGAGGCTCATAAGTCTCGATTTTCTATCCATCCAGGGGCAACGAAGATGTATAGAGATCTTCGACCCGATTATTGGTGGCCCTGCA
The DNA here is from genome assembly GCF_052625555.1 of Lactuca saligna. NCBI lineage: Eukaryota > Viridiplantae > Streptophyta > Magnoliopsida > Asterales > Asteraceae > Lactuca > Lactuca saligna. The sequence continues at coordinate 80,172,903 of NC_136424.1, read as the reverse complement.
TGAAGCGGGATGTTGCTTGGTATGTGGAGAGGTGTCTGACCTGCAGGAAGGTCAAGGCAGAACATCAGAGGCCTCACGGCAAGATGCAGCCGTTAGGCATTCCTGTGTGGAAATGGGAGGACATCACTATGGATTTTATCACAAAGCTTCCCAGGACTGCACGAGGAGTAGATTCGATATGGGTAGTAGTGGATCGGTTGACGAAGAGTGCCCATTTTATCCCGATCCAGGAGAGTATATCGACAGAAAAGTTAGCCGATATCTATGTGCGTGAGATTGTGGCACGCCATGGAGTGCTGGTATCGGTGGTGTCAGACCGAGATGCCCGTTTTACCTCCCGATTCTGGAAGTGGTTCCATGACGAGATGGGTACTCGTCTCCACTTCAACACTGCTTTCCATCCTCAGACGGACGGGCAGAGTGAGAGGACGATTCAGACTCTCGAGGACATGCTTAGGGCATGCGTTTTGGATTTTGGTGGCAGTTGGGATACGTATCTTCCGTTAGCGGAATTTTCATATAACAACAGTTATCATGCGAGCATCGATCGACCTCCCTTTGAGATGCTTTATGGGAGGAAGTGCAGGACCCCGATTTGTTGGGGCGAGGTGGGTCAGCGAGTCATGGGGAGCACAGAAGTGGTGCTCAAGACGACCGAGTTGATCCAGCAGGTCCGTGGTAGACTGCAGACTGCACAGAGTCGGCAGAAGAGTTACGCCGATAGGAGGCGTTCAGACTTGGAGTTCCGGGTGGGTGACATGGTTCTTATGAAGGTCTCACCTTGGAAGGGTGTTATCAGGTTCCGGAAGAGGGGCAAGTTGGGTCCCAGGTTTATTGGTCCTTTCAGGGTTTTGGCCCGGGTGGGTCGGGTTGCTTATCGGTTAGATCTTCCGGCAGAGCTTAGCCAGATCAACAACACTTTCCATGTGTCCCGGTTAAGGAAGTGTTTGGTAGACGAGTCAGCAGTTGTTCCTTTAGAGGATATCCAGGTGGATAGCAGCTTGAATTATATTGAGAGGCCGTCGCGATTCTGGACCGGAAAGCAAAGACCTTGAGGAACAAGGTAATTCAGCTAGTGAAGGTGCAGTGGGCGCACCGGAAGGGGTCTGAGTGGACGTGGGAGGCTGAAGACGAAATGAGAGAACATTATCCCGGGTTATTTGCAGATGCAGCAGCAGACTTCGAGGACGAAGTCTGAGTCAAGTGGGGGAGAATTGTAACGACCCGTCCCTGGTATGTGGTTTTTAGTATTTATTTTTGAAGTTAATGGAGGAACTCGGTGAGTCTATGTCCCGACTCGTCGAGTAGGGTCGCATTGTTGATCAGCGTATAGATCGGCGACTCGGCGAGTCCATATTCGGGACTCGACGAGTCGGCCTGCCAGGTTGAAACCCTAAATCTTCGGGTTGCTCACTATTTAATCCACCTTATAGCCCCCATTCTCGCCTCCTTCACCCTCAGAACGCTGTGAGAAAATCCTAATCCATCCTTGAGTGATCTAAGTGTTCTTGTGTGATTTGTGAAGGCTTGAAGAAGGAGAAGAAGAAAGGAGCAAGGAGAAGAGGAGTAGTGCAAAGATCCAAGGGCAAATCAGAGTTATTTGAGGTATTCTTCGGATTTCCCTCTTGTTTTATGCTTTAAACCTCCATTAGAACTCTTCTAGATCTAGTTGATGCGTTTCCCAAGCCTTATGATTGTATGAATGCCCTAATAAGTCGAGATATCCTTAGATCTATTCATTGAGAAGTTTCAGAGCCCAGATCTATTGCCTTTATGAAGATACTTTGCATGGAAACCCTAGATCTAGCCTTTATTATGCTTTTTGAGCTATTTTATCTTCATGAATGTATATGGGCATGTAAAGATAGAATCTTTACGTGCTAATCGAGTTAAGGGAGTCCAGATCTATTAGTTTTATGCACCGGATTCAAGAAGAATCAAGTTTTAAGTTGCTACATACAAGCGACTCGACGAGTCGAGCCGCGAGTCCCCGGTTTTTCCCTTTTTGAGTGATGACGAGTGAGACCAGTGAGTGTTGGAGTGGACTCAGTGAGTTGTGGTTAGACTCAGTAAATGGAGGGACTCGGTTAGTTGTTCATACAACTCGGCGAGTCCAAGGCAATCTTCTTAGCTCGAAGAACAACTCGTCGAGTTGTTCATACGGCTTGGCGAGTCTGATGCAGATTGCCTGAAGTTTTAGATTCGACAGGGAACTCGTCGAGTTGATGCCATACTCGACGAGTAGCAGCAAGTAGGGTGAGAAATGAGAGTAGGGACTCGGCGAGTTGGCCGCCCAACTCGGCGAGTCAGGTCAATTGTAAAGTTGACTTTGACCCGGAGAGTTGACTTTAGCCAGGGGTAAAGGAGTCATTTACCCCAATACAGTTATTAATAATTTAATTGAGTGTAATTGTGGAATTGTAGCCGGGGAGATACCGGAGCAGCAGCAGATAGTTCCCAGAGCCACACACTCAGCAGCCAGATCACGAGGTGAGTTTTCCCTTCAGTAGGAACGGGTCTAAGGCCATAATGACCGGCCCGTTTAGCTAGAAGTAGTATCCGGACTTCGGTTCGATGCAGATTTTAGTATGTCTGATGCCTTCGTGGCTCGGACAGTATTTGGTGTTATGTGTTCCGGGTTACATCCCGATGTAGTATGCTATGTATGTACTCATGATTAGTTGATATGCTTATGTGATGTTATGTACAGTATGTTCCGGACTCCTGTCCGATGCAGTCAGTTCCGGACTTCGGTCCGATGCAGTAGTTCCAAACTTTGGTTCGATGCAGGAGGCAAGGCCTCAGTAATTCCGGATCCCGATCCGATGCAGAGGGCAAGGCCCTGGATAGTTTCGGACTTTGGTCCGATGCAGTGGGCTAGGCCCAGTATGTGATTATATGTATTATTTGGTATGTGGTAGTTTGGGGGAGCTCACTAAGCTTCGTGCTTACAATTTCATTTTTGGTTTCAGGTACTTCCGCAAGCAAAGGGAAGAGCTCGAGTTGATGACATCGCACACACACACCACAGTATCATTTGTCCTGGGAGTTGTTTTGTTTTTCATAGATGTGACTAATACATTTTTGATTCAGTTCACTTATTACACTTTATTATTGTTGTGAGATATTGATGTACGAGTTTACCTTATGATTTTATTATGGTGTTTTTAGTAATCAAAAAAAAAAAAAAAAAAAAAAAAAGGTCATTTCTTTGGGATGTTTCATAGTAGTAATGAATTCCAAGTGATTTATTCGATAAAAACAAGTGAAGTGAAACTTTATAAAATACACGATAATAACCGTATGTTTACTTGTATTCCCCCCTAAATGAGTATAAAAGCATTTATAATGTATTTAAAGTGTGTTTGGAGTGGGTATGAACTCACTTGATAGTTTGAAGAAGGTGTGACGAAAACCGAGCAGAACTTTGGCTTGAAAAAGCGTATTTTCTCAGGATTCTTGGGAATCTCGGGAGTATAAACGACCTTCGGAACTTGAGCTAAGCGACCAGGGCTTCTGGTTTGCACGGGCACGGAAAACGAGGCAAAACGCAAGAAGAACGATAGGAAATGAGCAAGTTTTCCCGGAACCCTCGCATCCCTTTTATAGGGGCTGAGAGCCTCGGTACGCGGGGCGTACGGGCGCACGTGGGGCGTACCCGTGCGTCATGCATGACCAAGTCGTCGACTGCCCCGGAGTTCGGATGGGACGGGGCGTAGCTCGCATAAGGGGCGACGTGGAAGAACCGGGGCCAACGCCTTGGGTACGCAGGGCGTACTCGCGTGACTCAGACTTCGGATAATACCGAAGTTTTCAATAAAAATATATATTAATTATTTATCAAACTTCAAAAATTCATATCTCCTTCATACGAACCCCGTTTTCGACGTTCTTTATATCCACGCGTAGGTGAGACTAAGATCTACAACTTTCGTTTAGATTCCGTCGGCAAATTCCGAAATTATTTTTATTATTTATTTTTTTAAAAGGTCGGGGTAAGAAAATTCGTTAAAATTTCATAACTTTTTCATACGATGTCCGTTTTGGGCGTTCTTTTTATGTACGTTTGTAGTTTAACGATATCTATGACTTTCATTTAGACACCTAAGGTCAAAAAGTATTTTTTGAATCTTTGTGTTTTTACGTAAATTCGTATTGCCGGTTTTTGTCGGAAAACTTAGAATGGTCATAACTTCTTCGTTATAACTCGGATTTTAGTGTTCTTTATATGCTTGGAAACCTTAAGATGATATTTACTACATAGCGTACTCCAAATAGAGCTTTTGAATACTTCATTTTTCGATGTCTAATCCTTTTTCAAAGAGGTTACAAGACTCGATCTTTAATGACCTAAAATGACGGGTTGTTACATCATCCTCCCGTTAGAGGGAATTTCGTCCCGAAATTTTAATACGAAGAAAAGTTTTAAGGGCTGAGGAAGAGGTGTGGATACTTTTGTTGCATTTGATCTTCTCGTTCCCACGTGAACTCAGGTCCCCTCTTAGCATTCCATCGGACCTTTACTATTGGAATGTGACTCTGTTTAGTTCGTTTAACTTCCCTATCCATGATCTCGACGGGTTCTTCCACAAAGTTAAGATTTTCATTTAGTTCGATTTCATCGAGTGGAATTACTAGTGTTTCGTCGGACAAACACTTTTTCAGGTTCGATACGTGGAATACTGGATGTACTTTGTTAAGCTCGATTGGAAGTCGGAGTTTGTAGGCCACTGGACCAACTCTTGAAATGATTTCGAAGGCTCCAATGTACCTAGGATTTAGCTTCCCACGTTTTCCAAAGCGTATCATGCCCTTCCAGGGTGAGACCTTCAGTAGTACACGGTCGCCAATCTGAAATTCCAAGGGTTTACGTCTTTTGTCGGCATAGCTCTTTTGCCTATCCCTTGAGGATTTTAGTCGTTCTCGTATTTGCACGATATTTTCAGTCATTTCTCTGATGATCTCCGGACCAGTGAGGGTGCTAGTAGGGACTAGACCTTTTGCTAATTGCGTGTCGCCCACTTCCGTCCAGCACAGAGGTGATCTGCACTTACGGCCGTAAAGGGCTTCAAATGGAGCAGTCTTGATACTAGTATGATAACTATTGTTATAAGAGAACTCGACCAAAGGTAAGTGAACATCCCATGCCTTACCAAAGTCGATTACACATGCTCGCAACATGTCTTCCAAGGTTTGGATCGTCTTCTCACTCTGTCCGTCAGTTTGGGGGTGATAGGTTGTACTTATGTCCAATCTTGTTCCCATGGATTTTTGCAATGATTGCCAGAATCTGGAAGTAAATATTCTGTCTCTGTCTGAGATGATAAACATTGACACTCCATGAAGTCGTACAATCTCTCAGATGTAGGTTCTCGATAGCTTTTCCATTTTATCAGTTTCCTTGATTGGTAAGAAATGAGCGGACTTGGTTAATCTGTCAACGATTACCCAAATAGTATCTTGGCTACCCTGAGTTTTGGGCAGTTTTGTTATGAAGTCCATGGAAATCTGCTCCCATTTCCACTCAGGTATTTCAGGTTGTTGGAGTAGACCTGAGGGTTTCTGGTTTTCTATTTTTATCTTGGCGCAAGTCAAACACTTGCTTACATAGGTAGCAATCTCCGCTTTCATGTTTGGCCACCAGTAGAGTTGCTTGAGATCTAGATACATCTTGTCTGACCCTGGGTGTATGGAGTATGGAGTCTTGTGTGCCTCGCTCATAACTACCTCTCTGAATCTACCAAACTTGGGTGTCCATATTCGGTTCATGAGGTAGCGTGCTCCTTCACTCTTGATTTCTAAGTTCTTGTCCATTCCCCTAAGGGTCTCACCTGTCATGTTTTCGGGTTTCAAGGCCTCTATTTGAGCTTCCTTGACTTGTGCTGACAGGTGCGAATGGATCGACATGGCTAATGACTTTACTCTTCGGCCAGAGTACTCCTTACGACTAAGGGCATCTGCCACGACGTTTTCCTTTCCTGGATGATAGCGAATCTCACATTCGTAGTCGTTGAGCAATTCAACCCAACATCGCTGTCTCATGTTCAACTCCTTCTGGTCGAAGATGTGTTGGAGGATCTTGTGGTCTGTAAAGATAGTTCACTTGGTACCGTATAGGTAGTGCCTCCAGATTTTAAGAGCGAAGACCACCGCCCCAAGTTCTAAGTCATGAGTGGTGTAGTTGACCTCATGCGTTTTCAGTTGTCGTGAGGCATATGCAATAACCTTTCCCCTCTGCATTAGCACACAACCCAGCCCTTGCTTCGAAGAGTCGCAATACACCACAAAATCTTCGTTCCCCTCTGGAAGAGAAAGGATGGGTGCACTGCAAAGGGCCTGTTTCAAAGTCTAAAATGCAGCATCTTGCTTTTCTCCCCAGTTGTAGGTCACACCTTTCTGGGTTAAAGCGGTAAGAGGATTTGCGATGCTGGAGAAATTCTGAATGAACCTTCGATAATTACCAGCAAGACCTAGAAATTAGCGAATTTCTGTTGGTGTAGTTGGTGCAGACCAGTTTTTGATAGCCTTGATTTTTGATGGATCCAAGTGGATTCCTTCCTTGCTGACCACGTGACCGAGGAAGTCCACCTTTCTAATCCAAAACTCACATTTTGAGAATTTTGCATAAAGTCTCTCAGTCCGTAACGTCTCTAAGACTTGCCTCAGATGTTGACTATGCTCTTCTTTATTCTTTGAATAAATGAGTATGTCGTCTATGAACACTATCACAAATTTATCCAAGAATGGACGACATACCCGATTCATTAGATCCATGAATACGGCCGAGGCATTGGTTAGTCTAAACGGAATCACTACGAACTCGTAATGTCCGTATCTCATTCGGAAGGCCATCTTGGGAACATCACTCTCCAGGACTCGCAGTTGGTGATATCCCGACCTCAGATTGATCTTGGAGAAGTAGTTGGCTCCTTGGAGTTGGTCGAATAAGTCGTCGATTCGGGGTAGGGGGTATCGGTTCTTGATGGTAAGTTTGTTGAGTTCTCGGTAGTCGATGCACATCCTGAATGATCCATCCTTCTTTTTCACGAACAACACGGGTGCTCCCCATGGCGAGAAGCTCGGCCTGATGAATCCTTTTCCAAGTAGCTCATTCAGTTGGCTGGATAGCTCTTGCATCTCTGCCGGGGCTAATCGATAGGGTGCTTTGGCTACTAGGGTAGCTCCGGGAACCAGATCGATTCTGAACTCGACTAGTCTCACGGGAGGTATTCCCGGAAGGTCCTCGGGAAAAACATCGGGAAAATCGCATACGTCGGGCACATTCTTGACGTCCTGGACTTCGCGTTTCACATCTACAACATGTGCTAAAAATGCGTGACACTCCTTGCGTAGGCACTTCTGAGCTTGGATACTTGAGATGATACGAAGAGTGGTACTGGGTTTGTCGCCCAAGACAATGAAAGTTTCACCGGTTGGCAGATTAAGGCGAATGGCCTTATCGTAACATAAAATGTCCGCATGATGAGAACTCAGCCAATCCATGCCAACGATGACATCGAAATCTTAATCGAGACTGGCATGAGGCTGATTGAAAAGGGATTATCGTTTAGAGTTAGGGTGCAGTTTAAGTATATCTCCTTAGTGCCTTCGGTTTTCCCGTTGGCCATTTCTACTATGAATGGTTCACTTAATGATTGTGGTATTGGTTTTAGCGGGCCTTTAAAGTCGTGACTCACAAAACTCCTTTCCGCTCCACTATCAAACAAAATGTATGCATACGAGTTAACGAGAAGAAACGTACCCATAACAACAGTAGGGTCCGCAATGGCTTCATTTTGTCCCATTGCAAAAACTCGGCCCCTTCCGCCGGTATTCCTGTTGTTTGCCTTTGGGCAGTCCCTGCGGTAGTGCCCCATGTCTCCGCACTCAAAGCAGGCATGGCTTACTCCGGTATTAGTAGTGGGGGCGGATATTTGGGTTGGCTCTTTGCAATAGCGGGTTGTATGTCCCTTCTTATTGCACCTGGTGCATTGAAGATCACGGCAAGGACCGTGGTAGTGGAAGTTGCATTGGTTGCACTTAGGAAGTTTCCCATTGTATGAGCTTGTGGGAGCAGAGTTGGTAGGTACAGTCATAGCGTGGGTCGCTACTACTTGTTGTTTCTTGGGGTTCTCCTGGAGGGTTTGTCCCATCCTCTTGTTCCAAGGAGTACTCTGGCCCTGAGCCTCCTTAGATGGATTTGCGGTTGCTGCAATGGTACCCTGTTTTACTCCGTGGTCGATGAGTCGCTGAGCCAGGCGTTTAGCGCTGTTGTAGGTAATAGGGTTGGAAGCTAGGACATGCCCTTGAATCTGGGGTGACAACCCCCAAATGTACCTTTCAACCTTCTTTGATTCTGGGTTGACCATGGTAGGGCACAATGCAGCGAGGTCGTTGAACCTAGCTGTGTAGGCGACTAGATCAAACCCAGTTATTTTCAGATTCCAGAGCTCCTGCTCAAGCTTTTGTACTTCGCCCCTTGGGCAGTATTCTTCTAGTAGTAGAACCTTCAGATCCTCCCAACTCATGGCGTTGGCGTTAGTGAGCATCACTGAATTCACATGGCTTTTCCACCAAGTGAGGGCTCGATCTATGAAGGTGCAAGCAGCGAACTTAACCTTGCTTGTTTCTTGGCATGAGCAGATCTCGAAGACTGTTTCGGTCTTTTCGAACCATTGCATTAGCGCAATGACTCCTCCAATGCCATTAAAAGTCTTTGGCTTTGAGTTGGAGAACTCCTTGTAGGTACATTCCCTTACTTGACCCTGGCTGGTGCCACGATTGGAATGATTCGTGTTGCTTCCTATTCCTCCATTTACATTGGAGTTTATTTGAGAGAGAGTTGCTATTACTGCTGCTGTGATAGCAGCCTGGACCATGGTCGGATCATAAGTTAGTGGTGGAGGTGGTGGTGAGGTTGCGTTTGTACGTGCTGATCTACGAGGAGGCATCACGCTGTCAAAAGAAATGAATGAGAGATTATAAGTTTTGGTGGTTGCGAGTTGGATGATATTGAGTTAACTTTTAATAGTTTAAGAATTCGGTTTGGCCAACACAGGGTTTTGAGCTTGAAAATAAAGTTTGAATAGATGTACTTATGAATTGAACGAACTACACATAATTTAAAACAAGAAAGAGATACGCCCTTATATATATTAAACATATAGTTGTGTTACATCTGAGTCTAGACAAAAGTTTTTGACCTTTCTAAAGGTCTCCGATTACAGAAAATTTTAAAGAAAATAATACTTTTATCCGAAGTCCTAATTTATAACAAAAATTGAGAGTCGGGCAAGTACTACTTGCGGCGTGGTTTGCGCTTGGAGCTTGACTCCGTGTCGGACTGCTTTGACTCCATGAGGCGCCTATGAAACGCGGCTTGTTGTTCCCTTATCTCCACTATTGCTACGAATGCTGCATTCATTTGTTCTTGGAGGGCATTAGTGAGGTCTAGGCCATACCCTTGCAACTTTTCTAAACGGCGGATGTCGGAAGTGTGCACTTGCACTTCCACATTGACCTCGCGGATCCGGTTGGCTTGAACTCCGGATTGATAGCACTGGTTGGCTAGTTTTCCAACCATAACCGGAAGTGCTCGGTCTGCTGATCCCCCACCTCTGACATCATACAAGTCTCGGCACATTTCGTAGGGAGGGCGTAAGCTTTGTTGTTGGCTCTAATGGTGGAGGTGACTTCCCCACACAGGAGTGGGTCCTTGGAAGTTCCTCACATGGACGGGAGGTTGTGGGATCGGTGGATTGATAACTTCTGGCTCCGAATCTGTACCAGAGTCATCTCCTTCCTCCAACTCTATAGGCTCTTCGTCTTCTTCAGGATCTTCTTCGATCCATCCTCCATTACCTTGGTTGGGGTAGTAGGAGTCATTGGGGTGATGGAATCCCGCCATTGAGTCTGTACGAGAATAGGGTTAAGAATTTACTATAAGCTAGAGCACATGAAACTTACCCTTAAGTTTAATGGTTGATGACAACAACAAAAACTCCCTTAGTATTATGTAATGATGTGCTTTTGGTAAGTTTTAAAATTGTTGTCCACTGCATACACTCCTTGGCATACGTTAGTCGTCTCTCGGACAAATATAGTTGATCAGGCTATATTCTTCCCAGTTCCGATTACATGTCCCAAGGCGTACCTGTACTGCACAACTTATTTATAATACTTCTAAAATTATTCAAGATGAAACTGTTATTAGTATGAAATGAGTGCATGCTTACCTTAAAAACTAAATAAATTTAATTTCAAAAGTATGACTCTTCTTAGAGTGTTTTTGCCCAGTTGAGTTTATAGTTGTATACCAAAAAGAAATGGTTTTGATATACTTAATTCCCTATAAACAAAGCTCTAATACCAATCTGTCACACCCCCAAACCAGAACGGCGGAAACATTCGGGGGTGGAGGACGTCATATTCAGTACCATAACAGTTCATAGAAACGAAAGTACACACCACCATACATATATAAAGGTTTTAAAAATGTTTACATAATTGTATTCGCTACATGTTCAAAAGATAAATACATAAACATCTTTCAAAAGAAGTAATTAACGCCAGCGCATAAATCCCAAAAGTTGATTACCAAACCTGCTTAGTGGTTCCCTGAGAATACAAGTTATTTCAAAGAGAAAGTGTCAACAATTAAGTTGGTGAGTTCGTAAGTGGTTTAGAAAAATTGAATGCCATTCCAAAATGGGTGTATGTTTTCCAAGAAAATCCCTTATTTTCTTATAAAAGTATAAAATGCATGAGAGTATTTGTGTTGAAAAACGTAGATAGTTGAACCAAGAAAACCCCTTATTTTCCTAATAGTTGTTTGGTTTGTATACAGGAAATTTCCATATTTTCCTAAAGTAATAGTTTGTTTAATGTCCAAGACTAAAAATTGGAAGCAAGCCACATGCTTTAGAAGATTTTAAACATAGATTTATATAATAAACCTATCAGAAGATTTATGTTTGTTAGATAAAGAATAGTTTTAATAGCTACTCGTTCATCAATCAGAAGTACTATAATAATTGTGTATCCGATGAGTTTTATAACCATACTAAACATAATATGCCTGTAGCGACGTTCTTCAGGAGTCGTAGCGTTATGACAACTGTCACCCCAAAGGACGGACTGTAGCTAACAGTCAGGGCACGAGATCGTGACTTCCCGTATAGATCTATACACATTTGACACGTTCTCCTAACGGGAGACTCTGGTTATAGATAGGACTTGTAGTATTACTTTCTAACAAGAAGGTAGTATTTGAAGATATACACGTCTCATGGATTCTCAACTAAGTCTGTACTAAAGTAGTAGTTTGGTATGCAAAGTTTATCCTTTTTCACAATGTTTGACAAAGCATAAAATCATAAGTTTTTAGAATGTATAAAACGACTTAGCAACGTAAGGTACTTTGAAATCACTATATACTTTGTATAACTCTAATGTACACAAAGTATGACAAGAGTTTTCCATAGTAGTAATGAATTCCAAGTGATTTATTCGATAAAAACAAGTGAAGTGAAACTTTATAAAATACACGATAATAACCGTATGTTTACTTGTATTCCCCCCTAAATGAGTATAAAAGCATTTAAAATGTATTTAAAGTGTGTTTGAAGTGGGTATGAACTCACTTGATAGTTTGAAGAAGGTGTGATGAAAACCGAGCAGAACTTTGGCTTGAAAAAGCGGATTTTCTCGGGATTCTCGGGAATCTCGGGAGTATAAACGACCTTCGAAACTTGAGCTAAGCGACCAGGGCTTCTGGTTTGCACGGGCACGGAAAACAAGGCAAAACGCAAGGAGAACGAGAGGAAATAAGCAAGTTTTCCCGGAACCCTCACATCCCTTTTATAGGGGCTGAGAGGCCTCGGTACGCGGGGCGTATGGGCGTACGTGGGGCGTACCCGTGCGTCATGCATGACCAAGTCGTCGACTGCCCCGGAGTTCGGATGGGACGGGGCGTAGCTCGCATAGGGGGCGACATGGACGAACCGGGGCCAAGGCCTTGGGTACGCAGGGCGTACTCGCGTGACTCAGACTTCGGATAATACCGAAGTTTTCAATAAAAATATATATTAATTATTTATCAAACTTCAAAAATTCATATCTCCTTCATACGAACCCCGTTTTCGACGTTCTTTATATCCACGCGTAGGTGAGACTAAGATCTACAACTTTTGTTTAGATTCCGTCAGCAAATTCCGAAATTATTTTTATTATTTATTTTTTTAAAAGGTCGGGGTAAGAAAATTCGTTAAAATTTCATAACTTTTTCATACGATGTCCGTTTTGGGCGTTCTTTTTATGTACGTTTGTAGTTTAACGATATCTATGACTTTCATTTAGACACCTAAGGTCAAAAAGTATTTTATTGAAACTTTGCGTTTTTACGTAACTTCGTATTGCCGGTTTTTGTCGGAAAACTTAGAATGGTCATAACTTCTTCGTTATAACTCGGATTTTAGTGTTCTTTATATGGTTGGAAAGCTTAAGACGATATTTACTACATAGCGTACTCCAAACAGAGCTTTTGAATACTTCATTTTTCGATGATATTCTAATCCCTTTTTCAAAGAGGTTACAAGACTCGATCTTCAATGACCTGAAATGACGGGTTGTTACACAATCTAACAAAAACACTAATCTATTCTAATAGAATATTATTTTTTAGCAAGACTTTATACATTGTAGAATAACACATTCTGGTATAATACACTCTCGTTCTCTATGTTTTCTTCCTTCTCCACATCAATGTTAGCCTCTTCAAAACCTAAATCCACAAAGAAAACATAATCAAGTTTCAAAAATTAAAAAATTCAATACATTCTAAGAGAATAAAAACTATAAATTCTGACAGAATGTACTTGTTGTTGACAATTATTCTCAAACATTCTAACAGAACACATCTATATAAAATAAATTCTAATAGAATCAACAACAACTCATTCTTAAGTGCTTGAAGTTCATCCTCACTTGAACTACCATCAACGACAAAAACAAACGCCGGTTAAATCGTCAACACACATATGCATTCGTTGCCAGTCAAGAACACAAGAAACAAACACCCATGAATTCCCCTGTCAAATACCAAACACCCATCTTCCCTTTTTAAAATACCAGCTAAGCAAAGTATTGTAGGATTTGAGTTGCAAAGAGGGTAAGTGTCCATCAAAGCAGCAAAAATGGAGTTTGAATCGATACCCATGTTAGATAATTGTGTAAAAAGTGATTTTGCAGAGGTATACATTCTTGCTTTCCCTAGTATATGACCAGTTATATAGTAAACATACGTGAGATTCTTGAGTTGTTGAAAAGCAGGTTGTTTGATTACCCAATTGAGAAATTTCAAAGCTAGGTTTCCATGAATTGGCCTGAGGGAAACCCGTTTATAGTTCATTTGAGAAGAAACCAGTAAGAAGAAGGTCGTAAAGAAATCAAACCTGATGATGAAGACGACGAGAGTTCCATCATGGAAGACCACCTGTTGGTGCGCTTGGAAGAAGATATGGAAAATCCTTAAAATAATGGATAAGTTACCCTTAAATCCCACTGATACATCTCATAAACATCACCACTGTCATCATACAACCCCCTTGTACCCTCTTCATTGATCACCCCCTCATTTCGCCACAATAATCATCGCATCCCACGATATTCGATTATTTACCAGGTGCATTCAATGAACTAACAATAAAATTATCGAACTGCTTCCACCATATTCGCACCATATCCACCTTCTAAACCCACCTGTAAATCGAAAAGATAGAAAGGATATCTCCATCTCCAGAGCTTGCGATTTCTGATTCAACCAAGTAAGAAAAAAAACCACATCTCTGATGAGAATTGTTATCGAGTATTTTGAAAAGAAAAGATAGATTTGAATGATTTAAGATGAAGAACACAAAATGTAAATATTAATCAGATCTCATATTGATTAAGACTGATTACAAAATAATCAGAAGTGAGTTCTAGCATCCGTCCCTCTACTTCTAGCCTAAGTCCCTATTTATAAGGAACAAACAAAAATATACTAAGTCTATACATTTTCACTTCGCACAAAAAAATGACTTAGTAAAATAATACAAAATGCGAAACAACACAAAACACCCTATTCAACTTTTTACAATATACATCAACATTCTCCCCCTTTGTAAACAGTCGATACAATTCAACTCATAAGCTTTTGAATTGCAGAGTGAATTGTCTTTCGCACTTCTCCATACTAGGAGATCACCTTCTTCAAATCTTTCTTGTCTCCTTCGTTATTCTTCTTGCAATTATTCATACGTACTATAAAGTGATTGTATTGCGAAGAATTATATCTTTCAATCTCTGAGACTTTGAACAAAAATTTCTTCGGATTTCCTTTTGTATCTCTGCCAGAAAACACCATACCAAAAGGTTTCAGGCAGATTTCACCAACACCATACTTTGACAAAGCAGATTGTGTCAAAGTCTCCTCCCATGGAACTTTCACTTCCCTTCCCAGCACATTTGCTAATTCATCATCTGTAAGGGCTAGACAATCGAAATAGTTGTCTATGAAAGTCTTCACATGTGCGAAGCCTACTTTGAATACATCTGTATCAGAGCCTTTAAGATTGTTTTCTTCCATATGCTTCAGAATCAGTGCTACTTGAATTAAATCATTGCAGTTCATCAATGGAAAGTCAACAACTGTGAAGTCATATTGTTTGTTGTCAGCTCTGATAACAAAATATCGAAAATTTTGTAACATCTCTTCAAACAAAATATCCTTCTTTATTGTCACCACATTTTTGATCTTCATCAAGGACCAAACTTCATCTGGATTCTTCCCCAAGACAGCATGAAATCTGATTTTCATTTGAGTATAATCATTCGGATTATCAAATTTCTCACTGATCTTGTATTGAGCATTAATGAATAACATTTCATTTATAGGGAAATCCAATTGGCAATGATCTGAGTTCGCAATATCATAACTTCGTTTTGGCTTCTTCTCGAACTCATACATCTCCCTACACACAACTTTTGACTCTATTGTTTCATAGGAGTAAAGTTTTGTAGGATCTCCTTTGTTCATGGAGGGAGGATCACTTGCCCTTTGTCTCATTATACTCTGAACTTGCCTCATCCTCTCCATTTCAGCCTCAGCCTCAACTTTCAACTCCTCTTTTGATTTTTCATATAATATTCCTTTTCCTCTTCCTACAACATCTGTTTGAGGTTTTGAGCTTGAACCTCCTTCGTTTCTTCCAATAACAATACCTTTGGTAATTGTTCTTGTGGTAATTGTTGTTGCAGAAATCGGTTTTAAAGGAATTGGAAGAGTAGCAACAAGTTGAGTTGATATCACTTTTCCAACAGTTTTCGCATCCTCTTCTTTACTCCGACATTGTTCTCCCCCTTGCACCCCTGTGGAAACAGGCGGAGCACCCCTCGGTAGTAAAGAAGTAAAACTTGTAAGTGGGGCAAGAGCTTTTTGAATGGCTTGTTCTAAAGTATTAATCTTTAGAGACAAGAATTCAAGAGTATGGATTTGAGTGGATGAAGAATGCGAAACAGCTATTTTAAGATCAGTGACTAACTGTATTAGCTGATCAAACTTCATCATTGTTTCGGCTTTATGATCTGCAAGAACAGGAATACCATTGAGTTTTTGAAGTTGAGAAGAAATGTCCACAATTTGCTTTTGAACTTCTTCTTGTTTCATGTGAACATCCTGAAGATCCTTCGCAAGTTCAGACTTCAACTCCTGAATTTTGAAGTTGACATCCTCACGAACTTTCTTAACATCTTGTACAAAAAGAACATGACGTTCTTTTGTAACAGCTCTAAGATCTTGAACAACATAAGTAAAATTACTTCCTTGTGATGTAATTCTGAGCTCATTATTTTTATCGGATTGAGCAATCTTTTCCATGATTCTTTTCTCTGCTCCTTTGATCATAATATCAACCTCCATGGCAGATATTGAAGACATTCTACCAGAATCAGCTTGTGATTGAATAATGGTCTTTAACTTCTGATTCAGAATTTTAAACTGTTTTCCTGTCATCAGCATATGATCAGAAATATCTTCTTCATCTGAATCAAAAGGAATATCATCAAGTATCCCACCAAAGGCACCTCCTTCGACTTCAGTATCAGACAATGGTTGCGAAGGTTGAGGATTTTCAGGTGATTGAGAAGGAAAAAGTGTGGTGAACGGATTTTGAAGAACATGATCAAAAATGGATGAAGTAGTGGATAAAGATGTAACTGGTAATGAAATGGGTAAAGATGTTTGAATTGATGGTGCAACACTCAGGATAGGTGCCCTCGTATCAGATACGTTGACAACCATATCGGAAATAGGAACCTCCTCAGTAACTGATTTGGTGAGAATTATTTCGAGTGGTTTGGTTTGTGGAATAGTGGTGGAAATTTGTGAAGTGTGTATGATAGGTAGAGAAACAGGTACCATAGCTGTGACGGTTGGAGTTTCTGGAACCATTTCTTCTTCAGATGATTCATTGCGAATTACCATCTTCCTTCTTTTGACCATCGTTCGTTGCATATTTTTCGCAACATCTTCAGCTCGTTGTCTTTTCTTTCCTGGAGATACTGGCGAAGGAATATTGCGAATAGTAACACCTTTACTACTCACTTCAGCTTTGCGAATTTGCTTCAGTACCCCAAACTTGGAAGGTAAGAGTTCCTTCTTCGATTTCTTTGAAGTTTCTTCGGTTGGAATTACTTCATCTGGTACGGTTGGTGAGGGTGAACCCTTCGCACTTTTCTTGTGAACCTTCTTTGTCTTAGATGGAGTAGCAACATCTAGTAAAACTCCAGTCTGATCAGCGGTATTAACAGTTCGCAAATATCTCACCAAAACCTTGTGAGTTGGAGAAACTTTGCGAAGCATCGCATCTGGAATACGAGTCACATGAGAAAATATTGCTTCATCATCTTCTATAGTTTTTGGGAATTGATAGAAAGAAAATTCAGCAACTTCAACATTGGTCAGCATTGGAATTTCTTCTTTCGCATACACGTTTTCATGAATTAAGCTCCAGTATCTTGCACAAGAAATTCCCTTCTCCGAATTTGTATTTTCCAGGCTTTTAAAAAATTCCTTCCACAACTGGGTTGCATAATCAACATTAATATCATAGTATATGCCCATTACCATAGCATATACTTCCATTCTTCCTCTATCCAATTCGACTATTCTTCCTGTATGGCAAGCCAGACTTTCTGAAATCACTTATTTTTGTCAACTCCGGTTGATGCCCCATCTCATTAAACATATGAATGACCTGCGAGTTGACAGGTTTGATAAACAGAGGGTTGTTTGGAATCTGTAGAATTTCCACAAACAAGTTCTTGGACAGTTTAACTCGTTTGTTGTTGGTTAAATTGAAAGTAATCACATCTGCCGTGTGATTGTATGAAGCCGTTGAAGCGGCACGAGATAACCACACCATTAGGACCGGGAATGAACTGAACATGGCAGTTGCTAAAGATGATCATTTCAGAGCAACAATAAGCATCTTCAATTCTTCTGGATAAGCAGAAACTTTCGGATCAACTTGGTAATTGGTGCTTTGAATCTTCATCAGGGATTGAGAAAGAACCTCATCAGTGTTGGAAGTAGTGGCTGCCATTGTTAGGGTTTTGAAAAAGAAAGTTGAAGTTTGGATCAAGTTTTAATCTTGGAAGTGTTGTGAGATTTCTTGTTTGCGTAACCGTACACAGTGTTCTTTAACCCCCTTTTATAGGTTGCTCAAAATTGATTTGAAACTGAAGCGGGATACATTTAATGTTATCCGACGTGGCACCTTGAAACTCGGATCATGACTGCAAAGGTAACAACATTCCAAAAAGTAACTGTCACATCTCCTCGAAAACCGGACAAAATACCAACGATTTTGCGTATACAGCCTGTCAAGTATCTGTTATAGAATTCGAACAGGTAAAACCCTTCGCATGGAAGCAAGGCTCATTCACTTTGGGGATTTAAAGTGAAGTCATATGCCAGACTTGCGAAATCATTAGTCTGAGTTGGTTTTACTCAAAACCTCAAGGATTTCGTGTGTGCATTGTGCCAACGAAATAAGATAAGAAACAAAGATATTTGTAATGTTGTGATGTCAAAAATTCAATTTGACATGAATGTAGTAAAACCCCGGGCAAAGGTTGCTTCGTTAATTATCAAGAGAGATAATCAACTGCTTGTGTAGTTTCCCGTGAATTACAATCGAATACTTGTAGAGAAGTATCAAAGGGCTTCTTTTAAAAGTCATTTTGGATTGGTTTGAAATTTCATTACATATCAACCTTAACATAAGGTGAGAAAGTGTAAATGAAATTACTTGTTTGACCAGTGTAGTCAGTGACAAGTTGGCTTTTGAAAATACTTATCATGACAATGATTTGCGAATAAAACTTTCACTGAAATCATATTCAAAAGAAAATTTTGTTCTGGATCTTGTTGGGTAACAAACGTTCTTGGTTCAGAATATTTGATCAAGACCACACATGCGAATTGAATATGATTTGAAGTTTCGAAATTTTTGATACTGAAACAAATGTTTCGTAAAAATCTGGAACAAAGTTCCCCGTCAATTCCTTAAGGTTTATGATTTTTGGGTTTCATTTTCATCACGGACTCATGATGATAGATCATAAACACAGAGTTGTGATTTGTCTAGGTTTTGATTGGTTGGATCAAAAACCTCAAGGACAAATATTTTGATAAAAAAAATTTGGAGTGTAAGAATTGTTTGGTTTAAAAAGATTGGATAAGAATCGAAGTGTACCTCTGTTATAATGGACAAAACAGGAAACTCTTAACTCATTTGAGAAGAGTAAGGTAGCTCATGTTGACTTATGCGAATATAAGCCTTTTTGGGAAGAAATTTTCATGTGATAATTTCATTATGGCTTTCTTTTCACACATAGATTCGTGTTGAGGCTTTTGGTCTACATACAGCAGCATGCTTCTAGGGACATCCTAACTAGTCTTTAAAAAAAATTTAATACCTTCCCATAGAAACAAAATGTATGACCACTTCGCATTTTAGTCTTGCATTAAATTCTGAGCACACAGTTGAAGAACGAAGAAAAATAAAATCTTTTTGGATTTTTGGTTTTTCAAAAGAAAATAAAAAATAAAATCTTTTTGGATTTTTGGTTTTTCAAAAGAAAATACAAAAAAAAAATCTTTTTGGATTTTTTGTTTTTCAAAAGAAAATAAAGTAATATTCATAAAACTTACCTTAGTTGTTATGACCTCAGATGCGAAAAGATGTAGATGCGAAGCCATGCGAAGCCTCTCAATGAACAGTAACCTTTGAATAAGATTAACTCATATCTGCTGAACTAAACGTTTATTCTTGTGTTGATGAAATTGAATTCGCATTAATCATCCCCAAACCTGCTAAAATTCTAACAAATGATTTTTCATCAAGAGGTTTTGTAAAAATATCAGCAAGTTGTTCAGTTGTTTTGACAAAATGAATTTCAATATTCCCATCTTCCACATGATCTTTGATAAAATGATATCGAAGAGCAATGTGTTTTGTCTTTGAATGTTGCACTGGATTATGAAAAATACGAATCGCACTTTGTGAATCACAATACAAAGGAATCTTTTTCATATTTATTGCATAATCACGATGTTGACTCTGAATCCAAATAATTTGCGAAGTACAAGCAGCCGCAGATATGTATTCTGCCTCAGCAGTTGATATAGCCACACAAGTCTGTTTCT
Organism: Lactuca saligna; assembly: GCF_052625555.1. Taxonomy (NCBI): domain Eukaryota; kingdom Viridiplantae; phylum Streptophyta; class Magnoliopsida; order Asterales; family Asteraceae; genus Lactuca; species Lactuca saligna. The sequence continues at coordinate 80,153,153 of NC_136424.1, read as the reverse complement.
TTGATTGCCAACTCACCAACTTTCCATCCAATAGTTGACATCCACCAGTCGTACTTTTTCTATCCAAGGTACATCCTCCTAGATCAGAATCTGAAAAAGCTTGAATGAAAAATCTTGTTTTCGCAGGATACCAAAGTCCTAAAGAAACGGTTCCCTTTAGATATCGAAAAATATTTTTCACTGCCGTCAAATGTGGTTCTCTTGGATTTGCTTGATATCTAGCACAACAACAAACCGAAAACATAATATCAGGTCTACTTGCAGTTAAGTACAATAAAGATCCTATCATGCTACGATACAATGTTAAATCAACAGCAGGAGTGTCTAACGAAGGATTAGTCGTGTTCCTACTACCATACAATGCTGGATCAGTTGAACCAAAGATAATATCATCAACATAAATTTGAACAAGCATTAGATGACACCCAAATTTCTTGCGAAATAATGTGGGGTCAACTGATCCTTGTTTAAATTTAGATTGTTTTAAGAAATTTGTAAGTGTTGCGTACCAGGCCCTTGGTGCTTGTTTTAACCCATATACAGCTTTATCTAAAATATAAACATGATCAGGATGCTCATTGTTTACAAATCCTGGTGGTTGTTCAACATACACTGTTTCTTCGAGTTTTCCATTTAAGAATGCACATTTAACATCCATTTGATAAACATTAAAGTCTTTGTGAGCTGCATAGGCTAAAAATATGCGAACTACTTCAAGTCTTGGAACAGGTGCAAATGTTTCTTCATAATCAATGCCTTCTTGTTGCGAATAACCTTTAACCACTAGTTTTGCTTTATTTCGAATAATATTGCCATCTTTGTCGGTTTTGTTTTTAAAAATCCATTTTAATCCAACAATTGAAACATCAGAAGGTTTAGAAACTAATCTCCAAACCTTGTTTCGTTCAAATTCAACTAATTCAGATTGCATAGCAACAACCCAATCTGAGTGTTCCATAGCATTCTTTACTGTTTTTGGCTCTATTTTCGAAATAAAGACATTAAACATACAAAGTTCTTGGTTAGTATTCAGTACCTCATTTTTCGCACGAATTTGAGCTCTAGTCAACACACCTTCTTGTAGATTACCAATTACCTGTTCTTTTGGATGATTTCTTGTCCATTTCGCAAGTGGTGGATAATTTGGATCATATTCTAATGGTGCATCTTCATGCATATCTTCATTTTCAGATCCTGCAACAGAAAAGTTATCATTAAATTCATGAAATTCTGCATTTTTATCACGATTATTTGTCTCTGTTTCATCATGCTCTCCCTCAACATGATCTGCATATGGATACTCCCCCTCAAAATTATGTTCCTGTTGATTTTGCGAATGCTCCCCCTCAACTTGATATTCTTGTTGATTTTGTGAATGCTCCCCCTCAACTTGATGTTCTTGTTGATTTTCCCCCTCAAAAGGTAGTATACAATCTTCATGGATACTTGTGTGTTCCTCCTCCATATGAACATTTGGTGTGCTTTCACAAGTTATCGATGTTGTAGTTATTGTTGATTCATCAGTATGTTTTGAGGATTCTGATGTGTGATTATCAGAAGCATTATTTTCTGCATCAATTGCCCTGTCAGGAATTCCGAAAATTAAGTCATAATCAAAATCATTAATTTTAGAATTATCAATTTGAGTATTTGAATCCACAAGTATTGGTTTCTTATCAAATTTACTATCAATTTGTTTAAGATAGTAATCGTCAAACGTTAAATTGAAAGTTTCTTCAATTTTTCTTGTTCGTTTATTAAGCACTCTGTATGCAACTGAATTCTGTGAATATCCTAAGAAGATGCCTTCATCAGCTTTTGCTTGAAACTAGGACAACTTGTCTTTGAGATTCATAATAAAGCACCTGTAACCAAAAACATGAAAGAATTTTACATTAGGTTTCCGATTATTGATTATTTCATATGGAGTAACATTGAATCTTCGATGAATGTATGATCGATTCTGAGTAAAACATGTTGTGGACTCAGCTTCTGCCCAAAGATATTGAGGTAGATTCGCATATGTTAGCATGGTTCTGGCAGCTTCGCATAGAGATCGATTTCATCTTTCAACTACACCATTTTGTTGTGGAGTATATGGTGATGAGAAATTATGCGAAATACCTTTGTTTGTGAGAAAATTGTCAAGAGTTTGATTTTTAAACTCCGAACCATTATCACTTTTAATTTTTCGTACATTCTTCTTCAGACTAATTTCAATCTTTTTGATCAAATCAATCATCGTCTGAGCAACTTCAGATTTCAACCTGAGAAAAAACACCCATGTGAATCTAGAGAAATCATCTACAACAACTAAAATTTACCGCTTTTTATTTATTGTTGCAACAGTTGATGGTCCACATAGATCAATGTGAAGAAGTTCCAATGGATCTAGTATCTTTGAATCTCTCACAATTGGATGACCTTTTCGATGTTGTTTTCCTTGTTCGCAAGCTGCACACAAAGAATCATTGTCAAATTTTAGTACTAGTAACCCTCGAACTAAATCTTCAGTTACAAGTTTATTTATATTCCGAAAGTTCAAATGTGACAATCTTCTATGCCAAAGCCAGCTGAGATCATTAGATGCTTTTGATAGTAAACACACAGCTGGTTTTCCCACAATTGGTTTGATGTCCAGTGTAAACATATCACCATATCTTTTGGATTTGAGAAGTATTTCATTTGTCTTTGCATTTGAGATGATACTTCCTTCTTCATTAAACACAACTTGATTTCCAGTACCCACAACAAGTTGTGACACACTTATCAAATTATGTTGAAGTCCTTCAACATAAGCAACTCTGTTTACTGTGAAGTTTCCATTTGTGACTTTCCCATATCCTTTCACTTGACACTTGTGATTATTTCCAAATTTGACAACTCTAGCATTTTCCAAGCTTCGGTAATCTCGCAAATTTTCCTTTCTTCCAGTCATATGACGAGAGCAACCACTATCAATATACCATTTTGTATCATATTGCTCGTCACATATCACCTACATTTATTGAAAAAATTTAGGAACCCAAGACTTATTGGGTCCATCATTAGTAGAATTAAACAACTTTTTGGAACTTAAAAACCATGTTTTCACTTTGTTTGTAACAGAATCCATTATATCAACATCATCAGTTCTAGATATTGAAATATAGTCATTCAATAATTTGGGATTCTCATTGATTGTAATCTTATCCTTCACAACATTCGCATTTTTGATAACTGGTTTCCATTTTTGAACCGGAACTTGCGAATTATGAGATAATGTACTAGCAGTTGAAGAATTATTTGTGAACTTATCAAATTCACTTTTGATTTGTTGTTCTGAAAACTTTCCACTTTGATATTTCTTTCCTTTCCCTTCAAACCAATGATTGATCATACTTACATCAGACTTTCCTTTGATGTATGAAACTTTGGTTGGTTTTGATATTGAAGGATTTGGAAAATTTGGTTGTTGTGGTGAAAATTTTGCTTTGACTTGAGTTGAGTTCTTCAAACTTGATGAAGTATTCGTGAATTTGTCAACATTTGGAAACTTTTGATTATTTGCAAATTTTTGCGAATTCTCAAATTTTCGATTGTTTTTATATTTGCGAATATAAGGAACTTTGTCAACAGAATTTATTTGTTTATGAAAACTTGAAGTTGTTTGTGTGCTTTTATTTTGAAATTTTGATGATGTTTTTGAAATTTGTTCTTTTTCATTAGTCACAACTTGCCAGAATATTGATTTTCTTGCTTGTCTTTTTGAAACATTATTTTCTGTTGAATAATTTCCAACCATCAATTTGAATTCTTGAGAATTTAATTTCACTTCAACTTTTGAGTTTTCAGCTTTTTCAAAAGTTTTGTTTGATTTTTCACCTTTAACCACCCATTTTTGTAATGATTTTTGTTTTTTGAAACACATAAGGATTTTGGGTTAAATTGTTTTCTTCTGTGTTTTGATTTGCGAAAAAACCTTCAGTTGTGGACTTTTGATTATCTTTTTCAATCATTTTATTGAACTCAGGATGAACTTTCTCAGCATTTCCAGTAGTGACAAAAACTTGATTTGGAAAAATAGTTTTATCAGTACATACAAAATTTGGATATACCACTGTATTGGTTTCCAAATAATGTGCACCTTTGTCATTTAATATTTTGTCAAATTCTTTTGTATTTTCAAACACTTGATCAACCACAACCCTTTGATGTGTTTCAGTTGAATTTTTCTTTTCTTCTTTATGTTTATCAGTATCATCAGATTTCCAGCTTTCAACTTCCACATTATCAAACTTACAATGTTGCGAAGTTGAAGATTTATCAACTTCATCCTCTACTATTGAATCAACTATAATTTCTGTACCTTTGATCTTAGATGTGATATTAATGATTGACAATTGAGAACAATCAATCTCTTCTTCTTCTTCTATTTCACTGATTTCACTCACATTATCAGAATTTTCATCAATATCAGCATAATTGAATTGTGAAGTAAGAGTTGAATTTTCGGTTTTCTTTAAGATTTTCACTTGTTCACTTTTTGTCAAACTTTCATTTACAATGTCAACCAACTCATCAGCATTCAGAAATTCATCAATTTTGACAATACCATATGAATATCTATCATCAGGTATTTTGTCAAACTGAGCAATTGTACTTTCACAATCATAAGAAACAACATCAACTTTTTCACGTTCATACTCAAGAAAAGGTAAAAGTTTCCTATGTTGTTCTTTGCTAATATCAGAAGAATGATGTAAAGCTGTTAATTTTGCATACAATCGTTTTGCTGAATTACAATATATGTTTCTTTGTGCTAGCAACAACCTAACATCATTAGAAAGATTATTCCTATCACAATCTATATTTTTGATTTGCAATTCCAATTTTTCAACTCTGCTCTTCTTTATTTCTAAATCTCTTCGTGTCTCACTAAGTTGCACATTTAATTTCTTAGCTTCATTACTAGCAGACACAATAACAGAATCAAAATAAGCCACAGTATCATCAAATGAAACAATTTCAGCATCATAAGCAATTAATGGAATATTAAAAGATTCAAGATTTGCGCGTACCTTGGTTGTCATGGGAGACTTGTCAGTGGATTTAGACATAAAACATTGTCCTGAAATATTCTCTTCGCAATCCTCAAAACTTGCGAACATTGCTCCATGTGTGGGATGCTTCATTTCTTCATCATCAGATCCTGAAGACCAGATCCGATAAGTTCCACTCTCTTCTTCATTAGATTCTCCCTTAGCAACTAAAGACACTCCTTTGGTCTTTGCACGTAATTCTTCAATCTTTTCGGAGTAGTATGCTTCATCTTTCACTTTTTCTTTCTTTTCTTCTTTCTTTCGCAACATGCAATCAGCTGCGAAATGATTCGCACCATTGCAATAGTGACAGTAAATTCCTGAATTACCCTTCAACTTTTTCTCTTCATTCGCATTTTTCTGTTTTTCATCTGTTTTCTCCATTTTCTTCCTCTCCTCCCCTCCAGTTCTTGTGACATCACTTTTCACATCACTATTCTTTCCTTTTGGATTAAAAGGCTTTTTGAAAAACTTTTTAACTCTGTTGTTTGAATAGTATGCTACTGCTTCATCATCGGAGTTCATCAAAAATCCTTCTACATCTGAACCATCTTTTTCATCAGTTTCTGATACCTTTGAAACAAGAGCCAAAGGACCACCAACAGCTTGTTTTGATTCTTCATACATTTCTGTGACCTCACATTCATGTGTTTTCAGTTGATTGTAAAGATCATTCAACGTAGTTGTATCAAAACTTTGTTGATTATTAATCATCATGCTCACACTTCGCCATTCCTTGCAAAGACACATAATGAAAGTTAAATTGAACTCCATGAGAGATCTAGTGATACCATACCTATTGCATCGAAACATAAGCTCATTCAGACGATCATAACAATTTTCGAGAGTTTCTGTATCCTTTTGTCTGAATTCCTTCAGTTCAACTAGACATTGCTTCACAGAGTTGATCTTCGTCTTTTCACTACCTTGATACTTTTCTTTTAGAGTATTCCAAATTTCTTTTGCTGTTTTACAACTACGAATGTAATTGTAAACCACAGGAGGTAGAGCACCTCTTAGTTCTCTCATGCATCTCTTTTCATTATTCTTCAGTCGATTTCGTTGTTCTTCAACATCAGTAGATCCAGTGGATGATCCAATTGTTTGAACATTAGCAGGAGCTTGTACTGTTCCATCGATACACTTCCAAAGTTCTTCATCAATTCCATTTAAGTAATCTTCCATTCTATCAGCCCACTGATCATAGTATTCTGGAATTAACATCGGAATTTTGGTTGAGGAACCAAGCAAGTGAGAGAAAGAAGTCATTGAATTCATGTTGAAGTTCGCCATTGAAAGACACAGAAAATATCTGAAAACTTGATGAATTTCAGAATTTTATTAAATGAATTGATCACAAATCACTAATCGATTACTCGACTTAACAATTCAAATGCAGAATCAATTCAAATCTGAAGATCAAAAGTGATTTTCAAAACTAAAAAATGCGCGGAAAATTTTGAGTAAATTTGTAACTCAAAAAGCAAATGATTCTTATACGAAAATCAGATCTAAGCAGTTTGAATCCTGCTCTGATACCAATTGATGAGAATTGTTATCGAGTATTTTGAAAAGAAAAGATAGATTTGAATGATTTAAGATGAAGAACACAAGGAGTAAATATTAATCAGATCTCATATTGATTAAGACTGATTACAAAATAAGCAGAAGTGAGTTCTAGCATCCGTCCCTCTACTTCTAGCCTAAGTCTCTATTTATAGGGAACAAACAAAAAATGTACTAAGTCTATACATTTTCACTTCGCACAAAAAAAATGATTTAGTAAAATAATACAAAATGCAAAACAACACAAAACACCCTATTCGACTTTTTACAATATACATCAACAATCTCCCTAATCGTTAACTCTGGTTTTTACTCATTTCCCTAATTTCGAAAATTTCTTAGTTTTCTTCTAAATTGAAGAACCAATTCTTGATTTTTCACATTAATGATGAGGGAAACATGTCAAAATGTTAAGGTCTTTCAAATTTACTTTTTGATTGTTAATCTACTATATTGTTGAAGGATTTAAAAACTTTAATTTTGTAAGATTTTATGCATTAGTTTTTAACGTGAGAGTGAGTGAATTTTGTTTTAAAACTGGAGAATAATTAATTTGTTCTAAAATATCACTTGGGATACTATTAGAGTTTTTTACAAAATAATTGTTGTTGAAATAAATATTTACCAAATCAATGTTGTTTGAAATATATTTACCAAAACATGGTAAAATTAATAAAGCCCCGTATTGCATTTTTATCAGAGGAGAAAAATAGATTTGAAGTGAAGCCCATGTCCTAGTTCTTCAATGTTAGCTCCCAAATTCATACCTATAAATGTTTATGGTAGCCATTAAGGTAATCAAAACTCACTATTTTTTATTTTTTTTTTATTTTTTTTTTATTTATTTTTTTATTTATTTTTTTTAAAAGCGGGGTCATAACAACATTGCCATGTTTTGGTAATTAATTTTGAAATTACCGGTACTTGATAATTAAAATATAAAACTACTATGTTTTAGTTTAAAACTCTACTATTGGGTTTTAGGAAACCAGATAAATTATCTCAACCCTATTTATTTTGATAATTTTACAGGATGTTGTTTGTTATGAAATATTATTAGTCTCTTTTAAAAGATTTTTTTTAATGTTTTTCATAAACAGGTAAATCATGGTCATTGACAAAAAATTTAGAATGGTAATTTCTTAAGATTCTTGAAGAATGAGATTGTTAGTAAAAAATAGGATTTTGATATTATATATATATAACAATTTAAAGTTTTGTATTTTGTAGAAAACCAAGCACTGTTTTGAAAACCAAACCGGACCGACCGGTTGAACCGGTTTAACCGGGAACTGGCTGTGGTACCGGTTTTTTAAGGCCATAAAACCGCTTGTAAGTCAAACTGGAAAAAACCGGCGGTTCAACCAAAAACCGGTGAAAACTGGTGTGGTCTAACCCCAAAAAACCGATGGTTTTAAAAAGATAGATATAAAATTTGTACCGAGTGAAAACCAAGGGAAGGGTCCCATTTTTATTTGAGACGTCCACTCTTTGTTTCCATGCATCGTTAGTGCTCGACTTCTTTATATAAAACTCTAAAAGACCCGGCTTCAGTTTTTTTTGCGATGTGGGACGTGGGAGCAAAGTAAATAAACATATAACAATTACAATGGAGTCTCCGTATTCCACTCTACACTCAATACTAGGATAGCTTTTTTCTTTTTTCTTTTTATTTTTTCTATTTATCTTTATAACAAACATTTAAGAAAGAATCATATAAATTATTAAAACACAAAACTTAAAAATATCTTGTTTTATTTTAAATCGTAATATATATATATATATATATATATATATATATATATATATATATATATATATATATATATATATATATATATGACATCATCCGGTTCATCCGGTTTTTGAGACTGGTTCGACCGGTCGAACCAATTGAACCATCGACCCGGTGGGACGGCCGGTTTGACGTCCGATCCGGTTTCAAAACATTGCAACCAAGCGATGTTGCACTTTCAAGAGAGAGATGATACTTTCAAGTTGGAAGGATCTATAGTTTTATTAAGAATTAAAATTGGTTGAATGTGGACCTGATTTGAGTGTGTTTCTCTACCTTTATAGTTTGTTTAGTACACAAGAATGAATATTGAACGTCAATACAATATCTAATATGTATTGTCATACTGGTATCTTCAAGATAGTTGAAAAAACTTAACCATTAAGAATGACGGAAATTCTTATAGAATACAATAATTCTTAAATAATACATGTATAATTTTATCGAATGATTATAAATTCTTAAAGAATGTGTGTATAATTTTAACATTGATCAGGATCATTGGAAAAACCACAACAATTTTGTAAGAATTGTAACAAACTCTAAAAAAACATGTGTATAATCTTGAGACATTTCAAGAACATTGAGAGAAAACACAATCATTCTACAATAATGATAAAACAATTCTTAAAGAATGTGTGTATAAATGAATTTTTGTGAACCTTGAATTAATAAGCTTGGAAAAAATCGAAAAAATGGATTTTCATGAACCTTGAACTCTTAAAGAAAAGATAGATATGAATTTTCAAAAATTATATTAAATCTAAAAAGATATTTAGAATGAGTATGTATTCTTTAAGAATATAAATCAAACTAATTAAAAATCATGTTAATTGAATTAATTTTAAAAGTCATATTTTTTTATTTAAGAAATTAATGACCCCTTAAAATCAGAATTTTTCTTTTATAAATCACGTTTATTCGACTAAATTATCATTTTAATAATTTTTATTTAATCACATTGTAAATGCTACTCCATATTAATAACATAAACCCTAATATATATCCTTTCATTTTTTTATCCAGTAGCTTAGAATTATTCTTATGACCACACAATATATGACATTCACAAAATATATATATATATATATATATATATATATATATATATATATATATATATATATATATATATATATATATATATATATATATATATATATATATATAGGTTCTATGGAAAACAAAAAACCCTAAAAAAAGCCCTAAAAATGCATAAAAAATACTTGGAGATCACAATTTTTTTTTGAATTTTTTTATGAAAAAATTGCATATTTTCAAATAAATTCGTTGAATTGTTTTTATTTATTTAATTTTAAATTGATTTTTTATTTTTTTAAGCGAATTTATTAAATAACCTGTGATTTTTTTTATAAAAAAATTCAGAAAAAAGTTTTGTAATCTCTAAGTATTTTTTTTATGCATTTTTATGATTTTTTGGGTTTTTTGTTTTCCAAATAACCCTTCGCTATATATATATATATATATATATATATATATATATATATATATATATATATATATATATATATATATATATATATATATATATATATATATATATAGGTTCAGGTTCATTTGAGACCATTCTAATTTTGTGAGACCGTGAGACCAAATCTAAAAATAATTTTAAAGTGCAAAATAAATGGAAAAATCCAAAAATTCTTTTTTTAAATATTATTTTCGGAACTTGAATTAACTAAAAAAAATAAAATAAAATAAAATAAAAAATAAAAAATAAAACAAAAAAAAACAAAAAAAATTCCGTTTTTTTTTTTTTTTTTGAAAAATACGTGAAATATTCTAAATAGAATATTACACTGATATATTCTAAAAAATAATTTTAAAATGCAAAATAAATGAAAAAATCTAAAAATTCTTTTTTTAAATATTATTTTCGGAACTTGAATTAACTAAAAAAAATAAAAAATAAATAAATAAAATTCTATTTTTTTTAAAATACGTCAAATATTCTAAATAGAATATTATACTGTACATATTCTAAAAATAATTTTAAAATGCAAAATAAATTGAAAAATCAAAAAATTCTTTTTTTAAATATTATTTTCGGAACATGAATTAATTAAAAAAAATTAAAAAAAATAAAAAATGCATCTCACGGTCTCACAAAACATAGGTGGTCTCAAATGAACCTAACCTTGTATATATATATATATATCCTCTGAGGACTCGTTTTAAAGTGATGATTCATGAGTATACCTTAAAAATTTGTAAAAGAATCTAAAAAATTACAAATTATAAAATCGAGCACAGATCTATGTTCGGGAGAAAAAATTTTACATCATTAAAATTGATTCATGATTTAATATTAATTTTTAATTTAGCATCATTATGATCTATCATTAAATTTTAATGATCCGATTTTTTTTCAATTTTTTTAATTTTTTTCCTTGCGAATCCTTACTTTAAAATGAGTTTTCACCCGATCTCTATATATATATATATATTGCTTTTTAAGGTGTATAAAATTTCCGTGCCTTTTTAGTGTTTTTTGGTATGATTTAAGTCACTCAATTGGTGGTGTTTTGTGTTTAGTGGCCACTTGGTAATGGATGAATAAAAAAACAGGTGAAGTGTGCATTTTGATTCGATACAAAATGATTACACTTTGAAATTGTGTTGAACATTGGCTAATTACAAATGTTCATGATCTCTTAGCAAATCAAACCCAAAAAACCAAGAGGAGAAAGCGGAGGAAATCAAACCAAAAATACCAAGATGTAGATGTGGAAAAAGCAAATCAAAATGTTCTCTTTACTTTTTTTTTTTTTTTTTTTTTACAATCAACTATATAAAAATAATTAAAACTTTCTCAAACTTTTAAATAAATTTTTATTCTTAAAATAAGATTATACATAAAAAAACCTTCATTTGAATAAATAACGTAACATTCGTTTGTTTCAAATCGTAAATCATAACATCAAATCAATAAACAACAAAAGTCTCAAAACAGTGATGAAAGAACCTTAATTTGTGTTAAATATTGAACAAAATGGCAAAATACTCAATAATGAGAATTAGATGAAAATATGATGTTGTGACTTTTTAAATTTAACATCTAGTTTTGGGATGTTTCTACTATCGGGATAGCGGGTCGTAAATGGATAGAATAAAGGTCTTGGGTTTCAGGAGAATGAAGTTTAGACCGTATCAGATGTTGATAACACTGGATTAAGTGATTATATCCCTCGAATTGTGCTTCGATGCCAAAGGGTAAAATGAGAAAAGTTATAAGGGATTAAAGTGATTTCTTTACTATAACAAATCAAAGATATGTAACCCTAACTTGGTGTTTTGATTAGATTTAGCTTCATGTTAGGTTTTTTGTTCATTGTATGTTATATTCAGAGTGTAAAACATACATCCTTTAGGTTGCATATTTCTTTAAGTGTTAAGTGAAATTCCATAAGCATATAATTTTTGTAATCTATAAAACTCATTAGTGATATCAGAAAATTTGTGTGTCAAATATTGAAAGTGCAAAAGTTGGATCAAACAATTTTTTTTTCAAAGATTTGTTCTCACGATGTAATAGTGTCTCTGTCACGGCATCAGCTCAGCTTAAAACTGGAAATTCAACATTTTCCACCTAATTTAATCTGTGTCGTTAATTTTTTGGTAATTATCTAATTTGAATTCTGCCAAAATCCAATTTTTTGCATGATAGGTTTAAAATTGATTAATATTTAATTATAGGATTAATTAAAACTATCCTTATGGATTTAATAACTAATTTAATTATAAGATTAATTAAAACAATAATTATAAATCCATGATAGGTTTAACTTGATTAATTAATTATATTATATGATTAATTTAGATAATTAAGTATATATATATTTATTAAATGTTTAATACTATATGTATAAGAAAAGTCGGTTGAATCAATAGTTGGCCTCATTCACAAAACAATGCTATAAGATGGGTATATGGAAACAATCTATAAAAATTAACGTTGACTGAATCTCCTTTTCACCTACCGATCATTCGCGTGGTGGATGGTTGTTTGCCGAACGAGATTGATAGGACTATTAAAAGTATAATCTATAAAGTATTAGAACATTCTTATAAAATCACACTCTAGTTACTTTAAGAAAAATATGAAAATGTATGCTAATAAATGAAAATTGGCATTGTTTCTTTATGAGTCGTTAGTCGAGCGTGTGTTGTTAACCAACACACTAGTATGAGACTATAAAGATTAAATGATGAAACAAATGGTGTTTATAATTGTTGATGATGTGTGGTTAACTGACACATCAATAAGAGATTATAAATCAATCGGGGGTGTTTGTGTGGGTTTACATGGTTATTCACATCTTAATCGTGATCCTCGACATCCGAGTCACAATTGGTAAGAGCATAATCCGATATTAAACATGTCATTGAGAAAATTCAATGAATCTCAAAAGATATATGAATTTCATGCGATTTAAATTGGTGAAATGTTTCTACCAACCTAAAATAGTTTTGTGATATGACTACCATATCCCTCTTCATATTATGAAATGAAAATATAGATCCTAGCCTTAATTTAATGGGTTAATAATTAAGAATTAAAATCAACTAGCTTGAATTCTCTTTTTTCCCTATATGTCTTATGAAGAAAAAATCGGCATTACTCGTTCATTTGGAAATGTTTTTCCTCAATCATCTGGAGATGGTATTCCACATTCGAGTCAATGTGAAATTGTCTTCCCTTCCTTGGGTAATGGCGGAATTTGTAACAACAAGATTCAATGCGCGAACAAGGTTTAAAAACTCAAACCTTGATAAGATTAATGTATGCTTCGAACAAGATTCAACGCGCGAACAAGGTTTGAAAACTCAAACCTTGATAAGATTAATGTGTGCTTCTAATAAGTTAGTCCAGTCAAGTCTGGTAAACCATTCTAGACTTGAAGATAATATTCAACAAAGTATTCAAGTAAGTAAAAATGAAGTAAGATCGAGTAAGATCTAAAGACAGTTTTTAAACAAGTAGAATGTAAGTGAAAGAAATTTAACTTGCAATAGAGTTACAAATTGGTGTGAAAAGAATATTGATTACTTGCTATTATTGGTACATAATTCATGAATCATCAACTCCTTAAATAGCAAATGAGAGAAATAGTACAACCCGAGAGAACATTCTAAGGATTAATTAATACTAAGTGTTTGACAATTCTTACACTTAAAAGATTTACTTGATTTGGTCCTAAGAACTGTTACATCAACTAAAGACAAAAAGCATTAAATGTTTGTACTGACTCAAACTTCAGAAACATCTTCATCTCGGATTCATAAAGACTTCAAAGCTCTTCACATGTCGAACTAAGTTATTGACTTTGGGTTTTCTTTGGTTTGGATTGTTAGAGGTTCACTTATTATGCATTAAAAATATCCCCCTAAGTGAACTTAGCAATCAGTCAACTTAGTTGGCATCATCAGATACAAAAAGGTAAGCACTATGCAGCCAGCTTCGGACTTCCAGATACCATTTAAGGTAGTCAATGAACTTCTTCTTCACATGCTCAAGAGCGTCACTTTTAGCAGCATTGGTAATGAATTTTTCAAGAATGTTTAGAGGAACGATATGTTTATTAAGAACTATGAAAAATTCTTTTCGATTGGTTTTCTTCTTGCGATAGATGTATCCGAGCTCAACTTCTTCAATTGGGCCTTCTACCAAGATTTGAGCTTTAGGCAGTTCATAAGTTATTGTTGCCAACACTTTCTCTATTTTGAACAAGTGTGAAAACTCAATGTCAAACCTGCAAAATTTAACTACATAGTCCTTCAAGAAGTTCATAGTAGCACTGTAAGCTCCCATGCTCGAATGATTGGATTGGTGGTCTCGGAAGTGAACAACGATGTGAGAATGTCATTGGGATTGATGGATGGAAAGTCAGCATCTGTGATAATGAGAGTTTCTTCCTTGTTCCAAGAGATGTAGTATCTGCAAAACATGCAGTTGAGATCAAATTTACTTTGAACCTTGTTTCTGAAACCAACGATCTTGGTGATTCGCTTCTGAGACCATACTTCTTTTTGAGGACGTGCATTAGTGGAGTACAAAGTTCTCAACCTCTTTCGCTCTATCCTGATGATAGTCTGTGGAACATCATTCAGATGAAGATGAGTAAATTTGATGTAGAATTTGCCATGTGGAGAGATTAAGAGATCGATTTTGTCGGAGTCTTGTGTGGGAAGATCGAAGTACATGAAAGGGACAATATTAATGTCGTGAATGATTCCTTCTTTAAAGAGAGGAAATATTCCCAACACCGGATTCAGATTGTCTTTCAAGGCTTGTATCATCATGCTTTCCTCCAATGATTGATAAATCTACTTTTAGGACAAGCCTTTGGACTTTTTGAACATCCTTTATGAGCTGTTAGTTTCAGAAGCCATTTTCTTCCCTTTGTCTTGTGATGAATTGTTTAAGTCAGCAGTGACTTGTAACGTTTCGGATATTATGAATTCTAAAGGAGGAATGATCAGGGGCTCGTTAGGAAGATCATCTGGTTTCCGTGTTGGATAACCTTCAACGATTGGAACAATTCTCGAAGCTAGGATTGGTTGCAATGATGCGTGCAATAAGCTACACCTAATTTTATATTTATAACCTAACTAACTCAACTAACTAAATTGCACCTAGGGAGTGTACCTAGTCAAATTATAGAATAGTTTGGGTAAGTAGGGTGTCGATCACATGGAACGGTTTTGACTAATGTATTTATCTACTACTAAGTTAACCTAATTATTAACAAAGAAAATGGATTTATCTAATTTTGCAAGTTTATATGAACGTAATTCTTTAACACAAACTCAATCAATAAACAAAACACTTATGTTAGTTCGAATCCACTTTCACTGAATGGGTTATACATTAGCTATGACAATTATTGTTGGTATCAATTAGGATTGTATTAGCAATTTAGTTCTAAATCTACTAATATTAATTAATTCATGTAGTCTATGTATGGTCACACAATAGTTAACACAGAATCAATTATTAAATGAGATTGGAGCTATGTAAGATTGATTTGATAAACACACATTATGGTCATAATCATGAGTTCTCAAGCACAGCTTAATTTTAATAATTCAATTGCTTAACTAAGATTGGTTTGATCTTAGCTCTAATAAACTAGTATTCACTGAATTATTAGGTACTCAAATTCATGTAACTTCATATTCACTAACTACACAAAATAAGAATTTTAAGCAATTAATTATCAACAAACATACTAGGTAAAATCAATCCAACGCAAGCATATTACCAACAAGTAAAGTCAATCTAATGCATTAAAACCATGAGTTCCAGCTTCATCTAGCTAACAAAAGCAGCTACATTTAGCTGGACATACTAGCAAATAAACAAGCACAATCCATAATAAAAAAAACATGTTCAAATGTACCAAACTATGAACCAAATTATGAACTTCTTCTCCCTTGGTGTTGAAAGCCAATTCCAAACTTTTTCTTCTTCTAAAAGTCATCTCGAGGAACCCTCCAAGGCAGCTAAAAGCTATTCAATTCGTAATGATCAAGTGTTTATATACTTTTCCCGAAAGTTGTGATTCACGTCGTGAATCCAGAGATATCCTTATTGGGCACGGATTCTTACTTCGCACGTATTTATCTTCTGGAAGATTCAAGTCCACGTCGTGAACTTGTGGTTCACGTCGTGGTTTTTGCTAAATTTGTGGGTTTCTTGGAGTCTCCAAAGTTCCATGGTTTGTCAATTTTGGTCCCTTTCTTCGAAAATGCTTAAATTTGGCTGCAAATAACAATTTATCTTTATAAGTACTATTATTCTATATAAATAACCAAATTATTCATAAAAATGTAAATAAATATTGCCTAAAAATATGTATAAATATGGCAATATCAGGAAACATGGATTGTATAGCTCAGAAGGCATCAATAGTCAGTTTTATTTTAATATTCTCCATTTTGCGACTTTACTTAAGCACATAAACCAAGGATTATGGCCAAGAGACAGTGGACCATATTGTATTTTCTTCTTCTGAGAGAACCTTTGTGTTACACCTAATTCCCAGTACGCATTTAATCTAAGCATTTCTGTATTTTCTTCGGTGACTCGACGATTTGGTGGCCCAACACGTCGAGTAGGGTTGCAATCCGCAAGCATTTTAAGTGTCCTACTCGACGAATCTGGAGACCGACTCGACAAGTAGGTGTTGTTTGAGGGAAACACTAAATTTGAGGGTTTGCACCCTATTTAAATGTCTTATTGCAGCCTCCATTGTCCCTTATGCTCCCAGAACATCTCGTATCAAAACCCTAGCCACTTTGAGTGATCTAAGACCATTTTTGGTGCTTTTGGGTGGGTGTGAAGCTTGGAAGCAAGGAGGAAGCTTGGGAATTCGAGTTAGGGCTTGTAGATCCAGAGATCTTATTCCATTTTCAGCTCAATCAAGGTAAATGCCCCCTATTTTGGTCTTTCTTTTGGTTGTTCATCTTTAGGGCTTAGATTTTGGGTGCATTTAGGGCCTTTTAAGCCACATCTGGAGTTGTAAGGTGATTCATGGAGTTCAAGCTTCAGATCTGAGTCATTGGAGGGGTCTCATGGCATAAAGGTGCCAACTTTATGTCCATGAGAGCCCCATGCATATTGTAGAGCACCTTTTTTATGGATTTTTGAGCCAAAAACCCCATGCATGTGCACCAAGTTTGGAACTTTACGTATAAAATGGACATTAGGAGGCCAGATCTATGATTTTGATGTGTTAAGACCCACTTAAATCGACTGTATGGTATTGGTCAAGGATGGACTCACCGAGTTGTTCTTGGGACTCGTCGAGTCGAGGCGTAATGACCACCCAATCCATTCTGTGAATGGACCAGTTGTCAGGGAAGGGAGTCCCGTAGATGTTTAGATGCAAAAAGGGCCCTGGGAACCCTGGGACTCGACAAGTGTACGAACAGACTCAGCGAGTCCTAGGCAATCTCCCAATCTGCGAAGATAGACTCGACGAGTTGTTCATACAACTCGGCGAGTCATAGACTGGACGTGTTCATATAAGGGAGATGAACTCGATGAGTTGTTCATACAACTCGGCGAGTCAAATGAAGGTGATGAGATATAAAAACTCTTTGATCGATTAGATCTTTGCAACAGGTAGATAATAAAAGTAAAACAATGAAACAATACTCAAGAATGGATTTGAATGAGTCGAATGATTAGAACGTTCAATCCTCAGCAGAGCTCGATAAAGAACATCCACTGTAGAGGATTCTAGGGTTACAAAAGATATCTTCTTGATTACATGTAAAACAAACGATCTATCAGTATTGAAAAAGATGCATGCAAGCATCTATTAATACACAAACCCTAGTAAAACAAGATACGGATGGACAGGCCCATGCCGTATACAAGATGGGCTAGGAAGCGAGCCCAAGACGCAACATCAAGTACCCAACAATCTCCCCCTTTGCTTCAATTGGGGCGAGACCTCACTCCAGCTTGCTTACCCCCGCGGCACTGGCTTTCTTTACAGTCTTGAACAGGCAGGGGATGATAGCAAGAAGTGTTTCTCGGAAGTGAATGTACCATTTGATCATATCGTTGAAGTACTTTTTATTACTATCTGAGTTCTGCTTGCACCGATTGATGATACCCAGAACATGCTCCAAACAGGTAGTGGTGTAAAGATGTTTGTCAGCCAAAGCAAATACGCATTTCTGACCTTTTGTCCTGGTGAACATGACTGAGTTCTGTTTCGGATCAATCTTTCCCATCTTTATTCGGTTTATATCGCTTGCAGAACTGACTGGAGTGATGATGGGCTTCTTCCTTAGAACATTAGCGACCTCTTGATCCAGCTTAGCCACCTCCAAAATATAGCAAACTAACATTCTCTTGAAATGGTCTATGATCGGACCATATTCTGCTTCATTGACAAGAAGAATGTTGTGCAAGACAATCCAATCATGAGGGTTTAAGTTAGGAAGATCAGTCAGAGAGATGGAATGCTCGGATTTGTCAGATCCCCTCAAGACCTTGAATCTAACATTGACGAAGTTGCCTTCACAAACAGGTTTGAGAACCCGAACGTTGGTTATCTTCTGTGCGCTCCATGTCTGGTACTGAGGTTGAGCGGTCCTCAGATAATAGTCTACAAGTTCCCTATCAAACTTCGGGTGAGGATGGGGAACTTCAGCTATATGAGCGAATGCATGGAAGATAAAGGCTTTTCGGGTCAGGGGCATGTCAAACTGGGAATCAACCGAATTGACACGGTCTAAGGAGATGACCGGTTTTAACCAAAGAGTGCAGGGGGACTCAATGGCTTCTTTGATAAGCACTTCGAGATTCCAAGGAGGAAATAAAGTTTTTCTGCTTTCAAGGAGATCATGAGCCTCCTTTAGCTTCCTCTCCTTGGCCTCGGCTTCCCTGACGATGCGAGCGTTTTCATCCAGATCCTTTTCTCTGGTCTGTTTCCTCACTAAGCTGACAATCGGTTCTTGATCATCACTTTCATCACTGTCATCAACAATTTGTTTGGCTTTGCTTTGAGCACTCAAACCTGATGCAGGAACAGGTGTTGGTTTGGGTGCTTTCGGAGGGACAAGTGATGAAAATGGAAGTGATTGAGCTTTGGAACTTGGAGGGGGTTTCGATTGATCTGTGGGCTTCTTTTCTCCCCCTTGTTTCGGATGATCCTCCTGCTCAGGAATGCCTTCAATACGGCTAAGCAGGGAAAGAGCAGGAGCGAGCTTCTCTGCAAGAGTACGCCTCACCGAATAGTTAAGAATCGGATCTTGGGCTTCGATAATATTAGACAAAGCTCCATGGACATTTGAAACACAAATCCTGACCACAGCTTTCTCAGACCAAAGAGAATCGATCTCCTTCTCGGCTTGGGAGAGCTGATGAGTTGCCAGAGTAAGCTCGGAAGATTTTCGAGCAAGCTCGTCCTTTGTGGTGGATTCGGCGACAAGAGTGGCTTGAAATGAAAGAAGACGATCCGCAACCGAAGATTGAAAAGATTGATTGTCTTCTTTGAGTTTCTGGCGGAAGCTGGCAAATTGGTCTTTTTCGGTTTCGAAAGAATGGACCAGCTTCTCCACAACGGTGCGAATCTTCTTAGTGTTTGTTTCTGATGCCGCCTGCAAAGACTCCAGCCAGATCTGGGCGTCTTGAAATAGCTTTTCGACTTTTTCGGTCGCCACAACACTAGCCTTTGTCGATTTATCAATAGCATCAGCAGCTGAGCTGATGGAGGCTTCGTGTGCTTTGGAGAGAGATTCCACCATTCCCTGAATGGCAGCCTCCGAAAAGTGAGATGTTGAGAAGAGGAAGAAGCCACAAGATTGTCAATCTTCTCGTGGAGTTCCTTGATGTGCTTTTTAGTAACTGGAGCATCATCATCATCATCACTTTGAAGTTGGTAGGGACTGTAGTAGATGGAATCAAAAACCGTATCCTCCCCTCCCAAAAAGGTTTCGGTTTCAGCAGATGGAGTGGGAGATAAGGGTGCGGTGGGTGGTTCGGTAGTGGTAGTGGGTTCGGGAACGGAAGTGGGTTCAGGTTGTGAAGTTGGAACCCCCGTATCAGATACGTTGGTTGGAACCTCACTGGTGGTAGTTTTGGTGGCTTCTGTGAAGAGTGGTGGGGGAATGGAAGTTGTTGTGGTTGGAAGGGTAGTAGAGGTAGTTATGGGGGGAATAGAAATAGGGTTAGATATGGAGGGAATGGAAATGGAGGAGGTTATGATGGGAATGGAAGAGGTTATGGTGGGAATGGAAGAGGTGGTTATATGAGAAGGGGAAGGAGGTTTTGATGAAACAGGTACCTCATGAGCAGGCAAGTGAGGAGGAGTTTCGCCTCTAGCCAACTCATCTGAGTCAGAATGGTTATCTTCTGATTCACTGGATGAAGAAGAGAGAATAAGTTTCCTCTTTGGCTGTACTTTCTTCTTCTTCGCTGGGGGGGAAAGATCTGTCTTTGAGGGTTTTCGCTTCTTAGGAGAAGGACCCTTTGCCCCCTTTGCTGCTTTCTTGATCTTCCCTTTCTCGGGTTTCTTCCCTCTAGCAGCTGGTTTATCTGCATCATTGATGGACCCGAAGGACGAAAGTCCTTGTAGGCCTTCATTATAACGCTCTCCTTGGACACCCCAGCGGACATAGAATCCGGAATGGATCCGACGAAGGAAAACTTGGTCGGATCGGTAACAATGATCTTGGTGGTGTGGAAGACACTGATGGAGGAGAGAAAGGAACCTGCAACTGTGGGAACGTGAAGTTTATCCATGGCCCACTTGGTGATTAGCGTCCAAAATCTGGCGTAGGACACCTCAATGTGGCGAGAGGAGGAGGCTAGGCTCTGAATGAGTTGTTGCTAGAGAACCGAGCCATAGTCAAGGTTGATGCCGTGATATAGACCATAAAGAATGGTCATGAACAACTTGCTGGCCCCATCAGAACCAGAACTGTGCTCAGGGAGCCCTTTAAACCGAATGGTGAAGAAACCATTCCATGGAGGAGGGAGACACAACTTCTTGAACTTAGTGACCGTCGTGAGAATCTCCATGTAGCCCATGTTGTAGAACATCGAAAATAATTGTCCTACAGTGATGGAGTTGGGATTAACCCTAGATTCATCGGCTTCAAAACCTAGGAGCCAATAGAATCGTTGCTTGGAGATGGAGGTCTTGTGAGAAAGAAGGTCAAAGTAGATTCGATCTACTGATCTATCATAATGGGCAGTGGAGAAGACCTGGGAAAGGCATTCCATGGGCACAATCTCGGCCTTGGAAAGAGCGAGCACCAATGGAGAGTATTTGAGACACTCCACCATGGGATACATATAATTCTCATAAGCTTTAGGGTTTAAATCGATCACCAAACTTTGTTGAGCGCGGATGGGAAGAATGTTGGTGCGGGAAGAGGTTTCCTGAACAGATGAAGAGTCTGCCATTGTTGAATGTGGAAGATGATGAACACTAGAGTATAAATCGCCTTATATTGCTCGTTTGATTTTTGAATCCTGTAAGTATGGAATGAAGCAGAGGTGTTCCTTTTATACTGTGGGTAGAGGAAAGAGAAAAATCATCCCCCAAATCTTCTTGATACACGAAACGGTTTTGGATGTGACAGAAACGCGACGGTTGGCACCCCCGATGATTACGCATGAGAGAGAAAAACTGTTCCGTTTTGCACGCGTGCCCGTCACCTCACTATTGAAGCCATTACTCTGTCGGCTAAGTCAGCATCTTATCTGTTAAATAGCTGTCATCCAAACACAAGATTATAATGGAACCGAACGAGATTTTTGGAAAATCAAAGATTTTCGTGCATAGAGTGTGAAAGATAAGGAAATAAAGCGAGATATATGTGAGAATTTGTTATGTCAATATAGACACAAAACAGTTGATCCCGGGCACGAATCACTTTCTTCAAGGTCAAGAGAGACCTTAAAGTGTCTATATGGATTCCCGTTGAATTACGATCAATCACTTTCTAAGAAGTGTTGAAAGGCATCTTTTTATAAGGCTTAAAAGGGTGGCTTTCGCTTCAATTTAGAATCCCGGACCTTGACATAAGACCGAGACTAAATGAAGTACCTGTGAGACCGATGTGGTCTGTTGAACAAGTAGGTTGGATTATGTATATAGTGACTTATTGAAGATGTGTGATGGTGAAATCTCAAAAAAAAAAAATTAAACTGGATTCTAAGGGAAGAAATGTTATGGTAAATAACAATTTCATAAGAATCTCACAACTAAAAAGAGATTTCATGTTTACCGTCAATTCATGTTAGGTATTGGATTTTGGGTTTCACTAAGCACGTAGTGACACGAGGCTTAGATCATAAACACAGAGATTGTGTAACCATAAACCTCAGTGGTTAATTCTGAGAGTCTCAAGGGTTATGATATGAGACCGAAATCTGAGGGAGAAAAATATGGAGGTGGTGAAGAGAAACGATAGTACCTCTGCTGAAAATAGTGACCAAGCAGTAAACTCTTAACCCATATGAGAGAAGAGTAAGGTAGCTCAGGATTAGAATAAATGGAGCAACCTTATTGGGAAGACAAGGTTTGTATATACCTAGTCATTAAGGCTTTTATTCAAAATTAGTTGAGGCTTTGGACAACATGTAGCAGCATGCTTCTAGGGACGCTTAACTATTAAAAAATGTGAGAACGAAACCTGTCCCATCGATATTTAAAACAAGAATGAAAGAAAAAAAAATATTTTTGGAGATTTTAAGTTTTTGAAAAGAGAAAAACCAAACAGAGTAAATAATAAAAAAAATTGAACCGAACTCGAAATGGACCAAACGCTCGGTTCATTTCGGTTCCTAAAAAATATTTTTGGATTTTTGGAAAACAGCTTTTACAAAAGTTTACAACCATAGACAACGCCTTTTTGAGATTGAGCGAAAATATGTGCAATGGGACCGAACCCGAAATAGACCGAGCTTTCGGTTCATTTCGGTTCCCATGTGAACCGAACCCGAAATAGACCGAGCGTTCGGTTCATTTCGCTTCTAACTTTTAACTTTGAGATGGTGTTTTTGGTACCGATTCTGATTCCATCATTCCTAGATCTTGAAGGATTTTATTGAAACTTGCTTCAGGTAGGGCTTTGGTGAAGATATCGGCCAGT
Source organism: Lactuca saligna (assembly GCF_052625555.1). Classification (NCBI taxonomy): domain Eukaryota; kingdom Viridiplantae; phylum Streptophyta; class Magnoliopsida; order Asterales; family Asteraceae; genus Lactuca; species Lactuca saligna. Next base: position 80,130,065 of record NC_136424.1, on the reverse strand, counting down.
TGATCAGTGGTTCGAACAAAGTGAATTTCGACATTTCCATCCTCCACATGATCCTTAATGAAGTGATACCTCAGTGATATATGCTTAGTCTTAGAGTGTTGCACTGGGTTATGATAGATCCTAATTGCACTTTCTGAATCGCAATATAGTGGGATCTTTTCATGTTGAGTCCATAATCTCTGAGCTGGCTTTGGATCCATATGACTTGAGATGTGCAAGAGGCGGTTGCGATGTACTCTGCTTCGGCTGTAGAAAGGGAAACGCAAGTTCGCTTCTTTGACTGCCAGCTGACCAACTTCCCATCAAGGAATTGGCAACCCCCTGTGGTGCTTTTCCTGTCTAAACCACATCCTCCAAGGTCTGCATCAGAGAAGGCTTGAACGAAGAAGCCTGAGTTGGATGGATACCATAGACCGAGAGAGGTAGTTCGTTTCAGATACCTCAGTATATTTTTCACTGCAAGCATATGTGGTTCTCGTGGGTTCGCCTGAAACCTAGCACAATAACATACGGAAAACATGATATCAGGCCTGCTAGCAGTAAGATACATTAAGGACCCAATCGTCTGGCGGTATAGCGTAATGTCAACTGCCGGTTTCTCCAGCGAAGGTGTGAGTTTGGTGTCGAATGCCATTGGAACTTTGACCTTTGAGTCTCCCATCATACCAAATTTGGCAAGAAGAGTTTTGGTGTATGCTTCCTGGTTGATAAAGATGCCTTCGGGTCACTGTCTAATATCTAAACCAAGGAAAAAATTAATCGGACCCATGGAGCTCATTTCAAATTTAGTCTCCATCAGCTTTCTGAATTCAGCTGTTAAGCTGGGATTCGTTGAGCCAAAGATGATATCATCGACATAAATTTGTACAATCATAAGGTGGTTACCTTCCTTCTTACGAAAGAAGGTTGGGTCAACCGAACCTTGTTTGAATTTTGACATCTTTAAAAACTTAGTTAGTGTTTCATACGAGGCCCTAGGTGCTTGTTTCAGACCGTAAACCGCCTTGTCCAGAATATAGCAGTGATTTGGGAACTTCTCATTGACAAAAGCAGGAGGTTGCTCCACGTAGACTGTTTCTTCGAGTTCTCCATTCAGAAAAGCGCATTTGACGTCCATTTGGTAGACCTCGAAGTTTTTGTGCACTGCATAGGCAAGAAATATTCGAACAGATTCCAGCCTTGCAACTGGAGCGAAAGTCTCTTCATAATCAATTCCTTCTTTTTGGCAATATCCTTTCACCACTAAACAAGCTTTGTTCCTTATTACATTACCTTCCTTATCCATTTTATTTCTAAAGACCCATTTGAGACCAACAACGGAGGCATCTTGAGGAGTTGGAATGAGACGCCAAACTTTATTTCTTTCGAACTCATTAAGTTCGTCTTGCATAGCTTGAACCCAATCAGAGTGATCAAGAGTAGTGTTTATCGTCTTTGGTTCAACCTTTGAGACAAAAGAATTAAACATGCAGAACTCAACTTTGGAAAATAAAGAAGTTTGTTTTGCCTTCAGTTGAGATCTGGTCAACACCTTTTCAGAGACATCACCCACAACCTGTGAAACAGGATGATCTCTAGTCCATTTGAAAAGTGGAGGATAATTTGGATCATAGGAAGGATCCAATTCAGCGTTCACTAATTCTTCCAATTCTGATTGACTATCTTCGTCATAAAACGTATTGACATTCTCCCCCTCGAATGATGAGCTTTCTGGCGCAGTGGGACTTTCGGGTGTAGTGAAGTGTTCGGGTGCTACTGTACCTTCAGATGTTGTGGAGTGTTCGTGAGCTACAGTACCTTCAGGTGCTGTGGAGCGTTCGGGTGCTACAGTACCTTCGGGTGCTGTGGAGCGTTCGGGTGCTACAGTACCTTCAGGTGCTGTGGAGCGTTCGGGTGCTACAGTACCTTCGGGTGCTATAGGATCAGAGTGCTCCCCCTCAACTGGTACATTGTGCTGAGAAGTTTCATTTGGATCTGATTCTCCGTCACCCAGTCGTTTGGCAGCTTCATCGACGATTTGCTTAAGATGATTGATTTTGTTGTCCATTGCGCTGGCTTCTGAGTGAATGGCCTTCTCTGGTTCATCAAATAACTCGACAAACTTCTCAAAGAGATTTGCAATTGATACTGTGACTTGACCTGTTTGAGGAAAGATTTCGCCAGCTGTGTCTACGTTGGCCTTTAGCTTTTTGACATAGCTATCATCAAAAGTCACGTAATAAGTTTCTTCTATTTTCCTCGAACGTTTGTTTAAAACCCTGTACGCTTTAGAAGTGAGAGAATAGCCCAGAAAAATCCCTTCATCGGCTTTGACATCAAACTTGTTGCGATGTTCTTTAGAATTGAAGATGAAGCACCGTGAACCGAACACATGAAAGAATTTAACATTCGGCTTCCTGTTGTTGATGATCTCATAAGGAGTGAGCGTGAATCGCTTATTGAGATATGACCTGTTCTGTGTAAAACAAGCTGCAGAGATAGCATCAGCCCAAAAATATAAAGGTAAAGAAGCAAAACTTAGCATGGTTCGAGCTGCTTCACACAAAGATCGGTTTCGTCTCTCGACAATTCCATTTTGTTGAGGTGTGTAGGGAGCTGAGAAGTTGTGACTGGTTCCTCTTTCTGCCAAGAATTCTTCGAATTTTTTATTTTTGAACTCCATCCCATTGTCGCTCCTGATGTTGCGAACGACTTTCTTCAGCTGTACTTCAACCTACTTGATGAACATCTTTAGCTTGTGAGTCGCTTCAAATTTAAGCTTCAGAAAGAACACACATGTAAAACGTGAAAAGTCATTAACAATAACAAGAATGTACTAGCTACCACCGATGCTTTCGATAGATGATGGACCACACAAATCAATATGAAGTAACTCTAGTGGTTCAACAACTTTAGTGTTTATGATTGATGGATGACTTTGACGACTCTGCTTCCCCATTTCACATGCAACACACAAATGTTCTCTATCGTACTTGAGCAATGGAAGACCTCGAACATGACCTCCAGTGACAAGTTTGTTGATATCCTTAAAGTTGAGATGAGAAAGCCTTCGGTGCCACAGCCAGCTTTCGTCAGATTGTGCTTTTGATAACAAGCAGATTGCTGGATTCCCTTTGATGGGTTTGAGGTTTAGGGGAAACATTTCACCTTTGCGCTCTGATTTGAGAATAACTCTGTTCGTTTGCTTCTCAATTATTTCCGAACCCTCATCATCGAATGAGACCTTGAGACCGGTACCTCCAACAAGCTGAGATACACTGATGAGATTATGTTGTAGTCCTTCTACGTATGTAACCTTCCTAATCGTGAAATCACCGTTTGTAATCATTCCATAGCCTTTTATGGTTCCGAAGGAGTTTTTCCCGAACTTGACATTTCCACCGTTTGAAAGAGACCTGAATTCCCTTAGCTCTTCCTTCCTTCCTGTCATGTGACGTGAGCAGCCACTGTCGATATACCATTCTTCTTCAAACTGCTCATCACTGATAACCTGCACAAATTAAGCAGATTTAGGAACCCAAAGTTTCTTGGGTCCTCGTGAGCCTTTTACAGGAGCAGGAATAGTAAGAGAGATGTCAACAAGATATGTTCTTTTTATTAGCGTTGTTTCATCTTTCTTTTTGATGGTGAAAACTTTGATTTTTTTTTTTTTTTTGCTTTTGGTTTGGACTCTGATTTAACTGACTCTGATTTAGGTTTTTGAGAGTGAACCGAATAGAATTTAGAATGAGGTTGAGAGGAAGAATAACTGAAAGAATTAGAAGAGTTAGAATGAGAGAATTTAGACTGAGATGATTTCTTGACTTGATATTCTAGGTGACCCTTTCGGTTTTGATCATCAGTGGAACCGAACCTAGAATTTTGGTCTCTTTTGCTCTCTGAACCGAACCTCTGCTTTCGGTTGATGTTGTTTTCTGAGCCGAACCTCTGCTTTCGGTTGACACTGTTCTCTGAACCGAACCTCTGCTTTCGGTTGACACTGTTCTCTTGTGGTCTAACAGTATTTTTCTCTGACTTTAAATTTCTGTCACGATATGAGAAATAGGCATTTTAAGACTGTCAAAACTGTTTTCTTTCAGAAAGATTCTTCTTGTATCTCTATTTCCTTTGTTGTTTTCGGTTTCTCATCTGCTTCGGCTGATGATGGATGTTCGCCTTCTGTTTTTGTTTTCTGTCAGCAGGTTCACTTTGAACTGATGAAGATTCACTTGAATCTGCTTTTTCTTTAGGGAGATCTTTTGTACCACTAGTACTTGGTGTGTTGAAGCAATCAGGCTTGTTCAAAGGCTCTGGCACATATCTGCCTTTGGTTTTCCATGATGTCCTTTCTGACAGACCAACCGTTTCGTCAGCATTGTCGATAGGAGCTGACCAAAAGAACTCATCACAACCGTCAGCATTATCTTCGTTTACAATGGCCGTGAGTTCAGCTGTCTGAAGTTCGGTTACACCTGTGACCTTGTACACCTGATTCGGAGTGGTTCTAACCTTTTGGTACACTACAGCCTTTGCTTCAAGGATCGGGGACTTTGGTTGGGACAAACGAGCAAACTCCACAGAATTTTCTGAAATAAGATTCTTGTGGTTTTTGGGTTCGCTTTTGACAAATTCAGAATAGTCAACTACGTCCTCTACAGAAATTTCACTCATATCATCGTCGTCATTAAGCTCAGATGCATTTTCAACATCAATTTTAATTTCTGAGCTTAAGTTGGTACTCAATGAGTCAAACTTTTGTATGGTTTCGGTCCTTAGTTTCAATTTATCATTTTCATCCAAAAGGTTTTTTAGCATGTCCTTATGGTCCTTGGACTTTATGAAGAATTCAATTTTGTCTAGACCATACATATATGTCGAATTAACAACCTCAGACGAAACCACATTTTCACAATTGTATGCTTCAGCGTCGATTTCATCCTCCTTAAACTCAAGGAAGGGAAAAATCATGCGATGAATTTTCTGCCCTATTTCACAGTTTAAATGAAGTTGAGTGATATTATTGTAAAGACGCTTAGCAATCAAACAAAAAACATTTCACTGTTTTAAAAGTTTTAAATTGTCTCTTTGCAAATAAATGTTTTCATCCTTGGTTTTGATTAACTCCGACTCCTTCAGTTCGATCCACATCCTCCGGTCCTCACTCTTCGAAGACACCCTGCTTATTTGGTCAGTTAGGTTAGAATTGGTGACTCGAGTTTGAGTTAAACTGCTGTCTAGATGATAGATTCTTGAATTAACATTTTTTTAATTCTTTTTCGTATGAGCATTGTGGGACTTTGAATGAAACAAAAACGAATTGTACCTTCTTGATCAGTTCATCAAGCTCGTTGAACTGCACGCTGAGCGGTTTTGCTGTAAAGCACATGTCCTGTTGCTCTTTCGTGTCTCCATTCCTACCATCTGTGTTGTATCCCCTCATCTGAGATACATCAGACACCATCAAGCATTTTCCACCGCTATCCTCATCTTTCGCCACATAAGCCTTTCCATGAGAAGGCTTCCTTACTTCATCATCTTCGGAGTCAGATGACCAGACCTCTACTCCTCCGAACTCATCATTCACTACCGAACCCTGCACAATTAAAGCACTCATAGAAGGGTTAGCAGTAGATTTCTTCTTCCTGATCTCATCCAACTTTTTCAGCAACAAAGCTTCTTCATCTTTCTCCTCATCCTTTTCTGCCATTTTCTTGAGGACACAATCTTTTGCATAGTGGTTCTTTCCTCCACAGTAGTAGCAGCTCACTCCCGAATCTCCTTCAGTTTTCGGTTCCTTCTTTGATTCTTCTGCCTTCGGTTCGTCTTTGACCTTTTCAAAACTATAACTTCCTTGCCAATTTCGGTTCTTATTGGTGGGAAATCTTTTCTTGATGAACCTCTTGGGGTTTGATACCATCATAGCATAGTCTTCAGAAGTAAGGTCATAGTCCTCCAAGTTGAGGTCTTCATCTTCCATAACCGCTTTACTTTTGGATAGGAGGGCCAATGAACCCAGGCTTGAAACTACATTTTTCTCCTGTAGTACGATCTTTTCTTGAGATTTCAGAATGCCTACCAGTTTCGCCAGAGAATAACATTTGAATTGCTCATGCGCTTTAACTGTAGACACTACAGCTCTCCACTCAGATCTGAGGCCGTTCAAAAACGTAACCTTCTGCTCAATTAGCTTCCTTTCAATTTCATGTTTAATCATCTTGCTAAGAAGATGATTGAAGCGATCGAACGTTTGAGTCACGGTTTCTTCGGCTCCCTGCTTGAATTCACCAAAATCGGACAGGAGTAAGGTTTGAATGGAGTGTTCAAGATTTTCGTCCGTAGAATACAATTCTCGTAGCCTGTCCCATACTTCTTTGGCAGTTGTACATGAACTCACCAGCCTGAAAGTGTCAGATTGAAGAGCGAATCTGATTAATCTCAATGCTTTAATATTGCATTGAAATTTATCTTTTTCGTCTTGGGCAATATCTTTAACATCTTTCAAAAGATCATTATACTCCTTTTGAGTTTTAATGATCCTTGAAGTTGCAGAATGAGCGAAGGGTCCAGATACGATTGCTTCCCAGATGAGGTATCCATTGTCCTCAGATCCTATAACATAATCTTCAAAGTGATGTGCCCAGACTTCATAATCCTGGGTGTGAAGGATAGGAATCTTCGTTGATGATCCAATGTTGTTCAAAATATTAATGGGATTAGATTGCGACTTGTCCATGCTTGTTGAATAACCTGATTAAAAGATCAGACTTGTAATATGTAATATTAGGGCAAGACGAATAAGTAATGAGATACGTCAATTATGGAGTGACGGCTCAATAAATATTAGTTAATGCGAAATAAACCCTAATAGCTTCTTTCACAGAAGAGATGTGTATGAATTACACAGCCTCCTGCTCTGATACCAATTGATGAGATATAAAAACTCTTTGATCGATTAGATCTTTGCAACAGGTAGATAATAAAAGTAAAACAATGAAACAATACTCAAGAATGGATTTGAATGAGTCGAATGATTAGAACGTTCAATCCTCAGCAAAGCTCGATAAAGAACTTCCACTGTAGAGGATTCTAGGGTTACAAAAGATATCTTCTTGATTACACGTAAAACAAACGATCTATCAGTATTGAAAAAGATGCATGCAAGCATCTATTAATACACAAACCCTAGTAAAACAAGATACGGATGGACAGGCCCATGCCGTATACAAGATGGGCTAGGAAGCGAGCCCAAGACGCAACATCAAGTACCCAACAGAAGGTTCATTTGGAGTTATTTTAGAAGGAGAACTCGTGGAGTCATTGCCAAGCTCGACGAGTTGAGGCATAAAGAATACCAGATGAAAAGATAGGGACTCGATGAGTTGGCAGCCGAACTCAGCGAGTCGGGTCAACTGGAAGTTGACTTTGGCTATGACTTTGGCTTGGTTAAGGGTAAAATAGTCATTTTACCCTAAGAGTAGTTATCAGTGTCTGATTCAGTGTTTTATGGATTTATAGTTGGAGGATCACCGGTGCAACAGTCAAACATCTGCCGATCAGCTTTTCAGCAGTCAACCTTACGAGGTGCATTACCTTCTAGTAGAAGTGGGTCTAAGGCACCAATGCCAGCCCTCCAGTAGGATTCGTATGTTAGATGATTGTCTTTGTGATATTCATCTAGTTTTGCTACTACCTGATATGTTATGTGCTAGTATGGTATGATGTTATATGCTAGTAGCAGTAGGGGAGATAGTCCCCAAGATTTTAGGTCGATAGGGCCGAAGGGGGTAGTAACACCCAGTCATGCTAGATAGAATATGATTACATGATACATGTTATGTAGTAGTAGTAGACGGGTGAAATAGTTCCCAGTATCCGTTCGAGAGGACCGAAGAGGAGGCTAGCACCCATATATGCTAGGCAGTATCCAGTCGAGAGGACCGAAGGGGAGGCCAACACCCAAATATGCTAGGCAGTATCCGGTCGAGAGGACCGAAGGGGAGGCCAGCACCCAGATATGCTAGGTAGCATCCGGTCGAGAGGAACGAATGGGTAGGTCGGGCACCCAGATATGCTTGACAGTATATGCATGTTATGTGATCTAGGCAGTTATAGCGGTCCAAAATCAAATATCGGTCAAGGGCTGATATTTGGGATATAGGTTATCGTGGTGGGATATCGGTATTTTTATATCATGCATAATTAATATATATAAACGTAAAACATATATAAAAGTAACATAAAAGGTCAATATTTAAAACTCTCAATGTTTGAAACATAATCTTACGTAACCCATGGAATCTTCCTCCAAGTCCACATCAACCGATATTTGCGGAAATCGCCTGGAAATCGCCTGTAAATATCGGTTAAATATCGGTAAATATCACCGATATTTGCGGTCTGATATTTTTGACCAATATTTGAGACTGCGATTTTGAAAAGTACCGATAACCGATATCCCACTTACAAATCACCTAGAAATCGCTGCTATTAACTGCTTAGTATGTGATTATATGGTATATGGTAAGATGGGGGAACTCACTAAGCTTTGTGTTAACAGTTTTCAGTTTTGTTTCAGGTACCTCTTCAGCAAAGGGGAAGGAGCCGGCGCGGTAGATGCACATCATACACTCATGAGATTCCGCCTTATGAGAATTCTTGGGATTGTACTCTTACATTGTTACTACTTTTGTGATATGTTTTTCAGACATGAGATTATGGTTTTTATAAAATGATATGACACAGTAATGTTTAAGAACAAATGTTTCTTAAATCGTTATATTAAATTGAAATTTTTGGACTCGAAATTTGGGACGTTACAAGTTGGTATCAGAGCCATGATTTTAGGGATTCGGGAACACCCTCGGGGATGTTTTGACTCAAACCGAGGGATTAAAGGATTTTTACAAACAAAATGGTTTTCTAAAAGTTAAGTTAAAAAACTTTAAGAGAGAACAATATGTGTGATGTACGCGACCAGCCGAGCTCAAGTAAGCTTCCCCCAAGTACCCATACAAGTTTATGTTATGATTATCAGTTTCAGTAGAACGACATGCTAGACTTGGACTAAGGATCTAGTAAGAATGCCTTATGTGCCTGTTATATGTGCTTTCGAGCTGCAGGATAGTGTTGATTAGACAGTGATAGGATAACATACTTAGGTTATGCCTGATTACGTGAGATTATATCGCATGCTAGTACAGATTCCTGTTATGTGGATATAATTACTTGAGCTTATTTCCTTTTGTCTGAGTGTTTCTTTCTTTGTGCTACGTGGGACTCAGAGTGATGGGAGTTAGCTATTAGGTGGGTATGTTAGGTCACATGCAATCACGGTTGAATAATCTCAAAGTGTTGGATTTGACCCTATTGCGTAGCTCTTGTCTGAGTCCTAACCATTGTAGGGATGAGTCCCTTACTCGAAGGATTATCTGAGCCTCGTGGCATGTGACTGTATCCATACGGTGGCTAATTGGAATTGCAAAGAGGCCTTCAGCAATTGAGGAATAGTTTGGGTGGAGTTAGAGGTACCCTAGGGCAAGCCTAGGATGAAAGTAGCAGAGATCAGTAGTAGTAGAAGGGACTTGGCGGAGTCAAGGCAGTTCTTGAGGAGAGTACAGATAGATGTGGAAGGTAGTATGGGCCCATACTACTGAAAGAAGAGGATCCGTACTTGAGTCGAGGAAGGATGAGACAAGACCAGGAAACATGTGATATATGTGATCCATCTAGATCTATCAGTATCACTGACAGTTGTCATTATGTATTGCATAATGGTGGTGCTATGTCCGAGGCCAGCAGTTGGCAGTTTAGGAGAGGGATCAGGTTCGGGTTCAGGTTCAGGTTCCGAACCAGTGGATGAGAGGCTATGCGATTTCATCGCGTCTGAGATCACTAGAGGCATCCTTGATGCGACCCCGGTCATCTTTGGGTCGATAAAGGAAGGGATTATTGAGTTGGTGGAGGATCGTCTTAGGGCGTTCAGGAGTGACATGGCGACCAGCTAGTCAGGATCACGCACACTGTCCTTTAAGGACTTCAAGGGAAGTGGTGTGTCAGATTTCCATGGGGCGAAGGACCCCATTGCTTCCAGACGATGGATTGCAGACGTTGAGTCTACATAGTTGACTAGCTTCTACCCAGAGGGGTCGAAGGTGTGATATGCAGTAGGATGTTTGAGAGACCGGGCCAGGGATTGGTGGGAGTCGGTTGGTGACTCTCTGGGAGCCTCAGCCATTGAGGCTATGACATGGTCGTACTTTGTGACTCAATTCAGGAGTGAGCTCGCGCTAGCTGTGGAGCTTCAGCAGCTGACCAGGGAGTTTTTGGATATGAGTCAGACTACAGAGATTGTGGCAGAGATCACCGCTAAGTTCCGGGAGAGGGCGATGTTGTTGCCCCAATATCCGGGAGATGAGGACATGAGGAGGACCCGCTACCATAACATGCTGCGAGCCGACATTCGGGAGCATGTCAGTTTTTTAGCTTGCCCTACCCTGGATTCCATGATTGCCAGGGAGAGGGAGAGGGAGATTGACCTGGAGCACATTCGGAAAAGGAAGGCCGAGGAGGGACAGATGACCGGGGCTTCGGGGAAGAATCCCAAGGGACCAGACGTTGGGCCAAAAGGCCAGCAAAGCCGAGGAAGCTGCAAGAAATGCAGCAAGTCACACAAGGGGGCGTGTAGGTTGGGATCGTCGGGCTGTTACAAGTGTGGAAAGACGGTGCATTTCAGCAAGGATTGTACCGCCCCTGACCCACTATTCAGACATTTGAGTTGCTGTGTTTCCACTGCAACCAGAGGGGCCATAAGAAGGCCAATTTCCCCCAGTTGGCAGCAACAATGCCAGTGAAGGCACCAACTCCAGCGACCCTGAGGATTACTAATGGTCGGCAGGGCAAGACAGAGGCTCCAGTGGTGAGGAGTCGGGCCTTCCAGTTGACTACCGAGGAGGCACGCGCCACACCCATTGTGGTGATAGGTATGATTTTTTTGTCTGATTTATTTATATGATGTTTTGATATTGAACGGTATACCGGTTCAGGTGTTGTTTGATTTGGGCACTACCCGATCGTTTATTTCTCTTTTGCTTAGTAAGAAGTTTTCTGAGTCTTCAGACATGTTGGATTGCCCTCTAGAGGTCGAGATTGCGGACGACCGGTCTGTGCGATCATCGGAGGTCTTCCGGGATTGTGTTTTGAGGTTGTTTGAAGAGCGTTATCTACTGGATTTGGTTCCCATACCGTTGAGGGGGAACAAGGTTATTATTGATGATATGTGCATATTTAGTTTGTATTAAGTATAGATTTTTATTCATTTATTAGCTAAATTATTGCATTTCATGGACAAAAGGTACTTAAAAGTGTTTGATTTGTATTTTCAGTCCAAAAATGAAGCTCGGGAGCAAAAGGAAGCAGGAGAAGCGGTTAAGAGCTCGGGAATTGGATAAAGAAGAAAAACATCAAAAATAGCACCTACTCGGCGAGTAGGATCAACTACTCGGTGAGTCCAAGTGAGGATAATGACTCAGGAACCCAGATGCTTATCGCATACGGATATTGTGAGACAGACTCGACGAGTCGATACGCAAATATATAGATAACTTCTCAGATCGAGACAAAAAACTTCTGGGATAATTCTGGAGTAATTAGCTACGATTCAGAGGCCAGAGGAACCCTAGAAGACGAAGATAGAAGCTACAATTCAATCCCGAAGGAGATTTGAGGCAAATTCCATCTTTATACTTAATCTTTTGCTTTCCACTATGGTTAGACAATTAGAATTCGTTTTTGTGTTGTTATTTACTTTAATCATGAGCTAAAACTCTTAAACTTCTGTTTGGGGATACAAAATTGAGACTATGGTTTGATTATTGGTAGGATTAATTCAATGTTGGTGATTTATTTGTTATTTTAGCTTGCTAAAGAACCTTGTGTGTGAATGGTAATTAATTTTCTGTTAATAGGAAGATAATTAAATAGCATGAACATCGTTTGATTATCAACCTCATATATCTTGTGACTACTTTGTTATATGTCTAGGACTAATGAACATGAAACTAGGATTAATAAGAAAATTAAGTAAATTTATGTGCAAGCTTGTGTGATGACTATCAACAAGAAGTTAATTAAAACCAAATTGATTAACTATTGTGAGTCTAAAGTAATTCGAATAATTAATCTAGTGAACTAAATTGAATTAGACAACTGATCACTGTTTAAGTTAGTTTATTTGCTAAGGATTAGTGTAGTGAACGCGAACCTAATCATTTGAATCGGTAACCAACAAAAGAATTAATCCATTGCACTATTACCTTGAAATCAACCATAGGATCAATTGAGTTGAACTAAACAGAAGTTCCTTCGTATTATTGAATCTAGTTAATGTTGGATTAATGTCTAAGTCCATAACTATAATTAGTAAGACTTGACCCGACCCGGCATGGTCCATTTGGGTTGCATGGCATCATGCACTTGGATAGACTATAATGAGAGAAATAAGACACTTACGGTTATTAATATATTATAAGTTCTAGTATATTAATAATAAGAATAATGAGATTATTTAATTAGTATTGATCAAGAATTAATCTAGTATTAATTAAGTGATCAAAAGAAGACTAATTAAATATATGGGTTGATTGTGTAAATCATTCATTCTTATATATGTGGGCTTGTGATCCAAGATTCCTTATGTTGGACTAAGTCCATGGGGTGACCCATGGATACTCCATGGAGGTTAAAACCCATGGAGCATAAGGAATGGGTAAAGTCATGAGTTACATGGTGTAACCCTAATAGCCACCATATAAAAGAAACCCATGGCTCAAGAAATCGTGACTACACTAACACTATGTGTATGTATAAGGGCTACACGATTTCATGAAGTGTTCTAATTTCTCTCTAAGTTATTCCAAGTGCTTATGGTGTTGTGTGAACCATTTGAGGTGTCACACTTAGGGCACTAAGCACTCAAGCTTCATGAAGACAAGCACTATCAAAGAGGTATGTATTCTATCTTGTTATATCCATTATTTTGTATGCTAGATTAGGATAATACCTTGGATGTTCATATTTGCATGTATAATAGAGAAAACATAGATCCAAGGTATTTAGGGTTGCATGTACACTTAGGAGTGTTAGAATGCTCATAACCCAACAGTGGTATCAGAGCCTAGGCTTGTTTTCTTGTTATACCTGCAATAGAAGCTGAAAAAACGAATTTGTTGCTGTCTGATCATCAGACTCGGCGAGTCCATAAAGGGACTCGGCGAGTCCATGCCTAAAAAGTGATCAAATCGATCCAACTCGCCGAGTTGGTTCATGCACTCGACGAGTTGGACCCCAAACAGCATATTTTCGAGTTTTTTGGCTAGAAATGGACTAGGAACATTACCCTAAGTTGTTTTTGAACTTATAAACTTGTTTTTTAATGTGGTAATGTTCATGCTAATCCATTTTCAAAGATAATTGTCAATATATTCATGTTTTGTATTAGTTTAAAGGTTAGACTAATTACATGAAAAAGTTTGATTTGAATTATCTTGTTCTTATGAGTTGCTTAGATTAATAGAAAAAGTTGAGTGAAAAAATTTGTTTTCAATCCAAATTAATCTAAGAAATGAGTATAAAATGTGTTTGTGTAACTTATCCTTAAGTTACATGAAGAGTCACATTAAAGACTCATAAAACTCATAAAGTTGGCAAAGGTTACAAAAAAAAATGAAGAGTCTTGTCCATAAGTTATGGAGGTTCAAGAGTCACTTCATTAATAAATAAATAAATAAAATATGTAACCTTAATTAATTCCATAAGTTATAAAATAAAGAAAAGATTAATTCTTTATTAGTTTAAAGTCTTCCATAATTTGTCCACAAGTTATGGAACTTGAAGAGTTTTTGGATTAAAACTACTTTAAATACATAAGTTATGGAATTAATTAGTTTTGAATAGTTTCAAAACTTGCCCTCAAGTTTTGGAATTTGTAAAGTTTTCTCTTATGAATACTTTAATTCCAAGTTAGCCCTTAGAATTTTAAAAGTTAAAATTCAACCCTTATACTTTATAATATTATAAGTTAATAATATTTATATGTATAAGAGTAAAGTCGGTCTTACCGCTAGTACGCCTCATTCACGAAGCCGGTCTATAAGGTGGGTATAAGGTTGTTGCCTATAAAATGGCAACTTAATGGGTGTCCACTCTCACCCACCGCTTGCTTGACTGGTGGAGGGTCGTTAGCCGAACGGGTTTGACATGACTATAATTCTCCCTTCATTAAAAGTATTAATGATAAATACTAAGTAACTAAACTCTAAATAATACCCAATCTTAGTTACTTAGGAAAATGTGAATAAGGTGCTAATTCATGAAATTACACTTTGCACTTTGTTTAAGTCGGTTAGTGGAGCGTGTGTGGTTAACCGGCACACTAACTCGTATTTAACAAGGTAGGCAAAGGGTGACTTAATGTTTATCATAGTATCGATGGAGCGTGTGTGGTTAACCGGCACATCGATTGAGGGGTAAACACTTAAGGGTACCAAGTAATTTGCATGGTTACTTCACACCTTGTTTTGTGATCCTCGGCATCCCAGTCACAAAACCTGAAGGGCACACTCGAGATTGAAACATGCCATTGAACAGTTCAATGAATCTCAAAAGATCTAGGAGTTTCAAAACCAATTAAAACCTAATAATACATTTCGTTTATCTTGGTGGAAATTGGTGAATCGTCATTCACCTACCTTCAAATTGTTTTATAGCTTGGATTACGGCATACCTCTTCTAAGTTATAAAATAGTTTGTTGGGTCCTAGCCTTAATATTTTCATATTGGGTGTCATATTAAGGACTCAAAGATCAACTATCTTGAATATCTCCCATAACATGTCTGGATTAGACATTTATGATCTTCCCAAATCTCTTGAAACAAGCTTTCCTAAATGAAGATGATGTCCCATGGATATCATACTTCTCTCTCCTCTTCCAATTATTCTCCCTAACCCACAAGTTCTTGAAAAATTTAAGGTCACTCGAACCCTATTGGCAAGACAAGGTCTAGGTGTGATCACATCTTGGAGATGTAGTCACATATTGACAAGCCGGGAGAGTTGGGTGTCAATGTCTTGAGAAAGTTGGTGGTTCAATCACTTTCTAAGTTACATAGTGAGTTCCTTTGGGACACCTATGAAATAGACTATGACAAGACCCTTAATGATCTCATCTATTGTTAAGATCAACTTCCTGAAACTTTATGGACATTGACAATGGTGACACTGGAAATACAGAAAAAAGCATTCTCTTCCCAATGGAAAGGGATCGGCCATAGTTAACTCGGTTGAACAAATGGTAAAGAGAAAAGCTAAGTCTGTGATAGTCCCGTTATCAAAGGGTCCATATGTTTATATTGCCAAAGAAAGGGTCATTATTTGCGAAGCTGCCAAATTTACCTAAGGATGTTAAAGTCAATAAGGTTGACTCTACTTCAGGTAAAATCCACTACTCTAACTCTGTTAAGTTTCTATTCTGAGATTCCTGATACATAATGTGACTGGGTCACATGGTAATGTTTTAAGAATCAAAGAAAAGTAAAGGAACTTAAAGAAAGAATATGTTGAATCTGATCGCATAGATGGATTTCTATCGCGTAGTTTGAAGATCGGATTCTTGAGCTACTTCTTAGGAGTTATGAGATATTGCTAAGGAATAGATAACAACAAGTTTTCATATGGATTGTAAGGATAAGTTTTTCCGCATAGTTTTAAAATAAAAGGAAATTTTTGATTTTATTTATTTTAAATATCCTTACAATGGCATTTGAGGAAAAATTGTTGCTTATATGATTCCATTAATAGCAAGAGTGGAAATATGAAATTGATTCTTTCATTTGTGGTAATGTCTAAATTTATCAAATAAAGGAAAGATTCTCATCACCCAAGTCTCAATTGGACCGGAACTTGGAATCATGCGAGTTGTATAGCATGATGAATGAGAACTTTCAAGTATTGGAAAAAATTAAGACTAATTACTTATTCACATGGATGTGTGAGTCAAGTAATGGACTAAGGGATCGAGTACATAGTCATGTGCACTGATTAAGTCCACCACAAAGGATATAAGGATATTCGTCATATTTTACTAGAGTTTAGTAAATATGATTATACTTACAAGCTTAAGTGTAACTCTAGACATTGGAAAAGGTTCCAATGCATAGCAGAGCGGATAAGAAGAATCAAATTAGGCAGAAGGATAAAAGTTTCTCAAATCTGAAAAGATGGGAGAGTACTTTAGTATCAGCTTTGTGATTATCTTAATGATTAAGAAACCATATCAAAATTTGTTCTCTAAGGAAGTCTTAGTTCATTTTTTATGACTAAGAAGAAGGGATCTTGAATTGTTGAAATGGTTAAATCAAGAAGACGAGTCATACTTCGTTTCAATACAAGTCTTAGAGTCATACTCCAAGATTGTAATATGAGTGACATGTCTTAAATAAGGTTTAAAACACTTGACAAATGTAAGAGTAAAAGTTTTCTACTCTTGTACATTTGAAATTGGTAAGTTGTGATGTTTTGGATAAAACAAAGACCAACTTCGGCCAATTATGTGAAGTGTTTGTCTTGATTAGAATCCACACTATCTCTTGGATGTTTGACAAGGAAGTCTTATAGGTCAAGAGGACAGTGGGAGTCTTAAAGGTCTTGAAATTCTCAAGAACTAATCAAGAATGAAACCTGAAGTTCTTCACTAGCACACGACTTGAGGTTTATAACCTATCGTGTTGACATATTCTGTGCCCATTCCAGTTAAAGTTGAGTTCTTAGAGTTCTCAATTGGTTGCACAACAACTTGGAAGCAATGGCAGGCCCTTGAGCTGCCAGGTGGCAAGTAATTAAGATTGAGTTCAGTCCATATGAGTTTGGATTTGTCATTATCCTTGTCTTGTGACTATGGTTATGACAATTCACATGGATAAGAACACATACACCATTAAATCTAAGTGTCATAAGGTTTCTCTCCGATTCATGAAAATGATGGTGAGGAAACACTTCCACTAAGTAGATTTTAGCTAGATAGCAATTGTGATCTCAAAGTCGTTAGTGGAGCGTGTGTGGTTTACCGGCACACTAACTTGGACTTGTGAGAAATGGCAAAGGTCAAAACGATCAAGACTATGATTACGGCATCCCTTTTCATAGTTCTTAAAAATTGTTTTGACACACCCATGAGCTATCTAAGGGAAGGTGTATGTTTTTGATAAAGTCTTATCAAAACAATCTAATATCAGAAATCTGAACTTTGGAAAGAAAGTCAATAAAGTATTGATTTCTAGAAGTCGAGCTTTCTGAGTATATGTCAAAGCTAGTGGGAGCATAAGTGTTATGCTAATAATCATCATGTTAGTGGGAGCATGATAATTACGATAAGTATTGCAAGCTAGCAATGTTAATTATAGAAAACAAAAGGTTTCAACTGGGAAAAAGTTGTTTTGCTATAATTAAGGGAGAGGAAATTATACTTCATCTCAAATCTATAAGCTTAGATCGTGAGGTTTTAATCATTTAGTCAAGGATATATATGAATTTCATGTTGGAATGGCTCAACATAAGGAAATTCTGTATATGGGTCCATTATTTGCGTTCTTAAATTCGATTATGATTACGGCATCCCTTTTTATAATCTGAATTATGAGAACTTGGCAAATTGAAATGGAAATGTTATAGCAAAAGACTGGTTCAGTCTTTATGTGAGACATCATGAATCGTGTCCCATATGCTTCGGATATAGGACCGATTACATGTGCTATATTCATCCTTTCTAAAATTTTCCGAATGCCTGGGGCGTTAAGAATGGAAAAGGTTTAGAACTGGATATGACTAAAAAGGATTAAACAATTGTCGAGGACAATCTAAGATTTACCAAAGATTGGTTTCTCAAAGACAATTGGAAGTATAGTGATAATTCTGGAAGGACCATATTGACATAATCTGTAAGGAGGCAACTCTTGTTCAGAAGTGATAGTCAAAATGAATTCTGGAAATGTTTCAAAGTTAGAATTTTGAATCTGTTTAAGATTAAGGAAACTTAATGCAAGAAGGATGGTTCCAAGGACTTGATCTCCTTTGGAATACTCTGTAATGATTGTTGTTAAGTCTTTTTGACTTTGTGCATAATCATTACAAGAGGATCGATGCATATAAGTTTAGAATCTAACAGATTTCAGTAAATGACATGAATTTGGAATTCTTGCATTTGCAGTAAGGATTTGGGAGTGTGAAAAGAGAATCATTGAAGTTATATTCATTTGATCTAGTTCACAAAGTAAAGATCATAGACAAACATAGTATGCATACTTGGTGTATGGCATGACTATTGTTTAGAAAACATAGTGTGCATGCTTGGAGCATGGGACAACTATTGTTTCAAATTCAAGAATAATGTTGATAGCTGAAACAATATACAATGAATAATGTGTAATCATATGGTGATAAATAAAAGGAGTTTTATTTATATTCATAAGTTCTGAGACCATATTGGATTCAATTATTATTGTGTTTCACTTTGCATGTTTTGACTTCTCGAATAAACTAGGTTATTCTTCCGGAATGACTAAGTTATTCAAACCATCCACAGTCGGTCATATGTTGGAAGTAGATATGAATTAAGACTGTCATGGGTTGGCTTGTAGAGGTCTAAGTTGTTGGACAAAGGGCTACAACACTCATGAGTGCTCATAAGTTCTGAGTATTGGATTCAACCCGCGCTCATTGGAATCACTTCATGGATTTTATCACGAGTGATCATGAGACGATAATATCTTATATTCTTCAAACCTAGAGATATGAGTTGTTACTATGAGTTGGTTGTACATTGATTGCACGAAACTGCATTTGGTAACTCGGTGCTATAAAACGTGCCTTTGTGTATGATTCAACAAGTAGTAGAACAAGCCATATGAGTCGAAGTTTATCCATTCCTTTTACCTTCGGGATAAAAGCGATATCTGTGGGCCCCTCGATGATTTGATGATGACAAATGGAAGTGCTCGGCCGGGCCAGGACTGATTTGATTTGTTCAATTAGTCAGTCATCATAAATTGGAAATCGGGAAACAACAAATGGACAGAGAGAATGATTATAATCCATGTCTCAGTCCATATGATATCTAGAATGGAGGAATATATGATCCCTTATCTAATGGACAAGTCATTGACAAAGATCAGAGTTCATCTACAAGGTCAGAGTTCGACAGAAGCTTTTGAGAGCTAAGATTGCTAGTTGGTTCCTGAAGTCATACGCAATAATAGTTTTAGACTTATCCAAGTGGGAGACTGTTGGATTAATGTCTAAGTCCATAACTATAATTAGTAAGACTTGACCCGACCCGGCATGGTCCATTTGGGTTGCATGGCATCATGCACTTGGATAGACTATAATGAGAGAAATAAGACACTTACGGTTATTAATATATTATAAGTTCTAGTATATTAATAATAAGAATAATGAGATTATTTAATTAGTATTGATCAAGAATTAATCTAGTATTAATTAAGTGATCAAAAGAAGACTAATTAAATATATGGGTTGATTGTGTAAATCATTCATTCTTATATATGTGGGCTTGTGATCCAAGATTCCTTATGTTGGACTAAGTCCATGGGGTGACCCATGGATACTCCATGGAGGTTAAAACCCATGGAGCATAAGGAATGGGTAAAGTCATGAGTTACATGGTGTAACCCTAATAGCCACCATATAAAAGAAACCCATGGCTCAAGAAATCGTGACTACACTAACACTATGTGTATGTATAAGGGCTACACGATTTCATGAAGTGTTCTAATTTCTCTCTAAGTTATTCCAAGTGCTTATGGTGTTGTGTGAACCATTTGAGGTGTCACACTTGGGGCACTAAGCACTCAAGCTTCATGAAGACAAGCACTATCAAAGAGGTATGTATTCTATCTTGTTATATCCATTATTTTGTATGCTAGATTAGGATAATACCTTGGATGTTCATATTTGCATGTATAATAGAGAAAACATAGATCCAAGGTATTTAGGGTTGCATGTACACTTAGGAGTGTTAGAATGCTCATAACCCAACAGTTAATTCTTTGCTTTTCTAGTTGTCAGATTAAGTAATAGTTAGTAAGTTTCTAGTCTTGTAAAACTAGAGAAATCCTTCTACTTATTAATTAATTTAGATAGAATTAGTTTTTATTTTTAATTTTCCGTTCCCTGTGTTCGATACCCTACTTGCTTAAACTATTCCACAATTGATAGGTACACTGCCTTTGTGTGTTTATTTTACAACTAAAAGTAGGATTAAAACTAAGTGAGTTTATGTACATCAATTGATATGGATTGGCTTAGCCCCAATAAGGCAGTGATTGACTGCATGCAGCAGTTGGTTTGGATCAGGACCCCAGTTAGGGGAGAGCTGGTGATTCATGGCAAGAGGCCACAGCAAGGACCAGCCTTATGTTTGGCAGCGAGAGCGAGGCGCTACCTTCAGCAGGGTTGCATAGGATTCGTAGCCTATGTTACGGATACCCGGGAGGCGGGTAAGATGGCGTTGGGTGATGTGCCCGTGGTAGGAGAGTTTGCGGATGTATTCCCCGAGGAGTTGCCTGGGATACCTCCAGAGAGGCAGGTGGAGTTCAGGATCAACCTCGTCCCTGGTGCGGCTCCAATAACCAAGGCACCATATCGGTTGGCTCCTCCCAAGATGCAGGAGTTGTCTACATAACTTCAGGAGTTGTTAGACAAGGGATTCATTAGACCGAGCAGTTCACCCTGGGGAGCCCCGATTGTGTTTGTAAAGAAGAAGGGCGGGTCGCATCGGATGTGTATAGATTATCGGGAGCTGAATAGGGTAGCAGTGAAGAACCGTTACCCACTCTCGAGGATTTATGACCTCTTTGACCAGTTGGAGGGAGCATCTTGGTTCTCCAACATTGATTTGCATTCATGTTACCATCAGATGAGGGTCAGAGAGGAGGATGTACAAAAGCCTGCTTTTCGGATGCGTTATGGTCACTATGAGTTCGTGGTGATGCCTTTCAGGCTCACCAATGCTCCTGCCGCATTCATGGATCTCATGAACCGCGTATGTAGACCGATGTTGGATCGGTCCATGATAGTATCTATATATGATATCTTGGTCTACTCCAAGTTGCAGGAGGAGCACAAGGAGCATCTACGAGAGTTTTTGGAGACCCTGCAGAGGGAGAGCTTGTATGCCAACTTCTCCAAGTGTGAGTTCTGGTTGCACGAGGTGCAGTTTCTTGGGCATCTTGTCAACCAGAACGGTATTCTGGTCGACCCGGCCACGGTAGAGGCCGTGATGAGGTGGGAGATTCCAAAGTCTCCATCTAAGATTCAGATTTTCCTGGGATTAGCCGGCTACTATCGGAGATTCATCCAGGATTTCTCCAAGATATCCGTACCCTTGACTCGGCTAACGAAGAAGGCCGTAGTCTTTCGTTGGGGGCCTGAGCAGCAGGCAGCGTTCGAGGCACTAAGACAGAGATTGTGTGAGGTGCCAATCTTAGCCCTGCCAGAGGGCGTAGAGGATTTTGTTGTATACTACGATACGTCCATCTTGGGTTTAGGTGTCGTTTTGATGCAGAGAGGACATGTTATTGCTTACGCTACGAGGCAGTTAAAGCCTCACGAGAAGAACTACCCGACACATGATTTGGAGTTAGGGTCGGCTGTTTTTGCCCTTAAGATTTGGCGTCATTACCTCTATGGGGTTCGTTGTACCATTTACACAGACCACAAGAGCCTGAGTTGTCTCATGGACCAGCCGAATCTAAACATGAGGCAGCATCGGTGGTTGGATATGCTGAATGATTATAATTGTGAGATCCTTTATCACCCGGGGAAGGCTGTGACGAAGATTACCGCCACGTTTCGGGAAGAAGCACTATTGATTCTGCAGTATGATGTGGATGAGGATATAAGGAGGACGAGGTATCATTCCATGTTGAGGGATGATATTCGTGAGTTCTAGGGATTTATAGGGTGAAAAACCCTTAATGGGATGGTGAAGAAGGCCTAAGAGCAGGAAATTTCGCACCAAGCGAAAGCCAGAGCAGGTTTAGATAGTTGTAGGTCAGGCTAGAAATCCTAAGACCTTTGATTCTTCTGGTAAGGGCCAGCAGGGTTGTGGCTGGTGTGCCAAGTGCGTTAGGTCACATGGAGGAGTTTGTCAGGTGATGGGAACAATATGTTATACATGTGGTCAGCCTGGCCACGTGAGCAGTGACTGGCCCAATAAGGGCATTATATGTTTCCACTATAACCAAACC
Source organism: Lactuca saligna (assembly GCF_052625555.1). Lineage (NCBI taxonomy): Eukaryota > Viridiplantae > Streptophyta > Magnoliopsida > Asterales > Asteraceae > Lactuca > Lactuca saligna. The sequence goes on along the minus strand of NC_136424.1, from coordinate 80,107,769 downwards.
GACCATAAAAGGGGCGATTGTCCGATGTTGCAGGGAGGGGAGGAGCAGTGGTGGCGCCTGCGATGCCACGATGAGGATCATGGATGGCCGCCCTGCCAAGGTGGATACTCCTGTAGTGAAGAGTTATGCATTTCAGTTGACCACAGAGGAGGCTCGAGCAGTGCTAGACGTCGTCGTTGGTACGTAATTGATTCTCCCTGTTTGATATTTATTTCCCTACTATGCTTATAATTATACATGTGCACTTGTAAAGGGACCTTTTTAGTCAATGGTATGTCAGCATATGTTCTTTTTGATTCAGGAGCTACCAAATCATTTGTGGCTCTTGTACTCAGCAAGATGTTTAGGGATGCTTCGGTAACTTTGGATTCCGCACTGGAGGTTGAGATTGCTGATGACCGCACCGTGAGTGCTACGAGGGTATATCAAGGTTGTGACTTGAATGTGTTTAGGAAGAGGTTCTGGGTTGATTTGGTTCCGATTTTGTTGCGAGGGCCGAAGGTGATTATCAGGATGGCTTGGTTGGGGCCAGTGGGGCAATGATAGACTATGAGCGCCAGCTAGTGAGAGTTCGAACCCCAAGTGGGGGAGAACTAGTTATTTATGGGGAGAGGGCCTCGTAGGGGACACCACTTTGTTCGGTTGCGAGGGCTAGGAGACTTCTCTATCAGGGTTGTTCAGGATTTTTGGCATATATCTCTGATACGAGGGTGGAGTCCACTACAGACTTGGGTAGTGTACCGATTGTACGAGATTTTTGGGATGTCTTCCCGGAAGAGTAATCAAGGGTGCCTCCGGAGAGGCAGGTAGAGTTTTTCATTGATTTGGTGTTGGGTGCTGCTCTCATAAACAAAGGCACCGTACCAGCTAGATTTGGCCGAGATGCAGTAGTTGTCTATGCAGCTTCAGGTGCTGCTAGATTGAGGGTTTATCCATCTGAGAAGCTCCCCATGGGGAGCACTGATCCTATTCGTGAAGAAGAAGGACAGGTCACACCAGATGTGCATCGATTATCAGGAGCTAAACAAGCTAACGGTGAAAAAAATATAATCCGCTTCTGAGGATCGATGATTTGTTCGATCAGCTTCAGGGTGCATCTTGGTTTCCCAAGATTGATCTTCAGTCGGGGTACCATCGGATAAGGATTAGGGATGAGGATATACCGAAGACAACTTTCTGGACTTAGTACAGTCACTACGAGTTTGTGGTGATGACATTTGGGCTCACCAATGCCCCATCAACATTCATGGATCTCATGAACAACATATGTAGGCCGATGTTGGATCGGTATGTTATCATTTTTATTGATGATATCTTGGTTTATTCCAAGACCAAGGAGCAGCATCTGAGGGAGGTATTAGATACACTGAGGACAGAAAAGCTTTATACCAAGTTCTCAAAGTGTGATTTCTGGTTGTGAGAGGTGTAGTTTTTAGGGCACATCATTAACCAAGAGGGTATTTTGGTTGATCCAATCAAGGTTGAGGCAGTGATGTAGTGTGAAGTACCGAAGAATGCATCTGAGATCTGTAGATTCTTAGGTCTAGCGAGGTATTATCGGAGATTCATTCAAGATTTCTCCAAGATCATGTTGCCATTGACCCGTTTGACCAAGAAGAATGTGACCTTTTGGTGGGGCCCGGACCAGCATCTGGCTTTCAAGACCTTGAGACAGAAGTTATGTGAGGCCCCGATTCTAGTACTACCTGAGGGGCTGGATGATTTGGTAGTGTATTGTGATGCATCGATCTTAGGGTTAGTAGCAGTTTTGATGTAGAGGGGGCATGTGATCACGTATGCCTCAAGGCAGCTGAAGCCTCATGAGGCAAACTACCCCACTCATGACCTGGAATTGGGGGCGGTGGTGTTTGCTCTCAAAATCTGGAGACATTACTTGTACGGGGTTCGTGCACCATCTATACTGACCACAAAAGTTTGAAATATTTGATGACCAGCAAAACCTCAATATGTGATAGAGAAGGTGGTTGGATGTACTGAAGGATTATGATTGCGAGATCTTGTACCACCCTGAGAAGGCCAACATGGTGGCTGAAGCTTTGAGTCGGAAGGCGGAAAGTGCCCCAATCAGGAACGTTTGTTTGAGGATGTCGGTGATCTCTCCATTGTTGGATATGATCAAGGAGGCTCGAGTGGAGGGTTTGAAGAGATGAAATTAGAAATTAGAGTGGATTCAGGGTTAGACTCCCATGATTGTTTGGGATGGTCGGGGTCTTTTGACACAGTGTGGTCGGGTGTGGGTTCCAACATATAAGGGAGTGAGACAGAAGATTTTGGAGGAGGCACACAAGTCCAAATTCTCTATATATTCAGGCGCTAAAAAATGTATAGAGACATGAGACTAAGTTACAGGTGGCCCAACATGAAGCACAAGATCGATTGGTTTGTGGAGTGATACTTGACCTACAGGAAGGTCAAGGCCGAACATCAGTGACCCTATGGTAAGGTTCAGCCATTACCTATTCCCATGTGGAAATGGGAAGAGATCACAATGGACTTCATCACGAAGTTACCAGGTACAACGAAGGGTGTGGATGCCGTATGGATCATCATGGACAAATTGACGAAGAGTGCCCATTTTATTTCGATCTCTGAGAGTATTTCTGCTGAGAAATTAGCAGACATCTATGTGCGGGAGGTGGTGGTCAGGCACAGAGTGCCAGTATCGGTGGTCGCCGTCGCGATGCTCGATTTACATCCAGGTTTTGGCGGCAGTTCCACGAAGAGTTGGGAACTTAATTACACTTCAACAATGCATACGACCCCCAGACGGATGCCCAGAGCAAGTGGACGATCCAGACACTCGAGGGTATGCTGCGAGCATGTGTTTTGGATTTTAGAGGGAGTTGGTATACATACCTCCCACTAGTAGAGTTTTCACATAACAATTGTTATCATGCTAGCATAGACCGACCCTCGTTTGAGATGTTATATGGTCGGAGGTGTAGGACCCCAGTTTTACTGGGGTGAAGTTGGGCACCGAGTCATGGGAAGCACCGAAGTGGTTCTTAGGACTATCGAGTAGATCCAGTATGTGCGCGACAAGCTGCGGGTTGTGCAGAGCCGTTAGAAGAGCTATGCAGACCGGCATCGCTTGGATATTGAGTTCCAGGTGGGAGACGTCGTCTTACTGAAAGTGTCACCATGGAAGGGTGTCATTAGGTTTTGGAAGAGGGGCAAGTTAGGGCCCTTATATATTGGTCCGTTCAGGATTACCGCCCGGGTGGGCAAGGTGGATTACCATTTGGATCTGTCGTACAAGATTAGCCAGATTCACAACACCTTCCATGTGTATCAGCTCTGAAAGTGTGTCACTGACGAGGCTATGGTTATATCTTTGGATGAAATTCAAGTGGATGAGAGCCTGAATTACATTGAGCGACCCATTGCATTCTTGGCTAGGAAGACTAAGGTTCTCAGTAACAAGGAGGTGATTCTAGTGAAGGTGCAATGGCATCACCGGATGGGCTCGGAATGGACATGGGAGTCAGAGGATGAGATGTGAGAGCACTACCCATATTTGTTTGCATCAGTAGACTTCGAGGACGAAGTCTAGTTCAAGTGGGGGAGATTTGTAACACTTGCTTCAGGTATCAATTATTTCTCTAACAATTTAGGGATTTGAACTGGGACTGGACTAGTTAGGGAGCTCCAACTCATCAAGTATGGATCACTTTGGATGTGGGATAAAGGGTTTACTCGACGCATTGGAAGGCCCCAACTTGACAAGTAGACGCTGGAAAGAAAACCCCTAATTTTTCAGGTGTTACACCTTATATAAAGAACTTATGGCTCATTTGTGGCCTCCTTCATCTTCTTTACAGCCCATAGAAACCCTAATTCGGGCCTTGTACTTTCTTGAATGTGTATGAGCCTTAAAGAGTGATTTTGGTGTGGTTGTGAAGGAATTTGGAGCTTGAAGACCTTGGAGAAAAAGGAGAGGCTGTAGATCCAATATCTACTCTATGTTAGCAACCATTTGGAGGTAAAAAGTATTTACCTTGGCTTTCCATTCCTTAGATCTTCCCTTATGAAAGAATATTGTGATTTCTAGGGCAGAGCGGAGTCACTTTTAGGTTTGAGCTTCTCATGAAGACATAGTCTCAGATCTAGACTCCTTTAGGGGCCATGGACATAAAGTTGTCGACTTTATCTAGTCTTGGCCCTTCTCTCCTAAACCTCTTCTCAACCTTAGTTTTGTTTGTTTTAGCCTCTTGAGGCCTTGCATGCAAGTAAAGTTGGCAACTTTACGTAGTAACTACACCCTAGGGGACAGTACCTGTAGTTTGGAGCTTTGCATTCGATTGGAAAGGACTAAATATGAAAAGGGTGAAGGAACTCGATGAGTCGAGTCAGCTTTTCGCACTTTTGAATCTTGGATAGACTCGACAAGTTGATGAGATAACTCAACGACTTAGTTAGGTTTTCTCCCATTTTTCTTAACATTGAAGAAACTCGACGACTTGCTAGATGCACTTGACAAGTTGGGGTCAACATGGGCTGTTAACCTTCACTGTTGACCTTGACTTTGACCATGGTTGACCAGGTTTGAATTTAAGAGTATTTGGTATTTTAGGATTTTTACAAATAATTCACTTGGTGATTGTAGGTGGTTGAGTTAGAGTTGTGGATTGGGAATGATCTTATCGGTTCAACATTTCTTGAGAGGTGAGTCTTCTCACCATTCCAATGGGTCGAAAGCACCAAGGCCCACCCATAACGTGTTATATGGAATGTTAGTTGATTACGCGATATGTGGTATGATAGTGATCATTATGATACTTGTATGGAAGACTTCAGGGGGTTCCTAGGGTACGTAGGTGTAAGACCTTTGAGGGTTTCCACAGCATCCTAGGTAAAGACCTCAGGGGGTTCCCAAGGCATTTAGGTGTAAGACCTTGTAGGGTTTCCACGACATCCTAGGTAAAGACATCGGGGGGTACCCAATACATTAGGGTAAAAGACCCTGGAGGTTTTCCATGGCATCCTTAGTCAAGACCTTGGGGGGTTCCCGGGACATGGGGCTAAGACCATGTAGGGGTTCCCATGGCACCCGGAGTAAGACTTTGGAGGGTTTCTAGGGCATCCTTATATGTTTATATGCATGGCTTATGTGGTTTGCATAGCTGATATAGGTAATATAGATTATATGATTATGTGGATTGTGTAGGGAAATCTCTCGAGATGTCACTAAGCATTAGCTTACAATTTTTTGGTTGTTTCAGGTACTTCAGAGCCTAAGGGCAAGGGCCTGGAGTGATGGTGCGACATGCACTCTCCAACATTTTTTGGGACACTCTGATGTTTTTGGATAATTTATTTGATATTATGTATATTTGAAAAACAAATGTGGTTGAAATATTATGTCTTGAGAATGATTTTTTTTTAATTAAAAATGAAAATTTTTATTGGAAATTTGGGATGTTACTCAACTTATTTGATATCGGAAAGAGATTTAACAATAAGTTCAAGTTTAGAGTCAAGGCTGGTGACTTTCTGATCAAGCTTTGAGTTGAGTTGAGCTATAGTCTTGTCAAGAGAATCGACATTGAAGACAACACTAGCCACATTGTCTCAAAGTTCCAACACGGCAAACGGATACGCGGTTTTTTCGAGGAGCCGTGTCCACGGAAAAATTCGCAAACTTATCATCATTATGTTCACCATCATTGACATCAAGTGCTTCGCAAGGAGGGGGATTTGTCTTGACAGTATTAGTTTCAACTTCGTTTCCTTGAGTGCTTAGATTGGTTTCAGCTTCATTTCCTTGAATTCCTTGAGCATTGGCATCAACTTGTATTTCTTCTTCTTCTTGTCCTGAGGAGGATGGAGAAAAGGCCAAAATTGTAAACCAACTTGGAAGACGATGGCTTCTGTGATGACTTGAATGTTGTAAGAATTGGAAGAAAACGAACCAAAGTGCTATCATCATCGAAACAATTGCTGGAGTCTATGATTTCTTTACTTGTAAACTTTGGAGGACGATCATCTGAAACAATTGTTGGATCGGGAACATCTCTTGTAGTTGCAATCTCGGTTGGATTGGAAGAGATAAACTCTTGATCTATTTCTTCATCAGTTAGAGTGGAGAATGACAGATTGCTTTGGATACCTTTATGACGCATGGAGATAAGCATGCACTCCACTTGAGCTCTTGTTAAGTTTGGATGTCGTGTGTGAGCCTTGTCTACAAAATCATACATTTGTTCTTCAATAGTACCTAGTCGTCCTTTACCTGAACCAAGTATTAGACCAATTGGGACTCTAGAAGTAAGAGGGACAACTCCAGCTTTCGAAAAATTAGAATTTGAGGCAGGGGCCCCAGATTGTGCATGTGTAGATGAAAGTGGGATATTCAAATAGACATGTTGGTGTGTTCCATGGGGCTTCAAGGAACTATGTTCACACCATCTTTTTAGTAAGATGGGGGTGGATTGTGTGCAAACTCCCTGTGAATGTGTGCTTTTGATTTTGAAACTCTAAAGGGTACTTCGGAAGAGTGGATGGGAGGGGTTAACTGAGGTCCAAAGTTAGACCAAATGTCAGCATGTGATTATTTTGAGAGAAACAACTAAATTTGGTTCTCTTTTTGTCTTGAGCTTTTGGGGTTGATGTTTTTCGTTTCGCCAACTACTTCTTTCTACCACCAGTGGATACTTGTTTGTTCACATCAGAAGGCTACTCATCCAAAACTGGGGCAGAGTGTGTTGGTTCATACACAATCAAAGTCTTTATATGGTGTTTGAGATAGATAGATTCGGATGGAACTATATCCAGCATGTGTTGTGGAAAGCGACGAATAGGCCCGAAGGCTGTTTGGTTTGGAAGCTTATAAGTTTCAATGCTCTTAAAAGAAAGAGATACCAATTTAGGATCATAATTGATGAGGATGGCTTCTCTTATTTTTTCATACAGTTGTTGAAGTGTCAGAGCCCAAAATTTTGGACTCGATATCTCATTTGACTTCCTTTTGATGGAAAACTTCTGAAACTCTTGCCATAACACTTTTGTCAAATTAACAACATTGCTTCATACAGAGTATATGTTGTATACAATGCACAACCAATGCTTACTCATTGTGTCAGTACCAACATGTTTCCATTATAATCCTTGAAGGATTAGATGTATCAACACAGTCCATAGATTGGGAAAAACCGATTTCTGGAACTTCTTGGCTTTGAATTCACCACTACACCCAATTTCATTCAAAAAGGATTGAAGTTCTTAAGATGTAGGCTCTTGTGCATAGGGACGATCATGTCACCGCAAGTTTTGTTTCAAGAATGTTGTTGTCAATATGGATCCTCGCAGATTCTTTGTGAAGAATGCTTAATGGAAGTTTACGGTTTGGATTTTTGGTAAGTGGAACAAAAATGGGATGGTGATCAAACAGGTAGCCTAAAATATAGAGCATTTCAGGAGACTTAGTAATGTTCCAACATGCTTGGAGTAGGTTTATGAGGACCTGTTGCATTATCAGATTCATTTTATTTTTCTATCGAATATCCTTCTCCAACCTTTAGATTTGTTTTTTATGATGAATTTGTGTTTGTTTGATCAGTTCATTGGTTGCATTGATCATATCGTCGTGAATCTTAAACATTGTAGTGATGGTGGAGATGTGGTGATCAAGGCTATTGTTATATTTTTGTTAGACTTCCTTCAAGGTATGCTTGAATTAGAGATAGATAAGCTGATTAAGTTGACTCAATTTGATGAGTAACGAGGGGACAACTTATTTGATATCAGAAATAGATTTAAGAATAAGTTCAAGTTTAAAGTCAAGGTTGGTGACCTTCTGATCAAGATTTAAATTGAGTTGAGTTATAGTCTTGTCAAGAGAATCGACTTTGAAGACACTAGCCACATTGTCTGCAAGTTCCATCAGGGAAAATGGATATGTGATGTTTTCTTCCGAGGAGCCGGTGTCCAAGATAGAACTCTCAGACTTATCATCATTATCATCACCATCATTGACATCAAGTGGTTCGGAAGGAGAGGGATTTGTCTCGACATGATTGGTTTTAGATTTATTTCCTTGAGTGTTTGGATTGGTTTCAGCTTGATTTCCTTGAAATCCTTAAGAATTGGCATCAACTTGTATTTCTACTTCTACTTGTTCCGAGGAGGATGAGGAAAGGCCAAAATCATAAATCGGCTTGGAAGAGGATGGTTTCTGCAATGACTTGAATGTTGTAAGAATTGGAAGAGCACCAACCGAAGTGAAATCATCATCGAACATGAACTCAGTTAAATGTTTTATTGGATAAGGAGTTGGATTAGTGTCTAAGTCCATAACTATATTTGGTATGTACTTGACCCGATTGTGCATGGACCTTTTGGGTTGCCTTCACCAAAGCAACTTGACTAGAGGAATAATAGAGAAAGAGGTTATTATGTTTTATTAATATATTATAAGACTAATAAATTAAAAGAGAAATCATATTTTTTAATTAACATTGGAAGAGATAAAATCTTGATCTGTTTCTTCATCAGTTAGAGTGGAGAATGACAGATTGCTTTAGATGCCCTTATGATGCATAGAGATAAGCATGCACTCCACTTGAGCTCTTGTTAATTTTGGATGTTGTGTGTGAGCATTGTCTACAAAATCATACATTTGTTCTTCAATAGTACCTGGTTGTCCTTTACCTGAACCAAGTATTAGACCAATTGGGGCTCCGAAAGTAAGAGGGCAACTCCAGCTTTCGAAAAATTAGAATTTGAGGCAAGGGCCCCAGATTGTGCATGTGATTCATTTTAAGAGAAACAACTAAATTTGGTTCTCTTTTTGGCTTGAGCTTTTGGGGGTGATGTTTTTCGTTTCGCCACCTTCTTTCGGCCACCAGTGGAAATTAGTTTGTTAGCATTCGAGGGCTACTTATCCGAGACTGGGGCAGATTGTGTTGGGCCATACAGAATCGAAGTCTCTAGATGGTGTTTGAGATACATAAATTCGAATGGAACTGTTGGCAACATTTGTTGTGGCAACCGACGTATAGGCCCGAAGGTTGTTTCATTCAGAAGCCTATAAGTTCTAATGGTCTTAAAAGAAATAGATACCTGTTTAGGATTATAATTGATAAGGATGGCTTCTCTTCTGTCTTCATACAACTGTTGAAGTGTTAGAGCCCAAAATCTTGGACTCGATATCTCATTTGACTTCCTTTTGATGGCAAACTTCTGAAAGTCTTTCCGTAACACTTCTGTCAAATTAACAGCATTGGTTTGTACAAAGTAGATGTTGTACACTACATACAACAAATGCTTACTCATGGTGTCAGTACCACCATGCTTCTGTATTAATCCTCGAAGGATTAGATGCATCAACATAATCCATAGACCAGGAACAACCGATTTTTGGAACTTCTTGACTTTAAATTCACCGCTACACCCAATTTCATTCAAAAAGGATTGAAATTCTTAAGAAGTAGGTTCTTGAACTCGAAAAACCATTGAGGTTTTCTGGGATACCAATCGCTTTCATAAAAATTTTCTTGCGCACAAGGACGATCCTGTCACCAAAAAGATTTGTTTCAAGAACGTTGTTGTCAATATTGATCTTCTCAAATTCTTTGTGAAGAATGCTTAATGGAAGTTTAGGGTTTGGAGTTTCGGTAAGTGAACAACAATGGGATGGTGAGAAATAAGCTTGATCATGACATGAATGGATTCGTCATAATCCATGGGGTCGAGTGAGAAAAGTTAAGTTGTTTCTCTGAGAATTGGTTCAGTTGATGACGAAGATGCAGAACTCTTAGACTATTTCTTCTTAGTTGTAGTTTTGGGGATTTCAGGAACATTTTGTGAAGATGGCATTGTTGAGTTCTTAAAGGCTTGAAGAACATAATTCAGAGAAGGGTTCTCAAGAAGAAGATAGATAAAGTGTAAAGTGGGAACATTTGAGATTTGAAACCCTTTTATAAGTTGGATATTTCGGGTCGGTTCGAATAGAAAGAGATGATGACACCCGAAAGTGCAACGGGTCACATTTAACGTGTTGCCAAAAATGGCATCCTTAAAAACTATAAATGCAAAAGATTCGACGTGTATTCGTGCCAAAGAAGAAAACCATCGTTTCACTTTTAAGTTGACAAGCACTTTATTGAAAAGTTTACCAAAAAACATTCATTGATAATTAAAGGATAATCATCAAGAAAAATTTTACGTTAATATAAATAAGAAAACGTTTCGGAATTGAAAACACTTTAATGAAAACCTTTGAAATTCTTTTTACAACTAAGGATTTTAGAACAAGTAGATTTCGAGACGAGATGTCATAAGATACTTGGTATAGAATATGAACACGTCATTAGTACATGGTATAGAATTCAGGATGGCGCAATCTTAGACTGAATATTAGAGGTAAAAAAGCATGAAGATATTAAAGGACCATTTTCAAAAGATTTGAATTCCGAGACATGAAGGATAAGATCTCGGACAAGGATGAGAGATGAACACACATTACCGTTTCCGATTTGAATTCCAGATTGAACTTCATAACACTTGATTTTGAAATAAATTTTTAGATGAGATCAATGCAAAAAACACCAATGTAAACCAATGTAACTATATTGGTCAGGAGCTTCAATAGATGAGGAAAGTTGTACAACTTAAAAACTAGAAGAAGGGGTTAGAAAAAATAAAAAGACACGTAAAATGATCCTATACTTTCCAAGAGGAAACGATTCTGGGTGAAATGATTTTGACTTCGGAATTATTTCTCTTTCTGATGTTTCCATCAGAGAGTACATGTATCTTGGAAAAATTGTGGACCAGGCATCATCATACCTAGTTTCTTCAGAAACCCATTAAATTTTGTTTCATCCAATGCCTTAGTAAAGACATCATCAATTTCATCGTCAGATGGAACAAAAATAATTGGGTGTTTCCTTTTAAAACATGATCTTTAGTGAAATGCTATCGAATATCGATGTGCTTCGTCATGGAGTATTGCATTGGATTGTGAGAAATCACAATTGCACTTTGAGAGTCACAATAGATTGGAATTTGTTGAAATCGATAACTATAGTCCAAAAGCTGAGATTTCATCCAAAGAGCTTGCGAAGTGCAACTTGCAGCAACAATGTATTTTGCTTCGGCTGTTGAGATAGCAATACAGTTTTGTTTCTTAGATGACCAGCTAACCAATCTTCCACCCAAAAATTGACAAGCTCCTTAGGTGATTTTTCTATCTAGTTGAAGACCTCCATAGTTTGAATCAGAGCATGCCTGAGGAAGGAAAATTTCATTTTTCAGATACCAAATTCTAAGGCTCTTTGTTCCTTTGAGATATCGAAATATTTGCTTGATAGCTAAAAGATGAGACATCTTTAGATTGACCTGAAATTTGGCACATAAGCATGTAGAGAACATGATGTCTAATCTACTTGTAGTATGGTAGAATAGCGATCCAATCATTCCCATGTACTTCTTTTGATTAACAACAACAACTGATGGGTTCGATAAGATCTTTTGTTTGAAACCCATAGGAACCTTTGCAGAGGAACAGGTGTTCATTTACTACTTTTTCAGAAGTTTGGAAAATTATTTCTCCTGGTGAATAATGATTCCTCTATTGGTTTGCTTGAATTGGAGTCCGAGGAAGAAACTTAATTCATAATTCATGCACATTTGGAATCAACTAACAGTTAACTTTGCAAAATTAGCAACCATCATTGAATCCGTGGATCCAAAAATGATGTCGTCAACATAAATTTGGACTAATATGAGATGGTTTCCATTTGATATTTAGAATAGGTTAGGATCAAGAATTCCTCTTTGAAAAATAGAATTCTTAAGAAAATCAGTGAGAGTCTCGTACCAGGCCATGGAGCTTGCTTGAGGCCATAAACAAATTTTTAGATTTGTAACAATAGTTTGGATAAGAAAGATTGACAAAAGCAAGGTGTTGTTGGAGATACACTTCGGTATCCAGTTCATCGTTGAGAAAGACACTTTTAACGTCCATTTGGTAAATCTTAAAGCCTTTGTAAGCTGCATAAGTAAGAAATATTTGGACGGCTTCAAGATGAGCAACGAGAGTTAAAGTCTCGTTGTAATCATGCCCTTCGATCTGAGTGAATCATTTGGCCACCAATCTTGCTTTGTTTCTGATAATAACTCTAGTGTCATCTAGCTTGTTTTGGAAGACCCATCTTGTACCGACAATAAGGTGATCATGTGGACGAGGGACGAGATTCCACACTTCATTTCTATCAAATTTTGCTGATTCTTCTTACATGGCTGTAATTTAGTCAAATTGTTCTAATGCTTCCTTAATGGATTTTGGTTCAACCATTGAGATAAATGTCGAGAAGTGGCATTCGTTTTGGATGTTTATAGTAGAATGAGTTTGAATACCAGCATTAAGATTTCAGATGACTTGATTTGGAGGATGGGCCTTTGTCCATATGTGTAATCTTGGAAGTTCTTGTGTAGCGGATGATTTGATATCAACAATGGGGTTATGTTGCTCTCCCTGAATAGTTTGAATTTGAGGATGATGCTCCCCCTGAACTTCTGAACCGGATATGTCAAGGTCGTCTTTGTTCAGAAAGTCAAAGAATTTAGCATCTTCTTCATTATTTTTCAGAATAGGATCAAATTATAGTGAATTGATCCGTTGCATCTTAAAATTCATCCACATTTGATTTGAGGGATGGATGATCATTCTCCCCCTCAACCTGAGAAGGTTGAAATGATTCGAAATAAATTGTAGGAAAGGTAAGGTTCGGACTAGAAACGTTTTGAAAAATTGGATCTACAGTTGATGAGGACGGCGTTGAAAGAGATTCTGAGTCAAAAGCAGTTTCTAAAGGTCTGAATAGGCTTTGAAATTTGATGTCATAGATGATTTGGGAATTCAAAGATACTGGTGATGGAGCATCAGACTTCAAGATGTGATATGTAACAAGACTTGGTCCATAATTTCGAACGAATTTGTCATCAAAAGTGATATCAAATCTTTCTTAAAGTACACAAGTTCGATGATTCATAACTCTATAGGCTTTGGATTTTGATGAGTATCCCAAAAAGATTGCTTCATCGACTTTAGGTTGAAACTTGGTGAGTTGATCACGGTTGTTTTTGATAAAGGATATGTAGCCGAAAACATGTTAGAACGAGATAATCGGTTTGCACCCATTCATGGATTCATACAGTGTCATGTTGAGATGGTGATTAATGATGTTTCGGTTTTGAGTGAAGCGGATAGTGGACACAGCTTCAGCCTAGAGATAAAGAGGTAGATTAGAAAAGTTCAGTATTGATCGAGCGGCTTCAACAGGATTTTGGTTTCTTCTTTCAACAACAACATTTTGTTGAGGAGTTTAGGGAGTAGAGAAATTATGGTCGGCGCCTTTGTAGGAAAGGACTTTCTCAATGGTGACGTTGGTGAATTCCAAACCATTGTCACTTTAGATTCTTTTAACAGGAAGTTTGACAAGAAATTCAATTCCTTTGATGAAATTAATAAGTTCCGAGGTTGTTTTAGATTTTAGCCTAAGGAAATAGACCCGGATGAACCTTGTTTAGTCATCAACAATCACAAGAATGTACTTCTTGTGATGCAGAATTTCTATGGTGGAGGGTCAAAAAGATCAATATGCGGAAGTTCTAATGGTTTGGGAATTGACTTTTCAATGATCATAGGATAACCTTTCTTGAATTGCTTCCCACATTTACATGCAGCACATAGATGATCATTTTCGAATTTGAGGAGTGGTACACCTCGCACCATTTTACCGGAAACAAAACCATTCATATATCAGAAGTTTAGATGAGTGAACCTCCGATGCCATAACCAACTAACGTTAGGAACGACCTTTGAACGAAGACAGAGTTGAGGCTTTCTGATGATCATATCGATGTCTAATGCATACATGTTTTATTGCAATTGGATTTGATTAGGCATTCTTTTCGGTCTTCTGTCATGACGTAACTATGTTTTTTGCAGAATTCAACTCTCCGGTTTGCATCAGTGAGTTGAGTTGCACTAATCAGGTTGTGTTTGATGTCAACTACATATGTCACATTGGAGACAGGGAAATTGTCGTTGGTGAGGAAGCCATAACCTCAGATTTGTGAATTTGAATTGTTGTCATACGTCATGTAACCATCGTTTGGAGATAGTTTGTGTGACATCCCTAAATTCACGATCATTTAAAAAAAATTATTTATGCTTATTTAAAAATCAAAGTATTCATTTTAAAGAATAATATTGCGGAATTTGTTCCTAGAAAAAATGATAAATATATTATCAAAACATTTCTGATGAAATGTATTTTGTTTATATTAAAACTTTGGGATGTCATCGTCAATACAGAAAATAAGCTTAAACAAACGTTACATTCATTTAGACTAATGATCTATATCTCATTTAACCTCTTAGTGTAATGTGTCTTCATATCGATACCTGTGATACAAATAAACTGAGTGGGTCAGGTTGGGAAAGCTAGTGAGTACATACGGTTTTCAACCCACAATAATAAAGTTATTATGTTTCATCAGCAAACAATTAACCGAATTACCCTACCTATTATCTTCTTTATTTCTTAAGAATCTACTCTAAGAATAATCTATTCCTCAATATTTATTTCTAAGGATTATCCTAAGGAATAGGTACGAAGTTCATCGCTGCCAAGGTTTATGTAACAGGCACTAAGTCCATAGCTACCGATGTTATTTGTTAGGCACTAAGTCCATAGTTGCCACAGTTTATCTCTTTTATTGACAATATTATTTTAGGGAGTCCACCCACACAACATGTCAATATGGTTTTAGAGTACATATCGTTCACAACACCTAAAGGTTGTGAGTCTGCTAGTGTTCCGCTGGACTGTCTATAATAGTTTTTGGTTGCCATCTATACTCTGCTAGATGACTGGGTCATCGCTTGGGTCATCATTTCTCATCATCTTTCATCTCTCATCATATATCTCATCGTTCATCTCTCATCTCATCTTTCATTTTAAAACTTACTTTTTTACAAAATCAGCATAATCATGACAATTTTTAAAAAATGTATATTTTTTGTAATTTTCTATTTATAAAAAACCTAAAAAATCTTCAAAAATCATAAAATTCTAAAGGATCTTTCTATTTACTAGACCAGTAAGTTAACAATTTTTTTTTTAAAATATACTTTTAAGGATTTTCATTTAAATTTAAAGAAATAATGAATTTTCCTATTTAAAAAATATAATGAAATTCTTTTGGCTCTAAAATGATAAAGCAAGTAAAGAAATTATTTCTTTTACCAATTTAATGAGTTGGCAAAGAAAAATCAAACAATGTTTTTGTTAATGAGAAGCAAGTTTTTTTTATAAAAATTCTTTTTTTTTTAAAAAAAAAGACGCCATTCTTTTATATTAAATTAATTATCATTGTACAACGAGTGAGATGACAAACGGGTAATAAGTTGCGTTGCTAAGCCTTTTTGTATGGTAACACTAATTCTTTTGAAGACTACATCCATAGATCTAGGGGATATAACATTACTATGCATGATCCGTTCTACTCTATTAAGAAGCTCAATCGCATCTAGCGCGAGGAAATTAAACATATCAAATACAAATGATATGAACACGTGTTGATTTTCCATGCATAATTTCTCATGCTTGGTGATGTTTCTTGTAACATCTTTTAAAATAGTATGCCTCGCCGTGAAACCCCCAACCCTCAATCCCACGAGAGGGGATACCCCTGTAAGGTCCACACATGCATGTTTCCCTCCAAACCATCCAAAAATCAAAATGTCAGCCGGTCTAAGGGTTAACTATCTTTCTGTCGAGTCGGTTAAGAAATTCACATGTGCCTCATTCTTGGCAGAAACCCTGGCACACTTAAATATGTCAAACAAAACATCTCTAATCATATTGTACCTGTATTTGAGCCCCAGGAGTTCTTTACAGTGAACTAAATGCTCTTCAAAAGAGTCCAAACATGTCTTGCGACACACCGAACATATCTCGTCAGCTGAGAATATTGGAATCATGAGTCGATATTTGAGGATAGTACGATACTCTACAGGAGACATATGTTGACTAAGTCCGTCTATAGGAATCCAAGTTTTTATTATAAAAACTATGAGGTTTTTGTTCTACAAATCATAACTTTTTAAAAAATGTGTTATATATGTTATATTATATTCTTTTTGAAAAAGAAAATAGTATTTTGTATTGATATCATATTTTAATTTAGAATATTGCACTTAAAAAAACTGATATGATATTAAATGATTTGAAATATTATGATATAGAAATATTATTATTCAATGTATTTATGATTTTTATTTTATTATTATCCAAAAATGTTATTATCTTTAATTACATCTTTTATAATTTTAAATTATATTCTTAGACAAATATAATAATTCAAAAAGTTTTTATGAGTAAAACTTGATTTATATAACTATACTATGATCTAAAAAAAACTATGATTAAAAATAACGTAATATAAAATAACATGATCCAAAAGTATTATAATTCAAACAAACTATTATTCTTAATCTCTTATTATTAATGATTTTTAAAGTCTGTTAATGTGAGATTAGTCCACTTGTTAGAAAATTTGTTCCTTAAATTGAATGTCTCGAGTTCTATTCTAAGCATTGATGGTTTACTGATACTAATTGTTTTCATGTAATAACTGCTAACTACTACCATTGTACAAAAAAAAATACTAAAGTCCATAAATTGTGAAACTTGAACCAACTTTCAATTCAAAAACTATAAAAAATAGAAGAAAGTTTAGCTAAAATTAATTAAAAAAACTAAAAGTGAGTTTCATTTTATTAAAAAGAAAAGAATAAAAAGAAATAAAAAATGAGGAAAAAAAAACTTACCTAGATTACGTTACATGGACATTCATCGCACACGATAGTATCATTGAGTCTTTACTATCTTCCACGGACATACACAAACGTGATTGTGCCATATCCGAAAATGATGTTTACATTCTTAGTTACATCGTCAAGAATTTTCTTTAATATCGTGATTAGGAAGGTGTTTGGGTTTGCTTTTAAAATGATTTTTTATGTTTTTCTTTTTGAAAAAAGTCAAAAAATGTGATAAGATGTTTGAGGATTCTAAAAGTTCTTTTACAATAATTTTTTGGATAAGAAGAAACCACTCTCTTTTTCAAAAGTCATAAAATGCTATCTTTTAAGGTTTTAAAAGATAAAAAACTAAACGATATTCCAAATATATTTTTAAAGCTTCTTTTGGAAAAAATAAGAAGTTAATAAGGACTTTTATGAAAATGATTTTTGAAGTCAAAAATGACTTTTGAAGTCAAAAAGCTCACCCAAACACCCCCTATATCCGGACATAGGGATGAGCAAAAGGACCGAACCGGCCGGAACCGGCCGGAACCGGACCGGAACCGGGAACCGGCTTCGGCCAAAATCAAGAACCGAACCGGCCCGACGGTTCTATCGGTCCGGTTCTACCGGTTCTCGGTTCCTACCGGTTCTTGTCGTGTCTTCAAATGTTGGAACCGGTCCTTGAAAAATAGCATCATACGGTTCCAGTTTTTGCCGGTTCTACCGGTTTTTGCCGGTTCTACCGGTTCCGGTTATATCGGTTCCGGTTCCTACCGGGAACCTGTTCCAAAAATCTACAAAAATAACGTCCCGGTCCCGGCCCGACCGGTTCCATCGGGTTCCGATTCCGGTGCCGGTTCCGGTTCCGGTACCGGTTCCGGCCGGTTCCCCGGTCCATTTGCTTATCCCTATCCGGACAATATATATGACACATATTAGGCCCTCCGGTATACCAAGAACGAAGGGGCTCGTGGTCTACGTGGCCACGAGCGTTGTTCGTGCACACCAGTCCGGACCTTCATGGTCGTGGTGATTTGTGGTGGGGAGGACGAAGGGCCACGACCAATCCCTTTCTCTTCTTTCCTCTCAGATTTTCCTTCATGGTCGTCTTATGCACACCAACTCTCATTCATTGTTCGTGATGGTGATTGTGGTTCGTGGATCGTTAAATGTATAACGAATGGACTTAGACTTCATATTATAATTGGATTTGATCAGTTTCAAATTTTCAATATCCAAATGAGATTTATTAGTTTAAATTTCATCTTCTAATTTCAATCCGTGAACGTGACCTAAGAAGTTGGCATATCTATAATAGTTTGAGTTACGATCTATTATAATACGTAAGCTACAAAACTTTCGTCGAACGTGAGGGTATTTGTTTGGTTTTATGAAAATAATGTTTTACATGAAGTTGAATATATATATATATAAGCAAAATGTAAAGAACCTAAAATCAAACATTCACAGAAGCCCAAAAGGCTTGTCCTTCAACTAAGATGCGCCAGCCCAAAATACACCTGTCCTACAAATAAAACATACTCGAGTCACTTTGCCACATGTGGTAAATTGATATTTTTTCTGTCCTATATTAACATGTCTTATATCAACAGGGTACGTTTTCTTTTTGTTTTGTTTTAAAATAGAGAAATTAAATTGTTACCTACAAATATTTCTACCTATTAATATTATGACACGTATCATCATTTCATAATTTTTAAACTGTTTCATTAATAGTATACTAGGAATATATCAAATCAAATTAAATTGAATGTTGGAATAATGACAGGTCTCATAATATTAGTGAGTAAGAATATTTATAGACATAAAAAATAAAAAGTAATTTAATTTCTCTTTAAAATAATACTCGTTCTAAAAATAAATATTTTTTGTTTACCACAATATTCTTTATTATTAGTTAAACTATTATAAAATTTAATACAACTACTATGGAATTAAATACAACAAAATGCTACAACTGTCATTTCACTTAATAAAGTTAGTAGGAATTAATATTTCCTTAATTTATGTGTTTTTTGTCTATGGACAATAATTTTGAAACGGAAAGAGTATTAAATTAGTGAAATTTAAAAAGCCAACTACAAATAAAACATTAAACATGCAAATCGTCTAGGGTGTATTTACAAGTTTATACTATCATAATTGGTTTTATTTAAAAATTATTGTTATATTTGTTCTAATATAATTTTTTTAATGTTTTTCTTCTGGTATATGGTATCTTAGTTATATGATTATACAAGTAAAACATTGTAATTTATATGATTATGCAAAGTATAAATATACGAGTTGGTTCATATATATAATAATCGGATATCATATTTTATCTTATTCCCTTTCAGAAGATTATCTTATTTGTGGAAAACAAAAATTGGCATTTATTTACACAACTTCACTACTACACAGTCCTTCCAAAGATCCGAGTCAACTGAACCAAGACTCGTTACTCATTAGGGCAAAACCGGGATGTACAAATGCCATCACCTACCTACACCTTAAAGCTTAAACATATCCATATATAGACTCTCATTCACCCATCTACAAACATCAAACTCATCCAAAACCCATCCGAGTCAACTCAACTCAACTCAACTCAACCCAACCGAGCCATTAGACCCCGAAAGTCCCATCTTCTGTAACGCTCCTCGAGTCCTACCTGAAAATGAGTTTGACCTTGCAACTTGACCCGCATAGTGCTTACCTTTTTGGTCAATGGTCAAATAATCGGTCATAATTTTCTTTGGACTATTTATATGTGAAGGTGAAAGACTCGGTGTGGTGAAAGTGGTTCTATAAGGAGTGGTAACTGTGTGAAGTGTGTATGGTTTTCCAATGATTGTTTTGGAAACGATTTCACGGTTAGAAATTGATGAGAATTTATCCGAATGTCTTGCCAAGTCATCCACGTAAAGTAAATCATCAATTCGAGCCGTGATATTGAATGCTAGGCTCTCCAACACTCTTGAGTAGCTCTCCAAGATCGATTTTCCAACATCCTAAAATACATACATGAAACTATTAATTTAATAACAATATGAAACTACTTGTATAAAAATTTACAACATTTGTGCTAGTTGGATATCTAAAGCAACCTTTTTAACATAGAAAAAGACAAATGGATGAGACTGTGTCTAACTGATGTTGTAAACAGACAATTTAAATGTTAGAAAAACCACCATTTGGGTTTAACCTGAAGATATAAATATATACCTTGTTATATTGGATTTTACTCATGTCCAAAGTGGTTTGAGGAAGGGCAGGGAACCTTTGTCTTAAACAAAGCAAGAGGTTTTCGGCTCTATCCGCTAATGTTTCCCTTTTATCCGCATCAGCAACCAAATCCTTAACTTTGTCCCATGATGACCTAGAAAAGGACCTACTCACAATATTGTTTATAGGTTTCATGTTGTTTTTTCGTCTCCATATGTAAATGGAAGCCTCCACACGGTTCGCTATCTCAAGAGCTTGATGCTCCGATGATAAATCAAGACACTCCAACAAACACTCGGGTGAAAATTGTTCCGATGAAACATATCGATAAATAATATCGCCTAAACTACCCTTCGCATTCTGCAAACAAAAATAATAAATTTTGTTTTCAAGATGTTTAAAAGACGGGTTGTCTGACTATTAATCAAATATCTAATATATATACCTTGGGAAGTGATTCCAAATATGATTCGGGAACATCGATATCCGCTAAAGTGATACTATTGATAGCCATTGCAGCTTTTAGTATCTGATTTGTGGAATCGCGTTTGTTTTGCAAATTTTTTCTGGCGGTCTCACTGAGACCGCCAGTAGGGACCCGTGGGACCGGGAGCCACCATTTTTCTTTTTGACGTGGGACCACTTTACACAAAGACGAGGAACCATCTGTTTCAAGAGCTTGAATGCCTTGGTCAACATACCAGAACTCCATTTTTTCAAAACTGTCCAATATCTCCTGTAACAATCAAAATTCATTTCATTTCAACTTCATTTAAAAAAAAAAATCAAAATTTACAAAGAAAAAAGAGTTTAAAATCTCACGAGAAGCATGTTGTCTAATTTACGAAGAGCCGGAAGGTTAACATAAAGATCGGACCTGGGTCTACTAGTCATGACCTAAAAATCAAATATCGAAACATTAGAACTTTTTAAAGATTATTAAAAATAATAAAAATATTTTTATTTCACCTCAAGCTTGCTTCCATCTGGATAAGTTTGCCAAGATGGGATCAACTCAACGATGTAATCACTAACACAAAGAAGCCATTCAATTTCTCTTCGCCACATTGTTTTTTTCTCAGGACGTAGAGGTTCAAGCCTCCATATTTGTCCAAAAAGTGTGGCTGAAATTTCAAGAAAAACATAGAGAAATCGATGAATATCGAAGGCGTTGTAATATACGGCTGAATTCGATATCGATTTTACCACAAAGATTTGTAATTGCGTTCGAGATGGCCAAAGCTGTACAAACACCATTCCCACAACCAGACATGTCTTCTCCAAGTAACAATTTCGAGAATCTTTCTTTCATCATTTCAATTTCTATCAAAAACCCCAAATCAAAGATGAACAGTTACAGATCAAACTAAGAGAAAATCACCAATTGCTAATTATTTGACCCAAAATATAATCACAGCCAAACAACTAACTAAAACCCCATGTGAAAGATAAACATAAGAATCATCAAACTGAAAGGTAAAACACTAAGTTATCAACCGAAAGGAGAAACACCGTGATCATTTGGCATAATTTGTTGGGTTTGAATCAGAAATTAGAACAAACAAATTGGTAAAAACAGTACCTGAGAGTGGTGTTGGCCCTTGTTTCCCTAAATTTCTTTGACCCAAAAGGGGTTGCACAGAACTATCAGAATCGGTACAATGTGGGGCTTCGACCTCATGATTCAAGATGTTTACATCCTTGGAAGAAGGAGAAGATGAGTCTTCAAAGCTAGTGATACGCTCTTCATTTAAAGAAGTTTCAAATAACGTCGTGAAATCAGAGCTTGAGCTAGTATTTCCACCAAACTCTTCTTCTTCTTCACATGTATCCAAACAACCCCTTATATCTTTCTTCTCACCTTCCTCCTCTGATTTCCTCCCACAATCAACAACAATACAAGGTGAATCATCATCATACGCAGAATTATTCACTACCATGCCGAATCCTTGCAATGTAATATCCATTTTTTTGGAAAACCAACCTCCGGCAAAGAATCAATACTGCAAATTAAACAACAGGTTATCTGGGTTTGGTTGATCTTGTCAGCTTCTTCTTGGCTGTTGGAGCTTTAAACGATGCGTGGGTTTTTGTTATATACAATGAATTCATAGAGAGGGTTTCTTTGTGTTTGCTTGAACAAGGCGCCTCCTGGTTGGGTTCGTTTGGTTTGCATAATTATGTGTGATAATTTGAAATTTTGTTCTCAAAGTAATGTCAAGGGAGCGTGTTATTAGGGATGCAATATGCTAAATTGGTAATTATGAGTCTATCTTTATGATTAATAAAATGACCAAATTACCCTGAACGTTATTCGTTTTGTTTTAAATCTAAATTCCATAAATGTTTAAAACCACAATTAAAATTTCAAAAAAGTATATTTCTTGTCTACAGTTTAAACTTCGAAATCACTATGTGTCAATGTCATTAAACATCATTTATTTTCACTAGAAATGCTCTATTGTGGAGGGTACTTAATTGAGGGCAACTAGGTAATTTCATTTTCGCACAAGGGTGGGGATGCTATTCATATGCATGCCATGGACACAACATGATGACGCCAAGAACACTTGTCTCCTCATAGCACGTAATCACAAGAATGGGAATCAATTCAATAGAACTTCTAATGTTATTATATTTCATTGAATTATATATTAACTTGGCAAAATACTATGATATTAGAACTTAAGCGAGTAGCATATAAATATAAATATAGCAATAATGTATATATATTTCATGCAAAATAATATTTTATTTAAAATATTAATGTATATAGCAATAATGTAATTTATTTCATGCAAATGGGTTTCTTTCCCGATTTATTGGGAATATGGGGAAAGGTCATGTCAAAATGCTAAGACACCAAAACACCTACTTTCCATGGTTATCTCTTATTGAATCCCTTAATATTAGAACATCTTGAGCGTGTTTGCCACCGCGTTTTTTGAAGCATTTGAGGGCTTCTAGCTTTTAAATTTTGATAAAACGTTCTAGTTTAAACAAAAAAATTTATTTAGCAGTACAAACGTTTAGCTTTTAACTTTAACAAAACATACCGATTCTAAAAGTTACTTCATGTAGTGTTTAACAAAACGTTCCTAAGCTTTTGAAATCAATTTCCATAATTACCCTTAAAAATATATTTATATATTAATTTATTTTTAATCAATTGTCCTTGTATGTAATTTTATATATTTCAAAAGCTTCCAGCTATTTTTGCTAAACATTCATATAACAAATAAAAGTTACAGCTTCCCGCTACCAACTACCACCTACACGCTACCAGCTACCCGCTACCAGCTAACCGCTACCCGTTTTCAGCTAACAACTACTTTTGTCAAACGATAATATACTTTTATTATGATAATTTTAGTATTTATGTTGTTGACTTATATCAATATTTGGAAGTTAATATAGAATCAATGGCATGTATTAAGAAAAATAGACGAAAATACGAGTATGCAATTATTTGTGTTAAAGATCCATTAGAAATAAAACTAATATAAATTAAGTTATTAATTTTTGTATTTAATCTTATAAAACATTATTGTTTTTCAATTAAAAGGGTTAGTAAAAAGTTAAAGTATTAGTCATGTTTAATTTAATTGGAGTGGTAGGTAAGGA
This sequence comes from Lactuca saligna, assembly GCF_052625555.1. Classification (NCBI taxonomy): domain Eukaryota; kingdom Viridiplantae; phylum Streptophyta; class Magnoliopsida; order Asterales; family Asteraceae; genus Lactuca; species Lactuca saligna. The sequence goes on along the minus strand of NC_136424.1, from coordinate 80,084,074 downwards.
ACTACCAAATTTGTGGTCACCTCAACAATACTAAAGATTATTTGTCACTCCAATACAGTCTAATACTAAAGGCATATTAGTATATTTGATTAGAGTAAACTTACTTTTTTTTATATTAAGATATAATAATTACTCTGAAGGAGGAAATGATTTTACAATAAAAAATACATTTATTATAAGAACACAAATACTAATCTCAAGTAATATATATATATATATATATATATATATATATATATATATATATATATATATATATATATATAATACTATATTATAAATCATATTAATCATACTTTAAATTTTAAGAGATATAAAATATAAAACTTTTTGTACAAATCAATTATGCATAACAAAATCATTAATACTTGCTAAATTTTTGAAAACTTGCATTAAGGAAGTTTATTAAAAATTTACTTTGGACCATAATGACAATTTTTAAAATATTAAATTCTTCTATAAAAATTAATTTATATTTTTTAAACTATACATCAATAATAATTAATTTTACATTAAATGTATAAACAGACAATATAAATATAAGTTCTAAACATAAATATGTTAATTAAAAGTGGTAAATTTTTTATTATATAATAACTAATAATAAAATTTAATTATTATTTCCCATAAAAAATTATTAGTTAGAAGAGCTATTTATCACCGTTGCTTTGCGCGAGCAAATATATATATATATATATATATATATATATATATATATATATATATATATATATATATATATATATATATATAAAAGATCAATAAAAAGTGCATAAACCTAAAAAAAAACTTTAAAAAAAAAGTATAAAAATACTTTGAGATATCATTTTTTTTTGGACTTTACAAAACTAAAAAACATGAATTTTTATATAAAATTGGAGAAAAAAATTTAAAAAAAAAATAATTTTTTCAGTAAATTTGTTCGAAAGCCTGCGATATTTATCTCTATAAAGTCAAAAATAGATTAGATATCTTAAAATATTTTTTTCTATATATTTCTATTGATTTTTTAGGTTTTAAGGTTTTTAAACATTTATATATTTTCTATTGATTTTCCCATACATATATATATATATATATATATATATATATATATAGAGAGAGAGAGAGTGTGTGTGTGTGTGTGTGTGAGAGAGAGAGAGAGAGTCAGGTTCATATGTGGATCAATAACTATTGTGTGGTTGTAGGAACAAATCAAATTTTAGAAAAAAGAATAAATAATATAATAATATAATAAGGGCATATAAGTAATATTACATATAAATTTAATAATAACCAAAATTAAATTCCTTAAATCATGGATGAATCCCTTTAGATCATGGCTGCCATTGATAACCCTAAGTCGACTTCATCAACACCATGCCACCGTCCTATACATCACCATTGATTAGATGAGGAGTAGTACAATCTTGAAGAGGCAGAGGATCAATAGCAGAAGAAAAGAAACATAGAAGATGATGAAAGGTTCATTGGTTGCACACTTATATGTTCAGCTAGGTCACATCTCCATTAGTCTGTCGCTTCCTCGAAATAATAACAATCCTTCCATGTTTCAAAATTCTTGATAAGGAGGTTCACAGTCCATCGAAATATGAGTCGTCTACAGGTGTTAACAAGACCCAATTAAGCAAGCGTGCCATTGATCGATGGTCATGGTTGAAGGTTGGCAATTTTGAAACCTAAACCACCCATCTGATGTTCATTGTCGCCTCTGATTCAGATGATTCGCTTCAACCTCAAATCAAAACGAGAAGTTTACTGGCAACCCTCCTTACCGTCGGTCCTCGATTCCTCTTTCACTCTCATTCGTGTGATGATACGGCTGCCTAGATGGGTGTGGGGAACAATGAAGACACGAAAAGGAAGCACAAGCAATTTATTTTTGCAATGAAAGATAATTTTATCTAATCAAATGCTCATTCATTGGCTGCCATTTTAGAAGTTGAGGAGGTATTATCGGGATTTTTGGAAAAGGTCAGCCCCTGTTCTCTCACTATTATAATGTCTAGTTTTCTTTCTGTAAATCTAATTGTTTCGTACATGTGTTTCAATCGAGGTTTTCTAATTGTTTCTTACTATTATGATTTCTAGTTTTCTTTCTGTAAATTTAACTGTTTTGCTTGTTTCCACTATCTTGTAAACCTCTTATCTTATGCTGGCATGTTATTTTCCCCTTTATTCTAATTTAGTTAATTAAGTTTTGTTTATATATTTTTCCATTATCTTCCAGTCATAGTGACCAATGTTTGTCGTTAAGAGTTGCCCTTGTATTTCCCTTGACAAGATCTGATGTGTATATACATTCTTGTATGTGTTTAATAGGTCTTTAATGGACATAACCAAAGAAAAATATTATAAACAGTAACATCAAAATGTGTTTAGAATACTCATAAACTCATTCTATTAGAATATTTAAATGATCATTCAGTTAAAAATAACATCATTTAGTTAAAATATACAATCATTCATTCTATTAGAATCTTATAGCAATATAATGTTGTATCCATTCTATTTTGGAAGAATGGAGTGCAGTTTGTAAATTTGGTTTAAGGTCGTCATATGTGTTGGTTGTAATTTAAAATGTTGATTATAACTAATATTGATATTCTTCATATTTGTTTGACAGTCTCGTAAAACCAAGAATGATTGAAGAATCCAAGATTGATTCCAGAATACTAAGAAGCGAATAATGATTCCATACATCTCAACAACCGGACATTCAAGAAGTCAAGAACAAAGGCATTTTTATCCACTCAATGAAATTGAGAGATATACAAAAGAAGATGATGGATTCTGCTAGTTTTACCATCTATAACTTCATGAAAACTCCAGATGAAGAAGCTAAGAATTCAATTTTATTGTCGTCATTCTCACTGAAGGAGTTTTTGTATCTCATTCTTCAAGAATGCAAAATTAAATATTGGTTTTCATATTTTTTTAGTTTTTTGATGTAGACTACTTCATAGAATGTAATTGTTTAATATGTTATTAGTATAAAAAATGTTTTTGTGTATTACATTCTTCTTAGAATGGATATTTTGTAAATAGAAAAAGTTGATTTCTCATTCTAAATATATTCTGTGAGAATGCACATCATATTTACAAATATATTTTTTGAGATTTCGAACTAAAAGAATGATTATCCTTCAAATTCAAATTTTTTATAAATAAGAAAAAGTATCCATAAAATCCGGAATTAACATTTTTTAAATCTAGCTAAATTGACTAAAATACCATTTCATTCAAATTTATGTTATTATATGGTACATGCTATTCTACTGTAATATTATAGACCATAGATCATAACCATTCTTGATTTTTCATCTGTTGGTCTAAAAGTGTCCTTACGACTACACAATAGTTATCATCCACATTATAACCTAACCCTATATATATATATATATATATATATATATATATATATATATATATATATATATATATATATAATTATGCCTGTGTTTAACTATAAAATGAGAAACTAAATATTGTCGTATCAATTCTTTCTATCCGCCCTCTTATCATTTTTAGATGATGACAAGTATAACAAAAATTATTAATTTTTTTAAATTTGATAATTGTTATAATTATAAAAAAAAAAAAAAATGATAGTAAAAAAATATCTATAAAATAGATGGTGTTTTTGAATTTGTTTTATTGGATCAGGCCATCAGGGTACATAATCGTGAATGTTGAAAAAAGTAGTGGGCTTGCATCCAATATACATACACATATATACGTAATTCATAAATACAGGTATGTATATGTTCATGCATACATAATTACATATATAAAATGGTAAACCGCATCTTTACAATTAGACCCAAAAAAATCGTCATATTTCAAAAAGAAATGTGCGTACTTTTTTAGGGTACATATGTGTAGTTGGGGATGGGGAGGTTTATTTAAAATTACTATTTCAATAATTATTGTTATTAAAAAAAAGTTTAAAATATAACCAAATCATTTCAATAAATCAAGGAAAATAAAAAATCAATAGCTAAGATCTATCGAAGTTATTTAGGTTGTGCTTGGTGCTATATTTAGGTTTTTTTTAATTAACTTACAAACTTGCTTTTTAAAAGCTATTTATATTAGTTTTTTCAGAAGTTTTTTATTTAAAATTTTTAAATATGTCATTATTTAATTATTAATAAAAAAAACATATTCATCAAAATGTCATTTTATATGCCAACTAGCTTATCAACTAATTATTACTGGACATAATTTTCTATGAGCTAGCTTTCAGCTAGGACCAATCCAAGACAACTTGAGGTTGGGGCAAAATGAAAAATATGGCCCTTCGCAATAAAGACATTTTCTGAGAGTCATGCTAAGCATAGCCTATGGGCGATAAATGCATTTTCCGAGACAATGGAATGGAAAAGCTAAAGGTACAATACTATTATTGGATAGATTTTTGATAGTCTAATGTCTAAATAAAGAAATTCTAAAAGTATAATGCCTTCATAAAAAGATAGAAGTACAAAATTACTAAAAGGATGAAATGATTAAATAAATCTATCATATTCTATATTTGTTTAGGTTATATAAAAAAATGAAACAACACTAATAGAGTATATGTTGTTAGTTGTCAATAACCTATAAACAACTAGGAAAAACTCAATGCAGCAATAGAAAATTCTAAACATATGAAAGATAGAGAAATCGAATATTAACATTAAGTAATCAAAATTAAGAAGATTAACATTTAGAAATTGAAATTAAGTAAATGATGTTCAAGAATTGTCTAACTTAAACAGATTTAAATTCGATTGTCTCTAACTTGCTCAACTTCATAAAAAAAAATCGAATTTCACAAAAGATAAAGAAATTTCAAGAACGCTAGAACGTACAAAGATTCACAATTAGATTATCAGAAATCAATTTCACCTCTAACCCTAGATCTTAGTTTCTAGGTCAAACTCTAAAAATAAATTAGATAACATGATTAACTTCCCATTCATAGATGGTATTTCAGAAAAAGGTAATCGAAAACAAGAAGGGAAAGGATAGAGTTTCAAGTTTTCTGAAATCATGAAAAGAAGGAGAAGCAATCAGTGTTTCGATTCTAAAATAATGTTTGATTCACTAATGGTTGTTGTGGATGAATTTAGAAAATAAAAAGAGAATGAGAAGAACTAGATAAAACTGAAATCTTGAATCTTAAATAAGAAATAGAAGAATGACAATCAAATATTGCATCTAGAGAGACGACGTTTGAATTTTCCATAGAATCTATTATTGAAGAGTCATAACGCCTTCTTAGTCACCTTGGAAGTCAGACGCACGCAGGGTACTCCCTCCCACGCTCCCTGTTTTGGTTCAGTGCATCACAGTATTGGACTTTGAAGAACTTGTACAGTAGACTTAAAATCAATGGGTTACTATTATATAACTGTAAAGTGTGTCAAACCCAACAAATAAATGGGTACAAAATGACTCCAAAACATTGTTACTTTGCACTAAAAATGTAATACAAGGTAAGCAGGGTCGATCCACAGAGACACGGGACAAATGCCTATACATTTTTGCGCAAGGTACAATATGATCACAAAATAGGGGAATTTAAATGCAATGATTCAAATAAGAGCTAATTTAATGAGTAAGCAATTGATTAAGTGAAATAAGTTCGAGATTTGTAAGTACTCCAACTCTATGCAAGACAAATTAGCAATGTGATTCCATGGATGACAAAATATTTGTTTAATTCTATCTAAGTTGGTACATGTAAATGCTAACAAGATCTAGCACCTCACATTCACCACATTGATTAACCAAAATAAGCTCTTTGATTAATCCTAACCTTACCAATCTAATCTAAACAAGCTCTTAGAATTAGGTTGAAAGATTGCATTAAACTTTATGTGAATGTTCCCAACAACACTCAATACTCCTCATAATCTTGGGAGCATAAGAATGTGTGAATAAGATTTACACTAAATTCATTCAATAGAAATCAGTTTAGTGCTTGTTACCTAGTCCAATTTACAAAATAATTACGGATTTTGCAATTAGATAACTTGAATGATCTAACCCTAATTCAAATGGCCAATAAGAATCACAATTAGAATCAAACATTCGATTGAAACAAAACCAAATTCACTAGATAGAAAATTTAAAGAGAACATTAAGTCATATGATTGAAATCACAACTAGAAGTCAAGAAATAAAGTTGGAGAATCTAGGGTTCTAGCCACTCATGACTAGAACAAGATCACAAATCTAGAAAATGAAATTAAAGTTGTTACAAAATGAAATCAAATGTTCCCAAGTGTTAATCAACTTCAAAATCCTCAAGAAAATCGCTTTCTCTGCTCCAAAAGTCGACCCCCAAAGTAAAAAGTCGGTTCCCCCCTTTAAAAATGGTGAAAAACTGCTTTAAAACCCGCATTTACGTTTACACGGCCCGCATAAATTAACACTGTCGTTTACGCGCCCGCGTAAACTCAAAAATACACTGTGCAGAAATCTACGTTTACACGGCCCGCGTAAATGCAAGGCTTCCATTTGCACGGCCGTGTAAATCTCTGTAAAGCCAAAATCTTCATTTCTTTAATATCTTGCTCCCCGGTGCTCCACAAGTCCCGAAATTTTGTCCTCAACTCTTTTTAACCTCCTCAAGCAAGATCCAACCTCCAAAAGTCCATGAAATATCACAAAAATGTGTGAATGAAATTGCCTCATGAAAAATCCCGAAAAATATGCAAAATGCATGAGTTTAAACCTAAATGCAATGTGCACTTTTATGGATTAAAACTACAAATTGAATGCATGAAATGCACCTAACAAATCTCCCCAAGCTTGAACCTTTCTTGTCCTCAAGAAAGAACAAGAAAATTAAAACTAGAGAAAATAAAATAAAAGAAAAGAAAAGAAAATCAAGTTAAAACTTTTTTTGAAACTTAAGGCAAGAATTCAAAACAAACATGAAAAAATCCAGCCCAATTAACCATGTTTTGTACCATAGTTGAGAATGTACTTGTCATGCCTTGAGTCAACTTGGATTTAGTCTCAAAATATTATATAACAATAGAAATAAGACTTTGGCCACTCCCTAATACAACTCAACAGAATCAAAGATCACAACACTTATTCCCTTTCAATATCATCAAGTCAATTCATGGAACAAATTATGGTCTTACTCTCGTAAAATTGTATGTGACAAAACATGCTCAATCATCTTTGTTTCATAGAATATAACAATGTCTGATTCCAACTATTTGTTGGTCAACAACAAGCTTTTTCTGAAAAAATCTTTTCTAAAAATTCCCTAATATTTACCCAGATTGATTACAAAATTCAAACCACTTACACTAGTCATCGTAATTAACATTCAGTCCCAATGTCATAAGTTCAAATCCAAATCCAAAAGAATCTTTTGACAGCCAAGCATTTTTCCTAAACATAATATTCAATTAAATTATAAGCACAACTATATACAACTTCCTAGTTATATTTTTTTACAAATAAAGCTCATGGCTTTCTTTGAAATTCGTGTAACGGGCTTTCAACCAACACATCCAAATCAAATGATCTTAGTGTGTTAGATTTAAAAAGATCCCTCGGGTTTACTTGTCTGAACCTCAAAGGCCACAGATTAGCTTTATCCGCTATTATTAAGTTTATGACTTTCTATGGAACCCGTGTAGCGAATTTTCAACTCAATCAGTCCCAAACAATTTAGCTTTAGGCGATTAGGTGTAAAACACCCCTTAGAGTTTACTTGTTCGAATCCCAAAGGTCACAGATTAACTTAATAATAGTTTTTTTTAAGTAACACATATACAAATAACTTAGTTAACACATAACACTCTTATTAATTTATTTATTTATTTGGCCAATTTCTTTATATTTTTGTCCTTGACTTTTCTATTGTGGGACATCTCACAGTCTACTTCTAAGACATTTTTTAGGGGACTAAAGGTTAACATGCAAAGACCCGTAAGTATAGTTTAAAGCTATGTTCCCAAGCAGAGTATATAAAAGGGAATGAGTAGAAAGGACTTTTAAGAGCGCTAGAAGGCTCGAGACATTGAGTTTTTGCATTCTTTTTATGAACTTTTGAATTTGGCATTTTAAGTTCAATTGAGCACTTACTACTCATAAGACCAGTCATATGTCCCAAAGAATTGATTCATACCTGCTTTTATGCTCCAATGTTGAAAATCTTCTCACTTTCTGTTTTGCACAAATAGCTTTGGGAGGTATGTTTGTGTGTGATTAACTTGTTTGAGATTTTCAATAAAATGAGCAAGTCTAATATCAAGGCATACGATTCACTTACCAGCTCAACTATCTTGAGAAGATTCGGGTGCTTAGGATTGGATCAAATTTTTTTAAATGAATGTAATGCAAAAATTTAGATGCAAAATTCAATAAATAATAAAAATAGAATAGAAAGAAAATCATTTTGGTTTTTGAAAAATTTTATATGCAGAAAAATAAAAAAGAAAAAAAAACATTATGCAATATGTACAAAAATACATGCAACGAGATTTATGCATGGATGGATGCCCCTCCCCAAGCTTAAAATAAGCATCGCCCTTGATGCTTGGAGAGAGGCATAGCCGACCTATTGAGAGCCGGATGGTGGAGGATGGTAGCTGGGTTGGGAATGGGTCCAAAACAGTCACAAATGCACACCAATTGAATTTTAAGTAAAATATGAATGATTAAAGATATGGAAAGAATTTATTGAATCGTTCTTGGAGCCTCGCAATTATGGTGTGAACCTCCTCTTCATCCTCCACAAGCTATCCGTGAAGTATTTTTGGAGCCGGAGATTCATTTTATAGGCATAAAAAATAAGTTAAAACCATTTGGGACATAAAAAAATTGAAAATTACCAAAGACTAAAAAGTTTTAAAAGAAATGACAAAAACCCGGGTTGCCTCCCTGTTACCTGTCCTTGTTTTAAGTCGTTGGCTCGACTTGGCCCCTGAATGTGCTTTGTTCTAAGTAGGTGGGCCTTTACAACACATTAACCTTCTCGCCACTTCCTTTAATTGAAAACTTATCTTCTACTTGACTTTTTTTTTAAAGCACCTGCTCACAAAATGCTTGGCATAAACAATTAGTAACACTGTGTCCCCGACAACAGCGTCAATTTGTTAAGCGTGTCAAACCCAACAAATAAAGGGGTACAAAATGACTCCAAAACACTATTACTTTGCACTAAAAATTTAATACAAGGTAAGCAGGGTCGATCCACAGAGACACGGGACAAATGCCTATACCTTTTTGCGCAAGGTAAAATATGATCACAAAAGAGAGGAATTTAAATGCAATGATTCAAATAAGAGCTAATTTAATGAGTAAGCAATTGATTAAGTGAAATAAGTTCAAGATTTGTAAGTACTCCAACTCTATGCAAGACAAATTAGCAATGTGATTCCATGGATGACAAGATATTTGTTTAATTCTATCTAAGTTGGTACATGTAAATGCTAACAAGATCTAGCACCTCCCATTCACCACATTGATTAACCAAAATAAGCTCTTTGATTAATCCTAACCTTACCAATCTAATCTAAACAAGCTCTTAGAATTAGGTTGAAAGATTGCATTAAACTTTATGTGAATGTTCCCAACAACACTCAATACTCCTCATAAGCTTGGGAGCATAAGAATGTGTGAATAAGATTTACACTAAATTCATTCAATAGAAATCAGTTTAGTGCTTGTTACCTAGTCCAATTTACAAACCAATTATGGATTTTGCAATTAGATAACTTGAATGATCTATCCCTAGTTCAAATGGCCAATAAGAATCACAACTAGAATCAAACATTCGATTGAAACAAAATCAAATTTACTAGATAGAAAATTGAAAGAAAACATCAATTCATATGATTGAAATCACAACTAGAAGTCAAGACATAAAGTTGGAGAATCTAGGGTTCTAGCCACTCATGAATAAAACAAGATCACAAATATAGAAAATGAAATTAAAGTTCTTACAAAATGAAATCAAATGTTCCCAAGTGTTAATCAACTTCAAAATCCTCAAGAAAATCGCTTTCTCTGCTCCAAAAGTCGACCCCCCAAAGTAAAAAGTTGGTTCCCCCTTTTAAAAATGGTGAAAAACTGCTTTAAAACCCGCATAAATTAACACTGTCGTTTACGCGCCCGTATAAACGCAAAAATACACTGTGCAGAAATCTACGTTTACACGGCCCGCGTAAACGCAAGGCTTCCATTTACACGGTCGTGTAAATCTCTATAAAGCCAAAATCTTCATTTCTTTAATATCTTTTTAACCTCAACTCTTTTTAACCTCCTCAAGCAAGATCCAACCTCCAAAAGTCCATGAAATCTCACAAAAATGTGTGAATGAAATTGTCTCATGAAAAATCCTGAAAAATATGCAAAATTCATGAGTTTAAACCTAAATGCAATGCACTTTTATGGATTAAAACTACAAAATGAATGCATGAAATGCACTTAACAATAACGAATATAACAAATATAAAATAGGGGCCCTTTGGCATTTGGGGGCCCGAGGCAGTCGCCTAGGGCCATGGGTCGGCCCTGCTTTCAGCTATTACTTAGTTTTTTATCTAATATGTTAAGCATAGTGTAAGTGTTTACAAATAATTATAAAGCATGACATTATACGAGTCATATTTGTTAGATGATGTAACATTCAAGATTTAGTGGTATGTTCCTTTTTAGCCCTTATTAGTCCTAGCCAAGTCCGTTGAGAAGAAAGAAAAGAAAAGAAGTATAAGCAAGGCAGTTGCAATTATGAGAAGCCAAGAGATGAGAGTTATAAGTGAGTTTGGATATGACTGCAACTATTGTTATGGAAAGAATCATTTCGCAAAAGAGTGCATGCTACTTAAAAAGCATAAGAAAAAAAGGAGAAAGATAAAGATGAAGCTTACTACACTCAGAAAATTGAAGAAATCTGAAAGAAAACTACAACAACTACGAAATCAGTGCGGATGGTACAAGAGGATAGTGATGATGGAAAAGTTGAAGTGTGGTCAACTAACTCAAAAGATGATGAAGTGAGGAAACCTGCTCATGGTGAAATATGAAAAGCAAGGCTATGTAGGAAAGTGCTTGATGGTTCAGAATAGTAATTCATAAGGGAAAGGATATGCCATTGATGGCGGAAAAGCTTTAGTTACCTGTTTTGCAAAAAAATCAATCAAGGAGCAAGTGAGTGAATGCGAGAGGGTTTTCGACAAGGTACAATATATTATTAAATATCTTAATATTCCTACATCACATTATGATTCTGAATTAAATGATTTTCATTATACGATTTCTGATTTTAGTGATAGCTTGAAAAGGACTCGTATCAGTAATTCTAATTTGAATGATAATCTTAACATGATAACATTTAAGAATGAGGAGAGACGGATAATAATAGAAACCTTGGAGGTTGAGCTTAATAGATCTAGAGATGATGTTATTTTACTTAAGAGAGATAGTAAAGTACTTTTGAAACAACAAAATATTTTCTGTTTTATTGTTAAACATTTGTACTTCAATATAACTCAGCTTCATTTAGATTGTGAAATAGGTAAGGGTTTGAATAAGTTGATTTTTCCTTTTCTTGAACTGAAAGAAGATGAGATTGATTCTGAATGTTATAAATGTGAATCAATTATGTCATCAGGAGACGATGGTTATGATTCTTATAAAGTTGGACTTAAGAAAATTGAAGAATATATTAAGTCCAAAGAACATAAAAACATGTTGAAATATAATTTAACTTAAGAAGATACACAAGAAATCAAAATGAGTGTTATGTAGAAATATAACTTATTATCCAAGAAATTGAATTCGGATAATACTCTTAATTTTGAGAATATTTCTGAATTTGATGAAAGCAGAATGAGTAAAATATCTACAGAAGACAAAATTGATTGTTCCACTTTTATGAAAAATCTTGATGAACCAAAGAAAAATTTCTTTTCTAAAAACTCAATCGAATTTGTTCAAATTGTTGAAAGTAAAGGTTCATAAATTTTGAAAGAAGAAGCAACAGTTTTTCCAAGAATTCAGAAAACACCAAATCAAGTTTTTGTAAAGAAAGGATTGAACAAAAATGACCCTTCTGAGTTAACGTCTATATTTGATCTTGATAATGCAAAAGGATGTGATGACTACTTTTGGTCAAAGCCAATTAACAATGCTGATGAAACAAAAGGTCTTTTAGAAATGACTTCCTTTAAATCAAAAGGAAAAATATGTTTCTGAACCATTGAATCGTGTGTACTATTGTTATGATGAGGCTAGATCAAGTGGTACAAAAGAAGTTTCGAGTGAAATTTCATTGGAAAAGAATGAAATACATATTATAAAAGAAAAACCAAAAGTAAACAATCGAAAATCTGTTGAGGAAATAATAGCAAAGAAAAGGCAAATGAATGCGAGATACAAAAATAATTTGGCTAGAAGAAAAAAAATGGAAGAAAATTGGAATGAATTCAAATCAAAGTTATGTCAAATAAAAAAGATCTTTAAATCAAAGTAATGATTTGTCTTAATTTCAGAATCCAAAATCAATTTCTTCACCTAAGTCATAATTTTCAAAAACAATTGCTAAATCAAATGATATTAATGTTGAAAACAAAGTTATTTCGGATCTAGAAATCACTCTTGAAGAATATGAAGCAAAATTGAAAAGGAAGAAAATGTGTTTTCGGACTAGATGGCTTCAAAATACAAAGAATGTATTGAAGAAAATCTGATTTTGTTGACAAAATTGAAGTTTTTAAAATAGAAAAGGGATAAACAATACATTGATCAGAAAATCATTTTGGGTTGAAAAAACAAAGATTTTTCCTGTTCAAACGAAATTCTCACATGGACCCAAGTCGATTTGGGTTCCTAAATCTTCTTAAATTCTGAAGGTTATGTGTGACGAACAGTACGATTCAGAATAGTAAATTGATAGCGGCCGTTCTCATCACATGATAGGAAAGAAATCGGAATTAAGAGAGTAGCAGACTTTGAAAGATGGAGGAAAAGTGAAATATAGAAACAATTCCACTAGAGAAATAAAGGGATATGACATGATAACTAATGGGGAATTCTCAATTCGGAAGGTAGTTTACGTTGAAGGTTTGCAACACAATATAATTAGCATTTCTCAATTTGTTGTAGGTATAGGTCTCAAAGTATCTTTTGATGAAGAGGGGTCAAAAATCATACAAAAGGAATCTAAAACTGTTCTTCTGAAATAAAAAAGAAAAGGAGAAATGTATCCTCTCAATTTAAATTCGATTCAAGGAAAACCATCTAGCTGTTTACTTATGAAAGCATCTTCAGGTGATAGTTGGTTGTGGCACAGAAGGCTTTCTCATCTGAACTTCAAGGATATTAACAAACTTGTAATTAGTGATCTAGTTCAAGGACTTCCTCTTCTTTAATTTGAAAAGGAACACTTATGTGTTGCATGTGAGCTCGAAAAACAAAGCAGAAAATGTAATTCTTCCACAATAAATACCAAGATCATTGAACCAATTGAATCAATGCATATTGATCTCTATGGCCCATCAACTATTGAAAGCATTGGCAGTAAAAAATACATTATGGTTATTGTTGATGACTTTTCATGATTTACTTGGGTATTTTTTCTTAAACAGAAATCTGAAGCGACTCAGAAGCTGATTGATTTCATCAAGCAAGTTGAGCTACAGTTGCGAAAGTCTGTTCAAAAAATTCGAAGTCATAATGTATCAAAATTTAAAAATTATCTATTTGAATAATTCTTGAAAAGCAAAGGAATTTCTCACAATTTCTCTTCACCTTACACTCCACGGCAGAATAGCGTAGTTGAAAAACAAAATCGTTATCCCTGTGAAGCTGCAAGGACAATGCTGTCATTTGTAAATCTTCATCTACATTTTTGGGCAGACGCTATAGCAACTTCTTATTTTACTTATAATCACTCTTATATTAACAAACATTTTCAGATCACTCCTTATGAAATTTTGAACAATCGAAACCCTCATGTTAAATTCTTTCATGTGTTTGGATCCAAGTGTTTTTTGTTCAATTCCAAAGAACGTTGGAACAAATTTGATGCGAAAGATGATGAAGGTATCGTTTTGGGATACTCATTAACATCAAAGGCGTATCGTATTCTGAACAAGAAATCAAAGAAGATAGGAGAAAGTTATTATGATACGTTTGATGATAATTACATAAATAAATATCAAAAAGGAACATTGTCAATTTGAAGAAAATTTTCCATCAACAAATTTTAAGATTATTCCTCTTGTGAATCTATATGAGGATTTTTTAAATTTGTTTGATGAACCGGAAGGAGCAAGTTCTTCAGAATCAAACACCAAGGATAATCAAGATGATAAATTACTAAAGATTGTTGATGAAGTTGTTGAAGAAATAGAGACTCGTAATGAGCAACCTATTCCGAATGCAAATGAAATGCCAACTCAATCAGAAACTCGTGATGTTCCAATCCAGGGGGAGAGTTCAACTCTAAATATCGATTCAGATGTTCAACTCCAGGGGGAGAACTCAAATCTAAATGATGGTTCAAATGCAAATTTATAGGGGGAGAATAACTAACATAATGCATCAGATGTTCGATCAAAACTTGAAGAAGTCGTTGCTAAGGTTGATCCGATCTATGATTAAAAATTCCCACCATTGACAAAATGGACTAAAGATCATCCGAAATCACAAGTAATTGAATATACTTTTTTAGGGGTTCCCACACGTGCTCAACAAAAGGAATAGAAATTTATTTTATTTTCTGAACTGAAATTTTGCATGTTTAATTCTTTTATTTCTAAAATTGAGCCTAAAACTATTAAAATTGCTCTTGATCATGCAGATTGGGTTCATGCGGTGCAAGAAGAACTTAATGAATTTAATCGGAACAAAGTATGGAGATTGATTCCTACTCTAGAAAATCTATCTGTGGTTGGTCTAAAATGGGTATCTAGAAACAAGATGGACAAAGAAGGGAATGTTGTTTGCAATAAAGCACGTCTAGTAGTCAAAGGATATTATCAAGAAGAAGGCATCGATTATAAAGAGACGTTTGCTCCTGTGGCTAGATTTGAATCAGTTCGCATATTTATGGCCTATGTTGCTCACAAAAACTTCGAAGTACATCAAATGGATGTGAAGTGTGTATTTCTGAATGGAGAACTTGAAGAAACAGTCTACGAAAAACCTCCAGGTTTTGTGAATGAAAAATTTATGAATCACTGTTATATTCTGGACAAAGTTGTATATGGTCTTAAGCAAGCTCCACGGGCATGGTATGAAACTCTAACTCGTTTTCTTAAACAGTCTAAATTCAAACAAGGTTTTGTTGATCCTACATTCTTTTGGAAGAAGGAGGGTGACGATTTAATGATAGTTCAAATTTATGTTGATGATATTATTTTTGAATCCACTAATCGCAACTTAACATCTGAATTCCAAAAATTAATGGAGACAAAATTTGAAATGAGTTCTATGGGTCTAATTAATTTTTTCCTTGGTTTAAATATAAGACAGAGTTTAGAGGGAATTTCATCAATCAAGAAGCTTTCACAAAGACTTTATTGGCCAAATTTGGAACGGTAGGTGATTCAGAAGTCAAAGTTCCTATGGCGTTCAGAACAAAACTCACATTGACAAACCAACAATGGATATTACATTGTTTCATCAGATGATCGAATCTTTATTGTATCTAACATCTAGTCGTCCATACATAATGTTTGTTGTTTATTACTATGAAAGATTCCAAGCAAATCCTCGAGAACCTCACATGATGGATGTTAAGAACATATTTCGATATCTGAAACAAACATATTCACTAGGTTTATGGTATCCATCAAATTTGGGATTCGTTGTGCAAGCCTATTCTGATGCTGACTTAGGAGGCTATGGTCTTGATTAGAAAAGTATATCAAAAGGATGTTAATTTCTGGATGGAAAGCTTGTCAGCTGGGAGTCCGAAAAACAAACATGTATGTCCTTATTCATAGCTGAAGCAAAATATATTGCCACAACATCATGCAAATCTAAGTGGTATGGATTCTGAATCAGTTATGAGAGTACATAATCATTATGAAACAAATTCTTTTGGGTAAATTACATCAATCGTCCCTCGTGCATATGCCAGAAAGCGTGTTTAGTCCCTATTTTCAAAAATTAACTCGGATCGTCCCTAATATGTTTAAAAGTTTCATGTTTCGTCCCTGACATCGTTAACCGTTTGTTTTTCCGTTAAGTGACCCACATTAGAGGGGTATTTCAGTCTTTTACCTAAAATGACAAAAATAAATAAATAAATAAATAAATAAACCTTATCTCTACTCTCTCTCTCTCTCTCTCTCCCATCAAACCTGAAGCCATCATTCTCCTTCCCCTCTTCTCACTCTGGCAACCCTCCGATAGCCCTCTGTCGGACCTCATCATCATCAAAGAAGAGAAACAGGGAGGTGTGTGTGGTTATGTGTTCTTTGATGTTTTTGTTTCATCGTTTGAGGTACACCAAACTGAAGATGAATATGGGTTGATGTCTCGGTTTATTTTGAAGACGAAGACACTACGATTTCAGGGTTTTTGAAGACAAAATTTGGGTCTTATTGAAGACGACTTCTGGGCTTTTGAAAAACAATTTTTGGGTTTTTTAGTCATTGAATTTACTTTCAGCACAGATTTATGGGTCTAAGCTTCGATTTCATTTATAGGGCTTTTTAAGACAAAATATTGGTCTTTTGAAGACGATTTCTAGGTTTTTGAAGACAATTCCTAGGTTTTTTTAAAGTCATCGAGTTTACTTCTGCTCCGATTTCACAGGTTTAAGCTTCGATTTCATCAAATTTTATTCCTTCAAGAAGTTTGAAGTATTTCCTTTTGATTATTAAGTCATCATTTTGGGGATTTTTTGTGATTTTTCTAGTTTGTGGACTGTTGTAGTCTTGAATCGGATTTTGGTTTGGTTCGGGTCGTGGAGAAGCTGGGAGATGGGTGGTGGTTGGCAGTAAGTGGATGGTGGAAAGGGTAATTCTTCAAAAACAAGAACATATAATCTGACTTTCTTCAAGAACAAGAACATGAAGAAATGGAAATTGAAATCATTGGTACATAACCTTGGCTAGAATTTTGATTTTGACAGTCTTCTGTTTTTTTCATTTGCATTTTGAATCTAGTTTTTGATTTTTTTTTTTGAATCATGGACTTCAGCTTTGTAATTGAATCCTTGAATGCTTTGTAATTGAATCCTTGAATTGGTATATAATTCCTGAGTTTGATTTTATCGGTCTGAATGGGTTTCATTCCTGAGTTGTGGGTTTGATTATGTGATTTCTAGGTTTGATTCCAATTACCAGTTAATTTGGTGTTTTTCCTATGGATTTTATTACGTGATTTCTGGATTTTATTATGTCATTCTAAAATGAACGAGTTAGGGTACGTGATCGTGCAGAGAAACAGGAACAAGATTTGTTGCCTTCGCTATAAGGGTGGTGTGTTAGTTTTAAATTAGTGTGTATTTTTTCAATAATTATAATTATAAAAATAAGGGTAGTTATGTCATTTTCCTATGGTTTAACTGTAGAAACGTATCACCATTAACGGTAGGGACCAAATGCGCAACTTTTAAACATACGAGGGACGATCCGAGTTAATTTCTAAAAATAGGGACTAAACACGCTTTCTGACATATGCACGAGGGATGATTGGTGTAATTTACCCAATTCTTTTCTATTGTGATTCTGAAAGTGTCATTAGAATATGTCATAATCCAGTGCAACATTCAATAACAAAAGATATTGCGCTTCGATACCACTTTATCAAGAACCATGTTGAAGATGGGAATGTAGAAATTCACTTTGTTCGATCCTCTGATCAGCTAGCTAATATCTTCACTAAAGATTTACAAGAAGTATCATTCAATCAGATTCTACAAGGTTTGGAAATGATTGAAGCTGAATTTTTTCCAAAATCAACAACGTAATCGTTCATGTTACTATTCACTTTCGAATGGTTCTGATCTTTGGAAGCTGTCAGAATCAACTGTTCACTTCTGACTTGTTCCAATCCTCAGAGTAAGTATGAAGTAACTGTCCATTCAGATTTTAGAATCTACTATCTTTGTAAGTCTTTTCAGAAAAGAAAAAAATCCAAAAATATTTTTTGTCTTATTCTTTTCAGAAAAAAATCCAAAAATATTCTATTCGTTTATGTATTTTCTTTTTTAGAAATTCAAAAATCTCAAAAATATTTTTCTTTATTTCAGTGTTCTGAAAAATCAAAATCTAAAAAATATTTTATTTTCATGAAATTGATGGTAAATTCGTTCTGGAATTATAGTTTGCAACAAGGAATTGATGGTTGACATCATCACTTCTTTCTACCATATCTGATCACGACTTTCATGTTGTTCCCTTGACTATCGGAACATAACCAGTTTTGGTATAGGTCTACAAAAGTTCTTGTTAATAATCGCAAAATCATTGCTAACTTCATTTTCGTGAAACTCTTAACCATTTGACTCCTAATCTCATATTCTCCATCTATTTCATGTTCACAATCGTAACCCTCTAGACTCTCAGGTTTTACCATTGAGGTTTAGATTACACAACATCTGTGTTTATTATCTTGAAATCGTTATTACCATGATTTTGAGTGAAACCCAAAATCCAATTACCTTTTCTGAATTGACGATGAACAATTTTTTTTGTTCTTTCTTTAACCACTGAATTGACGATCAACAATTTATTGTTAGAGATATTTTACCAAATAAATTGACGGATAAAACCATTTGGTTTGTACCTTTGAATGTTCAAAATCTCATATTTCCTTTGACTGGTCTTAATGAGATGTTCTTGTCCCGAGTCATTTCTTCCCATAAGATCCAAGTTTTTTATTTTTTATGAGATTTCCGAATGAACATTTCTCCGAAACACCAAGTTACTACAAAGAATATCCAGAGCTTACTTGTTTTTGTGGCTACACTGGTCAAACAAGTACTTCTTTCAGATTTTCGTACTTATGTTAAGTTTCGGGATCTGTTTGAATTTGAATCCATCCATTAAGCCTTATAAAAGAAGCCTTTCATAGTTTCTCAACAAACTGATGATCGTAATTCATCGGGAAACCACACAAGCATTTCGGAGTCTCTCGTGACTCAGAAGGAAGAGAATGTTGCCAAAGATCCACATGCTTTTCATATAAAAATGTTTGATATCACAAATCCCACACTTTGTATTTGCTTGATGTTTTTCTTTGGCACACTCTTGCACTTAAATCCTTGTCATTTTACAAAATCTGGTTTCGATTACGATTGGTTATTTGATTTCTAAAGACACGAATCTTGGTTGTAATTCTAATAGATACTGTTTTAGCTTATGCAAAGATGGAGGGTAGATCGACGATTCCGAACATGATAATTCCAAAAATGGTGATTCCGAAAAGACTTTGTCATGGCATTCAAAAATTTAAATCATGGTGCGACTTTTGAATTTCCGTGACATCTATGTGTTTGTTATAACGATTACTAACAGTAGAATGATGAGCCGACATATTTTTATTGGCTGATTTTTCAACGCTATGACAACATGAAATGACAGTTTCTCTCTCCACTCAATATCTTTGAGATATAAGCATCTCAAATGGTTCATTGTCTCTTATCGCAAACACTGCTCATGAATCTTCAAGCAAAATCAAAGCTCTCTTATTGTTCTCTTCTTCATTATTTCTATGGCTTCCTCAGAGAATGTTTCTTTTGTTGATCAATCTACCTCTATGGTCATGTTAAACATCAAATCCAACCATAATCTTATCATTGACCATGATGCTTCCCACTACAATGCCCTAATCAGACCTTTGATCGAGTGTTTGAAGTTCTCGCCATTGATGAAGGCTCTGACAATGTATGAAGGTGGTCCTCTCATTCATCTCTCCAAATATTTCTCAACTTCAATTTACAACAAGTCTGAAGAAGTCATATATTTTGAAGTTTCAAGCCACAAAACATCGATTACAAAATCCATTACAAATTTCTAATTCTTGTCACGCCTGATGTTAGTGTTGATCCTGAATCAATTCCTGCCACCAGCTTAATCGAGATGTTCTTACAAATGGGCTACACTGGTGACATCTCCTTACTATCAAAGTTCAGGAAATCATTATTACCTCCAATATGGAATGAGTTGTTTACTTTACTCTTCAAAAGTCGGTCAGAAAGGGTTTCAGGTTCTGACAGTGCAAGAAAGCTCTTCTATACCTTGATCTACGGGTTATACCATGGTATCAACTTAGAATTTGGGTATATAATTCGGGTTCAATTGTTTCAGAGCACCAATTCATCCACCTGTCATTCTGAAATTTTATGTGCTTTTTTTTTGGTCTATTGTTATCAACAAAGCCCTTCTTCACTAAACGGTTCCTCGGATGAAGGATTCTCTTATTGCTAAAATTCCAACACTCCAAACCACTACATTTGTCATGTTAGATCCTAGGAATTTTGAATTTGTTGGATCAATTTCGGAAGTATTGCTAAAAAGAGTTCCAATTGATAATGCCATTATTAGAGCATATCGAAAATTGCCATCTTCTGGTGTTCGTCCCATCCTGCAGAGTTATAGAAGATCATTTATGAAGGTGATAAACTGAAATGAGGTGGTAAAAGGAAAGCCAAGACTGTTCCTTCTGAAAGCATCAAAGTTACAAAGAAATCAAAAAATTCGGTTTCGAAACCAGGGTCTCTATCTCTGGTGATTCAAGATGAATCCGAAGAAAGAACTGTAACATAATTTAAAGCGGATAACATTTTCCAAAATGATGTAGAAGATACAACTCGTACTTCCAAACCATACACTATTGAAACATTTCCGAAGGTATCATCCGGAATCAAAAAGTTTTGAAACTATCATGAAGGAACCATTTCTGAATCTAACCACTCCTCTACCTCCACTTCCATTCAATACACCAACTTTACCCATGTCAGCCTCACCCATTACAACTTTCATTCCGATATCCTCCATTATTTCTCTACTAATGATGAGTTCTATTGAAACATCTCAACCCTAAATTTCAATCCCATTTCCACTCCCATTTTTACAGACTCAATAGTTCCTACAACAACCATTGTTACAACTTCACCAGAAGTTTCTATTATCAAATCCATTTTGGAGGAGATTAGGACTTCCAGCATCCCTAGTAACACATCTGATGTGGGGGCCAAATTCTAATATTGGTGTGTCTTCTAAACCATCTACCTCCGTTCCACCAACTTTGCATAGGGATGTTGATATTATGTTTAGGGATTATCAAGAACTTCTTGATGATTTTGTCTTCCACCCATTTACTGTCAATATCGATAGTGATAATGATGTTTCCCCCAGGACTAAAGGTCAATTCAAGGAACTGAATAAGAAGCTTGATTCCATTCCAGAACACTCAAATGCATTTTCTTCCACCAAATGGGAAATTTGTTGATGACTCATAGAGCAGCGATGGATATGTTAACATCAACAAATGCTCAGGTTCATGAACAAACAACAAAACTGCTTAAGCTTCAGAAAAGAAAATTACAGAAGCCACCAAAAAGGTCAATAACCTGATAAAGGAAGTTCAAGAGTTTATGTCAGACTTCCGATCCTCGTCTGATAAAAATACAGTTGATATGAACAAAGTCATTGAAGCTTTTCAAACTTATCTACAAGAAGAAAAAGAAGCTCTATCTAACCTCAAATTCATAATTCAAAAAGATAATGTTGATCTTCACACTTCCTTTTTTGAACAAATCCTACAGTTACAAAATGACTTGGCTACTGAGAAAAAAGATCATTGATGCATTGGCTGAGCAAACTCATAAAACGAAGGTTCTTCAAGAAAAATTGAAAAATGCATCGATTGATATTGCCAAACTTGAGGAAGAAAAGATTTTATTTAAAGGGCGTAACTTCGAAATCAATCAACGATTGATGTGTATTGTGGAGTCTAGATATGCTCCATTTACTGATTATGTTGGTCAAATTATCAGTGAAAAGCTGAAGCATGTATTTTAGAAGCTCAAAGAAATTCAGAATGTTACAAAGAGCAGGGCTACTTCGCTACAAGGGTGAGAAAAAGAGGTAAATATAAACAATCTGTATCATATTGGACCCATTGAAGCTAAAGAAGCTGATTCGATCAAGTTGGAAAAAGCAAACTTTAGCCGAAAAATACAAGAATATCAAAGAGGCCAAGACTGGTCGGAAGCACCATGTTTCTTCGGGATTAGGGAAAAGGGATGTCAACGTCATTTATGAAAAAGTTACTAAAGAAGATCCAACGTTGAATCAGAAAGAAAAAGTTGAAAGAGAGAAGATGGATAAAGAACTTGATGAACTCAATGTCCTCATGAAAAAACTAGATGCTGAAGAGGCCAAGGCCATGAATTCTGAATTGATTCTTGAAAATAAGAAAGCCTTATTCCCAGCCTGGACTCTTGAATGAATGTAGAAGGAAGCTATTAATGAGCCAAAGACTTTTTGGTTAGAACCAAAAACTTTTTTTGACATCAAGAATGAAATAGAGTGACAGCTCGATTTTCCGATCACACTAAGTGCCTTTCTCTTTAGATGTTTTGAAAAGATAGAGAAATCCTTAATCTCCAACAACACAACAAATAAAAAGCTCTTCTCATTTTATCTGAAATATGCTAAACCTTAATACAATTCTTGGAGTCTAAACAGAATCATGGATCCGAAGGTTGGGCTACCTGTTCAAACAGAAGACTTTCTGAATATACAATTCAAAGGATTTCGGGGTCGAACTCATATTTTTCATGATTTCACAATGGGTGATCTACCATTTATGAACCCATATGATTGGATTTCTTTATTGTACATTGCTGCAAAAGATGTGAAGAAGTTCGTGCCAATTTATGAATACTTGAGAAGGATGATCAAATGTTACATCCTGGAGATGGCGAAGATGGATGTGGAAATTATGTTTGTTCTTAAAAGAAAACCTACATTGACGCTTGTTGATCAACCTCAAAACATTGAAAACCTGAAGGGAGGATTGTCTAACAAGAAACACTAGAGCATTGTCCATAAGAGGAATGAAGTAGAGTTGATTAAGAACTGCATGTTCCTTCTGAGAGATAAACACTTGTACTCTACAAATGCTCTGAACAAAATCTTATCTTCGGCCAAAACAAACAAATACAATATTGTTGCTGATGTCAAATGCGTTTATGATATGATCCGTTGGTATCTTTCTGTCCGGGGATACATTCTGAAGATTATGGAGAAGGTTTTTGAAGATCCAAAGTAATAAATTGTACATCATTCTGATTTGACATAAAGGGAGGGATTGTTAAGTCATTTTTATTGTTGTGTCAAAATAGTTGTTTTCGGAATTTTTTCAAGTTCTAATTCTGAAATGAACATGTCTGTTTTCGGATTCATTATCTTTCATGTCTATAAATAATGCATTGTGTCTCTTCCAGTAATCTTTCTGTACATAGATAGAATAGTTTCAAACTTGTAAACGAATTGTTCTTATGCTGAGTGACTGAAAATATGTTTCACTTCAATCATTATCATTTCAAATCATTAGTTCATTTGTTACTTTGTCATTTAAATATAGAATCTATCGATCATTTTAACTCTATCAGTACTCAGCAGCTTTGACTATGGTTGATTTTCTCGGTTTGGACCACTTTTGGGCTAGAAGGGTTTTAGTTCATTAGCCTTATGATTTTTAGGCCATTGCTAGGCCTTGTACCATCTTGGAATTAGGGACATGATAGGTTTGGGCCTAATTAGGAAGTTAGGTTATATTAGGCTTTTTGATGCTATTGGATTGGGCTTTGGATTTTGGGCCAAGTGAGGAAAGGGTAAAATGAACATTTACCCTGAGGGTTGGACATCAGACTAGGATTTCTGTTATGGGTTGTGGACCAATTATAAAATTGGATATTAGTTGATGGTGATAGAGCATGGATTTTTCCGTATCAACCGTCCGAGATTTTATTTGAGAGATTCAAAAGATTGAGGTGAGTTTCCTCGTTGTGTTTGGGGAGTTGAAGGCCCCAATGTTGACCCATGGTTTATTATGATTAAGATGCTAGTTGTCTGCGTGACTCTTGCATCTATAATATATGATATGTATATCGGGTGGGGATCGATACCAAGCGGGGCCTAATGAGTATAGTATATGTTGCTTACCTTTATAATTATCACACGTATTTATGTGTTTATATGTATACTGGGCGGGACCCGATGCGAGGTGTGGCCTGATGACTATCTTGTATGCTATTTATCTTTGTGATTCTTGCATGTGTTTATGTGTTTGTATGTATACCGGGTGGGGCCTAATGAATATGATGTGGCGGGGGGCATCTCATATTACTGACAAATCTATTTTGAGCGGGGCTCGATGCCGAGCGAGGTCTACTATATGTTTGATATGTATGGTATGTGGTGTTTTTGGGAACTCACTAAGCTTTGTGCTTACGGTTTTTAGTTTATGTTATAGGTACTTTCGGATCCAAAGGGAATATCTCGGGGTGATTGCATCACACACCATATTGCTCTACTTCTTATTTGACTCTGATGTATTTGGATGTTTGATCACACTATGAGTTTATCATAGTATTATGAACATGGTATGAACGATGGTTTATTATTTTAAAAATTAAAACTTTTGGTCTTAAGTTTTGAGATGTTACAAATTGGTCTCATAGCCTTGGTTTGAGAGATTCAGACATACTCTCGGGTGTGTCTGAACTCAAACTGAGGATGTGGTAGGTTTTTAGAAAAGGAATGTTTCATAAAAATAGTTTTCTAACGAAAGAAAGGGGTGTGGTGCATGCAATCGACCGAGCTCAAAGTAAGTTTTCCCAAAATAGTCATACATGTTTTATGATATGCTTGATCTGTGAATATGTGAATTGCATGCTAGATTAGGGCTAAGGATCTATTGGTCAGTTAGTGATAGGGTGACATGTTAGGTTATGCTTGATTCCAATTACTCAATGCTTGAATGCTACTTGGTTTGTGATTTTTAGGATTCTCATTAACCTCAACTAACTAGTTAGCGAATATGCTATGTTACATATTACTGTGACTAAATAATTTTAGAAGGTTAGGTTTTTACTCTATTACACAACTCTTGTTTGAGTCCAACTGTTATAGCGTGAGACTTTTCATTCGAAGAATTATCTGGTGTCGATGATATATAATTATATTCGTGAGCTAGTTAGAGGGGTTTGAGGGTGTTCCTTTTCCAGCTGATGGCGGAGAGTGGTGTGGTGATTGCCCTAGGAAATCCTAGGAATAGATTTAGTGTTGGGAGCCTTGTCTTATTGAGGGTTGTATGTATGGATAAGGGAGTAACTTGGAGGATTCAGAGTGACCCTTGAGGAAAGTACAGATAGATGTTGAAGGTAGCATGAACCCGTACTACTAGAAGCAGAGGATCTGTACTTGATTCAAGGAAAGCTGAAATGTAACACCATGTTTATTAAATAAATAAATAAACAAATTAATGAATGAATAGTATCCCTAAAATCAATAATTATATAACAACGATTGGTATCGAGGAGTTAACTGTCATAGTTTTAGAAGTTGGGGGTTAAAAGTGTAAGTTTCGGGATTTATTTTGTAAAGATTTTTAGAAGACAGGGGGTGTTTGGTATCATTTGAACCTAATATGAAAGGATTAATGGAATCAGTGGCTAAATAATAAATTTTGGACCTAAATTTAAAAGGATTTGTAGAGGGAGGGGCTGCTTGGTAAAATACCGACTTAATTTGTAAAGGATTTCAGGAGGCAGGGTTTAAATGGTAAATTATGGATTTATTTTGAAAGAAAAGGGAGGCAGAGGGACCATCATTGTCATTATGGGGTAAACTTATATGGGGCTTAAGGTATATAAGCTCGTCACCCCAGTAAACCCTAATCCTAGGAGAGTGCAGTCGTCATCCCATCACCGGCCGCTACCCTCCTTCTTTGACTTTTGGCGCTGCACCACCACCACTGTTGAGATCGCTAACCACCGAAGCCACCACCACGTATTAGTGTGTGTGTGTGTGTGTGTTCGTATTAGTGTGTGTTTGTGTTTATTTGGGATTTTGCATTGTAATTTTGTAATCAGTGCTAGAATAATAAAAAGAAAAGTCATAACGACCACCATGAGGTGGTGGCTGCCGCCACCAGCCTCGGTGTTGGGTGGCGGTGTGATTTTGTTTGCGTTTAGTTTCTTTTGGGATGCTTGGACAAAAATGGACTAGAACCATAACCACCACCGTGAGTTGGTGGCCGCCGCCGTGAGCCGCCGTTGACCACCATTACCCAAGATGGTAATGGGTGGTGCCCTACTTAGGAAAACCCTAATTGACCTAATGAAACCCTAATGGGTCTAAAGACTTAGCTTTTGGCCTAATTAGGATGTGATGGGTGGGAAAACATAATCAGGGTTTAGAAAACCCTAATTTTGGATTATATGGGTTATGGGTTGTCGGACCCGCATTTTAGGATGACCGGATTGGGATTTTGTATTAAGTCGGCCACACTACATGATTGACCCAATAGATTGATAGACTTAACGGATTAAGCCCTTAATGGGTTAAGTGAGAAACACTTAACCCTAATTTTCATTGTTTGTGAAACTATAATCTTACTTGGGCCTTAAGTTGGGCCTTTCTACTGGGCTTTGGTGATTAGGCCAATAATGGGCCATCCAAGAACAAGCATATGGACTATAATGATTTGATGGGCTTTAGGGTAAGGCCCATGTAAGGGTTTTGGGCCCAATTTGGAAAAGTGGGCCATAGATAGGCCATAACCAGGCCTTAAGGATTATGAGATGTTGGACCATTGGAATACCAATGTTGGACAAGAATAAATCGTTGGGCGTTAGGGTAAGACCATGTAGAGGCTTGGGCCTAATTTGGAAAATTAGGCCATATGTTGGGCTTTGATTCATAGTTTGACTTTTGGGCCTTTGGATTGGGCCTTGAGTTGGAATCAAGATAAGGTGGGGGGTAATGTAGTCTTTGACCCCAAACATGGACTTATGGATATATATTGGAACCCAATTACTGATTGGGTGTTATTTTGATGATTGCCAGTTCGGGAATCTGTCATCCAACAGCTAGAGTTTTGTCCGCGGGGACTTCAGCAATGCGAGTTGAATTACCTTCCAGTAGAAGCGGGTCTAAGCCCACAATGTCGGCCCAATAGTAGGATTTGTTTGTTAGATGATTGTCTTTGTGATAATTGCCTGGTATGCCACCATCTGTTATGTTTTATGTGCTACTATGGTATGATGTTATGTGATAGTGGTAGTAGGGGAAATAGTCCCCGTATCATGTTGAAAGGACCAAAGCGGTAGGTCGGGCACCCCAGTATGCCTAACAATATATTTATGTTATGTTATGTTATTATGTGGTAGTGATAGCGGCGAAATAGTCCCCGTAACCAGTTGAGATACACCGGAGGGTAGGTCGGTCACCCAAATATGCCTGATATGGGGTAGGTCGGGCACCCCGGTATGCCTGACAGTGGGGTAGGTTGAGCACCCTGGTATGCTCAGCAGGGTAGGTTGAGCACCTAGATATGCTTCACATGGTAGGTCGGGTACCCATATATGCCTAACAGGGTAGGTCAGGCACCCAGATATGCCTGGCAGTACATGATTTGTATGGTATGTGGTATGATGGGGGAACTCACTAAGCTGTGTGCTTACATTTTTCAGTTTTGGTTTCAGGTACTTCATTTTCAAAGGAATGGAGTCGGTTTGATCGTAGCGCATCACACTATGTTTTCCGCACATGAGATCTTTGGGGTTATACTCTGATATTGTTTTATGATGACATGCTTTGATTATTGACATACTGGTTTTGACATGATATGTTATTATGGATGTTTTCTTATACTGTTGGTTTTATAATAACTTAATTAAAATGAAACTTTTGGTCTTAAATTTTGGGATGTTACATGCAATGATACCAGGAAGCTTGTATATTATGAGACTCCTCGATATATATATATATATATATATATATACATATATTCTGATGATTTATGTGGTCTATTTTTCAGTTTGGTGGCCACAAAAGGTGGATCTGGCAGTGGTTCGGGTTCGGGCTCTAGAACCGAATAGTTGGATGAGCAGAAATAGGAGTTCATTTTGTCTGAGATTATCCACAACATACTTAAGCAGACTCATGTGATATTTGGTACCGTCAAGGAGGTCATTCTGAAGATTTTGGGTGAGCGCTTAAGCACTTTTCGTTCTGACATGGTGGCATTGACGGGAGCTCACATGTTTACTTTCAGGGAGTTCCGGGCATGTGGGGCTTTGGAGTACTTCGGGGAGAAGGAACCTATCGCGAGCAGATGTTGGTTATCGGATGTCGCTAATGCCTTTCACACTAGCAGTTGTGCCGATGGGGGCAAATCTTAAAACTGCTTCTTGTCTTCTGAAAGACAGAGCTCGAGATTGGTGGGAGGAGGTTGGACGCGCTGTAAAATATGATTGTCATGGGATGACTTTGTGATGAGATTTCGACCTAATTTTGCGCCAGTGATTGAGGTGCAGTAGTTGGCGAGGGATTTTCATGACCTTCACCAGACTACTAAGACTGTGGATGAGATCTCTGCTATGTTTCGCAAGAGAGCGTTGTTGATTCCGCAGTATGTGGTGGATGATGAGATGAAGAAGCAAGATACCATGAGATGTAAAGGAGTGATACCCGATAGTTTGTGAGCCGATCCAGTTGCAGGACACTGGAGGATATGATAGAGAGAGAGAGATTTAGATATTGAGAGGGAGAGGAAGCCAGATCATGATCAGGGTTCAGGGGGTTCGAACAAGAGGCCCAAGGTATTTGATTCGAGATCAAGAGGCCGGTAGGGTTGGAGCTGTTGTGGCAATTACGGAAAGACGCACGACGGGCATGCCGGGTGGGTGGTTTTGGCTGCTTCAAATGCAGTCGGACAAGTCATATTAGCAGGGATTGCATTGCTACCACCACCACCACCTAGACATTTGACATGATTTTCTTCCATTACAATCGGATGAGCCATAAGAAGGCCAATTACCTGAGTTTGGCAGTAGCGTGACCAGTAGTAGTACCCGTTCTAGCGACTCTACGGATCACTGATGGCTATCAGGGCAAGGTTGATGCGCCTGTGGTGAGGAGTGGGGATTTTCAGCTGATAGCCGAGGTGGCTCGTGCAGCGCCTGATGTGGTTATGGGTATGTATCTTCTCTTTATCTCTTTATTTCTGTTGATTTCTCTGCTTATATTTATGTGTTTTGTTTTAGGATCATTCCTTGTGAACGGTATCTTTGCTTTGGTATTTTTGATTCGAGGGCTTCCTAAACTTTCATATCTTTTGCGCTCAACAACAATTTTGCTGAAGCTGTGGGGGAATGGATTTTCCATTATAGGTTGAGATTATGGATGATCGATCTATCCGGGTATCAAGGGTTCATCGAGATTGTGTTCCAGAGATGTTCAGCGAGAAGTATCCGATTGATTTGGTTCCTCTTCCTTTGCGTGGGAACAAGGTTTTGTAGGGATGGACTGATTAAGCCCTAATGGGGTGGTGATTGATTTCGAGCATCAAATGTTATGCTTTCAGACTCCAAGTGGGGGGGGGGAGAGTTAGTGGATCAATGAGAGAGAGCCCAACAAGGTCCGGTTCTATGTTTGGCAGCTAGAGCCAGATGCTATCTTCATTACGGTTGTTCTAGTTATGTCGCCTATGTTATGAATATTCGGGACAGGGGTAAGGCTGGTGTAGATGACATGGTGATTGTACGGGAGTACTCAGATGTGTTTCTGGAGGATTTTCCTGGAGTGCCTCCTGGGAGGCAAGTGGAGTTTCACATTGACTTGGTTCCTAGTGCGTCTCCGATAGCCAAAGCACCATATCGGTTAGCTCCTCTAAAGATGCATGAGTGATCTACACAGCCGCAGGAGCTGTTAGAAAATGGGTTAATTCAACTGACTATTCGCCATGGGGAGCATCGATCTTGTTTGTGAAGAATAATGACGGGTCTCATTGGATGTGTATTGACTATCGAGAGCTAAATAAGCTAATGGTGAAGAACTGTTATCCACACCCAAGTATTGATGATTTGTTTGACCAGATTCAGGGTGCATCTTGGTTTTCCAAGAATGATCTTCGTTTGGGTTATCATTAGATAAGGGTCGGAGAGGATGAGGTGTAGAAGATGACTTTTTAGACTTGTTATGATCATTACGAGTTCATGGTGATGCCCTTTGGGCTCACCAATGCTCCATTCACATTCATGGACCTCATGAACCACATGTGTCGACCAATTTTGGATCGGTTTGTGATTGTATTCATTAATGAAATCTTGGTTTATTCTAAAACCCAATAGCTACATGAGGAGCACGTGATGGATCTATTGGAGACTCTGAGGAGGGAGAGATTGTATGCGAAGTTCTCTAAGTGTGAGTTCCAGTTGCATGAGGTGTAGTTTCTAGGACACATTGTCAATTAGAATGGTATTCTAGTCGGTACGGCCAAGCTCGAGGCCATGATGAGGTGGGAGGTTATGAGGTCTCCATCTGAGGTTTAGGGTCTCTTTGGTCAGGCAGGTTACTATCAGAGATTTATTCATCATTTCTCCAAGATAGCAGTTCCTCTGACCCGATTGACGAAGAAGACTATCACTTTTCGTTGGGGGCCTAACCAACATGCATCTTTTGATACCCTGAGATAGAGATTGTGTGAGGCGCTGATTTTGACCCTGTTGGAGGGTGTTGATGATTTTGTGGTTTATTGTGATACATCAATCACAGGATTAGGTGTAGTTCTGATGTAAAGGGGTCGCGTTATAGCTTACACTTCGAGGCAGCTGTAGCCTTATGTGGTGAATTACCCTATGCATGATTTGGAATTGAGGGTTGTAGTTTTCACCCTCAAGATTGGCTACATTACCTCTATGGGGTCCGATGTACTATTTAAATAGATCACTAGAGCCTGAGGTATTTGATGGATCTGCCAAATCTGAACATGAGGCAACATTGATGGTTGGTTGTGGTGAAGGATTATTATTATGAGATCCTTTACCATCACGGGAAGGCCAATGTAGTGGCCGATGCTCTCATCCACAAGGTAGTCGTGGCTCCGATCAGGGTTATCTGTATGAGGATGATAGTGATTACTCCATTCTTAGAGTAGATTCGAAAGGCTTAGGCTCGGGCTATGAAGGAAGAGCACCGGACGAGTAAGCGCATAGTGGGTTAGGTAGCTTCCTTCAATTATGATAGCCGGGGTTATTGAATCTCCATCTTTGGGTGAGGGTTCCTTATTAGGTTGGTGTGTGACAGGTTTTAATGGAGGAGGCACATAAATCGAGATTCTCCATTCATCGCAGGGAGACGAAGATGTATAGATATCTCCATCTTGATTATTAGTGGCCCTTTATGAAGTGGGATATAGCTTGGTATGTGGATAGGTTCTTGACTTATAGGAAAGTCAAGGCCGAACATCGGAGGCCTCACAAAAAGATGTAGCCGTTAGACATTCTCGTTTGGAAATGGGAAGAGATTACCATGGATTTCATTACGAAGTTGCCTCGGACAGCGCGCATAGTGGATTCGATTTGGGTCATCGTGGATTGATTGACCAAGAGAGCACACTTTATTTTGATTCAAGAGAGTATCTTTGCACAGAAGTTGGTTGACATTTCAATCAGGGAGGTTTGAGCACCACATGGGGTGTCGGTTTCAGTGGTGTCAGACAGGGATGTTCGGTTTACCTCTAGGTTTTGGAATAGGTTTTATGAGGAGTTGGGTACCCGTCTGCACTTCAGCATGACTTTCCACCCGCAGACTAATGGAAAGAGTGAGCGGATTATCCAGAACCTGGATAATAAGCTTCAGGTAAATGTACTGGATTTCAGAGGGATTTGGGATACGTATCTCCCTTTGGCAGAGTTTTCGTATAACAATAGTTATCACGCCAGCATTGATCGACCTCCTTTTGAGATGCTTTATGGGAAGAAGTGCAGGACCCCGGTATGTTGGGGTGAGGTCGGTCAACGAGTGTTGGGGAGTACTGTCACACCCCGAACCAGACGGAAGAAACGTCCGGGTGCTTTAGCATGACTTCATTGTTGTAGTATCATCACAAAGTATATAATTGAAACATAACATCATCATCATCACACATGTAATATAACAACGTTCATTGTTTACATTGACTATTGTATTTGAATATTACATGCCAAAATAGTCAGAGTATGATGAAACAAAATATAACGAAATATCCATTAGTTTGTTCCGCTCAACCTGCTTCAATGGTTTCCTGAGAATACAAGTTAATTTAAAAAGGTCAACATAAAATATGTTGGTTAGTTCATAAGCATGTTTGCAAAAATGATTTGTATAACTTTGTAATCACCAGAAAATCCTGAATTTTCTGATACAGTTTAGTAAGTTTGTGTCCGATCTTGTATTAATGCATGTGTGTTAATGTTTATTAGAATGTATAAAGATAATGCAGAAAATGTAAAGAGAATGTCCCCAGACAACCCGATGTTGTCTGTAAAAGAGAATGATGCCATACCAACCCCCGAGGTTGAGTACCAGTGCGAGTATGTTCCTGTTAATCCCAAGAGAAAAGAGAATGGTCTCCCGTAAGTTTTTAATGTTAATTACTCTAAGTGAGCCGTTATAACCATACTTGATAATGACAATTTTGCATGTCTTGACGTCTGAAAGACACCAACTTGTTTAAGGTACAGTTTGTCACCCTAGACTGGACTAGTCTAACTGTAGCGAACAACTCAGGTGTGGAGCGTCACCCCCGTATAGATCTATACACAAACTCACATTCTCCCACCAAGAGACTCTGGTTATAACTACATGCATCGTATACTCAATAGGTGTCAACTGACAAGTCTCACTAGATCCTTAATCGAATTTATGCGAAGAGAATCATATGAAACTCATTCCAGGCCCAATGAACCATGTAAGTGAACCATTAAGGCATCGCTAAACATGTAAGCCATTTCAAGGCTCAATAGGAATGAGATTATTTAACATGGGTCCGAAATATATGTAAAAGGACAACTAATGCCCTTTCACATGTAAGGTATCTACAGGCCCAAATAACATGCAAATAGTATCCAAGGTTCGTCGCACATGTTAATGGTTCAATGAGGCCCAATAAACATATAAATAGTATTCAGGACCCATCAAACATATAAATGGGCCACTCAGGCCCAATAACATGAAAATGGCAAAATTAGCCCGTTTATTATTATATTGCTAGTTTTAGCTCAATTATTTATTACAATGATGTAAAAGGCCCACTTTTTGTAAAAATGACACTCTTGGCCCATTAAGCCAAAAATTTACACTTAAGGCCCAGTTTTAGTAAAAATAACATTTTAATCCCCATTTTGTTCAAAACTTGTATTTATGGCTATTTTTTTGGTAAAAATGACATTTTTAACCCATTTTTGTCAAAAATATCATTTTTGGCTTGATTTTTGTGAAAATACACATTTTTCTGGTTTTTGACTTTTCTAACCCGATTGTTGGAAAATTTGTAGAAAAATCATCGTAAGTCGAAATTTAGATCTGTAAACTCTGGAAGTCTGGAAATTATTTCTACTTTGTTCAAAAAATTTCTCATAATTTTAATGGCCTCAAACAAGTGTGAAATTGATCACCTTCACAGGCAGGTCTGAGATAATTTCAAATATGGTAGGCAATTTTGTAAAATTCTCCAAAAATTGTAGAAAAATTGTATGAAAACGTGAGAGTAGTCATTTTAAAGGTATAATCCTGATATTTTTCATGTAAATCTATTTTGAAAAATATTATCATTAAGGTGATCAAAGCCATCCAAGATTAGACTAAATCTTTTCTGTCAAAACCCGATTTTTGAGTTTAAGTTATCCATGTTTGTACACAACACTTGTTTTTGTTATTTTAAGTGTATAAATCCCAGATCTAAAAGTTTATATGTATTCTATGTGATAACACATACCTTTCTCAAGGTTTTTATGAAGACCAAGTGATAAACTTCATGTTCTTGACATATTTTTAGATTTAGGAAGTAAACAACACATAATCACCAAATAATTCATGAAAACACACATAGTCATGCATATACACATAGATATACACAAAACAACTTGTATTCTCCCTCAAAACCAAGTAAAAATCGAAAATAGGGGGTATGAACTCACCTTGCTTTGATTTTTTTTCGGTTTTTGATGAAGAACGGATGAGATCTCAGCCCTAGATGTGTTCTTGAGGAGATTTTCGAACTTAAGATAGATCTAAGAGAATGGATCATGAAGTGGTGTGTTAAGGAGTGAAGTATTAACACAAAAATGAAGTTAATCATCAACTTAAAGAGTAGCTTACCAAAAATGATGATCTTGAAAGATCTTCTTGAGCTAACTCACACCAAGCTCACGAATTTGAGGGAATGGACAAAGGAGTTCTCATGTGCTAGAGAGGAGAGATATTTGGAGAATTTTGAAGTGAGAATGATGGTGGGGGATTTGGCTTTGGACGAGAAGTAGATAAGAGGACAGAGAGAGAAAGAGAGAGAGAGAAACCTAATTGGTTATTACTTGATGGTTTAAGATGCTTAATTATGGAAATATGTGAGATAATCAACTTGGAAAACCTCTAGTAAATAATGAGGTGTCTTCATTAGGATTTTCCCATCTTTTCTCTTTTTTTTCTAAAACCGAGAATGAGGTGAGGAGAGGGGATACGAGTTATGTTGGGCCAGAATTTGAATACTCTTGAAAATACAAGGCCCAATTATGAAAGTTTTCGGCCCATTGGGCTCTCATTGGTGTTCACGGCCCAATAGAATCCCAATAATGTAGTTTACGGCCCATCAGGGCTAATGAAACTAGTTATTGCCCATCATGGTCCATTAGAAGTAAGATGGATTATTCTAGGCCCACATGTCCCAAAATGCTAAAGTTTCATGAATGTGGATCTAATTAGAGCTCAATTAGGTTCATAGGCCCACAATAGTCAAGTTGAAGGTTTATTGGCCCAATAGGCCTAATAAGAGGATCCGAGTCCATAATTACTTGGACCGGAATTTCTAGGGTTTTCAATCCATGTGAGATGTTTTGCATTTGGTTTTGAACTTAAATTGTGAGTTTGGATTCAAATAGATGGTTTTGATTGAGCATAGAGCATGATGATCACTTAGAGTACATGTCATACAATAGATGATGTTTACATGAGATAGAATTTCCTAGCTAAAAATGCTAGTTGTGACAAGTACCGAAGTGGTACTCAAAAGTACAGAGTTGATTCAGCAGGTTCAGAGTAGACTTCAGACAAAACAGAGTTGGTAGAAGAGCTATGCCGACAAGCCCCAATCAGACCTAGAGTTCCATGTTTGGGATATGGTTCTCCTAAATGTATCACCTTGGAAAGATGTGATCTGATTCAGAAAGAGGGGTAACCTGGGCCCCAAGTATATCGATCCTTTCAGGGTTTTGGCTCGGGTGGTTCGGGTTGCTTATCACTTGGGTCTTCCCGAGGAACTTAGTCAGATCCATAACACATTTCACATTTCTCAGTTGCGATAGTTTTTGATGGATGATTTTGTGTTAGTCCCATTGGAGGATATTCAGGTGGATGATCACCTGAACTATATCGAGAGACCGATAGCGATTCTGCACAGAAAAACAAAAACCTAGAGGAACAAGGTTGTTGAGTTGGTGAAAGTTCAAGGAAAGCACTGCAAGTGTTCGGAATGGACGTGGGAGCCGGAGGACGAGATGAGGGAACACTACCCATAATTATTTGGGGTAGCAGACTTTGAGCACGAAGTCTGATCACATGGGGGAGAATTGTAACATTTCATATTTAGTGGTATGTTCATTTTTAACCCTTATTGTAAATTCTTCTCATTTTAGTCCCTAGTCGAGCATGTTGGGCATACTTTATGAGTACACTGAGCTATTGGCTTGAAGAATTGATGCGGGAACACCCACGTACGATGGGCGTACCTAGGATTACACAGGGCATATGCTATGCAACAACAAACCCTAATTTTTATGGTTTGTGCGTTATTTAAACAACTTATGACACCCTTGGACCTCTTTATGAACATCCTCCACCCTTCAGTACACTAAAGATCGAAACCCTAATTTCCATTTGTGAGATTTGAGCTTGGAAGTGAGTTTTGATGGTGTTTCTGGTGATTTAAATGAAGAAGAGCTCTTGGAGGTTGCTTTGGAGTGGCTTAAGCTTGTAGATCCAGAATCATAATCATCTTTGCAAGCTATTTGAGGTATAAAGTTCTCAAATTGATGGTTCCTTATGCTAGATCCAATTTAGGGCTTCATTCGTGCATTTTTGGATCCTTTAAGCCATATGTTAGAGTATAGTCCACTCCAGAAGCCATGAATGATAGATCTTAGCACCTTTGTAGTCCATTGTGCATAAAAATGCAATCTTTATGAGTTATATTATTCCATGCTTGTGTTAGGATCCTTATTATGGTTCTCTTTGTGTTTTAGGTCCCATTAAGTCATGAATGGGAGTAAAGTGGTCAACTTTACCTGTTAGGACATCATTAGGGACCAGATCTGAGACTTAGACATGATGGCTTAATTGTTTAAGCACTTAATAATAAAGGTGGTTAGCTACATCGTACGCGATACGTACCCAACTCGTACGTTGCACGTACTAGCCACCGAGGTAGTACGCGGCGCATAAGCCTGAGTATGTCAGGTGTACCCAACATCTTTGACCTTGGTTGACTTTCTCAATTTGTACTGCTTTTGGGCTAGAAGGGTTTTGGGCCATTTTCCTTTTGAGCTTTGGGTCATTGCTAGGCCTTATACCTTCTTGGAATTAGGCCCACGATAGGTTTTGGGCACAATTAGGAAGTTGGGCCATATTGGGCTTTTTGATGCTATTGGATTGGGCTTTGATTTTGGGCCAATGAGGAAAGGGTAAAATGGAATTTTACCCTAAGGGTTGGACATCGGACTAGGATTTCAGTTATGGGTTGTGGACTAATTATTAATTGGATATTATTTGATGGTGTTAGAGCAAGGATATTTCCAGATCACCAGTCCGAGATTTTATCTGAGAGATTCAGCAGATTGAGGTGAGTTTCCTCATTGTGTTTAGTTGGTTGAAGGCACTAATGCCAGCCCATGGTTTATTATGATTTGGATTCTAGTTGTCTGCGTGATTATTGCATGTATGATATTTGATATGTATACTCGGCGGGGCCCGATGCCAGGTGGGACCTAATGAGTATCGTATATGTTATTTACCTTTGTGATTATCACACGTATTTATATGTTTATATGTATACCGGGCGGGGCCCAATGCCAAGTGGGGCCTGATGACTATATTGTATGCTATGTATCTTTATGATTTCTTGCACGCGTGTATGTGTTTGTATGTGCCTAATGCCATGCGAGGCCTGATGAATGTGATGTGGTGAGGCCCATGTCATATTACTGACAGACTTTTTTCGAGTGTGGCTCGATGATGAGCGGGACCCGATGCCAGTGGGCCTGTGATGGGCGAGGCCCATTATATGTTTGATATGTGGTGTTTTTGAGAACTCCCATATAAGTTTGACGGGCGAGGCCCATTATAAGTTTTGTGCTTACGATTTTCAGTTTATGTTTCAGGTACTTGTAGATCCAAAGGGAAGAGCTCGGGGTGATTGCATCGCACACACCATATTGCTCCGCTTTTTATTTGACTCTGATATATTTAGATGTTCGGTCATACTTTGATTTTATCCTGGTTTTATGAAACTGTTATGAATAATGGTTTTATTATTTTAAAAATTAAAATTTTTAGTCTTAACTTTGAGATGTTACGGATGAATTTTCTTCAACGATGAAATCTAATTTTGATGGTTTGCTCATATAATTTTATTTTATTTTCAACTTACTCCACCTATTTTAATTTTAGTGTATAACATAAACTATAAATGTCGTTTAACCATTTTTCTGGAGAACTAAAAATGTTTTTGGCCTAGCGGTAAGGAGTGACTCTTTTAAATAAGAGGACATGAGTTTAAGTCTCACTAGGAGACATATATAATATTTAGAAGTAGATTAGTTTGTCTATAAGAAGTAAGTCACTTTTTTATGAAAAAATTAATGTTATTATTATTTTTTTTTTTTGGAAAGGGAACTTCTTAACGAGGGTTCCATATTAACTTTCACGCACCAACTAACTCCCCGCTGCACACATGAGACTATGTCGAATGTTTTGGAGTCACTATAGACAAACCTCCATAGTCATAGGGGTTGAGCAGTATCAACATTTGAACATAAATAAATAAACTGTATCTTACACATGTTTTACTAAGTAACCAAACTCAAATGATTATATTAATGATATTCTTACGATATGTAAAAATATAAAATTGAAAAGCAACATGTTCCTTTCATATTTTTATATATCCAAACAAATTAATTTATGAAGAATTATATTAATATCTAAAAATCATCATATGGATTACTTCATTCTTATTTAATTTTAATCAAATTATCTAACATAAGGCGTTAGCAATTGTCGATATAATATAGGGAAATATCCAATAAAATTTTCAAAATTTTAGTTCAATTTACGTTTTAGTCATAAATTATTTTTTTTACGAAAAAATCCTAAAAACTAGCAAAATTTTGCATTTCGATATTTTTTGATTGGTTGGAACCGATAATAAATTAATTTGAAACTATCACGTAAATTGATCTAAAATATTGGGACTTTTATGCAAACAAAAATATTATGACTTTTCTACCAACAAAAATCCTTATTATTATTATTATTATTATTATTATTATTATTATTATTATTATGTTTAAATAAAATCATGAATGCTTCTTTATATATTATCACTTTGTATATGGTCATTTCATATTTGTTATTATTGTTTTTAATTCAAAATATTAACATTTAACAATTTAAAAGAAGTTTCCTATTTTTAAATTATTTATAAATAGTGATTTTGCTTCATGGACTATCAATATTATGATTAAATTCTCAGTTTTTTGCTTATCCTTCTCAACTTTTAAGCGGACATTTCTTGTATATATTTTCATGAATCGAGTTTGGGTCCGCAACCTGTATCATATAAAGATTATGATTGAGTCTATTATCACATGTATTAATGCAAGAGTGGGTGCTATATGGGTATGACTTGTGTGCAAGTATTTGATTTTTCAACGTATGTTGCCCTTTTTCATTGCTTTATTCATGTGGTGTTTTGGAGACATAGCAGATGTAGTGTGATAAAGCATAACATGTCATATTACATTTTATTAACCAAGATATTGTAATTAATACTTTTGAATTTTGATATGGGCTATCTATGTAGATGTTGAAAGGTCTAGTATGCTCAAGAGTCATATTAAAGTGATATTGCAAATTAAAATATGATACTAAAGGGCCACACTAACAACAACTTGATATACTTGATTATTTATTAGAAATTGATTTTAATAAATATTCAATAAAACTCTTATTATTAATTGAAAATTATTTATTTCATGGAAATATTAATTTTCAATTGCAAGTAACATAATATAATATGGTATGATTTATTAAGGCACGTAAATTACTTTGAAATAGAAAGACTTTTGTCTTTTAATCAAAAGCCAAAGTTTATATTTTATAAAAGAAGTTTACAAAATTTATAAATTTTGGTATTATTTTATATCTTTATAAGAATGAATAAAAGAAGCATGACCTTTTGATTATTTAAATCAAAAGAAAGCATGGCTTAAAGTTATGGGGAACATTAGAGACATGGTAGGTCTTAAAGTGCTAAGACCTTATGGGTATTATCTTTTCTTTAAGACCATAACATGAAGACTTTCATTTTTGGTTGCTTTTTAGTGTAAAAAACTGTGACCTCTCTCCCCCTCTTACTTCTCTCTAGTTTTTGGTTAAAAACTTGAAGAATACTTGCTTATCTTTTGCGTTATTGAAGTTCATATTGGTTATAAACTTCAAGCTTAAGAGTTAAGAGTTTATGGACTAGCATCTACATCAAGTTGAGTCATTGTTGGTGTCTCAAAGTTTCCACATTCTTCATCAAATTCCAAGCCTCCCAAGAGAATCCAACGAATAACAAAGGTTGTTATTTCTTCATCATTGTTATGGTTGGTATTTAATCTTTCTATAACTTACAAGAAGATCATTGGTGGGTATAAACTGTTTATGTTATGTTCTAAAATAAAGTCTTCTGTTTGCCAATTTTGTAGTTTTTGAAACTAATTTTGAACTAGAACCCAACAGGTATTTGTAGTAGATCAGTTGGATTTGAGTCCTTATACCTTGAACTATTTATAAACAATTTTAAAAATATGCAACTTCTTTCAAAATTTTAAGTGTTAATGTTATGAGTTGAAACATTAATAACAAATGTGAAATGGTCTTATAGAAAGTGAGAATATGCAAACAAATATTTATGATTTCATTGCTTAAAGCATCATCATCCATCTACCTTCACCCTTAAAAATGTCTTTAATACTCTTTTTTCATTTAAACGTATTTTTATGTATTATTAACAATATGAATAATAACGAGTTTTAAAAATAGTATACTTATTTATATTTTTAATACAACAACAACAACAACAACAACAACAACAACAATAATAATAATAATAATAATAATAATAATAATAATATGGTTTTTGTTTGTAGAAAAGTTTTAATATTTTTGTTTGCAAAAAAGTCTCAATATTTTGGGTCAGCTTCTGAAATAGTCCCAAGTTAATTTGTTACTGGTTCTAACCGGTAAAAAATGATCAAAATGAAAACCTTTGCCAGTTTATTGGACTTTTTCGTAAAAAAATAATAATTAATATAAGACTAAAACATAAACTGTGCTAAAAATTTAAAACTTTATTACAAATTTCCATGTAATTTAATTTATCTTCATCAAACTATAGTATGTTTAATCAAAATTAGATAAGAACATAATTATATAATATTTATACTACAATCTTCCCTTATGATATAAGTGTTAATTTCACAAAATTATCACCTACAATTCTGAAATTTATTCTTTTAAGTCTTTGTTTTTGAAATTATACTGAATATATCAATAATTTTTTTTTCTATGTTTTATGATACTACTAAAATAAACTTAAACAATTGTATACATACTTTATGTGATCACATCAAATATAACAAAATTTGTTTATTAATATTAACATAATTTTTTATTCTAGTTATGACATATCAGGACTCAATAAGACCAAAGAGTGTATTCATACATCATCATTCATTTTTTTGTCACATCAGTTTTCCACTTATTCACCATTCAGTCATCAAAAGACAGAAAATGGTCATGTAACGTCCCAAACAAACTAAGTAACAATTTTTGTTTTAAACTCAACCAAAATAACCATTCATTTAACCAAATACTATTAATATGCAAGATTCATGTAATCAACAGAGCCTATAACAATTAAAGAAGATCTTCTGGATCATGATTGCATTGTTGCAATACAAGAAGAGCATGTGGATTTCAGGAGAAACAAAGTTTGGAAACAAATTCCCAAGCCAATGGGACGTAACATAGTTGAAACTTGTTGGTTTTTCGCAAAAAAAATTGATGATTCAGGTGTTGTAATCAGAAACAAAACCTAACTTGTAGCAAAATGTTATAACTATATAGAAGGAATTGACTATGATGAAATATATGCTCCAGTTGCGAGGCTTGAGGCCATATGCATTTTCCTAGCATATGTGGTGCGTAAAAATGTCAAAGTACATCAAATGGATGTAAAAAGTGTTTTCCTCAATGACGAACTGAAAGAAGATGAATATTTACAATAACCTCTTGGTTTTGAGAACCTTGATCTCCCCACTACTGTTACAAATCGGAGAAAGCTATCCATGGCTTGGAGCAGACACCAACGGCTTGGTATGAAACCTTATCTACATTCTTA
This sequence comes from Lactuca saligna, assembly GCF_052625555.1. Lineage (NCBI taxonomy): Eukaryota > Viridiplantae > Streptophyta > Magnoliopsida > Asterales > Asteraceae > Lactuca > Lactuca saligna. Next base: position 80,042,158 of record NC_136424.1, on the reverse strand, counting down.
TCAAGTTTGGATTCAAGCATGGAGTCACTGATTCTACCATTTTAATACGTTCAAATGAGAAACATTCAATTCTTATGAAAATCTATGTGGATGACATTATATTATGCTTAACTTATCATGTGGTGGTAGATGACTTTGCAAAGCACATGACAAGACAATTACAAATGAGTCTGAATAAAGAGATCAATTGGAGAAAATTACCAAATACAAAAATTCACTTTAGTTTTTTTATATAAAAATGAGGTATGTATACTTTTTTACTATTAATCAGGTTTTTTTAATGGATTATCTTAGAAATAAATCTAGCAAATTAGTTGGAATGGTTACAAGAATAGGATGAGAAGAACTTTAAGTCTGTCAAAAGGCAGCAAATGACACTTTCGGGTAAGCAACAAGATATATTTCTCTGCTTTTTAAGTGATTTAATGACGACTATGCCCTTGGTTGTTTAAAATTCTTTTGATGTCATTTTGGCTTTTAAAATATTGATGTGTAAATGTAGTGGATAGAAATGTAATTTCTCTATTATAACATTTTAACTTCATTTTTTTTATTAATTAGGCATTGTTCTGTAGATAATCACCTAATTATAGTATTGTACCTCCAATTCGTTTTTATTAGGGCATCATACTATAGAAAATCTACCCCATAATGATAACCATTACACTCTCTACCTACTTACCTGTGTTGACCATTATACCCTTGTGTTGTGTTAACCATTATACACATGTGTTGACAATTATACCTATGTGTTGACCAAAACCAGTGTTATATCAAATGAATCTACGATGCTATTCCGTACATGTAATAAAAACAAATGTAAGTTACCCATTGTTGCTCATGTCATTTTCCTTCATTTATACAAGTGTGCTTTCCAGTATACTTTTAAATATCACTTCCATCATAATGCAATCTATATTCCCGTATAACCAGACTTTGTTAATAAAAACCAATAAAAAACAATAACACTCCACTGTTTGACAAGATCAAAGCTATAGTCAATGGTCACCTGTTTATTGAACCTAAATCATCAATTATGAGACAACATACTTGATCTCTAGATTTTCAACAATAATGCAAGGTGGTTCCTTTTTTTTCATGACATCAAAGACTAGATTCCATTTTGGAGAAAATATAATGCTTATTATGTGAATAAAGATGTCTAAGAAACAGATATTATGACTTGTAACTTTTTTTGAATAGTTGGAGAGGCAATTTATTGCTACATTTTCGTTCGATTCTGGAAATCATTTCTCCCCTCTTGCATGCATCTTATATATTAGAGTAAATTACTTTTTTCGTCAATTATGGTTCCTATTTGAGACCAAATTTCAAAAACTCAGCTACACTGAGGCTCCAGGAACCAAAAATGTAATTAATTGTTAATATTAACAACAACAATAATAAATTGTGATTGTTGAGAAGTGAATGAGAATTACCTAAAATGTTTTTATATGATTGTTATTGTAGGATTTCCAACTACTTCTTACACTTCCAAGGGGTCAACCATTTATTCGTAAAGTCAAAGTTCCTAGTGTAGCTTCTGTTGACGAAGCCCTTTATGTAATTCCTTTATGTAATTATGCATTTTAGTTTATATATCATCTCCAAACTCAGAAGTGTTAATACAAAACACTCAAAAATAGCAATGTACTTTCTGTTCTCTGTTAATCATAGTATGTCACTTTCAACTTACCTTCCAACTCCCTGCAATGCACGGGAAATCTTTTCTAGTTATTATTATTATTATTATTATTATTATTATTATTATTATTATTATTATTAGGTTAGAAGATATGAGAAGAGCCAAACCCAATGCTGTGTGGGGCAGAGGACGGTAAGATGTTTTTGAGTTCGAAACCGTTTAAAAAACAAATTGCTGCGAAATTTAAAGTGATGCGCCATGCAACAATAAATGGTAAAAAAAGATTTTTTTTTTTTTAAATAAATAAACACCACCCAATTCATAACCTTTTATTTAATAGTCACTCTTCCCCACTAAACAATCATACTTAATATGTTTTTTAGTTATTCATTAAAAAAAGAATGAAATTAAATCAACCTAACCGAGTCCATTTGCGAAATAAAAAATACTAATAATAATAATCCAATTTCCTATATTATACAATTCGAACAACCAACCAAATTTGCCACTACCCTACACATATCATTAAGGCTGGTGGTTTTCGTATCCAGCAGCTTGTAGTGGTGGCCGTTCTAACCAAAACGAAAGTATGAATGGTCCATTCTCAACAACCAGTCATGATTATTTGTGTTTGTAAGATAAATAGAACTTATTATATTATTATTATATACTTATATTTTTTCTGATACGCTTATATAAATTATAAACTAATTGCAAAATTATGTGTTTTTATGATCACATTCATTATGTTATTTACCAATCATTAATAAAAGTCACAATGTTTACATATGCAATAATCGTTTTACCTTATATTAAAGTATATTGTAGACATCTATATCTCCTATCCAATTCTAATAATATCCAATTCTATATCTCCTATCCAATTCTAATAATATCCTCCTATTGTTGTTGTTATTGTTATTGTTAATATTTATATATTTACTTACCAAGTCGTACTTCTAAAATCAATATTTAAGTTGTATTTACTATAAATTTATAGTAAATTACACGTTAAATTATTAGAAAAAACATTTTAACAAACGACATTCATCAAGAATTCGAACGATGATCAACGAAAAAATTCAATAAAAAATTATTTTTGATGAAGGAACCAAGAAATAAATCAAAAGCGTTGGAATATAAAACGATCGGCAACCAATGAAAAGGTTGTAAATTTGTACATTGGATATGCATGAACGTGATTATACTAAAAAACTCACTTTGTTTTTTAGTTTTAATTTTTTTAAGACTGTGTTTTTTATCAAAAAAAATGCATATACAACTACTCATAATTTTTCGTCATCTTTAAATAAAGATTATATTAATATATAAAAAACGAACTTAAAAAAAAAACACGTGGTTTTTTTTTTGAAAAAATAAGATTTATTTTTTATCAAAAAATAATAAATATATCAAGATTCATATTTTTTGTATCCTTTAAAGATAGACTCATAAAAAACATTTTTTTTTTTAAATTTCAGCTCATATTCACATTGTGAATGCTGAAAAATGAATTCTATATAATTTAGATTAACAATATGCATAATAGTAAGTCAGATTCATATTATTAATATTGAAAACTGAATTATATAAAATTCAGTTTCACGATGTTAATAAATTCAATTGCGAATTTTATAAAACTAAATTTCAGAAAAAAAATTCACTCTGTTTTGTGGTTGTTTTTTTTTTTTTTTTTTTTTTTTTTTTTTTTTTTTTTTTTTAAATATTTAGACTTATTTTTTATTAAAAAAATAAAAAGATATATGAAATTTCATAAGTTTTTGTACTCTTTAATTCAACATTCATATTGATGTATGAAAAATATTTTTTTTTCATTTCGAAATTTTAGCTGAAAACTAAATTATATTCACTTTATGATTGCTGAAAACTAAATTATATTCTGTTCAAAATTCACAATGAAAAGAATAATAAGTCACACTCACATTATCAATTCTGAAAACATGATTATATGTAATTCAGATTCACAGTGTAATAAATTTAGTAATCAAAATGTTAAAAAGTTATAAAATTAAAAGGAAATATACTTTGATTCATATGTAAATTTCACTGAATTCATTTGTGAATGATCAAATAGTTGAAATAGTCAGGTTCATATTATGCATAATAAAAACTAAATTATATACAATTCAAATTAACAATATTAATAAGTTCACTTGTGAGTTTTACCAAACTGTAACAACCAAGTTTCCAGGCATACTATTTTATTATTTATTTCGAATTATAAGAAGGAACTCGGCGAGTTGATGCGTAGACTCGCCGAGTATGGTCGTGATTGTTCATCCGGATTCACTTCGGATTCGGCGAGTCCATGAGTGGACTCGGTGAGTCCACGTTGTTTAATGAAACCCTAAATCCCCGGGTTTGGAGCCTATTTAAGGGCACTTATAGCCTCTCATTGCGACTACCAATCCCTTGAGAGAACCTTGAGTGAGCCAGATCGTTGTGAGGAAGAAGAAGTCACTTTTGACCCTTGTATCTCTGGGTTGGCAAGAAGGAGGTGCACAAGAGCAAAGGGGAGGTGCGATTCTAGCAGTTCCAGAGATTCAGAGTCTTCATTTTGAGGTAATAGTTCGAACCTCCTTCAGTTTGGTGTTGATCATTAGAGTTAGGGTTTTTTAACCCCTTTGACGAGTGATTATGTGGAGCAAATGGTCCCTCTTCGAGTTTGTGCCTTGGATCTAGACTCAAAGAGGTCCAGAGACCTTAACCCTTGGAGCTTTTTGGATCAGTTTGGGGTTATTGGACTTAGGTTGCCATTTTTGGGACTAAATCTCCTTTTGATGCCTTGTTGTTGTTATACAAGCATCAAGTTTCGAGCTTTACGTGACATTCATGCTTGGGAAGGCCATATCTTTGATTTAGGGAAACAGATCTGACCTTAGGAGGCCAGTAGAGTTTGTGCATGGCATGAACTCGCCGAGTTGTTCCTAAGACTCGGTGAGTAGGGTTAGGGTTTCACGTAAATTGCTCAGTGAGTGGACTTGTTGAGTTGGGGGATGACTCAGTGAGGCAGAAGGGAGTTAGAGGACTGGAGTTCAAGGAGGTATTCGCCGAGTTGTTCTTGAGACTCGGCGAGTTGAGTCGTGGTGGCCCCGCAATTCATGCCTAGTATGACTTGTCAAGCATAGGGAGGGACTCGGCGTGCAAAGCGGGACAAAGTGTTAAAGAGCATGTGTAAACTCGCCGAGTCACCAGGGTGCACTCGACGAGTAGGGTCAAACTGTGACCATTGACTTTTAGGGTTTGGTCAATAGAATACTTGTGTCGAGAGGGGGGGGGGAGTATCCACTTTCCCTCATGAGGGTGCCAATGGCAAGTTGAGTCTAGTCTCGAGAGTTATATTTATAAGAGTATTTACCTTATGTGAATAGGCGAAGACTAGGCAATATTTCTACCGAGTCAGAGATTTACCGAGACGCCTGAGGTGAGTCTTCTCACTATACTTTACCTAGTGTGGTAACAGAGTTATGTGATAGAGTATTTTAGAGTTATATGCCAGTGTAATTGCATGTTATTTATGTGATATGATTTATTGTGATATGTGTTATGTATGATTCAGAGTTACAGAGTTAGGACTTTCGGGTCCACAGAGTTAGGACTTCCGGGTCCACATAGTTAGGGCCAGAGGGCCCATAGAGAGTTGGGGCTGGAGGGCCCCACTGGGACACATAGACCTGAGGGTCAACAGAGTTACAGCCTCAAGTGGCTATTATGTGTTAGAGTGGTATTTTGGGGAACTCACTAAGCGTTTATGCTTACAGTGTTATGTGTTATGTGTTTCAAGTACCAGTGATGATTGTGGGAAGGCACCGACATGATTCGTACACACGCATACTGGAGTTATATATATATATATATATATATATATATATATATATATATATATATATATATATATATATATATATATATCTTGATCTTGGGTTTTGTGTTGATACAATGTTTTGTTTATATTTTCAAATGATATTTTATGGGTTACAAAGTGAAAAATTTATTCAAATTTTTACGGTGTTACAAGTTGGTATCAGAGCCTTGGTTTGAGGGATTCAGATATATCTTCGGGCGTATCTGAACTCAAACTGGGGATTTGAGGAAACTTTTAATAATAAAATAATATATTTTTGAAAAGAGTAAAAAGAGTCTTGAGACAAACAGAGCAAAGCCGTGTGTACGATCAGCCAGCGCCCGAATGGTGATTTCCCAAAATACCCTCCTAATAAGTGATTAGCAGATATGTTATGTATGCTATATGATGAGTTACGATATGCATGCTAGAGTAAACTAGGTATTCCTATTAGGACTAGAGTGGCCTGATATATGATGCCTTAGTCTAGGGATTTCGCTGCTAGAGATGCTTAAGAGTGATTTAGATACCAACGAGGTGCTTATGAGAGTTTTGTTAGTGAATAGCACATGATTGAAAGAGTAGAGTACTTGAGATTTGAGGCTCAAGGAGGAGGACTTGGGGTGAATGCCAACGCGGTATGGACGGTAGTATTGGGCCCGTACTACCGAAGATACCAGGTTGGTACGCAGCCCAAGTAAGAATCTTTTGGGCATCAAGGAATAAGTAGGGTGGAATTATCGAGTGCGTTTATACTCAAAAAGGGTCTCTAATATTCTTATGTTGTATTTCAGAAGGAGACCATGGTTGGGACACGCCACACACCAGTGATCGGAAGTTCGGGTGACGAAGAGATCCGTAGGATCATCCAGGAGGAGGTGGCTGCGGCCATCAGGGCAGAGATACCAGAGATGTTCGGGTCTATTAGGACCACTCTGGTGGAGGTATTTGATGAGAGATACGCTGCTCTTTCTGAGGCTGTTGTTGCTGCGGCCACTGCAGCTATAGCTACGACTAGGCCGTAGGGTGGTGATGCGTTGTTGTTCCGAGAGTTCAGCAACACAAAACCACCGGAGTTTGACGGGACCCAGGACCCGATCGCGGCGATGAGATGGATTTCAGACATAGAGGGGTGTTTCTTTACTTGCGCATCTCCAGAGCATTTGAGAGTCCGGTTCGCGCTGAACCAACTTTGCTTGGGAGCGAAGGATTGGTGGAAGTTTGTGACTGCGCACTTTACGCTTGCTGAGCTTGCTGCGGTGACCTGGGAAAGGTTCACCACTATGTTTCGAGATGAGTACGTTCCCCAGGTGGAGAGGGAGCGTTTGGCCCAGGAGTTTCTGACCCTCAAGCAGGGTACTGAGTCTGTTACGGTGATTACGAGGACGTTTCATGAGCGGGCGATGTTCTACCCAGAGCACATGTCCTCCGAGCAGGCACGCATGAGCCGATATTTCAGCATTCTGAGGAGGGATATACGTGAGTTCGTGGCGAACTCGACGTACCGGACATTTGCCGAGCTTCAGGCAAATGCCTGGAAGAGGGAGATAGAGTTGGAGACCCAAGCCAGGGAGGAGGTTGAGTCTCAGGGAAAGGATCGGAGGCCGACTCAGTCTCAGCTGGCAGCCAAGCGGGTCAAACCCGCTGATTCGAAATCTGGAACCAAAAGGGCCGCATTTGTGGCAAGTACGGAAAGAGCCACGAGGGGATTTGCAGATCATGGTCTTGCTACAAGTGTGGCAAGGAGGGGCACATGGCCAAGGATTGCCCCAAGGGTTTTTCAGTCTGTTTTCATTGCAACCAGACTGGACACCGGAAGGCAGAGTGTCCACAGTTGCGGGGGTCAGCGCAGGGAGCATTTCCGGGATCAGCCCCTGCTGCGGTGAGAGCTGCGAATGTTCAGCCTGCGAAGGTTGTAGCACCGAGGGCACGCGGTAGAGCCTTCCAGTTGACTGCGGAGGAGATCCGCGCAGCGCCCGATGTCGTGGCCGGTATGTACTCTTTCATGTATTCTTTTTCATTCTGTGATGATTGTGCTTATATTATGTTATGCGTAGGTACCTTCCTTGTGAATTCTGTACCTGCTCTAGTGTTATTTGACTCGGGTGCAAGTCGATCTTATGTATCGTTGGCCTTTAGCCGACACATCAGTACTAGTAGAGAGGCGATGAGTCGGCCTATGAGAGTTTCCATAGCGGATGAGAGAGCGGTGTATGCCACCGAGGTGATTCGTGGTTGTGTACTTGAGATTTTCGGGGTTGATTTTCCGATAGATTTGGTCCCTATTGCGATGGGGGATGTCTGTGTCATCGTGGGCATGGACTGGTTGAGTAGATTTGGAGTTATCATCGACTGCGAGCGACAGCTGGTGACCATGCGAGACCCTAGTGGGGGAGTTCTTATGGTGTACGACGAGGGTACACGTTCCGGTTCAACGTTCTGCTCAGCCGCAAGGGCGAGGCAGAGTCTTCAGCAGGGATGTAAAGGATTCATAGCATATGTTATGGACGCGAGGGTTGAGTCGGAGAGACCGAGGTCTGTAGGAGAGGTTCCGATAGTGCGTGAGTTCTCGGATGTATTTCCGAAGGAATTACCGGGTGTACCTCCTGTGAGACAGGTGGAGTTCAATATCGATTTGGTTCCGGGGGCCGCACCTATCGCCAAGGCGCCTTATCGCCTTGCGCCTCCAGAGATGCAGGAGTTATCCTCGCAGCTGCAGGAGCTGCTGGGAAAGGGGTTTATTCGGCCGAGTAGTTCACCGTGGGGAGCTCCTATCCTTCTTGTCAAGAAAAAGGATGGTTCACACTGGATGTGCATTGACTATCGGGAGTTGAACAAATTGACGATCAAGAACCGTTACCTGTTGTCGAGGATTGACGATTTGTTCGATCAGTTGCAGGGAGCATCTTGGCTTTCCAAGATCGACTTGAGGTCTGGATATCATCAGGTGAGGGTGCGAGATGAGGATATTCAGAAGACAGCATTTAGGACTCGTTACGGGCATTACGAGTTCGTGGTGATGCTTTTTGGGCTCACCAACGCACCAGCAGTGTTCATGGACCTCATGAACAGGGTGTGCAGACCGATGCTAGATCGCTCGGTAATCGTATTCATCGATGACATTTTGGTGTATTCGAGATCTAGAGAGCAGCATGAGGAGCATCTGAGGGAGATCCTAGGGGTTTTGAGATCGGTGAGGCTTTATGCCAAGTTCTCCAAGTGTGATTTCTGGTTACGAGAGGTTCAGTTCCTGGGACATCTCGTTAACTAGAAAGGGATATTGGTCGACCCCGCCAAAATTGAGACGGTGATGAGCTGGGAGGTGCCGAGGTCGCCCACGGAGATCAGGAGTTTTCTAGGGCTGGCAGGCTATTATCGGAGATTCATCAGGGATTTCTCCAAGATCTCCATGCCAACTCACCAAGTTGACCCGGAAGGGTGTAGTTTTTGATTGGGGTCCAGAGCAGCAGGCCTCCTTTGAGACACTTCGCCAGAGATTATGCGAAGCCCAGGTGTTAGCCCTTCCGGAGGGAATGGAGGATTTTGTGGTATATTGTAACGCGTCGATATCAGGTTTGGGAGCAATACTTATGCAGAGGGGTCATGTGATAGCGTATGCATCGAGGCAGCTGAAGCCTCATGAGGCGAAGTATCCTACCCATGATTTGGAGTTGGGGGCAGTAGTGTTCGCCCTCAAGATCTGGCATCACTATTTATATGGGGTCTGGTGTATCATATACACGGATCACAAAAGCTTGAAGTACTTGATGGATCAGCCCAACCTGAATATGCGACAGAGGAGATGGCTAGATGTGGTAAAGGATTATGATTGCGAGATCCTGTACCACCCGGGAAAAGCCAACGTGGTGGCCGATGCCTTGAGTCATAGGGCGGAGAGTGTTCCGATGCGTGACATTTGTATGAGGTTGACCATGATGACTCCGGTGTTGGACACCATTCGAGGAGCTCAGACCGAGGCCGTTAGGCCAGAAAATCAGAAGAGAGAGCGGGTTGTCGGGCAAGTATCGAAGTTCGTCACCGATGGTCGGGGGATTATGACATTTTAGGGTTGGATCTGGGACCACATGTAGGCAGAACGCGTACCATTTTGATGGAAGTGGCTCATCGATCAAAGTTCTCGATCCATCCCGGGGTCACTAAGATGTTTTTGGATCTAAAAAAGGGAGTATTGGTGGCCCTGTATGAATAGGGACGCTGTGTGGTTCGTGGAGAGGTGCCTAACCTGTCGAAGGGTTAAGGCCGAGCATTAGAGACCGCACGACAAGTTGCAGCCGTTAGAGATTCCCGAGTGGAAGTGGGAACAGATTGCCATGGACTTTATCACCAAATTGCCAAGGACCGCAAGGGGCATCGATGCAATTTGGGTGATTGTAGACCAGTTGACAAAGAGCACTCATTTCCTTACTATTAGTGAGAGCTCTTCCGCGGAGAGGTTGGCAGAGATATATGTGAGGGAAATGGTAGCACGACATGGAGTACCGATCTCGATTGTCTTAGACCGAGATGTGCATTTCACCTCTAGATTCTGGAAGAAATTGCATGAGGAATTGGGTACTAGACTGCATTTCAGTACCGCGTACCACCCCCAGACTGACGGACAGAGTGAGTGGACAATTCAGACGCTCGAGGATATGCTCCGGGCATGTGTGTTGGATTTCGGTGGGAGTTGGGACACATACTCACCCTTGGCGGAATTTTCCTAAAACAACAGCCATCATTCGAGCATTGGTATGCCACCCTTTGAGCTGTTGTATGGGAGAAGGTGTCGGACCCCTATTTGTTGGGGAGAAGTGGGGCAACGTGTAATGGGTAGTACGGAAATTGTGCTTCAGACGACAGAGCAGATGCAGCAGGTCAGGCAGAGATTGTTGACCGCTAAGAATCGCCAGAAGAGTTATGCTGATAGCCGATGATCCGAGCTCGAATTTCAGGTCGGTGATTTGATGCTTCTGAAGGTATCTCCTTGGAAAGGAGTGATCCGATTCAGAAAGAGGGGCAAGCTGGGACCCCGGTATATTGGGCCATTTAAAGTCATCGCGAGGGTGGGCAGGGTAGCGTATCGCTTGGAGCTACCTGCAAAGTTGGGTCAGATTCATGACACTTTCCACGTATCGCAGTTGCGGAAGTGTATAGCAGATGAGTCGGCAGTGGTGCCATTCGAAGACATTCAGGTGGATGCGAGCCTGAACTATGCTGAGAGATCAATGGCGATCAGGGATTGGAAGATCAAGGTTTTGAGGAACAAGGAAGTGCCTCTGGTTTTGGTTCAGTGGCATCATCGGAAGGGGTCCGAGCTGATTTGGGAGCCGGAGCATGAGATGCATGAGCACCATCCGGAGTTATTTCCAGAGTGATACTTCGAGGGCGAAGTCCGATTCTAGTGGGGGAGAATTGTAACAACCGAGTTTCCAGGTATATTATTTTATTATTTATTTGGAATTATGAGAATGAACTCGGCGAGTTGATGCGTAGGCTCGCCGAGTAGGGTCGTGATTGTTCATTTGGATTCACTTCGGACTCGGTGAGTCCATGAGTGGACTCGGCGAGTCCACACTGTTTAATGAAACCCTAAATCCCCGGGTTTGGAGCCTATTTAAGGGCACTTATAGCCTCTCATTGCGGCTACCAATCCCTTGAGAGAACCCTGAGTGAGCCAGATCATTGTGAGGAAGAAGAAGTCACTTTTGACCCTTGTATCTTTGGGTTGGCAAGAAGGAGGTGCACAAGAGCAAAAGGGAGGTGCGATTCTAGCAGTTCCAGAGATTCACAGTCTTCATTTTGAGGTAATAGTTCGAACCTCCTTCAGTTTGGTGTTGATTATTAGAGTTAGGGTTTTCTAACCCCTTTGAAGAGTGATTATGTGGAGCAAATGGTCCCTCTTCGAGTTTATGCCTTGGATCTGGACTGAAAGAGGTCCAGAGACGTTAACCCTTGGAGCTTTTTGGATCAGTTTGGGGTTATTGGAATTAGGTTGCCATTTTTGGGACTAAGTATCCTTTTGATGCCTTGTTGTTGCTATACAAGCATCAAGTTTCGAGCTTTACGTGACATTCATGCTTGGGAAGGCCAGATCTTTGATTTAGGGAAACAGATCTGACCTCAGGAGGCCAATAGAGTTTGTGCATGGCATGAACTTGCCAAGTTGTTCCTGAGACTCGGCGAGTAGGGTTAGGCTTTCACGTAAATTGCTTAGTGAGTGGACTTGCTGAGTTAGGGGATGACTCAGTGAGTCAGAAAGGAGTTAGAGGACTGAAGTTCAAGGAGGTATTCGCCGAGTTGTTCTTGAGACTCGGTGAGTTGAGTCGTGGTGGCCCCGCGATTCATGCCTAGTATGACTTGTCAAGCATAGGGAGGGACTCGGCGTGCAAAGCGGGACAAAGTGTTAAAGAGCATGTGTGAACTTGCTGAGTCACCAGGGTGCACTTGGCGAGTAGGGTCAAAGTGTGACCATTGACTTTTAGGGTTTGGTCAATGGAATACTTGTGTCGAGAGGGGGGGGGGGGGGGGGAATATCCTCTTTCCCTCATGAGGGTGCCAATGGCAAGTTGAGTCTAGTCTCGAGAGTTATATTTATAAGAGTATTTACCTTATGTGAATAGGCGAAGACTAGGCAATATTTCTACCGAGTCAGAGATTTACCGAGACGCCTGAGGTGAGTCTTCTCACTATACTTTACCTAGTGTGGTAACAGAGTTATGTGATAGAGTATTTTAGAGTTATATGCCAGTGTAATTGCATGTTATTTATGTGATATGATTTATTGTGATATGTGTTATGTATGATTCAGAGTTACAGAGCTAGGACCTTCGGGTCCACAGAGTTAGGACTTTCGGGTCCACAGAGTTAGGGCCAGAGGGCCCATAGAGAGTTGGGGCTGGAGGGCCCCACTGGGACACATAGACCTGAGGGTCAACAAAGTTACAGCCTCGAGTGGCTATTATGTGTTAGAGTGGTATATTGGGGAACTCACTAAGCGTTTATGCTTACAGTGTTATGTGTTATATGTTTCAGGTACAAGCGATGATCGCAGGAAGGCGCCGACACGATTCGTACACACGCATACCGGAGTTTTTATATATATCTTGATCTTGGGTTTTGTGTTGATACAATGTTTTGTTTATATTTTCAAATGATATTTTATGAGTTACAAAGTGAAAAAATTATTCAAATTTTTACGGTGTTACACAAACTAAGTTACGAATAAACAAAATGTTAAAATATTATAAATTTCAAGGAAATATATTTTGATTCATAAGTAGATTTCACTAAATTTATTTGTGAATGATCAAAGAGTTGAAATAGTAAGTCAGATTCACATTGTAAATGTTAAAAACTAAATTACTTACAATTTAGATTCATAGTGTAAATCCGACCAGATCAATGTTAAAATAAATATTTATTTATATGGATTTGATATCTTTTTATAGAGCATAAAATTGAGAATTTTGGTATAATTAATTTTTCTTGGATAAAAAAAATAAACTTAAATATTAAAAAAACACAATGTGAGTTTTTTTATTTATTTATTATTATTATTTTTTTTATACATCAATATAGATGCCTATGAAAAGATAATAAAAATTTATGAATTTTGGTATAATTGTTTTTTTTTTTCGATAAAAAACGTGGTCTTAACAAAATTAAATGAAAAAAAGAAATGAGTTTTTTGATATAATATGGTGTATTCGCGTCCAATTTAAAAATCTACAACCATTTCATTGTCCTTTAATATATATATATATATATATATATATATATATATATATATATATATATATATATAGGGCCGTAAACGAACTGAACGTTCGTCAAACCGTTCGTGAACTGTTCTGCAGGAAGTTCGTTTATGTTCGTTTATTTAATAACTGAACGAACATGAACAAAAATTATCGTTCGTTTAGTTAAATGAACGAACATGAACAATGGTCTCGTTCGTTCATTTATATTCGTGAACGTTCGTTTATGATGTTCATTTACGTTCGTTTATGTTCGTTCGTTTAAGTTTATTTATATTAATCTATATTCAATTATTTTTTATTATATTGCTATATTATATGTTCGTTTATGTTCATATATGTTTAATTGTGTTTTTTTTTTTTATCTTTGTTCGTTTATGTTCGTTTAGCATGCTCACGAACGTGAACAAAGTAATTTGTTAAACGAACGAACATGAACAAGAAAATCTCGTTCGTTTATCCGTTCGTGTTCGTTTGTTGTTCGGCTAACTTAAACGAACGAATATGAACAAGACCTTGTTCGTGTTCGTTTGGTTCGTTTAGAGCCCTATATATATATATATATATATATATATATATATATATATATATATATATATATATATATATATTAAAGTTGTGAAAGATTTCAACAGTAAACAAACCTCTTTTTTGTCAATTTTGGCCCCTCTATTTTAATTGGTTTGTCACTTTATTAAAATTTTCTATTACCGGTGGATTTGTTCTTTTTTGTTTTCCTTTTTGTTGTTTTTTTATTCTTTTTTTAATACCTTTGATATGTATCCTTGAAACATACATATAATCCTTGGTGAAATTGATGAGGAGTCTTGGTCACGTATACGTGTGAGCTTCTTCTTCCCTGACGTTTTGTTCTCCAATGAAATGCTTACACAGGTCGTTGATGTAATGATGCACCCACCACATTGCCCTGATCTCTATCACTATATCTCTTCCCGTTCTATCACTCTATCTCCACCGATTACTCTTCTCTATACAAAGTGATCCTCGACCGTGCTTTCTTTATTTCTGTTTTGGGATTAATTGATCCGATTTTGGAGTTGATGTTGCCTCCGTTCTATCTTTTCCGTTGATCTTCTGAAGCAAACATCTCTACCACAAAAAGATATCCCTAGCGGAAACCTCCAAGTCCGACGACGATTAAATATCCCCCCCGGCTGTCGCATCAGGCACACCACCGCCTTAACCGAGTGTTATATTACTGTTGTCGTTTCTCTCCACCATCGCTTCGCTCTAATTGGTCACTGACTCCTCTGCTCTCTCTCCCAAATATGACACCCTAAACGCCTGATGGGTTGCCGACGGTGAGGCGGTGCAAGGTGTGAAGGAGTCCAGGGCATATATTGTTTCTGATTTGGGGGTTTTTCGTAGATGGCTACTCAAGTCTGTTCAAGGAGACAAATGATTGACTTAGGTACAATCCATTTGGTGTTTTATATTTTCAGTTGTTTTAGTATACGATTTCAACTTTCTTCCCCACACCTATTTCGACTTTCAAATTGATTTCTGTTACAACAACAAGGCTACAATCATCAAGGCAGATGCTCATATATATAACTAACAAAAGTTTGTAGGTTCGTCGATTAGCAATGGAGGTTCGACAGTTGGGTTCATCAAAGCAAATCACTGTTCTGAATGGTGGTTCAAGTGGTATGCATTAAATCTATATCTATGTTTCTTTTGTTGATAAAACTCAAAACTCAATCTGAGTTTCTTCAATTGCAAACCTAATGTCACGTCTTTGGTGGTACCAGTTGCTACTCTGGGAGCTGTGGGTTATGGATACATGTGGTGGAAGGTCTGAACCCGATTCTCTAATATTCCAATTGATTTAAAACATTCTCTGTGTTACTGTTTTTTCCTTTGTGTAACAAGTTTTAACTTTTTATATTTTTGTCTGTCAATTTTATATTTTAGGGGTTTTCTTTCTTATTGACTTCATCTGATTCAGCCCTACTCAAGTGCTCCATCTATATCGGCACTTGAATCATCTTCTGATGATTTTTTGGTAAACATTTTGAAAAAGATTAAACTTACCAATTATTCAAATTTCTCTTTTTACTTCAATTTCATTTCAGGATGGGGTGATCGATACACGTAAAATTAATTTTATGTTTATATCCTAATCCATAAGTGGCGGTTTAGTTTACCTTATTTTTATCCTACTTCCTAATTCTTTTAATTCTTCCAATTCCCATTTTTACTGCCTTCCTTTCACTCGAGAAGCTCCAATAAAAGGTCAATTGTATGTATGGAAACTTGATTATGTAAGGTTTCCTTTATCAGGTGGGGATGCAAATTATGCAGAAGTGTCTGCTTCAACGATCAACATAGGTTGAACCAAATAGGATGTGTACTGTCATATTTGTAATTTCATGGTTATCCGTAAAAATTAAATTTATGAAGGGAACATCATATCACAGGTTGGCTTATATTTATTAAAAAAAGTTTCAAACTTTTCACTATCATATTTATATTTCTAACTTTTTAATTATATAAAATTGGTAGGTGGAGTTTTGGGTGTCGGGCACTGCCACCACTACAGTTCATTGCAACCACCTGTGTGATTGTTAAACTTAACTATCAGTATTGATATTACAGCCAATTATCCGATTCTTGATTATCCATGTTGGATAACATTCAACATTGCTGGAATTATTCAACAAAGCAGTTCTTTCATCATATCCCTTTCCATGTGCAAATGTCACCACACTCTTTCAGCCAGTAATGTATATAAGTTGGCCCATTTTGACATTTACGTAACTACTCTCTCTCTCTCTCTCTTATATTTCTTGCATTGTAGGGAGGTTTTTTGAGGCACTAATAGGGGCCATATCAGAGCCTTTATGGCAGCTTTTTAGCAAGGTTGAAGTTCTATATACATTGGAACCAATTTTCAGAGTTATATTTATTGTGGATATAAACACGATATGGGAGAAGATTATGTCTAGCTTAAGAGCTCAAATATTGGGCAACATTTTGATTCACAAGGTAATATCATTTGCTTATATTTTCACTATAATTGTTATACTTGCCAAAGTTTAATACTTTTATCTTTTATAAAATACAACTTAATGAATTTATTTGTCACTATATTTGTCCTTTATTCTTGATAGGTCATTAGGTTGGTGATCTCACTACTTTATAGAAAGCCCTTAAGTAACACACACAGATATATAGACTTTTTGTTGTTAAGTACTTTTGCAAAGTTAGTAGAATCCAAAAAATTTAACTATACTATTATATCATATTCTGAAAAATAACATAATTATATTTGATATTTTTCACACCTTAAAAACAAAGTGATTCAAATATTCACGAAACACTTATTTCTATCTTTGTTTGGTATGTTAGATCTTGCTTTGCCTGTAGCACTTGGAAACTTCATGCTCTTATTTGAAAATGATTTAAATATCATAAAGTCTTATTACTATATTGCATATTCAATGTTTTAATCATATTTAAATTCTCCGACGATTCTATTGACCAAATGTATGTTTTCCTATTATTTGGGGTTGCCTTTTGGAGGCAAAACATTGACAGTGGATGTTAATCATAATAATATGAAGAGGCGAGTGGTGGAAAAAGACCAACTGTGCAGCTTGTAAGTTTATTGATAAGTGATTTTCTGTTTTTTAACAAGAAATATGTTGTTCAAACAACTTTGTTGTCATCAATATTATGAATAGAGACTCTAATTGGAGCTGTCCTACAAAAGGGTGAACCATGTACCTTTATATTTTCACTACCAATAAGTTTTAAAGTTTTATTCTTCGTTTTGTTCTTTAGAGAAGGAAATTGACAGAAGAAACTATGTTTAGCAAGGATCTAATCATTTTGGTTTTTCATCTTAATTTCTTAATTTTTTAACTCTACATCTAGGTTGAAGCATTTTTTTTTCCATATTTACCACTTTTTTTTTTTATTGTTCCTCATTATATTGTTGTTCATTTTGGTTTTTCATCTTAATTTCTTAATTTTTTAACTCTACATCTAGGTTGAAGCATTTTTTCCCCATATTTAACACTTTATTTTTTTAGGGAAAATGACTTGATAGGGTAAGATATGTACACATTTAGTCCTTATTTTTTTTCTTGTAAAATAAACCCTTATACTTTATTTTTTGTAACAATGCAATCCTTGTGACCGCTATACCCGGTATACTGGTCATATGCGAATTTTCTTTTAGGGAAAATAACTTGATAGGGTAAGATACTTTTTGAATTGTACACATTTAGTCCTTATTCTTTTTTTTTTGTAAAATAGACCCTTATACTTTATTAATATGTACACATTAGGTCCTTTTCACCGAATTCTACAAGTTTTGCTGATGTGGAAGCACAAGTGGCACTAAATAACAATTAATTAGCTTAGTCACCGGAGGTGGGTGATCCTCTAGCAACAAGAAAAGGGCGGCAACCCTTCTCTTTCTCGTTTCTCTTCCTTCCGGTCGAATAGCAACAGCCAAACACCATTTACCTGTTGTGTGTCTCCGATCCGTCTCTCTTTGCCTCCATCTTTGAGATATGTTGCCAGAAAAAGAAGAAAGAATCGACGAGGGGGCTACCAGAGCAGCTCCTCGTTGCCAACTACCGTCTCTACTTCCTCCTGCCTCCCCCTTCGACCTTGCTGTTTTTGCCATCATTCCTCCTTGCTACCAGTGATATGTAGGAACACACAAAGAAGTCGTCGGAGATCGGGGTTCTCCCTCTTTTTCCTGATGAATAAAAGTTGGAAAAATCTCGTTGTGGATATGTGGATGCCACCTGGGTATTTCATTTCAACAAAATAAAAGAAAGGGAAAATGATTTGATAGGGTAAGATACTTTTTGAAATGTACACATTTAGTCCTTATTCTTTTTTTTTTGTAAAATAAACCCTCCACGTCAGCAAAACCTGTAGAATCCAGTGAAAAGGACCTAATGTGTACATATTATTAAAGTATAAGGGTTTATTTTACAAAGAAAAAAGAATAAGGACTAAATGTGTACATTTCAAAAAGTATCTTACCCTATCAAGTCATTATCCCTTTTATTTTATTGTACCTTATTATATTGTTGCTGTATTTTATTGCAATGTGTATAACTTTCATTATCTTGAAGAACCTGATACGGGTATAACCCAGACCCGGTACAAGAGAACCATCAGCCGACCCGCCCGTTATAGAGACTAATGGATACTTGGAAGATAAGTTGCACAATCAGCTACCTCAAAGAGCACGTGAAGCTTCATAGTACTTTTTGCTTTATTTTAGGAACCACAATGGCAATTTTGTTTAGAATAATTCCTTGCACGTCTGTTTCCGTTCCTGTTTAGGTGGAAACCTCTAGCAAGTTCCTCTCTTATTTATTTTGTAATTTGGATTTTTAATGGGATATGTTGAAAATTGCTCCAACTTCCCTTTGTTCCTTCTTCTTTTCTGTGGAGATTGACCTTCTCAAAACCAGGTCCTAACAGAACCTGTCAAACTTTATATGTTATGGAACAAATGAAAGGTCGTTTTTGTAAATACCAACTAATACATGGGTCATGTACGTCGTTTTCATGTCGATATTTAACAATTGTTTGGTTGCAGATATGGCTGTCCTAATAGGGAAAGATGGACTGAATGAAATTGTTTTCAGAATTAATCCTCCATCTCTGCTTGACTAGAGAAGATGCAAGTATCATTTTTTTTTTCTTACTTTACTCCATTTACAACATTAAATAATAAACAAGATTTTTTTTGATATTCTAACCTAATATTTTAAGGAACATGATTATTTCTATTTATTCATTGTAGATTTTCTTATGTCTACAATGGACTATGTAATATCCATGTTGTGAAGAAGCATTTTGGAGTGGAAGTAGTATAGAGGTAGATTTGATTAGTTCTATTGTATCAAACTAAATAAATGAATTTTCATGTACCAACAACGTTTTGCATAACAACTTAAATCCAAACTGAATACAATGACCCATGCGGAGCATGGGTACACTACACCGGTTGTTATAATTTTCGTTGTTCAAGATTGATTTCTTAGTTTCTTTTTAATAATGGTTATCTATTAAATATAACCTTGAAAAACTATGTGATACCATATTTTCATGTAATTTTGGATAACACAAACTCTTCAATACTTTTTTAAACTTTAGCTGAATTATATTCCCCTTCCAAAAAATATCTAAAATAACATGTTGTATATAGTATGAAATTTTAAAAAAGAGAACATATTTTAATACAATCTTGCAATTTATAACACTATTAATTCTAAGTTCCTTATGTACAGGAAATGTTCCTATTGGACCATCATCTAAATTTTTTTAACCCTCTCATATTTAATACACGTTTTACAGCTCTCTCATGTTTGGTACGTGTTACTTCCTTCTCCTAACTCCCGCTTTGTTGCCAATCAGGTACGAACAACATATACTCCATCACCGCCTCAAGTCGTCGATAACCTCATCTTCACCGTCATTGCTTCACTTCGATCCAATTTTTTTTTCCTATTCTTCCAATTTCTTGGGTCCGTGCGCAATGTCTTCTTCTTCCGTTTTCTTCTGGTTTCTCTCTAATCTGGTCTGTATCTCACTTCTCAAATACAGTCAGCGTTGTGGGCTGTTCTTCCAATTTCTTGGGTCCCTGTGCAACGTTTTTTTTCTGGTTTTTCGCTAATCTGTTCCGTATCTCACTTTTCAAATCCAGTCGACGTTGTGGGCTGACTTGTTGGCTTTTGAGTTCTCTTCTTCTTTGCTTTTCCTTTTGGTCTCAACACTATTACAAAACACAATCGGATTAGGGTCACAAAGTCCATAAATTAGTCACACATGGAATCCATCCCCCTATTCGATTCGTCGGTGATATTGAAGTTGCACAACCGATGAAGAGAATTGATTGGCTTCATCGTCACCACCGCCTTTGCCCAGTTCCTCTCTTCTATCGACGGAATCCAGGTCAGTTTCTTACTTCCGTTGGATAAATTATTTTGGTCCTGTCTCATTTTTGCGTGAATTTTATGCTTGCTTGGCATTGGTTCTTTCTTCTTTTTCTTTAAGATTTAATAAATTTGAATTCGAAGAATAGCTGTTGAATAATCGGCTTAAGATTTCTAAAAAATTTGATGTTGATGTTACTATTTTACAAGCATATGGAGTATTCAATGAAATGCCTACATAAACATTCTATTGATAATTATTTTTCATGTCTTAAGAAGACATGTCAACTGCAACTGTTGTTACAGTACCTCCGTTCTTGCGATAAGTTTGCTTTAATTGCTTCTTTTAGTCATCTGCATCTGTCCCTCCACAACTTTTGTCAAAAAAAAAATAGCAATTGAAGCTACATGTATCAAGATTGAAACCAACCTTGAAGAATTAAAATCAGAAGTTGCAGAAAAGTATCAAATTTCATACTTTTCTATAAAATTAAAATTATTTTGTTAATTTAAATTGTATTCATGCTTTTTTTAATGTAGAGGGTGGAATCTTGGTGTTAATATGAGATTCCTTTTAAGCTGCATGCATCAAGATTGCCTTAGGATCATAAGATATGAGATTCCTTTTAACTCATTTAAAGAAAAACCAATTTTGGATTTTTTTAAAATTTTTCGTTGCATAAAACCTAAATTTTTTAAATCCAATTGTATAAGTCAAATGTTTTGGGTTTAGGTTTAATTGGTATGTCTTGTGATATTTTTAGCATCTTTTTTAGTAAATCACTAGCATTTTTTATCAACATGATCATTGAAAAAAATGGAATTTAGAAAAAAAAAAGAACAATTTTTCTTTATGAAGTAAAAACACCAAATATTATAGTGACCAATATTTTGATATGTTGCTGGTGTTGGTATTCTGAACTATAGATGTAATGATGTATGTCCTTATTACTTCCATCTTTTTCTTGTAGCAACAAGAGTTCTTCAGACTTAAAGGTTAGCCAGGCTCAACTTATTCATATCAGGTTCTACATTTCATTATGTCCACTTTCCGCATCAAATCGTTGTGATGGTATTTCTTTTTCAATCTTCTCTTAGTTTTTGATAAGCGCATCGTTAATTAAAGCATTGACTCTACTACAATGTGGAGAAAGTTGATAGAATTTTAAACATTGAAAATTAAATTATCTACTTTTAATCTGGTGCAAATAGTCTATTTCATGTAAGCTTGACTTACCTTAGGATAAAATTAAACTTTTGCACAATTTCCTTTTTAATAGATGATTTACATAACTAAATTTAGTGTTCTTCCATATTTTATTACATTTTGGTTTTCTTGGATCACTTTATTCAAATTTGGAATGGAACGGGAGGTACGAACAGTGGTGAAAAGATGGGGTGGGTATGCATAATGCGATAAGGAAACAAATGTTTAAAATATTGGTGAATTTAGAAACTGGTACCTAGTTAGTGACACGTAAACATAAGTAATATGTTTGTTTAATTCTTTTTTGACATAACTTGAAAAATGGTCCCCGTGGTTTCCGAAAATATCAAGTTTAGTCCCTAAGTTCAAAAAACCCCACGGATCGTCCCAGTGGTTTCAAAACTTTTAACATTTAGTCATTCCGGCTCACTCCATTAAATTTTGGCCGTTAAGTAAAGGGTATTTTTGTCTTTTCACTACCACAGGGACTATTTATGAAGTTTTTCCTTATTTATAAATAAATATATATTTAATATTAAAGGTCTCTCTCTCTCCGAGAAGGGTATATGTGCTTCACCCTTTTCTGAATCACCAACACTACCTGCCATTATTGATCAAAGAAATTGACACAACACCTCCTTTGGTTCGTTCGGTTGTCACAAGTATTAGTTACCACCCATTGACCCATTAACCACTGCCCAATACCTCAAGACATAAAGATCACCGCTCAATCGATCCTTCTCCAGGCAAACCAGATCTCTACTCCGACTGAAGGTATCATCCTTTAATTTGGTATTAGGTAAAGTCGATCATGGAATAATTGGCAGATTATCAAAGACGATCGTGGGTTACTAGACATGGCACCAATACCTTCTTATAATTTCACCCCAGTTAGTCTTCATCTTACGATTAATTTTTGGGTTGTTATGTCCGATTTATGTTTATGAATTTGCAATTCTTGCTTTGATTGGCGATGGGATATTTAGGAATTACAAGTCAATATTCTGTTTAGTCGGAATGTCCGTTATCATCCATGCCTTATCTCAGGTTCAACTTTGTTGTTGTACCTATTGCAGAGCCGGTGAGTTCCCCATCCATATCGGTTTAATCTCCACATCTGAGGATTTAGGTTTGGAAAAGTTGTATGTGGTTAGTGATGAGATGGAGAATACGGGAGATTCTAAATAGGGAGGAAATGGATGGGAGGTGATAATCGGTGGTAGTTGTGGTGTTGCCGGAAAAAATGGAGGTGTAAGGGTTGTTTTCCTCAAATTTGATTTGGGGTTGCTGACAGGAAGGATATCGGTGGATCTGCTGGCTTTGATCGGGGTAGGGTCAGAAAATCATTTACCTTGTCCAGTAGCATCCGATGGTGGTGGTGGTGGGAGCAAATGGCAACTTTCGTTTGCAATGGAGAGGTGGATTCAATGTTTTAAGAGGTGAGGGAGAAAGATAAAGTTGGGTGTATGAGAGAGAGAGAGAGAGAGAGAGAGAGAGAGAGAGAGAGAGAGAGAGAGGGACCTTTAATATTAAATATATATATATATATATATATTTTATAAATAAGACAAAACTTCATAAATAGTCCCTATGGTAGTGAAAAGACAGAAATACCCTTTACTTAACGGCCAAAATTTAACGGAGTGAGCCAGAAGGACCAAATGTTAAAAGTTTTGAAACCACAGGGACGATCCGTGAGGTTTTTTGAACTTAGGGACTAAACTTGATATTTTCGGAAACCACAGGGACAATTTTTGAAGTTTTGTCTTCTTTTGTTAATCGGTATGGTTTATTTAAGTCATTAAATGTGGATGATAGTTTTGAATTAGAGTTTATAATACGCTATGCATAGAAAAAAATTAGCTCATGCTTAAATAGTAGCATTTTACCTTAGAAAAATATTTAAAATTGATCATTTACCATGTTTCAGGTTTCTACAAGTAGTACATCTGGTAAGATGTTTTCTTTATACTTACTTCTAGGCCTGATAACAACAAAAAAGTTGCTTTTTAACTTTTAACTTTTGTTTTTAGATGGTTTCATGCTAATTATTTATGCTAATTATTTATGGATCTAAATGGAAGTAAGAAGGAAATGACAATTGAGGCTACAAAAATTGCAGTTGTTGCAAGATTCTCAAAAATGGATCAAAAATACTCATTTAGTATATTGGAATTTAGTGATCAAACTTATTTAATGAATTTTATTCCGCCTAGTGGTAAACACACTTCGACACTAACCTGTTGCAATCATCTTAGCAGGTAGTTATAACCTTTTCCAATCGTTTTAGAATGCAACTACAACCTTTTATATCTTTTTTTGTTCTTGCATATGTAATGTAGAACTGTTAACATAATGTAATAAAGTAACAATTTTCTATATTTAGTATCATATACAACTAACACAACTATATTTCAATCCAACAAATTTACAGAAAAAATACATTTCAAACCAACAAATTTAAAAAAAATGCCATCCGACCCATGCAAAGCATGGGCCCTTCACTAGTTTGTTACATTAAACAATATATTTCTATTTTTTTATCAATTTACTTCTATCAAATATGTATTCAATATTATGAGCCAATTTGGGATTTCTTATTTGTAGAGATAAAAGTCTCTTAGAATGAAGGACCTGAGTTCAAACTCGGACATAGGTGAATTAACTAAGTTGATAAATTAAACTTTTAACCATTCATCAACTCATGGTTGTCAAAATCACGATCATGATTGTAGGATCGTACCGTACGATCTGACGGTCTTAGGTATAAAAAAGGAGAAAGATCGTATTTGAGGTAGGATCGTAATATCGTAGGATCTGGATTCGATTCGATCCTACTTTCCCTTGATTTTTTTTTTTTTTTTTTTTTTTTTTTTTTTTTTTTTTTTTTTTGCAAATGAATTTTTTTACTACTTTATGTATTTTTTGCTATTTATCAATTACCATTTATCATTTTGTGTTGTGACTAATGATTAATATTTGAAAGTTTTTCTAACTTTTGAATGAAAAATCGAATGTTTAAAATATCTTTCATGTTTTAAAATTATAAATTAAAATTATGATTTATTGTGTCGGATTTTAGGATATCGATCCCGATCTTGTAAACTCGAAAACAATTTTATATAAGATCTTGATCTCAACAACCTTGCATCAACCATTCAAAAAAATATTCAACATTATGGAAGAACTTATTTAAAACTAACAAGATATTCTAGATATTATGATATATGGATCGAACACGAGTATTGCAATTTGATACACATTCGATATATAATTACCCAAACATAACAACTATTACTTAAGAATTTTGTCAAGAATATACTGTTTATTCATGTTAGTGTACATTACATAACAAAATATTTCAAAATTTCACAAAGTAAAATAAGGATTAAGAAATAATTTTTTCCTACAATTGTGAAATAAATAATGAAAGCTAATCAAACAAAATAAAATGACATATATATATATATATATATATATATATATATATATATATATATATATATATATATATATATATAATAAATATTGCACTCAAATTTTTTTAAATAAAATCATAAATTATATTTATATAAATTAAAAACTTACCCCACTTATACCCCATTTACTTATCTTATAAATATCTTTTTTCCCTCTACCTCTCTCCCCCCTCTCTCACTTTTCTCATCACAATATTGATTATTAGACCATTGTGGTAACCACCATATTATGATGTTTTTACTCTCTTTAGATATATTCGTTACCACCTCTATTCCCCCCCCCCCCCCCCCCCCCCCTCTCTCTCCACCCCCAACCCCTCATCGGAAAACACCTCCCTCCGCCTATCCTCTTCCCGAACTGCATTTCTTTGCTAGATCTGACTCAAAAAAGTCACCGGATCTAAAGCAAAAAAAGTCACAAGATTTAAATTAAAAACCCAACAAAAATTGTCGCTTTGAACCACCAGATCTCAAGCAAGAAGTCACAAAATCTAATTTCTCATTTCGATTTATTTGATTAAATGATTTCGAAAGGTTTCCAATAGAGATCTATTTCGGTTTTTTTTTTTGAATACTTCTAAGAAATATTTAGACATATTTGTGTTATTGATTGTATTCCATCTGTTTGATTAAATGCCTATAAAGGTTATACCTATTGTGTTTTATGGTTTTCCAGGTGAAGAACATGATAACATGGTTTAATTCAATGTGATTAAATACATATAATCATATGTGAGACCAACTATTGAATCAGAAATGTGAAAAAGAATACTGTGCATTCAAATCATAGGTGATTAAATACATATAATTTGATGCCTGCTTTCCATTATGTTATTTGACAAGTTTATTGATTTAATGATTAAGAATGGATAGATTTACGCTTGGCGCTACGTGTGCATTTATACAATTGGGGCAACGGGGGCATGTTCGTCACAGTGTGTCCCAGTTGGCAACCCAAATGCTAACTCTCGAGCTTTGAGCCCTATTTAAAGGAACTTCTTCATTTTGTGCAACCTCCATCTCCAGAAACCCTAGGGAGCAAACCCTAGCCTCATCTTTTGGTGTTGTGTGATATTGGTGTCTTTTAATTAAACTTTAGAGAGCAAGAAAGGAGTTATTGGAAGAGACCCAACATTCTCATCTTATATTGGACCATTTTAAGTGACAAAGTTCCGAACTGTAAGCATAAATCTAGGGTTTTAAGGAGTTTGTAGCCACTTTTGGTTCCTTTTCAAGATGTTCTTGGAATTTAGGAAACTCCAGATCATTAGGATTGTTTATTATTTACTTTGAACATTTTGTAGTGACAAGAGAGCATGGAGCTCTTATTAAACCATGTAAAGAGGTCTAGCCATTTTGGGCTCTTTTTGGATCAAGGATTGGGATTTGGAATGCTATAGACTTGTGCAAGGATAAAATTGGAAAATTTATCAATTAAGACCCTTATTTTTTTGAATTTCTGAAATTATAGCTTCGTTCCTTATGGATTAAGAACTTAATAAGTGAAGTTGTTAAGTCTGGGGACGTGACGCGTCAAGTAGAAGGTTGCAACACCTCGCCAAGGGTGTAGTTGTGACTATTTTGTCGTCTAGCGAACAAGGTGCGTCAAGGTCTTGGTTATAGCACATTTGGCCATTGACTGTTAATTGTTGACTTTTTGACCAGTTTGACTTTTGGTCAAACTTTTATGGATTTGAGTACTAGACTGAGGTTTGATGTTTTTTGTATTACATGGTTCGTGGTATCGATTTCATTTGCATACACTTCTATTGAGTTATGATTTCTAGATTCAGGTGAGTTTTAAATGATATTACATATCACATTAAGAATCTTTTTTTTTTTTTTTTTTTTTTGTGTAGGATGCTTGTTTATTACTATTGTATGATCGTATGATTAGCTAGACTAGTCGAGTCCCGCAATTGTATGTATAGTCTTTACACTAGAATATATGGTATAGTGGGGAACTTATTTGACTTTGTGCTTACATTTTAAAGTTAAATGCTTTTCAGGTAGTTCCATTGACAATGGTAAGGGTGCTGATTTACTATACACATATATGGAGTTGTTATGATTTTGATTTATGTAAACTCTGATTTATGCTTTGACTTGATTTATAATGTTGAAAACAATTTGATACTTGTTATATCTTTATGAAAAATGTTTTTGTATTGTTTACTTCAATTTTAAAAGGAAAATTGTAGTTGAAAAAATTTAGGACGTTATAATAATCACATGTGGTTAAATACACGTGAACAACTATATATTGAATCGAGAACGTAAAAACAAATATTTTTCATATAAATTAAATACGATTAAATATATATAATCACATGTGATCAAATAGACAAATACACATGAACAATTATTGAATCACTAAAATGAAACGAATCTTGTATATATAAATTGTAACACCCGTGTTTCTGGGCTAAGTATTAGTATAGTGATGTAATAGTCAGGTCAACCATTGTAACCTATTTTGAAGTAATAAAGATGAATTATTTGAGTAATACGTGAATTATGTGAATTTATGTGCTTATTACTTGTTTATAATGATATAATAAATAAAGGTTAAAAATAAGCGTCAAAAATAAATTGTTAGATAAACCCAATATTGATGAAGAAAGTTGTATTGATCTTGAAAAGGATTCTGGATATATAAAGAACGCCGAAATCCGAGTTATAACAAAGAAGTTATGACCTGTTGAAGTTTCATGACAAAACCGACACGACGTTGTGTGATGTAAATAGTGAATCTACGATAGAAGACTTTTTAGCCTTAGTAATCTAAACCAAAGTTGTATTATACATTAAACCGAGAGCATGCATAAAAAGAACGCCCAAATCTGACTTCGTATGAGTAAGTTATGAATTTTCTAAGATTTGGCTTAGCAATGCACAGTCTGAAACTCGAATTTTAGATCAAGCAGTTTTTGGCCTACGAAACCTAAATGAGAATTGAAGATCTCATTAATAGGAACTCAACGGTAAAAAGACAAACGAAAACGATGTCCGTATGTAGAAGTTATGAATATTACAGGGACATTTAACATTATAATCTCCTCGTACTATTAAATTTAAGACTAGTCGACAATTAGCAGACAAAGTCAAAATGAAAGTTGTAGATCTTATTTTTAGAAGTCCTATGTGAAAGTTACGGATTTTAGAAGTCGGAAGTGTGTTATGTGAAAATGAGTGACGTGGTACAATCTTGACGATTGCTTTCTCCCAAAGTCTTGCCACCAGATGGTGACATTTAGCACCAAGTTCAATCATATTTCACCATATAAATAGAACCTCTCCCACCCTCATTTTCTTCACACCTTTCCCATTCTTTTTTCTTTCTACTCTCTCTCTCTCTCTCTCTCTCCCTCTCTCTCTCTCTCTCTAAACCTCCCAAAACCCCCCTAAGCCCTAGGGAACTCCCCTAGCGCTAGAAGAAAGCCCCGGAGTGTTCGATGGCTCCGAGAAGAAGAGATTTTCGGCTCAGGAACACTACTCCAAGCGAAGCCCGATTTTCGAGAAAACCCCCTGTAAGTGAGATACGCCTACGCTATTTTTAATATAGCTTTTAATTAATTATAGTGACGTTATTAGGACCTTATAATAATTATTTGGGTTATTATTATGAGGTATATAAGTGTCGTTATAATATCTTTTAAACTACTCGCGGTACGGAGAATCTGGTTTAAAGGGCCGCATACGACTGTTGGATTTCAAATGTGCTATATGCCAAAATGGGCCTTCCCTCCGATGTTTTATGTCTGACCCCTGTTTGTACATAGTGGTTGGAAAATATTGTTTAAACGCTTGTAATAATAATAATAATAATAATAATAATAATAATAATAATAATAATAATAATAATAATAAGACTAATAATTAGTCACAGTAAATATTAGGCTAAAATCTAGTGGTAATAATATTAGGTTTCGTCGAAGGAAATTATTTTTAAGAAGCGAAGCGTTGTCTGAGTTCGGAATCACCATCTTTTTAGATGATTTAATAGTCACTTTCATCTTACACATATGAAGTATTTTATATAAATTATGTGCTATGTGTGCATATTATCTTTATACTTGCTATCTATGCTGGATGAACAAATTTTATACATGTTTTAAATGATTTAAACCGTATATGTATTTTATATCTACAAAAATGATGGGGTAAACCATGGGTAGATGTAATAGATGATGTGTGATAAAATGATGAGAGGCCTCGATGTTATTATTGTTGATTCTGTCATCTAGCGGAGTATAGATGACGACCATAGACTCGTTTATACAGTCCAGTGGAATACTAGCAGGCTCGCAACCTGTAGGTGTTTGTGAACGATGTGTTCACTGGTGTACTCCATACCCCTCATGGTTTTCTTAAGGACATTTATTGTTGAGGAATCCCCTTAGCAGTAGTGTCCATCCCGATGATGATCCTTAGGCTAGGTCCCTTATGATAGGTGTTTAGGGACGTAAAGTGAGGATAACAGGAACAGGTAATCGGGTTATTGTTGGTTGATGAAATTAAGTAACTTATTTATTGTGGGTTAAAAACCCTATGTGCTCACCAGGCTCCCAAACCTGGCCCACTCAGTTTCACGTATTACAGGTAGTGGTGTTCGGGCATAGATGTGATGTTTTAGATGAGAGATTACGGATATATGCCTATAGATATGAATAAATGTAGTAAGGCTTATATTGTACCATTTATGCTTTTAATCTGTATCGACATGAAATCCCGAGATTTGTAATGAAATACATCTATATTCTTTGATAAATCTTTATCATATTTTATTTTGGGAACAAATTCTGCAATACTTTTATTTAGAATGTTATTCTGATTTTTAAACAAAGCATAAACAAAATTGGTCTTTTATGGTCGTGGATATGTGGATGTCACATAAATCATATATGTGATTTGATACATATAATCACATATGATTAAATACATGATAACAAATGAAATCGAGAATACAAAAAATAGTGTCAACATGAATCATACATGATTAAATATGTATAAACACATGTGATTTAATACATGAGAACAATTATTGAATCCACAACATGAAAACAAATGTTCTCCACATAAATTATATATCAGTAAATTCATATGATCACATGTGATTATATACACGAGAAAAACTATTGAATCTAGAATGTGAAAATGAACATTATCTACATGAATAATATGTGATTAAATACACGAGATAAATTATTTAATCAAGAACATAAAAACAAATTTTGTCCACATATATCATATGTGATTAAATATATGAAATTTCATGTGATTAAATACATGGGAAAATTATTGAATTGAGAATGTGAAAACGAATCTTGGGTGGTGGATAATGTGTGGTGGTGGGTGCTAGATGGTTGATGGTGGTGGGAGGTTGGTATTGGGTGGTGATTGGTTGTTGTTACGATGATTTCTGGGAGCAATCATAGCTCTTTGTATAATCATCATCCGAGAAGTCACATTGCATAAGATAAGCAATGTCTAGGTTATAAAGCCATAACAAGGTTTAGGTGGCAAACATATAAATTTCTATGGATTGTTATGATACTACCTCTTATATTCGTACCTTGTTATCGTTCCCCTGAGAGTATTTATAGGCTTTTCATATAAGGTTGAATCCGATATTTCGTTATTGTCTGGTTAATATGGAGTTACACCTTTATCCTTCTTTCATCAATATATTGCTTTAGATCTCCCTTACGCATGAACCCTGAGATGTGTATTGTTGGATTAGTGTCTAAGTCCATAACTATTTTGGTATGTACTTGACCCGATGGTGCATGGTCCTTTTGGGTTGCCTTCACCAAAGCAACTTGATAGGACGAATTATGGAGAGTAAGGATTAAGTATGATTTATTAATGTATTATGAGAATAATATATTAAAGGATAAATCATATTGTTTAATTAATATTAGTCAATAATTAATTGGTAATTAGTTTTGTGACTAAAAGAGATTAATTAAACTTAAGGGACTGGAATTGTAATTATAGGATAATTGCAATTTGGGCCATGGATTGCCTTGTATCAAGGGTTGGACGAATTCTATGGGGAAGCCCATAAGGAAATCGTCCAAGGGCTTGATTAAAAGGAGTCTATGAGTTCCTTAGGGCTTAAGCATCCAAATTAGGGTTTCCTTGTTAGATAACCCTAATAGCCCAACTATATAAAGACCCCTTAAGGCTCAAAAACGGGGCTAAGCTTCTTGTTAGGGTTTCTACACGTTTTTGGAAGCCTCCAACCTCTCTCCTCTTCATCCTCTTACTTATGGTGTTTGTGAACCACTAGAGGAGTGACACTTGTGACTCTAAGCCTTCCAAAGTCAATTCAAGGAGGAATTGGGATTGTTATTGCTACATAACAATCAAGGTATGATCTTAAACCTAATTACATATTAATATGATTACTTGAATGCTAGAATTAGAGTTTATAGTCTTGGATTCAAAGCATGTACAATAGAGAAACCTAGATCCAAGCATTAGGGTTTGTATGAGCACATAGGATGTCTTATGACCAAAACCCATCAGTGGTATCAGAGCCTAGCTTGGTTTCAATTGTATTGATGCATTGTATAACTGGAAAATTCAATTTTTTGGATTCTGGAGGCTGGACTCGCCGAGTCCATGCAGACTCGACGAGTCAACTCGTCAGATAATGGTTATCTCGGGATTTCTTGCTGTTTTTGCATATGGATAGTTACCTTATCATGTTAGATCAATATAAATCCGATTTTATGATATATATGACTATATTCTTGATCTAATTAAAGATAATTATCAATTAATAAGATAATTGTTTCCTTATAAGATAATTGATTAATTATTTTGAGTAAATTGATAAATTGTTTTGCAAGAAATCATTAAATAAATCAAATATAGATAATTATGTGATTAAATGTTAATTTAGATTATTTGTTATTTGATCCTTGTTGTTATGAAAAGTTTCGTATTTTACCCTTTAGGTTTTATAGTTTAAATTTGAACCCAAAAGTTTTGTTGTTTTGAAATTTAAATAGTTAAAACCCTAATGTTTTGAAATGTTTCAAAATTTGCTCTCAAGTTTTGGAATTTAAAAGTTGATTAAAAGTTTAATTAGGAATGTTAAATTCTAAAACCCTAGTAATGTTTTGAAAAAGTTCAAATCACACCCTTATGGTTTTATTAATTAATTAAGGAGTATAATTAAAAGAGGTTTAATAAATCCATAAAAGTTTAGTTTAACCATTTAATTGAATTAAAAGTGTAATTGTTAAAGTTAACCATATAGTATTTTAAAAGTATAAAATACACCCTATACTATATATAACATTAAAAGTATAACATTATATATATGTATGAGTAAAAGTCAGTCTTACCGTTAGTAGACCTCATTCACGAAGCTGGTCTATAAGGGGTGTTTAAGGAAATTGCCTATAAAATGACGATTGAATGGGTATCCACTCTTACCCACCGCACTCTTGACTAGTGGAGGGTCATTAGCCGAACGGGTAGGATAGGACGAAACCTTCCATTATAAGTATAATGAAATACAAAGTAACTAAATGTTTTTCAAATTCCCAATCTTAGTTACTTAGGCAAAAGTGAATTGATGCAATTCCATGAAATTACACTTTGTGCCCTTGCAAAGACGTTAGTGGAGCGTGTATGGTTTACCGGCACACTAAATGGTTCTAAGCAAAGGTAGCAAAGGGTGACTCAATGTTTGTCATAGTTCGGTGGAGCGTGTGTGGTTTACCGGAACATCGAATAGGTGACTGTAACATGTGAGGGCACCATGTAGTTTGCATGGTTATTCACACCTGCTTTGTGATCCTCGACATCCCAGTCACAAACAAGAGGGGCATATCGAGATTTAAACATGCCATTGAAATATTCAATGAATCTCAAAGGATATAGGAGTTTTCATAGATTTAAAACTTAAAATTATTTTTTCGTTTTTCATGGTGGAAATTAGTGAATCGTCATTCACTTACCTTCAAATGTTCTTCAATTTGGGTTACGGCATCCCTCTCCCGAGTTGTAGAATATTATGTTGGGTCCTAGCCTTGGAATTTCATTTGGGTGATTTACCAAGGACTCAATCAATCAACTAACTTGAATTCGTTTTTTTCTCCCGATGTCAAAGTTCGACAACTATGGTCTTCTCAAATCCCGTGGAACAAGCATTCCACATGAAGATGATATTCCACGATTCGATCGAGGAACAAGAAATCATGCTTCACTTCCTCCTCCTCCTCCAATTATTCTCCCTAACCCACAAGATTGTAAAATTGAAAGGTTCAATATCACTCAAGCCCTTTTGGCAAGTAAACATAAAGAGGGCAAGTCGGTGTGTGCACACGTCTTAGGGATGAAGTCACACATTGATAGGTTAAGAATGATGGGATCCGTTGTCGGTAAAGAGATGACTGTTGATTGGGTTCTTCAATCACTTCCAAACTCATATAGTGAGTTCATAAGAGAGTACTATGTGATGAACCGCGACGTGACCCTTATAGATCTCACCTATATGCTTATTGCTGCTGAATCAGCAATGGTTTGGCGCAATAGAAAAGCAAAGTTGATTGGTGAATCTGCCTTCGAGACCTCTATGGATATAGACAATGGCAACGAAAGACATGCTATGATTGAAAAGATTTATCATAAGAGAAAGGAGATGTCTGAAGTAGTTCCATGTCCTATTCCAAAAAGAGTCAATTTGTTTTTATTGCCAAGAGAAGGGGCATTGGAGACGAAGCTGCCCTATTTACCTAAGAGATCTAAGAGATGGGAGAGTCGAAACGTATGGCTCTAATTTAGGTAAAATCCATTGACTAACTCTTTTAAGCTTCATTCTAGATTCTGAATACATAATGTGATAAGATTACAATTGATGTTTAGAAGGATCAAAGAAAAGAAAAGAAGCTTAAGGGAAGAAGTGAGCAGAATCTAACCGTGAAGGAATGGATTTCGATCGCGTTTCTCGAAGATTAGATTCTTGAGCTACTACTTAGAGTTAGAATTAGATTGCTAAGAAAGATGTATTAGCATAAGTTTTTTCAATGAGTTGCATTGTAAGGACAAATTTTTCCGCAATAAAATAAATTTTTGATTTTTGATTTTATTTATTTATCCTTACAATGGCGTGTATGAAAAATTGATGTTAAAATTATTAGCAATAATGGATTTGTTTCTTATTGTGTTATGGAAAGTCAAGAATTTACCAAATAGGGAGAGTTTCTCATCGCCCAAGTTTCAATTGGACAGAAACTTGGAATCATGCAACTTGGTTGCACGATGAATGAGAAATTTCATATTTTGGAAATTAGACTAATTCATTGACAAAGTGTCAAGTGAAGAACTAGGAGATCATGTACACAAAGTTGCGTGTTGATCAAAGTCCACCATAAGAGCAACAAAGACATTCGTCATGATTTACTAAAGGTTTAGTAAATATGATTATGCTTATAAGATTATGTGTAATTCTGAATTGATTAAAAATGTTTAAATCAATAGCAGAACGAATAAGAAGAGTCAAGTAGGTAGAAAGATAAAAGTTTCTCCATTCTAAGAAGAAGGGAGAGTACCTTTTATGCTTTATGATAGGTCTTAATGATTAAGAACCATATCTCAATTGATCCTCTAAGTGAGTCTTGGTACAATTATATGTCCAAGAAGAGGAATCAAAGATTGAAGAAATGGTCTAATCAAGAAGTCAATCATACTTTGTTCCAAAACACGTCTTAAAGTCAAGATTGTGACATTGAGTGAATAGTATTAAGAAGGTTTATAACATTCATCAATTGTGGAAAGTTGTGATGTTTTGGATAAGACAAAGACCAACTAAGACCAAAATTGTGAAGTGTTTTGTTTTGATAAAAGCTACACTAACTCTTGAATATTTGTTTGTCAAGAAATGTTTTGATAAGAGAATCGTATATGTCAAGGAGTCAATGGGAGTCTTAATAGTCTTGAAAAGTTTCAAGAACAAATCAAATAAACCTTATCGATTATCACTAGCACACGAGTTGAGGTTTACAACCCATCGTGAAGACATTATTTTGTTTCTGTGCCAATCCAATTGAGTTAATTATGCATGTGAGTCCTATGAGTTCTCATTTGAATGCATAAAAGGAAAGGACCTTGATCAATGGAAAGTACATTGATAGGAAAAGGTGAGCTGCTTAACTACTTGGAAGACATGGTGGGCAGCTGTGCTACCATAAGGCAAGAAATCAAGATTAAGAAAGTTCGATCCATATGAGTTTGAATTTGTCGTAAACTTTGGTTTTTAACAAAATCACATGGATAGGAACACATACACCGTTTAAATCTAAGTGTCATAAGATTTCCTCCTTCATGAAAATGGTTGAGAGAAAATGCTTTCACTAAGAAAGATTTTAAAAGATAGTGATTGTAAAATTGCATTCTCGAATTCGATCATGGTTACGGCATCCCTTTCCATAATTTGAATTGTGAGGTTTGGCAATTAGTCTTAATTGTTAAGACACACATATGAACTATCTAAGGCAAAAGTGTATAAGTTCAAGAAGCCTTGATAAAAGATTATCAAAACACTAAGTATTAGAAACATGAACTTAAGAAATTCAATAAGTATTGTTTTTCTGAAAGTTAAGATGTTTATGAATACATGTCGAAGCTAGTGGGAGCATAAGTGTTATGTTTTATAATAATCATCATGATAGTGGGAGCATAAAAGTTATGATTGTATGATTATTATGGAAAGTTTTGCAAGTTGGCAATATTAATTATAGAAAAACAAGAGTTATACCTTGCAAAGTCGTAAGGGTTGTATAGTTGTTTTGCTATAATTAAGGGAGAGAATATTATGCTTCATTTCAAATCTAAAGGATTAGGTTGTGGAATGTTTATAAATTTAGTCAAAGGTACATAATGTGTTCTTAAAATTTCGATTATGATTACGGCATTCCTCTTCACAATTCGAATTTTGAGAACATAGCAAATAAAACATTGTGCATCGTGTCCCATACGCTATGGGTATAGGATCGATTGCAAATGCTTTAATGTTTGACCATTCTAAAATTTTCTAAATGTCTAGCGCATTTAGAGGGAAAAGGGACTAGAATCGGTATTGACTAAAATAATTAAACAACTATCAAAGAACAATCCAAAGTTCGATGAGGATTGGTTGCTTGTGAGTAGTTGGAAGCATGGTATTAATGGACCATATTGACATTATGATGAATAGAAAAGATTCTATTAAGAAATGAGTTGTCATATGGAAAGTATGGAAATGTATCTATATTAGGAAGTAAATATTGAAAATATATAACTAGATTAGAAACCTTTATGCAAAAGGATGTTCAAAGGAATGTACTTTGAGTGAGAGACATCATATCTAAGGAATTGTCTTGTAACAATCTACGTTAGAGGATTTTGTAATATCATTGGCAATAGTCTTTGAGACTTTGGTGCAGTGACATTACAAAAGGATCGTTGCATAAAGTGTTAGAATCTAGTATATTCTATAAGTAACAAGAATTTGATATTCTTACACTTAAGAAAATGGATTTGGAGTTGTAAAATGAGAATGATTGGAAATGTGTTCAATTTGTCTATTTCACAAAGTAAAAACCATAGGTAAACATTGTGTGAATGCTAGGAGCATGGGACAAGTGTAATAATTCAAGTATAAAGTTGATTACCAGAAACGACAAATAATGAGTAATCGATATGGTGATAAATAAAACGTGTTTTGTTTATACTCAAAGGTTTGAGGCCATATGGGATTAGTATTATTCTTGTGTTTCACCTTGCATGTTTTGACTTCCAGAATAATTGAGTTTATTAAGAATAATCGAATTATTCGAACGGGCCACAGTCGTTCATATGTTGGAAGTAGATATGAATGAAGATTGTCGTGAATTGGTGTGTGGATTGTCTAAAAGAGTATTAGACATAAGCAAATGTTTGCTGCAACGTTCATGAGTGCTTATGAATATGATTTGAGCATTGGATTAAACCCACGCTCACTTAGATCACTATCTCGAGTGATTATTGAGACGATAACATCTTATATTCTTGAAAACGAGATGTGTGAGTTGTATCTTGCTAATCGGTTGCACATTGATAATATGTAAACGCACCAGTAACTTGGTGTTATAAAACATATTGTTGTGTGTAATTCGGTGAGTGAGTGCAAGCAAGCATTGTATCAAAGTTTATCCGTTCCTTTTATTCAAAGAATAAAAGCAATATCTTTTGGCCCCTCGATGGTTTAGTGATGACATACGTAAATGCTCGGCCGGGCTAGGGCTAATTTGATTTGTTCAATTAGTCTGTCGTCATAAATCGGAAATCGAGATATAGTACAAAGAGAATGATTTGAAATCATATCTCATACGATATCTAGAATGAGGAATATATGATCCCTTATCTAAGGACACGCATATCTGATATGATCAGAGTTGACAGCGGCTTTGGAAAGCTACGACTGCAGATCAGGATCTGAAGTCATACGCAGAATAGTTGTTAGACTTATGAAAGTGGGAGACTGTTGGATTAGTGTCTAAGTCCATAACTATTTTGGTATGTACTTGACCCGATGGTGCATGGTCCTTTTGGGTTGCCTTCACCAAAGCAACTTGATAGGATGAATTATGGAGAGTAAGGATTAAATATGATTTATTAATGTATTATGAGAATAATATATTAAAGGAGAAATCATATTGTTTAATTAATATTAGTCAATAATTAATTGGTAATTAGTTTTATGACTAAAAGAGATTAATTAAAATTAAGGGACTGGAATTGTAATTATAGGATATTTGCAATTTAGGCCATGGATTGCCTTGTATCAAGGGTTGGACGAATTCTATGGGGAAGCCCATAAGGAAATCGTCCAAGGGCTTGATTAAAAGGAGTCTATGAGTTCCTTAGGGCTTAAGCATCCAAATTAGGGTTTCCTTGTTAGATAACCCTAATAGCCCAACTATATAAAGACCCCTTAAGGCTCAAAAACGGGGCTAAGCTTCTTGTTAGGGTTTCTACACGTTTTTGGCAGCCTCCAACCTCTCTCATCTTCATCCTCTTGCTTATGGTGTTTGTGAACCATTAGAGGAGTGACACTTGTGACTCTAAGCCTTCCAAAGTCAATTCAAGGAGGAATTGGGATTGTTATTGCTACATAACAATCAAGGTATGATCTTAAACCTAATTACATATTAATATGATTACTTGAATGCTAGAATTAGAGTTTATAGTCTTGGATTCAAAGCATGTACAATAGAGAAACCTAGATCCAAGCATTAGGGTTTGTATGAGCACATAGGATGTCTTATGACCAAAACCCATCATGTATCCCATGCCATCTTTTATCCTTATGATATTAGTGATGTCTCGTAGATCTAGTTGTGTTTGACCTGTCCCAGGAATTTGTATACGATCATTCGGTCCAAGATTCGTTCATGATGGGTTATATTTGTAACTTTATGATTTTGTTAAGCCGACCTGGTGGGCGCGGGCCAATATTGGGCTTGGTTAGATTACCGGTCCTAGTACACCATTAAGCCCCCCTCCCCATTTACCGTTCAGACTTAAAAAACCTTCCTCGATTAATGAAGCGCCCAACGCATGGTGTGTGCAGTTGTACATTAAATTCTTGTGTTTTCGGTAAGTTATCTCTTCGAATTTTGATTGTATTGCCTTAATTAATGCTTTAAGCAGTCCCTCCTTTTATTTAATGGATAATCCTGATGTATTAGACACTTCTTTTTTTTTTTTACTATATTCTTCCTCCTTTCACATAATGGCTGTCATGGCTTGTGACATGTCGACTGTGGTTTCTTAGGTAGATATCTTTATGCTAGACTGCTACATGCATGACTATCACTTGTCCTATGTTCACGACATTGAACTTCTATCCTATCTTACTGCATTATTGATGCTTCATTTGCTAAGGTAGGGTTGTACCTTAGACACTTGGTGTATGGTTTACAGTCTCCCCTTCCTCTTTCTTTCTAGAAGTGCTATGTTTCTATAAGGTTTATCCGGTGCAAATTTATTCTAATGTTGTATCGAAGGTGTTAACTTTTGAAGCTTTCTGTGTGTCTCCTCATATTCCTCTAAAAGTTGATTTGTTATGTTACTTCTATCGATTGAAGATATACATGGACTGGTACTCCTTCGATAGTTGCCATTTTCCACTTTCTCATGATTTATCTTGCTCAAATGGCGGGTGGAAGAGTAAGTTTTGATGGGTAGATATTCATAGTTTTGTCTTCCCCTCACGCCTGGTCACTTGCCTTATGCTGATGATTTCGTATCATTTTCTAACGAGTTATTTGCGTATATACAGGGCCAACTCTATTTGTATCTCAACAAAGATAGGGCTTAGGGCCCCCACTTCAATGGGGCCTCACTTAATCAAATACCCAATACCTATTACCTCTAATGACCATATTAAATTAATGAATCTGGATCGCTAGCCTTCACCCACGCCTCAAAAATTCTGTTCATTTTCTTCTACAAGTGACCATTCTTCTTCTTCTTCTCCATTCTAAGACTTTGAATCTCTGATTAGCGATTACGATTCTAGGCTCCTTCTCCATTCTCGGCTAGTCGGCTTCTCCATAACAACATAACTGATATTCTGATAACTCCTTCTCATGATTTGTACTTTTGTAGGTAAACTCCATTGTTCAAAAATCAAAACAATCACAATCTGATCATCTGAACTCTGAAGGAAAGATTCAAAAATCGATTATCTGTCATCTACTCATCTGATTATCTATCACCGAAGGTAAACCGCATCAACCCATTATTCAAAAATTTATGATATAATTTCAGTTATACTTTATTACTTTGTGAATTGTGAATTGTAACAAAAAGGGCTCCAAATTTTTGGTTCGCTTAGAGCTCCCAAACTTGTTGAGCTGCCCCTACGTATATACCTTTATTTTCTTGTTTTGTGTACAAAGGTCATTTTTGTTAGAGGTTGTATTCGTGTTATGTTGTATGAGCCCTAGTTGGAAAGTGCAAGGTGAAGTGCCAATATTAGCTGTTCGTCGTGCAGGTGGGTGATTTGTTATACCTTTTACTTGATTTAGTAAGGCTTTTTCATTCGTCCTTTTCATACATTCTCCTAATATAAATGTTGTTTTTATTCATTTTCTCTTTGTTCTTTAAATCTGGTAGATGGTACTAAATGCCCATTTCAAGTGACTGCGTATGTGTCCGGTGACATACCCCCTCAAGCCATTATGTTGGAAACTGTCATTCTCGATAAATATGTGGATCCAATGGTTGTGGTTCCTTATGCACCATTTAGATTACCTAGTTTTGGACCGGACGCATTTGCTATTAGCAAACTTTTAGGAGCTCCTTGCCCTACTTTTGTTGTTCCGACTCATACTGATTCTGCAAGCCATGTGGATGTCGGTTCTTGAAGTGCTCATTCTCTTAGTCGCAAGTGTAAGCCACCTTTAAAACCTCATCAATTTGAACCTTTTTTGTGTGAAGTTTTGGGAGGTCCTCGTTGTGTGTCACCTCCACCCTTTGATTGTACTTCTCCTATCATAGTTGGTACATCTTGTTTATATATATATATATATATATATATATATATATATATATATATATATATATATATATATATATATATATATATATATATATTTCTTGATGTTAGCATGATCGTCATAATGGATTTAATTTTTCATGTCTAGATCGTTGTGCTTCGTGTATTCAATTTCAAGAGGAGCTAAATGAGGCGTGTCTTT
The DNA here is from genome assembly GCF_052625555.1 of Lactuca saligna. Lineage (NCBI taxonomy): Eukaryota > Viridiplantae > Streptophyta > Magnoliopsida > Asterales > Asteraceae > Lactuca > Lactuca saligna. The sequence continues at coordinate 80,001,527 of NC_136424.1, read as the reverse complement.
CTATTGCGCTTGCTGAGGGTATCATATCTACAGTTCTTGGATAGGAATCATAATTTCTTGATGGGTTGTTAACTTTGTGGGACCAATATTTGTCTGTTGTAGTTAATTTACGGGCGACAGAGGGTATGAAACTTGCAGGTGAAGAAATGTTGTTCGAGGATGTGGAGGTGCATGCTTACTTGTATAGTCCATATCGTGCTGTTGCTAACAAGTTTGTAGCGTTGGAGAATCAAAGGCTGTATGAGTCTTCTCATATTGGTCTTAGTTTACCATGCGGCTCTTGCCCGCTTGCTTCGTTGTTTCTTAATACCTTCTCGCCTGTCTTGATAAATCTTCCCTTCACATGTTGGTTATAGTGGCTTTCTATCTGTTTCTTATAATTCTATTGGCATATTTCTGTTATCTCTCTTCGTTTCCATTGATACTGCTAAGTTTGCTCCCAAATCCTCACTATTGTCTGTTGTGTCAGAATTCTCTGTTTGGTTTGTTAAAATGATTCATCAACCCATCTTCCCTTAGTTGTGTCCAATCTTGTCGTCAGGCCATGCAATATCGTTCTATTTGTAACCTCCGTTTGACCATTTGCTTCTGGATGTGCCATGGAAGTAAATTTCTGATTTATCCTAAGTTCTTCACACCATTCCCAGATGGGGGTTGTTTTCCAATTGAGTGCCATTATCTTGTTGGATAATCTTGATATGGATGGGCTGATTTTAATAATGGGTTTGGGTCAAAAAAGATTAGTCTTTTATTTGTTTTATTTAGTATTTGAATAAAGGAAATTTGACTAGGTTCAATGCAACAAAACGTGGTATACTTGGTCTTATAGTGTCCTATTTTAGTGGCTAGGTTTTAGTTCGGTTTTCTATGTTTCCTTTGTGTATTTGTAGGCAATTTATAGCCCCTTTTTTACTTTTGGATTGGTGTGTGCAGCCTTTTTGAATAGAAAGCAATTTTCTGTTTCCTCTTCTTCTTATTTTTGTGTGCAGCAACAACAAAGAATACTTCATTGTTTTCCTTTTATTTGTTCAGGGGCTATAGGGGCTGCTCCAACATTTGGTATCAGAGCCCTAGGCTCAACATGTGGGATCTTTGAAGAGGTTCTATGTGGACCTGAGGTTCTATGTGAACCTGTTGCTGTTGCAGTTCTGTGTGAGCCAAAAGCTCTGTATGAGCCGAGTTCCAAAGCAAAAAATCTGTGTGATTGGTTTTTTCTTTTTGATCTGTGTGAAGAGAAAGCTGTGTGCTGAATTCAAGGTTTGGGTGAAGAAGACAGGAACCTGTGTGGTGAAGCTTTCTGTGTGAAGAAGCTAGTCAAAGTGAGGAAGAAGATGAAAAAACAAAGTTTTGGTGCACCTGAAAGTGTGTATTGGTTGTTTGCAAAAAAAAATATATCAGAAATAACTCAAGTGTTGGTTGGTTCTGTGCAAAAAGAAAGAGAGCGATCTGTGTGGTTGGTACTTTACAAGAAGAAAGGATCGAGTTAGGGATGATGCTAGCAACAAATCCCGGTGGTGCAAGTCAGGTTGTATCCAAGAGCAGTTAAAGTATCCCATTGCAATGCCCCAAGTTAACAGCTACAAACTATACAAGTTGGTCGATTATGGTGGAGTCGATCCTACAAGCATATGGTTTATGGGAAGCGGTTGTTCCGGAAACGGGAAGGGCGGTGGAAGCAAAGAAAAATCTAATGGCAAGAGCATTTGTGTTTCAAACTCTACCTGAAGATATATTGCTTCAAGTGGCTAAGTATAAGGATGCAAAAGATGTGTGGGAAGCGCTTCGTGTGCGGTATTTGGGAGCCGAAAGAGTTCAAAAGGCGAGACTGCAAACACTTAGAACCGAGCTAGAGATGTTGAAGATGAAAGAGGGTGACACGATTGATGAGTTTTCGGGGAAACTTAGTGAAATTGCATCCAAATTCAAGAGTCTTGGGTCTATCTTGGAGGATGAGATAGTGGTAAGAAAGCTACTAAATTCAGTTCCTAAGAAGTTTTTGCAGATTGTTGCATCGATTGAGCAATACTCCGAGATAGAGGACATGTCACTTGAGGAAGCTGTGGGAAGGTTGAAGGCATATGAAGAGAGAATCAAGGTTCTTGATGAAGATGATCATGATCAAAATCAAAACAAACTTTTATTGTCAAAAGAAGAATGGGAAGAGAGAACCAAGCGTGGTAACTTCAATCAAGATCAATCTGGACAAGGAAGAGGTCGGGGTCAAGGAAGAGGTCGAGATGGTCGGTTCCAAAGCTATGAAGATCGAAGGGAGCAAGGTATGTATCGAGACAAGAGACATATTAAATGCTATAATTGTCAAGAATATGGACATTATGCAGCTGAGTGTCCTAAGAAAGAAATAAAAGAAGAAGAAGCTAATATGATTCAAGATGATGATGAGCCAGCACTGCTTTGAGGAATCAGATTACTGTCAAGATTAAGGGGGTGAGTGTTGGATAATCTTGAAATGGATGGGCTGATTTTAATAATGGGTTTGGGTAAAAAAAGATTAATCTTTTATTTGTTTTATTTAGTATTTGAATAAAGGAATTTTGACCAGGTTCAAGGCACGAAAACGTGGTATACTTGGTCTTATAGTGTCCTATTCTAGTGGCTAGGTTTTAGTTTGGTTTTCTATGTTTCCGTTGTGTATTTGTAGGCTATTTATAGCCCCTTTTTACTTTTGTATTGGTGTGTGCAACCTTTTTGAATAGAAAACAATTTTCTGTTTCCTCTTCTTCTTATTTTCGTGTGTAGCAACAACAAAGAATACTTCCTTGTTTTCCTTTTATTTGTTCAGGGGCTGTAGGGGCTGCTCCAACATATCTGAAATGAGTGTGTGGTGTATCCCGGATCAAAAATAATTTGTTTCCAAAAGAATTTTATAGCCAGTTATCGTCACAAGAATCTTGACCTCCACCCATTTTGTGAAGTAGTCTATTGCTACTAGTAGGAACTTCACTTTTCTTGGTGCTTCTGAGAAAGGCTGTACTATGTTGATGCCCCATTGAGCAAAAGTTTATGGGTTACTGATTCTAATCATGGGCGTAGCTGATTTTCTTAGTATCTACGCATGATTCTGACATTTCTCACATTTATTATGTCTTATGTATCTTGGTACATGGTCGGCCAGTAGTACCCAACCCTTACTATCTTTCTTACTATTGTTCGGGCACCTTCATGTGCCCCTGCGAAACCGTCATGCATTTCTCTTGTGAGGTATTCTGCCTCATTTCCATTCACATAATGTAGGCGAGGTGTCAAGTATCCTCTATTGTACAATATGTAATTATGCGTTACAAAAAAGAAGGTGCTTTGATTCACAACTTTCTTTCTTATTTGTGATCTAGCGGTAATTTCCCTTCTAACAAATATTCCATTATTGGTTTCCTCCAGTCGTTTGACTATTCTACCATTGATACTGTCAATCTTTATTCGATTGCTTTGACTTGCATTATTTCCACTAACACTTTCTTGGTTAGGTGAGGAAATGTCGATGATGCTAATTTGCTTAATGCGTCCACTCTCTTGTTCTTCGATCTTGGTATGTGTTCTAATTTGAAAGTTACGAACTACTTTGTTAATGCCTTTACTTTATCTGCGTACCGTGCAAGATTTTTTTCTCGGATTTCATATAATCTATTTATTTGGTTTACCACAACTATTGAGTCTATGAATGCATGCATGTGCTGGCAAACCACTTTGATAATTAGCTGTAATTAGGAGATAAGTGCTTCATACTCTGATTCGTTATTTGATGCCATAAAGTCGATCCTTAGTGCATATGTTATTTCCTCTCTTGTTGGGCTTGTCAATATCAAGCTAGCCCTTGCCGCTTCAATAGAGGAAGAACCATTGGTGTGTAACTTTCATTGCTCATTTCGTGTATGCTCCATGTTTGCATCTTTAGTTTCCATTTCCCCTACTATTGCTACCTTCCTATGAGATACTATTTCAACAATAAAATTTTCCAGTGCTTGTTCCTTGAAACTAGTTCGGGGTTTGAAAAGATTTCATGTTCTCCCAATTCCATGGGCCTCTTAGCTATTCGTCCTGACTTTTCTGGCTTAAATAGCATTTGCCATTGTGGGACATTCCTAAGGACTTCTATAGTATGTGCTAAGAAACACCTCCTTAGTCTTATGGAAGCATTAATTAGGATAGTGCTAATTTTTCCATATCTGAATATCTGATTTTTGCTCCTTGTAATATGTGACTCACAAAGTATATAGGTACTTGTTTTTCGTTCCTGCTGCCTACCAATATTGCACTTGTTGCCATCTTTGATGTTGCTAAGTACATTATCAAAATTTATCCTTAGATTGGTGATGTTAACGTAGGCAATTCTGTTAATGTTACTTTGAGTTTCTGAAACACACTCTCTGCTTCCTTTCTCCACCGAAAATCCCTTTTGTCCAATACTCTCTTTAGCGTTTTATAAAATGGTGGTGTATTTTATGCAAATTTTGCTAAGAATCTTACCAATGCCACTAATTTTCCATTTAGTGCTTGTACTTCTTTTACCATTTTTGGTGAGCACGTTTTTATTAATGATTATATCTTCCTTGGGTTTTCCCTTATCCACTCCTTCATAATGACATGTCCTAGGAATTTTCCTTCTTCTGTTCCAAATAGGCATTTCTTTGGGTTTAATTTCATGTTCACTAACCTTAGGATGTCTTTTAAGAAATGGCAGTCATCTCGACTTTTGATGATCATGCCGTCCACATACACTTCAATATTCCTTCTTACTTATGGCTTGAAGACTTTATCTGCTATCCTTTGGTATGTCGTTCCAATGTTTTTCAGTCCAAATGAAATTTTTGTATAGGAAAATGTTCCACTGTCCGTATAAAAGGAGGTTTTCTCCTCATCTCCTTTATGCATGTGTGTGTGGTGATACCCTTTGTAAGCATCCAATAAACTCTTCCATTTGTGTCCATGCAAAGACTCTATTTTTTTTCATTTATTAACAACAATAGGTAGCAGTTTTTTGGGCATGCTTTATTTAAGTCTGTGAAATCAACATTTATCCTCAACTATCCATCTTCTTTCATGACCAATACCAGATTTGCTAACCAATACGATAAAAGCAATTCTCTTACTATCTACGCATTGACTAGCTTGTATACTTCATTGTTTATTGCTTTATTTCTATCTTTGGACTCCCTTATTTTCTTTTTACATATTGATTTTTTCCTCGGATGTCATTAAATTTATGTTCGATTTATTCCCTTAGTATATCGGTCATGTCGGATGACTGCCAGGCAAATACATCAATACGTTCTTTTAAGAGCTTTGTTAATCCATATCTTAGTGTATTAGGTAATCATGCCCCGATCTATATTCCTTGTTCTGGGTATCTGTCATTTATTACAACTTCCTTTGTTCAGACTTGTGTTGGTTGTAAGCCTGTCGTCGTTATGTCTTTTCCTTCCTCTATAAATGTTGCCATGGATGTTCCTAAGGGCTTGCTATAGATTGTCACATAATCACTTGGTATCTTGAACTGAATTGAACCGTGAATTGTTGAGACAATGGCTTCAAATTTCTTCATAACACTCCTCCCAAATATGTTGTTGTAGAGTGATAACGACTGTATGATTGTGAAATCTAACATCTATGTGTTTATGGCGTGTGTTAATTGGTCTCTTAAATTCAATGGGACTGATAATATTCCTATAGGTCATATTGAATGTCCCACTGAGCTCATTAAATGCCTTGCTGGTTGTTTGAGCTTTTTCTTTATTTGCATTTGTAGCTTTAACAAAACAATAGTCATACATGATATCATTTGAGCTTTCATTGTCACAGTATAGCCATTGAATACCTATGTCATGTATGTTCTTGTATATGAATATCAGTTCGTCTCCCTGGTAGTGGGTGATATGCCTTTGTTGTATGTTAAACATATTGTTTAGACATGTAGCAACATCATTCTTCATATGTGGTAAATTCTGATTTCGCATGGTCGGGCCGTGATCATATTGCATAGGTTAAATTGTGTTATACACAATTGTTTTGGGTAGGGATGAGCATAGGCAGGTACCCGCCTCATTTGGGGAGAACCGGAACCGGAATCAGAACCAGCGGTTCCTAGAAAGTTAGAACCGGATCCAGAACCGTTCTAGGCGGTTCTTAAATTTTTAGAACCAGTCCTGGAACCGGCGGTTCCGGTTCCGGGATAGAATTGGGATAGGCGGTTATTAACTTTTGTCGATAAAACCGCAACTTAGTTCAATCCAAATCGAATCAATTCAGATCAAAGAGGGATAGAATCGGACCAATACATTCTAAACCGATCTAAGTAACACACACATATTTATATGAGATAAAAATATGTATGTATGTATATATATATATATATATATATATATATATATATATATATATATATATAAACCGGTTTCGACGGGTACCCAACGGGTAGCGGTTCTGAAAAAATGAAAATTGGAACCGGGACCGCTTAAGGCGGTTCCATAACTTTAGGAACCGGAACCGGAACTGTTTAAGGCAGTTCCAGTTCTAGATTCGGAAGTTCCGAGGCGGTTCAAGTTCCAAAAGCGGGTACCCGGTTCCGATGCTCATCCCTAGTTTCGGGTGTCGGCATCATACTGTCTTGCAAACAATCTTGAATTCCTTCTTGAATGACTCTTGGAAGGAAGTGCCACAAGTGTCGTGCCTCTAATGGTTCATGCCTAAACCCTTGTAACCAAGGGGCTTGAATTGGGAGAGGAGATATGTGAGAATTTGGCCCTAAGCCTATAAAGGAATGTCATGGTAGAAATTCTAAGCCTAAGGGTCCTTATATAGCTAAGGTAACTTGGTGCCAAAGCTAGGGTTTAAGGAGGAAACCCCAATCCCTTTGCTTGGTGACCAAGCAACTCATTCCCATCTTTCACGGGGCTTGGAAAAAATTCCTTGGGCTTGCCCAATTGATTTTCATCCATTTCATCCAATGAGGTCCATCATTATATAGTCAAACAGACCTTGCACTTTTAATTAATGCAATTACTCCTAAAATTAATTCAAATTAATTTCTGATTAGTTTTTAATTAAATAATACTATTTCCAATTAATATATTATTCTCATAATATATTAACAAACAATTTATATTGATTTCCAATTAATTTCTTAATTATATAATAAATTAAAAAATCATTCTCTCTCTTTAAAAGTTGTGCTATTCAATTGTTAGGTTTCAGAGCAACCCAAAAGGACTGTGCTACTATCATTTCAAGTATATATCAATTATAGTTATGAGCTTAGACACCTAATCCAATAATCTCCCACTTGGATAAGTCTAATTACTATAATTGCTAGTATAAGTTCGAACTAATAAGCAAATTGTAGCTTCCAAAAGTCATTGTCAAACTCTAACCCAGTCATTTACGTATCCTAATATAAGTGATCAAATATTCCTCTGTCTACAGCATATCATACACACATGAGACATGGATTATAATCAATCTCATTGTCCAAGTTTTGTTTCCCGATTTCTAATTTATGATGACTGAAATCAGGCTACCAATTGAACACATCAATTCAGTCTAGGTTTGGCCAAGCACTTTATATGTCGACATCAATTCATCGAGGGGCCTAAATATATTGCTTTCCCACTAGGGAAAAAGGAACAAATTAACTTTGACGTATATGCTTGGACTATTACTCATCAAATAATGCACACAAATATGTTCTATAACATCAAGTTACTGATGCGTTTACGTATTATCAATGCACAACTAACTTGTAAACAACTCATATATCTCTGTTTCAAGAATATATGATATTATCGTCTCACAATTACTCGTGATAAAGTCTATGAAGTAATTCTCTGAGCGTGGGTTTATCCAATACTCAAAACCCCCATTTTCAAAGTACTCATGAACATTGTAGCAAAACTATTGCTATGTCTAAAACTCTTCAGGCAATCTACAATCCAGTTCATGACAATCTTAATTTACTACTTCCTTCCAAAAGTACGAGTGACTGTGTAATTTCGAATAATCAAATTATTCAGGAAGTAAAACATGCAAAGTGAAACATAATAATAACCTAATTAATGATGGTCTAAAAACTACTAAATATAAATAAACTCTTCTTATTTAATCAGCATATTAATTAGACTTTATTCATTGTATAATGTTTCGAGTAATCAAATAACCACATAAATTAAACATCAGTCATGCCATGTTATAAACATGCATACTATGTCTCTCTATGGTCCTTCCTTTGTGAACATATTGACTGGACACTATTCTAATGATGCTCATTTCACAATTCCAAATTCTTCTCACTACTAAATGTGTTTAGACTCATTTCACAATTCCAAATTCTTCTCATTACTAAATGTGTTTAGAATTCCAACCTTACATGCATTTTCCTTCTGTGATGTTGAAGCTTCAAAGTGGTAAATACTTAGCCAATGATATTACAGAATGTACAATTGGAATTTTGTTACTAAAAACAATTCCATGGTAATGAAGTCTCAAATTCAAGGCACACTCCTTGAACACCTTCCTTACATTAAAGTTTCCAACTCACATGTAGATTTTAATAATCAACTCTTACTATGGAAACATTTCCATATTCCCATATGAGCATCAATTATGATCAAGAAACATTTCAATCTAAAACATGCCACTATGGTCCTTCCAACCAATACCATACTTCCAACTGTCTACAGGCAACCAATCCTTTGGTATAACCTCAAAACGTTCTTAACAGCTGTTTAACAACTTAAGTCACACAAAGTTCTAGTCCTTTTCCCTCTTAATGCTCAAGGCATTTGGAAAATCAGAACAATTGAGCATATGGGACTCAATTCATAATATCTTACATAGAGACCTGACATTTGTTCAGTCTCTCGCTATAATATTTCCATATATCGAATTTCGTTTGTTGAATCATTTCAACATGATATTCATATATGTCCATGACTAATTTCTATTAAAAAATGCAATCTAAACTTTAAGATTTGATACGAAGTATGAGTGCCCTCTCCTTTAAGTCTTACTAATGCGAAACAATTTCCAAACTTTGCAACTTGCAAATTTGTAAACTTTGTTTCCTATAAATAGTATTGCCAACTTGCAACAATTAACATAACAATTATGCTCCCACTAGCATAACAATTATGCTCCTACTAGCTTTGATATATAAGTAGAAATTAGGTGGACTTCTAGAAATCAATACTCTTGACTTTCTTATTAAAGTGCAGATTTATGATATGTGATGCTTCGATAAGTCTTCAGCTAGACTTCTCAAGCTTATACACCTTCATTAGATAGCACATGTGTGTGCGTTCAAAAACTTTTAGAACTTATAACCATATGTCCTGAAAGTTCAAGCAATTCCTTTTCCATCTCTCACAACTCGAAATATGAAAAGGGATACTGAAATAATATTGAGAACTTGAGAATGCAATTATAACAACTACTAACCATAATGATATTTACCAGATCTTTTAAATACGCTAGCGAAAGTGTATCCTCATAATCATTCTCAGGAATTAGAGCGAGACCTTTTGCCATCTAGATTTCTAATGGTGTACATGTTCTGTAACATTCATAAAATTCTCAAAAAAATTTAAACTTTTAAAATTTACTCAAAAACCATCATTGTTTACAAATTGCTTTTAGAATAAGTTCAACAACAGAGAAATCCCAAAATCGTGAAATAAAACATGAGGAGGTCCACGATCACACCTTCGCCTTCCCGCGATCCTATGAAGTACTTGAAACATAATCCAAAACAGTAATCCCAAAGCTTAGTGAGTTCCCCCAAAATACTAATATAGTGCAAACAACACAAATATAATAACAACATGCAATGGGTTCACATCTAACAAACTGGATTACCCCTGAGCCCATAACATAAGCCTGGCTTGCCCCCTGGGCCCACAACTTGTTTTGGCTTGCTTCCTAGCCCTCAGTACGAGTCTGACATGCCCTACCCGAACCTAATCTTGTATCTGGAATGCTCATGAGCCCTCAATATGAGTCTAACATGACCTTCCTAGCCCTCAACTCATATCTGGTATGCTCCAGGGTTTGTTGGCTACAACACGAAGCAGTACAACCTCAACCCAACCCACACCATATATCGATATATAACAAATAATATCATATTTAGATAACATGCAGTATCACAGGTTGTCATATAGATCTACCAAACTACCATATCAAAACTATCATGCATATCTACTCCATACTCATCTTACAGTATTAGGTTATCAAACCAATGGGTCGGCCTTGGTCTCGTCAACTCGAAAGTATAGTGAGGAAGACTCACCTCTCAAGTTGTGAAGAACTAATAAGGTTTGACTCCAAATCTCAGCTCCAGACTCAAATGCCTACAACCACCATGTGACCAATTCCATCAAAATCCTAAAATACCCAAAATGCCCTCAAAAGTCAAACTTGGTCAACCATGGTCAAAGTCAAAGTCAACGATCAAGGTCAACAATATATGTTGACCCAACATGTCGAGTGCACCAATAAACACGCCGTGTTGCTATAACAATCAGATGGTCTGGAAAATCTCATCCAACACACTATGTTGGATTGCAAACACATTGTGTTTGCCTGAGCTTAATATATTTAGTTGTTCCTACGATTCCAGGGACTCCAAGACTCAAATCTAAACTTAAATGATATCAAAAAGGATAAAGTTTCCAACTTTATCCTTTAGGGCTACTCTAAGTGTTCAAAAACCCATCCACAAAGCTTGAAGATTCAAGGACTTAACTAATAAGCACAAAATCCTTGAGATCTAAAACCCAACCTTTCCAGAAGAGATTTTAGCATTAAAATCAACCTAAAGGTTGGTGCTTTATATATATATATATATATATATATATATATATATATATATATATATATATATTCATGTCCAATGCATGTATTGAACCCAAAATGTGTCAAAAAGGGGAAATATGACCTAAACTCCATGCATGGCATCAAAACTTGGCTAAGGACCAGATCCAAACCACTACAAGGTCACCATGACATAGAGATTCATAAAGTTGCAAACTTTATGAGATACATCCATTTCAACATACAAGAATTATGAAAAAAAAGGGACAAAACTCAAGATCTAGCTACATAGTGGAATAAAAATTGGATCTTGGACACTTACAAGGGTCCAGAAGAGTGCCAAACTGAAGATGAGAGCTTTTCTTACTAGATCCTTGCTCCCTTCTTCCAACTTTTTTCTCCTTTTCTCCAAAATACCATATTACCTCACAAATGAGAGGGGAGGATGATTAGTGTTCGTAAGGGCAGATATGGTGGTATGGAGGCTGATAAAAGATCACCCCTAGGGACTTAAGGGGATTATATAGGGTGCAAAACCCTAAAATTTTGGGTTTCTCATCCAACCGCCAACATGTCGAGTTTCCCCTCACCAACATGCCATGTCGGTCCATAAAAATACACTGCTAACCCTGGCCATAACCCGAAATGACCCACTATATCGGGGAACTACCTCCCCCCTCTTCCTAAAGCAAATCACACCTTTCCAAGGTGAGACCTTCAACAACACCATGTCACTGACCTGAAACTCCAACTCAGATCAACGTCGGTCGGCATAACTCTTTTGTTGACTCTAAGCAGTCTGCAATCTCTGCCTGATCAACTGGATCATCTTTATAGTATGAAGGATCACCTTGGTCTGCCCCATAACCCTGTGACCAACCTCACCCAAACAGACTGGGTACGACATCTCCGCCCATATAAGAGCTCAAAATGCGGATCACCAATGCTGGAGTGGAAGTTTTTATTATAGGAGACTATGTAAGAGGCACATAGGAGTCCCAACTCCGACCAAAATCAATGTAACATGCTCGCAACATATCCTTAAGTGTCTGTATCGTCCGCTCACTTTGGGATGATAAGTTGTGCTGAAATGCAACCTTGTACCCAGCTCCTAATGGAATTTCAGCCGAAATTGGGAGGTGAACCGAACGTCACAGTCAGAAACAACGGATACTGGAGCTCCATGGAGAGCAACGATCTCGCAAGTATACACATCGGCTAACTTCTCGACCGAAGAACTCTCCCAACTCACTAGAAAATAGGTACTCTTGGTCAACCTGTCCACGATGAACCAAATGGCATCAAAACCCCTCGCCGTCTTTGGCAGCTTGGTTACGAAGTCAAGCACCTCTCTACGTACCAGGCGATCTCCCTCTTCATACATGACCACCAGTAGCTCAATAACAGATTCCGATACATCTTGGTGGCCCTCAGATGATTAGAAAATTGTGAATTATGAGCCTCCTCCAACAAAATCTGTTTGACCCCAGCATACATAGGAACACAAACCCGACCACAATGGGTCAACAAATCACGAATATCCGGAACAAATCTAGTGATTTCACCCTAGTTCCTCTCAATCTTCAAATTCTCTTTCCGAACACCCTCGACATGAGCCTCCCTAATCAATCCCACAAGAAAAGAATCCACTAATATCCTTATACATGACACCCCATCAGAATGTCCAACCCACTTATGGCTCAAGGCATACTCCACTACGTTCGCTTTACCCGAATGGTAAAGAATCTTACAGTCATAATCGTTGATTACATTTAGCCACCTTCACTGCCTCATGTTCAAGTTCGGCCACTTCATAATGTCTCTCAAACTCTTGTGATCTATGTAGATGGTATAGTAGACCCCATAAAGGTAATGTCTCCAAATCTTGATGGAAATGACCACTGCCCCAACTCCAGATCATGTGTGGGATATCTCGTCTCATGCGACTTTAGTTGCCGCGAAGCATAAGCTATCACCCATCCACTCTGCATGAGAACCGCCCCTAAACCAATGATAGAAGCATCACAGAACACCACAAAATCCTCAATCCCTTCTGGGAGGGTTAAAACCAGGGCCATAATAATCTCTTCCGAAGGGACTGGATTGCCTTCTACTGCTCAGGGCCCCACCATAAATCTACCCCCTTCCTTGTTAGACGAGTGAGGGGCACTGTAATCTTGTGAAAATCCTGAATGAATGTTCAGTAGTACACTGCCAATCCTAAGAAACTCCTGATATCCGGGGGAGGTTTTGGAACCTCCCACTACATTACCGCCTCGATCTTGTTCGAAATGACCAAAATCCCATCTTGGTTAACGAGTTGTCCAAGGAACTGAACCTCTCGTAACCAAAACTTGCACTTCGAGAAGTTAGCATAAAGCCATTTTCACCTTAAAACCCCCAGGAGCTCACGAAGATGGTCCTCATGCTGCTCTCTAGTCTTAGAATATACCAGGATATCATCAATAAATATGATCACCAAAGGATCGAGCATCGACCTGCATACCTGATTCATCACATCCATAAATATTGCAAATGCATTGGTGAGCCCAAATGGCATCACCACGAACTCATAATGACCATAACGAGTCCAAAACACGGTTTTCTCCACATCCTCCTCCCCCACCCTGACTTGATGGTATCCAGACCTCAGATCTATCTTGGAGAACCAAGATGCACCCTACAACTAATCAAAGAGATCATCAATCCGCGGAAGGGGAAAATGGTTCTTCACCGTTAACTTGGTTAACTCCTAGTAATTTATACACATCCGATGTGAACCATCCGTATTCTTGACGAATAAGATCGATGCTCCCCACGGAGAACTACACGGTCTGATGAACTACTTGCCTATAAATCCCTACAATTGAGATGACAACTCTTGCATCTCAAGTGGTACCAAACGATACGACACCTTGGAAATCCGGGCTGCACCTGGAATGAGGTTAATCCTGAACTCGACCTACCTCTCTGAAGGCACACCAGGTAAATTCTCTGGGAATACATCAGCAAACTCCCTAACGACCGAAACATTAGCAACCGACACCAGATCCCCAACCCATGTATCGACCACATAAGCCAAATAACCTGCACACCCATGCTGAATATACTACCGAGCCCTGGCTGCAAAACAAAACCATGAACTCATCCTAGTGCCCTCTCTATAAATAACCGGTTCTCCTCCACTTTGGTTTCGAACTACCACGCGCTGGACCTCGCAATCGATCATAGCACCGAAACGGCTCAACTAATCTATACCCACAATCATGCAGACATCACCCATGGGGATATGGATCAAATTGATTAGAAAAGGATACCCCAAATATCTCCAAAACACAACCATGATACACCGAAGAAGCAGAAACCCCGTATTGGTTGGTGGTAGAAACTCGCAACGGACACTCCAACTCTACTAAGGGAATGGCAAACTCCCTACTAAATCACCGAGAAAAAAAAAGGACCAAATCGCACCTGAGTCAAATAGCACTAAAGTAGGCAAGGAGTTCACTAGGAACGTACCTACCAAAGGTACAAATATATAGGCATAATACAAACATAATCAACATGATAAGGGATAGAAACATACCAGTCACAACATCTGGTGCTGCTCTGGCCTCCTTGACATTAAGCTGGAAAGCGCGACCTCAAGCCCTCGGGGGCCCCGCCCTGCCTTGGCTTCCGTTAGTGATCCTCAAAGTAGCTGGCGTTGGAGCCTGCGCCGGCCTGGCAGCAAGCGATGGATAATTGTCCTTCACATGGCCAACCTAGTCGCTAAGATAACAAATTTTGGACTGAGTGCTGGAGCCTGTTGGTGGAAATCCCAGCCATGTAGCCCAACCAGCCACAATTTTGGCACCCAAACAATGATTGACAAGCACCCTCATCCGCCTTTCCGCACTTCCCACAAGTACGGCCCTTTCGGGCCCTAGATCTGACATCAACAATCTTAAACAGCTTTAACACAGGTTGTGACTGCGATGGGGCTGGTATTGACTCCCTCTTCCGCAAATGAATCTCAATCTCACGCCACCTAGCAACCTCTTGCATCTCCAACAATGAACCATAACGTTGAGTAGAAACAAACTGCCCGATATCCATCTTGAGTATGCTCAAGTAATAGGTTGTTTGAGCTTACTCAGATGCAGCAAACTCAGGACAAAAAATAGCTCTCTCCATGAATATCTTTCTAATCATTGTCACCGTCTCAGTAACCTACCTCAAGTCTAGATACTCCTGGGCTAACCTATCTCGCTCCACCAGTGGAAAATATCGAAAGCGGAACATCTTAGAAAACTACTCCCAAGTCACATCAGCTCTTTGCTCAGTAGAAAGGAACTGGTAGCGAGCCTCCACCAATCCTTCACTCCGGACCTAAGAAGGTTCAGAGCACACTTGACCTTCTGGTTAGCAGGGCACAAAAAAGTGTAGAAACATCCCTCCACATCAGATATCTAGCTCATGGGAATGATCAGATCCTGCATCCTATCGAAAGTTGGGGGCTTCGTATTGTCGAAGTCCCGATAATGAAAAATATGACCCGGTCCAACACCATCAGCTGCTACGCCTACGGAGGCTGCAGCAACAACAGTCTCAACAATTGTTGTGTATCTATCATCAAAGAACTCCATCATCGCGGTCTTAATACACCCAAAAAGCTCCGGTATGTGACCTCGGACAATGGAAACGATCTCTTCATGAAGAATCTCCCTAATCCGGGCATCCAAATCATCTGCCTCAATCTGCCTGCCGACTCCTGATCCCTATCCGGATCTGATCTAAACTCCCCTCGTAATCACCATACTGAAAATACACCAGGGAGATATCAGATAATACATATAAGATAACAGGGGAACCAACTCCCAACAATCCCTAAGGGTCGTGACTTCTTTGTTATGCGCACGGGTCCTATTCTTTCAACAGTACATTCCCATACTACCTTCCACACCTAGCCTTAGTTGTCCCAGAGGATCCTCACACCCTACATGATAACTATATATATATATATATATATATATATATATATATATATATATATATATATATATATATATATATAAACTAGCTAGTTGGCCCCACACCACTCATCCATGAAACTTCCACCAACCCTGCAGCACTCGTGTATGCTAGCCATACATAACGTTGGACCCTATAGACATTCGAATACCTGATCCTACCCTAAGCCCTTCATCAAACAAGAACAAGTAATAAGGGTAAACCAAACATTCTCAGGCTATAAGATCTTAATTATGTATGACCATGATGCATACACTAAGCAACTATAGTAATGATGTCAATTCCATTAGAGAAGAACCTTAGGCTATCAGGCATCTTATAATTAAGAAATTCTATCATGAAAACATCCTGAAGATCCCTAGCCTATCACTAGCATGCTGTTCTAACATATGATAATATCAAATAACAATAAGGTATTTTGGGGTCTACTTATTGGCTCAGACTGATCGTACACATTGCATCCTCTTTGATTATTTGAAAACCGTTAGAAAATCATTCAAAAAAATATTTTTCCTTATTTTGAGACTGGATTCATACGAGTGTTCCTCCAGTTCAATCAAACAAAGGACCTGATACCAACTTGTAACATTCATAAAATTCTTAAAAAAATTTTAAATTTTATAATTTACTCAAACCCATCAATGTTTACGAATTGTTTTTAGAATAAATTCAACATAACAGAAATCCCAAAATCATGAAATAAAACATGAGGAGGGCCAAGATCACGCATTCGCCTACCCGCGATCCTGTAAAGTACCTGATACATAATCCAAAACTGTAAGACCAAAGCTTAGTGAGTCCCACCAAAATATCAATACATATAAAATAGCACGAATATAAAAACATCATGCAATGGGTCCACAGCTAACACACTGGATTACCCCAGAGCCACGACATAAGTCTGGCTTGCCCCCTGGGCCCACAACTTATCTCTGGCTTGCTCCCTAGCCCTCAGTACGAGTCTGGCATGCCCTACCAGACCCTCAACTCATATCTGGAATGCTCATGAGCTCTCAGTATGAGTTTGGCAGGCCCTTCTTGGCCCTCAGCTCACATTTGGTATGCTCCATGGTTTGTTTGCTACACCACATATAATATCATATTCAAATAACATGTAGTATCACAAGTAGTCCTAAAGATCTGCCAAACTAGCATATAAAAACTAGCATGCATATCTACTCCATACTCAACAACGCCCTGTTGGCTTGCAAACATGTTGTGTTTTCCTGAGCTTAATATATTCAATTGTTCCTATGATTCTAAGGACTCCAAGATTCAGAATTAAACTCAAATGCTATAAAAAAGGATAAAGTTTCCAACTTTATCCTTTGGGGCTACTCCAAGTGTTCAAAAACCCATCCACAAAGCTTGAAGATTCAAGAGCTTAACCAATAAGCATAAAATCCTTGAGATCTGAAACCCAACCTTTCCAGAAGAGATTCTAGCATCAAAATCAACCCAAAGGTTCGTGCTTTATAGATATGCATGTCCAATGCATGTCTTGAACCTAAAATGGGTCAAAAAGGTGAAATATGACCTAAACTCCATGCATGACATCAAAACTTAGCTAAGGAACAGATCCAAACCACTACAAGGTCACCTTGACCTGGAGATTCATAAAGTTGCAAACTTTATGAGATCCATCCATTTCATCATCCAAGAATAAGGAGAAAAAATGGAAAAAACTCAACATCTAGCTACATAGTGGAATAAAAATCGGATCATGGACACTTTCAAAGGTCCAGAAGAGTGCCCAACTGAGGACGAGAGCTTTTCTTACTAGATCCTTGCTCTCTTCTTCCAAGTTTCTTCTTCTTTTTCTCCAAAATACCACACTAGCTCACAAATGAGAGGGAAGGATGATTAGGGTTCATAAGGGCAGATATGGGGGTATGGAGACTGATAAAAGATCACCCTTAGGGACTTAAGGGGATTATATAGGGTGAAAAACCCTAATATTTAGGGTTTCTCATCCAGCTGCCAACATGCCGAGTTTCCCCTTACCACCACACCCTATTGGTCCATAAAATACAAAAGTCCTTAAACACGCCGTGGTGAGGCTTCCGCTACACCGTGTTCCAGTGGAAAACACGATTAAAGGAATAAATCTCATATATGGGATTTGGGATGTTACATGTTCCCTTCCATGTGAATCTATCATTTCCAACTTATAATCATAAGATAAGGTTTATGACAAAACCAAATTCAAATTTAGCTTTCATGGACTGAACTTTGCTTACTTTTAATTTCTTGCCATCTGGTTGCCCAAGGGCCTACCAGTGCTTCCATGTTGTTAAGAAGTTCACCCATATTGATCAATGTACTTTCATTAACCAACGTGCTCTGCCTTTTAAGTCAAATAAGAACCATAGAACTCATAAGTTTTTCCAACCCAACTACAAGGTGCACAAAAATAAGAATGTGTCAACTCAACACAATAGGTTATCAAACCTCAAGTCGTGTGCTAGTGATACCTAAAAGGTTTATTATTTATTGAGTCCTAAAATTCTTCAAGATCATTAGGACCTCCACTGACTTCTTTACATATTAGTTTCTCTCTCAAGGAACATTCCTCGATGAGCTAAAAAAATATTCAAAAGTTAGTGTGGATTCTTGACACGAAATACTTCATGGAATTTGTCTTAGTTCCTCCTTGTTTTAACCAAAACATCACAACTTCCAATTCCAAATCCGCTAGAGTTAGAAAGCATTATTACTTAACATTTCATGAGGTGTTATAAACCTACTTATTGTAAGTTTCAAGATACGATGTGTAGTAAACAAAGTATGACTCATCTCTTGATTGAACCATTTCAACCATAACTGATTCCTCTTTTTAGTCAAACAATTGCACTAAGATGTTCTTCGAGGATTATTTGTGATATAGTTCCACAATTATTAACATGATCATAAAACATGATACTAAAGTACTCTCATTTCCTTTAATATCGGAGAAACTTTTATCTTTTCTGCCTAATAGATTCTTCTTATTCGTTATGTTATTCTTTGAAACTTTTCAAAATATCAGAATTATGATTAATCTTGTAAACATAACCACACTTACTGAAACATCAGTAAATTGTGAAGAATAAACTTATCGTCCTTTGTGGTGGATCTGAATAGTTCCATATCAACATGTACTAGATCCATTAGTCCTTCACTTTGACTCACATAAACATGTGATCAATGAATTACTCATAATCTTCCAACGATCAAGATTCTCATACATCACGCAATTGAAATTGCATGACTCCAAGTTTCTATCCAATCGAAACTTGGGTGATGTAAAATTTTTATCACTTACTCAATTATGACATCACCACAAGTGAAACAAACAGAATAAAATCCACAATTAACATTGCTAATAATAGAAATGTAACCAACACTTTCATAAATGCTATTGTAAGGAAATGTAAAGTAAACCAGCCAAATAAACCAAAATTTCACTTTTATTGATAATAAACGAAAAATTTGGAACTTGTCCCTACAACGAAAAAAATGAAAACAATGTTTCTAGATATTTCCTAAGAAATCCATCTCTTACAATCAGAATCAGCTCTTCTTCCTAAGCTTCCTTCTTTCTCTTAGATACTACAATACCATCAAAATGTGATCATCAAATCATGTATTAAGAGTCTATGAATAGAAATTTGTTAAGATAATGGAGTTAGATAATGGATGTACCTAAAGTAGAGTCACACGACTTGACTTTACCATCTCTAAGATATTTCAGGTAGTCTTGGCAGCTTTACAACCAATGTCACTTCAATGGCAATAGAAACATATGTACTCTTTAGGGTTAGCACATGGAACTATCTTAGAGCTAGCTATTCTCTTTACCATACGATCAAACCGTTTGACATTGGCCGATCCCTTTCCATTGGGAAGAGAAATCTATTATGGACCACCATTTTCACCACTGTCAATGTCCATGGAAACTTTGGAATTAGATCCTTCAAAAACTTTTGTTTCACTTGTGCTCTTAAGCATTTCTGCTTCAGCAACAATCAACATATGTGTCAACTCAATTTGGGTCACGTCGAGGTTCCTCATATAAAATAACTCAATGAACTGACTATATGACTTAGGAAGCGATAGCAAAACAAAATAAATGTCTTGATACCTTGGGGAAACGACAAACATTCTATCTATTTTTTCAATGTGTGATTTCATTTCCAGAACATACGCACACACACAAATTTTCCATCTTGATGTCTACATACCATTAGGGATTGAGTAGTTATGTATCTTTCAGCTTGTGATGTGGGGAGAGTTATTGGAGGAAGAGGTAGAATAGTTGGAGAAGCATGCCATCCATTTACACCATTCTTGAAGAAGGGAACGTACTTTCACCTTGATCAGAATGTGGAAGATCATCTTTAGATGGTAGAGGAGAACCATTTCCAAAAGAATTAGGAAGACCATTGTTGTCTTGACTTGACATCTATAATAAGAGAATAGAATTCAAGTTAGTTGGTTTTAATCCTTAATTATTAACCCATAAATTTAAATCAAGGTTATGATCCCTATTTTCAATTCGAACTTTAAAGAGGGATGTCGTAATTAAATAATAATCTATTTTAGGTAGGTAAGGCTATTACAAGTTTCAATATTGTGAAAATCCTAGATCTTTTGAGATTCAATGATCTAATCTATGGCATGTTTAATATCAGATTATGCTCTCACTTTTGTGATTGGGATGTTGTGGATCACAAACGAGATGTGAATAACTATGCAAATTAGCTTGGGACTCTAGATGTCATTTATCATCTCGTTTTAATGTGTCGGTTAGCCACACACACTCCATTAATCAACGATAATTTTCGAAACACCCATTACCACCCTTGATTAGTCCCAATTAGTGTGCCGGTTAACCACACACGCTCCACTAATACCTTATAAAGTGTAATGCGCAATTTCATGGATTATTATACAAATTCACATTTTTCCTATAGCAACTAAGAATGGATTTTAAAAATAGTTTAGTTACCTTTTAATCGCATTATAATTATTAATGAGAATTAATTTGCCCTATCAAACCCGTTCAACTACCATTTTATAGACAGTTTCCTTATACCCCCGCTTATAGACTAGCTTCGTGAATGAGACATACTAGCTGGTTGACTGACTATTCGTATACATTATATATATATATATATATATATATATATATATATATATATATATATATATATATATATATATATATATATATAAGTTTTAATTATATACGTAGTATAAGGTGTATTTTAAACATTTTAAAATATCAAGGATTTAATCTTTTAATAAATTAAACATTTAATTTGATTAAATTTAAACCTTTTATGGATTTATTAATTGTCTTTAATTAATTACTTAATTAAATTAATAATAAGATCCATAAGTATGCCTTTTAAACTGTTCAAAATACCAAATATTATTTGACATTAATTATGAAGTTCGATTAATGTTCAAATTAATTATTCAAATATTTAAAAATCAATCATATTAATCACAAAATAATTAATCAAGTCAAATGCTAATCTTCTAACTTCTAGGCTTTTAATTTATCATCAAGGATACACTAAAATCGGATTTGGGGATAAACATAGCAAGTAGATATCACATAAAATATGTTAAGGTAGATTAGGCATAAAATCCCGTCCATACTGAGTTCACGTTGTGAGCCACAATACTCACGTCGTAAGACTTGATTTTCAGCAAACAGATCCAGATCTGACTAAGCTCACATCATGAACCTCTTTGCTCATGCTGTGAGATTCGACAAATGCAAAACCAGGTTTGTTTTTTATTCACCAATATGCAAATACATGCATGAAAACCCTAGGCACTGATACCACTGATAGGTTTTAAGGTTACAACTACAATGCACTAAGTGGAAATTTATTCAAACAATTGAAATAATTAGGGCACATGCAACCTAATAGGATCTATGTCTTTCACATATAGCAACACAATATGAATGGCTAATCTACAAAACTTTTTTATGAAAAAACCAATTCATAAGATAAGAAAACTAACCTTAAAGATTGATTTAGCAAACAATCTTGACTTCCTTCTTGAATGACTCTTGGAAGCAAGTGCTGCAACTGCCGCGTCTCTAATGGTTCACATCCAAACTCTAGCAACCAAGGAGCTTTAATAGAGAGAGAGAGAGAGAGAGAGAGAGAGAGAGGAGATGTGTGAATTTTGGCCCTAAGCCTCTAAAGGAATGTTATGGCCGAAATTCTAAGCCTAAGGGTCCTTATATAGCTAAGGTAACTTAGTTCCAAAGCTAGGGTTTAAGGAGGAAACCCTAATTCCTTTTCGTAATGACCAAGCAACCCATTCCCCTCTTTCAAAGGGATTGGATCAAATTCCTTAGGCTTGCCCAATTTATTTTCGTACACCTCATCCAATGAGGTCCATTGGCTCCTTTCCTCAATTTTTAATAAATAACCAAACAGATTCTGCACTTTTAATTAATCCAATTAATCCCAAAATTTATTCCAATTAATTTATGATTAATTATTAATTAAATAATACTATTTCCAATTAATATAGTATTCTCATAATATATTAACAAACTATTTATTTTGCTTTCCAATTAATTTATTAATCATATAATAAATTAAGAAATTATTCTCTCTCTTTAAAATCTATCATATTCAATTGATAGTTTGAGGGAAACCCAAAAGGAATGTGCTAATATCAATTCAAGTGTACAGCAATTATAATTATGGGCTTAAAAATCTAATCCAACAATACGTTGCTATCGTTCCACTGAGAGTGTTTATAGGCTTCTCCAAACCTTTTGGTATAAGGTTTTGCTCTATCTTTTGTTATTGTCCGGTTAATAAGGAGTTACACCTTTTGTCATTCTTTTATTAGTTTATTGCTCCGGATCTTCCTTTTGCATGATCCCTGGGATGTGTTTCCCATGCTATCTTTTATCCGTATGATATTAGTAATTTCTCATGGATTTAGTTGTGATCGACCCGTGTAACACCGTAAAATTTCAAACAAAAATTTCATTTTAAAAATCACTTAAGTCTCATCAACACGTTTCACAAAATCCCCAAAATGTCAAATTATCAAAAACACATATTCATAATTGTTTGAATAAAATCTAGGATCCTCAACAATATAACTCCATCTGGTGTGTACAGTCAAGCCGACGCCTTCCCGCGATCCTAGGAAGTACCTAAAACACATATCACACAACACGGTAAACACAAAGCTTAGTGAGTTCCCCAAAATACAACATACACAAATAATAAACCTCTCATGGCTATAGCTCGACATGGACCCTCCAGTCATGCGTCTCGATGAGGAACATCCAGTCTCTTGGTTCGGTGTGGACCCTCCGGTCATGTGTCTCAATGAGGACCCTCCAGTATCATAGCTCAAGTTTGACCCTCCAGTCATATATCTCAGTGAGGACCCTCCGGTCTCACAGCTCGAGTTGGACCCTCCGGTCCAATCTCAAAATGCACAAAATAATATAGCATAGATCACAAAGACAAAATGCATAATATCACATAACTCAAATAAGACCCTCCGGTCACTCAATAGTACCACTTAGGTGTGTATAGTTATAAGACTCACCTCATAAGTAAGCAAAGAAATCGTGTACCCCTTGAACGGTCTAATCCCTGCGTACATGTCATAAGCATCTCTAATTAACACTTAAATCACAACTCTAAATAAACCAAACTATTTTCTCTCTCTAAGTCTTGGGATGGGTAAAAGACCATTTTATCCCTCCATGGTCTCCATAATCCCTGTCTAGACGAAACCCTAAAGTCAACAGAAGTCAACACTCGAGTCAACAGTCCATGTTGACCCGAATCGTCGAGTGCATCTATGTGACTCGTCGAGTCCCCTCATTCCTCCAACAATGTTGTGAAAATCCAACTTAACTCGTCGAATTGTCTCATCAACTCGCCGATTTACTCATGTCCAGACTCGTTGGGGGAAAACCCTAGCCAACTCGTTGAGTCAGCTCATCGAATCATCGAGTACCTTCAAACCCTTTTCTAATTCAGATGTTTTAAAGCACAATTACAAACCGAAACTCTAGATCTAGCCTCCGAAGGCTGAGATACCATGTAAAGCTACAAGCTTTACGTTCATGCATGACACTTAGTGCTTGAAATGTCAAAACAAGTTCCATTTAGGGTCTTAAGCATAAAATCTCTCCTCTAGCTAGATAAAGCTTGGACCTGTGGGCTTAAGGGACCTTACAAGGTCCATATCTTAAGTATCAATCTCTTGGCAAGCTCAAAAGACTCCAAGTCTCAAGGAAAGATGGGAAAAGCCCTAAAGCTTCCTAAAAACGAGATGTAATCAAAATAATGAGCAAGGTGGTGACGTTTTACCTTCAATAGAAGATAAGGATGGAAAACCACTGGATCTAATAGTCCCTTCTCATTCCAAGCCTTAATACTCTTCTATTCTCTTCCACTAGTGCACTAGAATGCCCAAAGTTAGCTCTTCTTTCTCTCTTAAATCAATCTAAACGATTGGGGTTTCACATAGGGGAGTAACGTGACATAGGAGGTGGAAATAAGGGCTTAAGGTCCTTTAAATAGGACACAACCCTGAAAAATCATGGTTTCCTCTCACAGTGCCAAATCATCGAGTTGGTCGTAAAACCCATGCGGCCAAATCCATCTCTACTCAACGAGTTGGGCCTCCAACTCGTCGAGTTGCTCAATCAAAGTCGTGAAAATTATATAAATATTATACCTAGTAGTTGGGATGTTACAACCCGTCCCGTGTTGGTTCGGGAATTTGTGTACGATCATCCGGTTTGCGATTCGTTCATGATGGGTTGTATTTGTAACTTTTTGACTCTGTTAAGACGACTTGGTGGGAGCGGACCAGTATTGGGCTTGGTTGGATTACTGGCCCGAGTACACCATTAATGGTGTTAGTTGGGTAATAGGTGATTTGGTTAGTTAGTCTTTTTGTTATTTTAAATTGTGTTTTGATTTAAATGATTATTATTTTATTATTTTTAATTAAAAAATTAAGTGGCTCAGATTTGTTTTCGTATTCTCAGATTTATAACTATTTTCATTTGAATGTCAAAAGGCGCTGTTAGCCAATAGAAAGCGCTGCTAGGAATAAAAAAGCATTGACAGACATCCGAAAGCATTGCAACAAATAGAAAATGCTTGCAAGAGGAACAAAGTGTTCCATGCAGGAAGAATGTGCCACATGCATGGTAAAAGCACTCTAACATGCATGGTAGGTGGCCATGCACAACCCTCAAGGTTATACATTCTTGAAACAATTGAATGACGTTTTGTAATTGGTTGATTCATTTATGACTAAATTATGGATATACTTAACCCATCAGAATTAGGGTATCACTTTGTTTGCCTATAAATAAGCACCCCCATCTTTATCAGCATGTGTGAGTGTATAGTGTAGATCAATCTGTGCGAGTGTATAGTGTGTGTTAATATACATAGGAGTCCGTGGGAAGAGCCGCTTCTTTCTTGCTTGATAGGGGGGATTCCATTCACTAACGCAAACTAACATTGATCCCCTTATTTCTGAATAGATTAGAGTATCATTTTCTTTAAAAGATATGAAATCTTCGAAGAGTTGAGAACAAAGTGGTGAAGAGCCGCTTCTTTCTTGCTTGATAGGGGGGATTCCATTCACTAACGCAAACTAAAATTGATCCCCTTCTTTCTGAATAGATTAGAGTATCATTTTCTTTAAAAGATATGAAATCTTGGAAGAGTTGAGAACAAAGTGGCGAACGTGTGGGAATCTGCACCGCTAATGTAGCGGCTTGTCTAGCATTTGAAAAACTCATGCCATCCATTTCAAATGGGATGTTCAAGAGAGCAATCATTTTGAGGTTAAGAGCATATTTTTTTTGAGTAGTTTACAAGTGAGATTATTTTTATTTATTTATTTGTTTTTTGAGAGCCAAGTGTGGTTCACTCTTTGGTGAATGATTGTAATTGTTTTAAAGGTTCAATAAAAAAAGTTTCTCACTCGTTCGCCCGTGGACATGGATCACATTGACCAAACCACATTAAATATTATGCTTAGTTTTATAATTTTTTTTGGATTACAGTTTATTCCATGTTTTTACCAAAACCTTTGATCATTTGTCTGTGTGAAGATGTTTAATCTTTTTCTTGAATGCCAACAGAAATCCATACATCACTAATAATCACCATCTACATATCCTCAAAAGTATTCAACTTTGCTCGTTTTTAAGGCATATGCATACACAATGTATTAATTTCACACAGATATCTTCCTGTCTACTGAGCTTGTAACTCGATTATGATCTTTAAAAACAAGTTGAATAATGATATAGATTATATTTTGGTTTTACATGCCACACTACATAACGTAGAGATTAAAATTAAAACGAATATGACTGAAAATTAAAGGACACATGGACATGGTGTACTAATACTCCATGCATGCGTTATTGATAGTATTAATTAACAAGATAAGTGCTTGTCTTTGACCATGGTGACGGGACAAGGTGCATTAGTGATCAAAAAGTTTGTCACACTTCCCAATATTATCCTGCAATACAACAATTAATCGTACACGGAACAAATGTTATATTTCATAATAGTCCATAAATTTGATGTAATTCTGTAGTTGAATATAGCGAGTGTTTATAGATGTGGTAATTCTGACCAATAATACACCGAATTAGATTATTATTTATTAGTCTATAAGGCAAAATTAATTGAATTTTCATAGTAAAAGATTCAAAATTATTAGTTAATTATTTTAAATAAATTATTAATTAAGAGATAGTTTCTGAATTATAACAATCAAGACTCTCAATTACAGGGAAGTATCATGATCGATCGTCCAGAAAAATAAGTCGTACTCAAGCTCTCTCTCCGACAAGATATACATTGTTACCAGTCAAATCCCTCTCCAATGATGGAGTGGCTCTCCGATCAGATGTGGAGCCGACATCTTCCCCCAAACCACCGGATTCCAACAAATTGTTGGAAATCAGTGAATTGAAGCAACTGCTGAAATCGGTGCCATAATTGGGTTCGAGATTGATGCCAATAATAAAATGTTGGCGGAAATCCTTGGTGTTCCTGGAGAGTTCAACACGTCAAAATGAATTTCCTTTTAATCAACATAAAGGGAATCGGTGAGAAATACAAGATTGATTGGGCTAGAAACTTGAAATTAAGGCATATAGTATCCTTCTTAGCAATTCAGGAAACACAAGTACTAGAGGCTGAGAATATTGATGTTAGAGCTTGTTGGGGTACAAGAGACTTTGGAGATAATCGTGTCAATTCAGCTGGAAGGTCCGGGGTCTGTTGAATTTGTGTGGCGGTAATTTATTTCATTCTATTGAAGTGATTTCCTCCCGACATTACTTAATCAACATTGGCACATGGAATGACATAAGGGAGAATTTGACTTTCGTCAATATATACGGGCCTCAATCGATTCCAGATAAAGAGGCATTATGGAAGGAGTTAACAAACATAAAAAAATTCCAAGGAGGGTATTTGGATTATGATGGGTGATTTTAACGTGGTGAGAAGGAGGGAAGAGAGGCTTAATTCAATCTTGTGTCCAAGAGCAGCTAGTGACTTCAATTCCTTCATTCATGATAATGGTCTTGTTGATTTGAAAATGAGAGGTCACCGTTTCACATGCTTTCGAAACGCAGACCTCAAGCTAAGCAAACTAGATTGATTCTTAGTTTGTCCACGTTTTATGAATCTCATACCTCATGTCTCTGTCACTGCTCTTCCAAGAGAAATATCGGACCACTGCCCTATCCTTTTATCATCAGATCGCAGGGATTTTCGCCCGTCCCCCTTCAGATTCTCTAACTCCTGGTTGTTGAGGGATGGTTTTGAGAAGACATTTGTATCCAATTGGAACAATTTCAGTGGATATGGCACACCTGACTCGTACCTAGCTGCTAAACTTAAGCATATCAAGAAAGGCTTAAAAGAATGGAGGGCATCTGATCACCCTAAGGAGGAATATGAATTGAATCGACTCAAGAAGCTAGTAGACCACCTTGATTCAGAAGCTAAGGTAAGGCAATTAACAGCTGATGAGATTGAGGCTAGGAGTTCGGGGTAATGATCAATTATTGAGTCGGAAAAAATCAAGGCCCTTAATCTTAGACAAAAATCTAGGATCAAATGGACAGTTGATGGAGATGAAAATAAGAGGTTTTTCGATGGGTATATAAATAAAAACAATTGTAAGAACAAGATTGATGGTCTTCTAATCAATGGTGAATGGTGTATGGATCCAGAAATCATAAAAAAGGAGATTTACTCAATTTTTGCTAATAAATTCAAAGAAAAGTGGCCTATTAGACTGAAACTTAAAAGTCAATACTTCAAGGAACTCTCAACTGATGATAGACAATTTCTCGATTCTCTTATCTCCCTCAGTGAAATCAAGAATGCAGTGTGGGCGTCTGGTAATGATAAAGCACCAGGACTAGACGGATTCACATTTAAATTTATTAGGAAGTATTGGGAAGTTCTCCTTGGGGACATTGTTGTGGTTGTCAAGTATTTCGAGCGATATGGGAAACTAGATCCATCATGTAATTCCTCCTTTATCTCGCTAGCCCTTAAAATAAAGGACCCCCTCCTAATTATCGATTATAGGCTGATTAGTCTTATTGGGCGCATCTAAAAAATTATATCAAAGATCCTATCGTTAAGATTGAAGAAAATCATGGGGGAAATGTATTGATGAGGTACAATCTGCATATGTCAAGGGCAGGAACATACTTGACGGGCCTCTTGTAGTTAATGAAATTTATTCATGGGCAAAAAATTCAAAAAGAAAGATCCTAGTTTTTAAAGTTGATTTTGATAAAGCTTTTGATTTGATAAACTGAGATTTTCTTGATTCAAATCTTATGAACATGAGATTTGGAAACAAAATGAGAATGTAGCTAAAAGGTTGCCTAGTATTATCTAAATCCTCAATTGTAGTTAACGGATGCCTAACCAAAGAATTCTCGATATCTAAAGGTGTCAAACAAGGAGACCCGCTCTCCCAGTTCCTCTTCATTGTAGTCATGGAGGGTCGACTTAGCATAACAACGAGATCCTCATGTGAACTTGGTATCTTTCGCGGGATTAAGCCGCCTAATGGGGGACCAACAATTTCTCACCTGTTATATGCAGATGTTGCTCTATTTTTAGGGTAGTGGTCAAAACAAAATACGAATAACTTAGCACGCATCTTGCACTGCTTCCATATTGCATCACGGCTTAGAGTTAACTTTCACAAATCAAGGGTCTTTGGGATTGGAACTGATATGCAGGAGGTTGCAACCAAATCAAGGGTCTTTGGGATTGGAACTGATATGCAGGAGGTTGCAACCAAATCAAGGGTCTTTGGGATTGGAACTGATATGCAGGAGGTTGCAAACTGGGTTTGTCCCCTTGGTTATGTACCTGCCTCCCTCCCCTTCACCTATCTTGGAGTACCCGTTGGAGAAAATATGAAGTTGAAGAAGCATGGGAAACCGGTAATTGACAGATTCCAAGCAAAACTATCAAATTCGAAATCTAAAAGTCTATCCTTTGGTGGAAGATTGACCCTTATTCAGTCACTCTTAGGAAACCTCCCATCTTATTACCAAATGACATGAGATTAGTTAAGATGCTTAATAAGAGATATGACAAAAAAAAACTACATTCTTATTATTACTTTTATTACTATAATAAGGAGATTTTTACATTGTTAAATGGATATCCACTTACACTATTATATCTATAAATACGTCGAATTATGCTCTCTGTGGTTTTTAACTGTTTATATCCTCAACTTTTATCATTTAAATATTAGAAAAATGATATATTTATTGAATAAAAGTAATATATTTTTAAACATGGTGTTGTACATATCTAGAAAGGATTAATATCGATGTTTGACCATCATTATTGTGGATATATTCTCATTCAGAGGTTGTATATATAAGGTATTTAAATTAATTAGTTTCAATGTATTATTTTTTCAAAAAATATATTGGCTTACAATATATTGTTATAAAATAAAAAACAAAAAAGATAACAAAGCCGAAAGATATGTCAGTTTTTTTTTTCTTTTCAAATATATGTATATGCATTAAAGAAAGACAAAAAATAGGAAGGTACCTCTAAATAGCAGTGAGTCCTCTGCTTCCCATTACCAATGTATCCAGCTTTAGATCTTCAATTCGTTCAATCAACTTCTCCCTTGTATCTCCCCAATACAATTTGGTCACGACATGAATCTAATTGCGAACATATTATAAATAATTTAGTCAACGAATTTGATTAACCTAGCCAAATTAATGTCATAAATTTCATGATTTTGTTCTTATCAATCACTTGTTAAACAAGTTCTAACTCGGATCATATTAGTCTTATTATAATTCGAAGTAAATAATTAGCTTCCGATTAACAAAATAAACTAAAGCGTAAAGGATAAACCATTTATTATGGAAATTAGACTGTGGAAGTTTCAAACAAATGGTTGAAGTTTGATACAAATGATCTAAAAGCCTGAGTTTAAATCCGATGCCAACAGTCTAACGAATTTGGTGAACTATGAAGTTCATTGGATTTGGCATCCATTTTGGAGAAATCCATCGCCACACCTACCTTCCGATCCTTCACCATTTTCTTTCTGAGATCAAAAGCACTAAGTCTGAAGAAGAGTTTAAAAAAAGTATACCAGGCTAGAAACTAGTGGAAGCAAAACTGGGATTTTCTACTTAATCTTTCTTTTATCAAATAACTCCATCCCCTTCGTGTGTAATTGACTTACAAATACGTCGGGCATATTTTTATTTTGAAACATGTATTCTAATAGATATTCATAAAAAACCTAACGTTTTTTATATAAGAAATCGACTTATTTTTGGCATTTGGCAAAATGTTTCGTATAAAGAAAATATATATCGGAATGCCAAGTTTTTGATAAGATATGAGGTAAAATTAGACACATCAAACTGTGACAAAACTCGACAACCCGACATGAAATTAACGGGTTTGAATAAGATATTTCAACACGTTTAAGTAAACGGCTTAACACGATACGACACAATAATTAAACGGATATGATTAGGATTAAAACATTCAACTAAAAGATGATTCGAATATGACTCATTTAATTATATAACATTTTTTTATAAATTTCATATTTTTATCAATATATATTGTGAACTTATAGTGGGTCAAATGTAAGAATTAAATTAAAAGTCAAACTTTGAAAGTGACTTAATTTTACTCATCATCAACATCTATCCTCTTTGATCTCAAACTCTAACTATTTCTAATTTGTTTTCTAAACTTACTATAAAATTTGTTATTCCAACTCCTAACTCCGGTGTTTCATTTTTTTTTTTTCTTTTTCACCTCCCCATTTCCTACTTTTCGACTTTTAAAATGTTTCAACTCGAAATGACACAACACATTTACAGGGTATAAACATTAACTCGAAACTTGACACGGCATTGCACAATAATTAAACGGGTCAGGTTAGGGTTAAACCCTCTCAACCCATTTAATGTGTTGACAAGACACGAACTCAATACAACATCTTTGCCAGGTCTAGGTAAAATGGTCTGTATTATGATATTATAGGCTACTTTTTCATAAACTATAGTTTAGACATACTTTGTCGAATTGAATCATTTTGGAGATGCATTTTTAACTCGATATTTTTCTCCGGGTTATGTGGGTTAGAGTTTTGGAAAACGTATCTCAAGCACTACATATGCAAATTATATATATTAAAATTGTGTTATTAGAAATGAGTTTATTGAATTGAATCCATGAAAAAGTTTTTTTAGCTTTTAAGTTTAATGTTATAATCTATACAAAGTGAATGTTGGAATAGTTACACAAATCAGGAAAGACGACTATAATAAGTTTGAGTTCTTGTTTGTCGTCAAGGGTTGTCCGGTAAGATTCATTTTCAATAGAACACTAGTTTGTAGTTTCAATTTTATTAGTGATCCAATAATTTGTTGATTTAGACATTTCTACACAACTTGTAGCTATTGAATTTAACAAACAATACACATTTAAGGGAATTACTTAGGAACCATGTTTTTAGCGGTTTTCATAGGCTAAAACCACCAAATCATTTGACATGTGTAACATCCAAAAAATCATAACTAAAATTTTCATTTTCAATTTAAATGAAACATTGTTTCTAGGAAAACCAATTTAAGAAAACTAAAAGCATCATAATACAATCATCACAAAAATCAGAGTATCAGAAAAATGTGGAATCAAGAAAAGTGTTGAGGAAAGTATACAGTCAAGCCTTTGCCTTCCTATGATCATCTGAAGTACCTGTAGCACATTTAAATCCACAACTGTAAGCATAAAGCTTAGTGAGTTCCCCAAAACATAACATGTAACACAAGATAACAAACAACTAGGGTTATCAACAACCTTGAGATTATCAATAGTCCTAAGGACTATCATCAGTCCTATGGGCTCACGACAACCATATGAGTTATCAGCAACCCTATGGGTTATTAGTAACCCTGTGAACTATCAGCATTAGTAACTCAATAGGCACGTATAACATCAATCAGAAAATATGACTCAACTAGCGTAGTATACACCTTACTATGACATAGGTAATATATGAGAAGACTCATCTCGCAGGTAGCAGCTAGACAAAATAGCTCTTAAGTAGTGTAGATCGGTACTACAAGATACATAACATCAACAAATAAGTACCCTCTCAGTCTACATCGTAAAACCCTCAGGTAAACCAAAAGTCAATTATATGTGCATATTTAGTCCTATATATTATCTAATATCTTAATACTTTTTTGCTATTTTGTCTCGATTATTGAACAAAAGGTATTTAATTATGTTTAATTTGTATTTTCAGCCTAAAAGACATGTTTGAGTTAAAAAGGAAGCGAGATTAGCAATCGAAAGCTCAGGAATCGAAGAAAGAAGAAATTGAGCTAAAAAGGTGAAGGACTTGGCGATTGGTCCTCAACTCGTTGAGTAGATAGGGACATTCGCGAACAAATCAAGACTTACCGTACACGGGTTTTAAGTCTCGGACTTGTCGAGTCGGTCGAAGGAACTCAACTAGTTGCCCCCGTTTTCATAAATCTATATAAAGGGCACTATATCACGAGATAAGAACCTTTGGCTGGACCTCTTTGCGACTAATTGGTGAATAGAAGGTTTATTGGAGCTCTGGAACTCGAAGATCAACCCTAGATATCGATTTGGAAGAGATCGAAAGGCAAAACACACTCTATTTTTTAATCTTGTGCATACATTATGTTTTTGCTATTGGATGTCGTTTTTGAGATGTTACTTATTGTAGATATGAGCTAAAAACTCATTACTTCTATTTGGATAGATAAACTTAGGAATATGGTTTGATTTTATGGTATTGGATTGATTGAAATTGGTGAATTGTTTTTTTTAACCGTGTTAAAGACCCTTATGTGTTAACAATAACTATTTTCTGTTAATTATCAAGTTTATTAAGTTGCATGAACATCCTCTTAATTGCTTGTTTCATATAAAATATGTGAAAACAATATAATATGCCTAGTATTAATGAATATGAAGCTAGGATTAATTAGAAAATAGGTAAGTTAATGTGTGAGCTTGTGTAATGAACAACTATACAAGATGTTGATTGAATTGATAAATTTAATTAGCTAATATTACAAGTCTTACTTAACTCGAACTAAATGCTAGTAAACTCATTAGGTTAAGCAATTGGCCACTGTTTGAATTAATTAGTTTGCTAAGGATTAGTAATAGTGAACATGAATCTAATCACATTAGGAATTGGTAGCCAATGACAATTTAATCCATTGCACTTGCCATAAAATCAACCATAGGAATAAGTGAGTCAAATATAAACAAAAGCCTCTTTTATTATTGAATCTAGTTACTTTTTATTGCCTTTAGTTGTTAATTGTTTTCATTTAAGTGTTAGTTATTTGCTTAAGTTTCTAGTCTTGCAAAACTAGAGAAAAACCCTTCTTTTATGATTTGTTTTTAGTTAGATAATTCTTGGAGTTAGTTTAATTATTACTGTTCCCTATGTTCGATACCCTAGTTGCTTAAACTATACCACTATTTGATAGGTACATTGCCTTTCATGTGTTAAATGTACGTTAAAATAGTGGGACTAAAACTATTGCATTTCACACACATCATTCAACAATGGTCAAAAAGTCAACGGTTAAAGTCATCCTCAAAAGACCTCCACGTCGTGGGCACTCATAGGCCACACCCAAGTTCTTGACAAAACATTCAGGAAACTACCAATGTAACATCCTGTTATTTTCTTGTAGAAAGTTAAACATGGTCTAACTAAAGTCAACTAAAATTTTATTCTATCTTTTTATAAGGTAGAGTAATGTATTTTATGGGTTCAACTATAATATTCAAAGTATTGTTGTGTTAATAAGAGTATGGCTTGAAATCCGAGAAATCTCGTATGCCTTTTCTTCTTTTCCTTCGGACCGTACACCAATCTCAGCCATAAACGAGGACCGCAAACACTACGGTTGTAAATGAGGCCGCAAGCTGCTTCGGGCCGTATACACTACGAACCATAAACGCTAGCCGACCTCGCAGCCGTGATCAACTTTGGACCACAATCTTGCAAACTGCCTTCGGATCGCAAATGAGGTTCACGGCCGTGAATCCCCTCCGGGCCGTGAAGCCTCGCAGACACACACACACACACACACACACACACATATATATATATATATATATATATATATATATCCTTCATTTCTCACATTTTCCAGCCAACAACTCTCAAACTCTCTCAAGCATCATCAAGGGAAACTCTCTTTTCTGTTCAAAAGCATAAGTGATTCATCCCGATTTACTTATTGTTCTTCTTATTAACGTGAAGCCCTTTGATTTCAATAAATGAATTCAACATTTTTCATGTAGATATTCAAATCTTAGGGTCGTAAATACCTCAAGGTGGCCGTGAACCCTCGTTCTTGGGCTGTGAACAAGTTTCAGCCTTCTAGACTCTATTCTTACACTTTATAGTAAGTTTTTACTACATCCTAAGGCTGTTTGCTATACATATTAGTTGTTTTAGACACTAATTGTATACGTATATATATGTGATTATATGTTAAATAGGATCCATTTGTGCTTTGGGATTTCACTAAGTGCTACAAACATCTTATATCTACCTTCTATCAGATTACTCACTATCAGGTGAGTTCATACCCCTGTATTTTCATACTTTTTACTGTTTTAAGAGAGGGGGGGGGGGGGGGGGGGAATACAAGTCTAACACAAGCGTTTTTGTGTTATTAAACAAATGGTTTCAAATTGTGTTAAAATGACATCCAGTCTTCAAAAGTATTTCAAAATGTTAAACTCTTCAAAATATTTTACAAACTTATATTTTCCCCAAAAATCACACACACACACACACACACACACACACACACACATATATATATATATATATATATATATATATATATATATATAACATTTAAAAGACTTAGGACCGATAACTCACTCTATTTCCTTTTCTTTGTTCGAATGTCGGTTTAGGGTACCGATTATTTGTCGACTCTCATTTCAATTTTAGTTATATATCTTATATATATATATATATATATATATATATATATATATATATATATATATATAAAGTTATTTCATTCATTTCCAAGTACCCTTTGTAACATGTTGAGCAAGGGGTTGCATTCATGAACAGTTAGTTTCAATACAGAAAGTACATATAAATTATAATAGGTATAATTTATGATTCAAGAACACTAACTCATGAGTCAAGTATACTATAGTATTTTACAAGAACATGGGTTTATATTATTGTACAAGAACAAGAGTTTGATTCAAAACTAAACAAGAGTATACAACTTTCAAGTACATTCAGAGTATACTAAACAAGGAACATACTATCAATAATTTATTTCAGAATGATTGGGTTCTCATTATACACGTAACGTTTATATGCATTTTATGAGACAACATGTTCAGGTTATTTATTCATTTAAACAACATAGTTAAAGTTCTGATATTATAACCATAATATCCAGCTAGGGATCGAAACAAGTGTGTATAGATCAATATTGGGATTGACAACGCCACACTCAAGTTGCTAGCTACAGTTGGGCATACACGCCTATGAGTGGCAGTTGTTATCAACAGTTTAAACGCCTTCAAAGCATTTGTTTCAGACCATCTAGTCATATTATGGTTATAATAACTCATTAAAAAGATATTAACAATATGTTAGTGTTTAATTAACTAAACATGAGTACATTTTCAAAGTACTAGTTTCCAAGGATACAATTACAATATACAGTATAGTTTACAATAACAGCTGGTGGAGCCAGGCACACTCACTTTTATAGATTATACAAAGGAATACAAATACAGAACATTGGTTTACAAACATAACGGTTTTATGGGATTAAAACTACTTTTCATATACAACAGAAAATATAAGATATTCTGGAACAGTTGACATATTCAGAGAACATAAAACATACTTTTAAACATAAATACTTATGCACTCACTCAACTTTATGTTGATACTCTTACTTTTAAATACAATGGTTGTTTTTACTTTGATTACTATGATGCATGTGTTGTGATAATATAAATAAATTCCTCAACCCCCGGACGTTTCTGTTGTCTGGTTTGGGGTTGTGACAGATTGGCATCTGAGCATTGTTTATTGTGAACTTAGTATATCAATCCATAAAAGATATACAAAATATAAATACATTGGGGCTGAGAGTTCTGACTACAGGTATACAATCATAATAACTCAAAAGTATTTGGACGTTGGACATTGCAGTAAAACTTGGGTAGTTGTGTAATCATATCTGGGATTAATATAGACTGATCAACTATATTGGTTTGAGATATGACCAACATGTGTTTGGGAGTGATGGTAGTGTTGTGACATGTCTAAAACTTACCAACTATACATATAAAGAAGAACTCTAGAGCAGAACATAAAATTAAAATACTATAGGAGTATTTTAGGCACTATATACCAAGAACAAATATTTGAAAACAAAAGAATCAGTAGGGTTAAGCTATAAATTTTAAGTTTATATTACAATTATATATAATTAAAGTTTTATCGACTTAGAATATGTGATCTAGCTTTATCTCCCGTTCCTTGTTTAGTTGTGGATTTAGAGTGGGGTCATATAATCGAAGGTCTATATTATTTCCTGTTCCTTGTTTGATTGTGGATTTAGAGTAGGGTCATATAATCGAAGGTCTATTTTTCCCAAGTTATATATAATTAGTATATACTTTGAAGTTATATAAGTGCCCAGTTCAAGTCATGCTATACAAAATCCATTATCTATTAACTGTAAGTCTCTCTCATCGAAACTTGTATTTGCAATCTATCGTTACTAATTATATTCTATATCTCTTATCCCTATTCTCGTTTAGATATCAAGGACTGGATTCCATCTACTCGGAGAGCCGTATTTTCCCAACCAAGAAAATGGAGGATGGCTTGACGATGAGCTAGAAGGGAATCCTGAAATCCCCTTAGATGATGATTTTGCAGAAAATTTTCCTGAAGACACTGATTTGGAATCAAAAGCCTATAATCCACCACAAGTTGCCCATAATCTTAATCCACAACAAAACTTTCAAGGCCCGACTCCTCTGTGGGGTGATAAACTTAGACAGGTGGAGTAACGAACAAGGTCAGAACAATCCTTACCAAGGATACCGAATCTTCTATAATTTGGACATAGGAGGCTCAGCAGACAAAGCCCTCCCGATGTTAGTTCTTCGTGTAGCGCGTAATGATGAACAAGGAAGAGTTGCTATCGACTGAATCATGCAGGTTGATGCTGCTATAGCAGTCAACACCATTCGCATTCGTAACTTAGAGGAAAGTCATAATGCGACAAGAGATCATACAAATTTCCTGATGAGAGAACTAGCGGCATCCCAAGCCGAAGTCAGAGAACTGCGAGAACGACAAGTAATACAAGAAAGGCATATGTTCGAGATAGAATGCCAGTTAGCCAAATCCAGGGTTGGATCTATTAGGAAGTAGATTATACTTTACTCGTTCATTACTTACTCTTTTAGTTATAATTAATTCTATGGATATGTTCTAGCATTATTTTTCATGTTTTTCAGTATGACCGCCAAAATTTCATTTTCGGTAGGTCGGTTTGATGTTGATGTTTTCCGTGTATTGAGGTATATTGTAGACCTGCTTTAAGGTCAAAATTTCCAGACTTTATGTATATAATGTGCCAATAAAATCGAAATGCATTTTCATACTCTTTGAAAAATAACCATTCAAATTCATATTATCCTGTTACAAGTTGTACTTGTAGTGTAACGACCGAAAAGTCCAACCAATTTAAATTTTTCAAAAACAATCAGATTTCGTTAAATTATTACAAAAAGGTTTTCAATACATTATTTATCAGAATATTCCCGGGTCCATTTCATAAAACATAAACGCGAGGGACGATACGATCACGCCTTTGCCTTACCACAGTCTCCCGAAGAACCTGAAAAACATTAAACCACAAGTGTAAGCCCGAAAGCTTGGTGAGATACCCCCAAAATACCAACCACATATACGCCCTTCCAGGCTACGACCTTTCGGTCCAAAACATATTGCCTTCTGGCCTATAGCATAAAAAGCATACATAACATAACAGAACATAGAACAGCCATGCATATCGGGTCTACTGTGTGACTGGTCCGCCGTATCGGGCCTTCAGTCCACCGGATCCACCCTCCGAGTCTAGTCATGTCCTTCGAGTCTACAGTGTGGTTGGTCCGCCCCCACCGGGCCTTCAACCCACCTGGTCCACTCTCTGAGTCTACAGTGTGACTGGTCCGCCCGCATCGGGCCTTCAGTCAGCCTGGTCCACTTTCCGAGCCTCGGCACGTCTGGTCCACCCTCGTGGGGCCTACAGCCTATCCGGATCGCTCGCTGGGCCTTCGGAATAACCGGTCCGCCCTGGGTATATTGGCCTACAACAAAAAGCAGGACCTGCCTCAACCCATCTCCAGTCCAAACAACCGTGTGCACATAACATACATTCATATAACAGTCATATTCAACAAACCGAGCAAGCAGATCACATAACATATCATTACCCTAACCAGGTTACCGACCTAACCGGTCACTAGCATAACATCACTCTACATATCGGGAAACTGACCTTAACTAGGTCTCCAGCATATACCATCCTAGCTACCAGGATGCAAACATATCAAACAATAACATAATAACCATATCCGAATCTCAATCCAATAAAGGGCCGGCCTTGGTGCCTTAGACCCTGTTGATATAGTGAGGATAACTCACCACGAAACTGCCGGCTGAAAGGATAAGATCCCGCTGCTCCGAACTCCGACACGAACTCCTCCACTGAACACCGAAACACTCAACTCAATATATACCCTTATTTACCAAAATACCCCTGGAAGACAATTGGTCAACCCTGGGACAAGGTCAAAGTCAACCCCTGACTGACTCTACTCGCCGAGTCCCCAAGTTCAGAACTTCCCTCAATCCGCGACCTGACTCGTCGAGTCACCCCGAGACTCGCCGAGTCCAACCACTCTGAGTCTACTCGCACCCAACTCACCGAGTCATCCCTTGACTCACCGATTCTCGACTCAACCAGAAAATATTGGGACTCTTCGACAAGACTCGCCGAGTCCAAGAACAGACTCGTCGAGTCTAAAGCTATCTTCATCCTACTCGCCGAGTTCCAGCTCATCTTCAAGCAACTCGTCGAGTCCACCGTTGTGACTCGCCGAGTACCACCGGTCTGAATCCATACAGAAGCATCCCATGCCGTGCAATTGATCCAAAACATAGATCTAGCCTCCTACAACCCATCCATCACGTAAAATGGCAAACTTTACGTGAATCCATGAAGATCTAGGCATAATACACATTAGAGCTAAGGTTTGGGACAAGATAGCTTCACTACATACTCAATCACAGGGACTTTCAGGCATTCCAACCCTTCTCTATTCCAGATCTAAGGTAGCAGCCTCAGATCTAACCTTTAGACTCCAGAACACCAATATATGTGATCTCAACACCCCCAAAAGTGAAGAATCTAGACAATAGCAGCTCAAGAACGAGATATTACCTTCAAAGAATGCCCCAACAACAATGAAACTCGAATCCAAGCAAAACCCTTTGATCCAAGTCTTTTCTTCTTTATGATTTCTTCAGCTAGCACTTCTCCAAGCTCCAATTTGCCCAACAATGGTGTTCCTCCACGAAATTAGGGTTTCTGGGGCTCAAGGGGAATCAAAGAGGCTGGGGAGGAAACACAATGTTCTTTACATAGAGCTCAATCCCGAGAATTAGGGTTTTTCTCCACTCAGCACCTACTCGCCGAGTCCATCTTTGGACTCGCCGAGTAGGCCACTTGACACGCGACCAAAGTCGCGACCCTACTCGCCGAGTCCATCCATGGACTCGCCGAGTTGCCCTCCAAAACTTACACTTTTAGCCCTTCAACTCTACCCTTGCTATTCCGGGATGTTACATGTAGTAGACTTCTTTTTCCAATTCTTTACAAGATTCATATAAAACTAAGTGTTTTAGTTCTGAGATATCATATTCATGTTCACTCTTGATATCTTAACATCTTTTCATCTTTTAACTTTTATACTAAAAGATGCCTCCACGGAGAAACCCAAGGCGTGTCAATGTTAATGAAGTGCCAACCCCACCTCCCCCACCACCTCCTCAATTTGACGATGCCACAATTTAGGCGGCGGTCACTGCAGCTGTTGCAGCTGCTATGTATCAGATAACTACCACTGGCGCTAGTGGATCAGGAGTTGGTGCGCATCCCTCCAACCATGGTGAAAATCACACACACTAACGAGAGTTTACTCATAAGGACTTCTCAAACGCCCAACCTAGGACCTTCAACGGGACTGTGGGTGTTATGGGATTAAGGAAATGGATTGAGAAAATAGAGGTAGTGTTCGAAATCTGCTCTTGTTCGGAGGGTAGTAAAGTTAAATTTGTTGCTTGTACCTTTCTAATAGAGCCCTAACATGGTGGAACAGCCATGTTAAGTCACTGAACCTGGTAATGGCTAGCTCTATAAGTTTGGAGAACTTAAAGACCATGTTGATAAGGGAGTACTATCTGCGGGGTGAAATTCAGAAGCTCAAACAAGAGCTTTGGGGTCTTACTATGGTTAGTTCAGACATAAAAACCTACAAAAATTGGTTATGTGACTTAGCAATCCTATGTCCAAAAATGGTTGCTCTGGAGAGCATGAAGATTGAGAGGTACATTTGGGGGCTATCGCCCCAGATTCAGGGAAGTGTCATTGCTTCCAGGCCTGTTACCTCTGACCAGTGTTCTAAAAGGCATGCCATGGCGCGCGCCAAGGCGCGAGGCGTGGCTCCACCATTACGAAAAGCCTCATAACGTTGCTGTTAGGCGTGGCATGTGGCAAGGTGTGATATGGCGTGCCATGGCGCGTTATGGCGTGTTATGACGCGTGTTTTTTCGTTTGAGACACAGTTTTTTGCTCTTTGTTATGTCTTTTCTAATCGGAGATACAGGTATTGTGGTTTTCATTAAATTTTTGTTACTTGTTATTGATCTAACACTTACAAAAAGTAGTTATATTTAATATAAATTTATATTTATGTGGTAATATAATTTTAAATTAATACAAAATCGCCGCCTTACATCACGCCTTGAAAAACACCATGGCTCGCCATGGCTCATTAAGCTTGAGGCCTTACCTTGCCACCATGCCACGCCTCACGCCATTTAGAACCTTGCCTCTGACAGTGCCAAAGAGTTGGCAAAGTCTCTTATTGATCACGGAGCTCGTCAAAACTTAGCGGTTGCTGCCTTAGAACTAAAACACAAGAAATGCTGGAATAAGAGAAATGACAAATCTTCTCAGTAACCCTCAAAGAAGCAACAGTTAGTGGAAGTCCATGCTGCTACTGTACCAACTGTTGTTCCTGCTAACCATACTCCAACTAAGCGTTACGCTGGTAAACTCACTAAATGCAACAAGTGTAATTTTCACCTCAATGGAAATTGCCGAGAAATGTAGTGTCTGAACTGCAATAGAAAAGGGCATACTGCTCGATTCTGTAAATCGCCACCCCAACCGATTAACTAAGTACCTACCGCTGGAGTAGGTCAAGCATGTTATGAATGCAGTAAAGTTGGAAATTTCAAAAGAGATTGTCCGAAAACCAGAAATGCGGGTAGAGTTGGAAGAATACTGGCAATCAGTTATGAAGAAGCTGTGGTAGACCCTACGATAGTCATGGGTACATTTCTTCTCAACAATACTTATGCATGCATTCTATTTGATTGTGGTTTTGAGAAGAGCTTCGTGAGCCATAATTTTGAACACCTACTAAAAAAAACTCCCAACCACTAAATCAAAACCTTCACAGTAGAAATGACCAACAGGAAATCCGAATACACTAACGATATATACATAGGATTTACCATTACCCTGAATAACTTTTCTTTCCCAATAGACCTTATGCCGGTATTTATCAAAAGTTTCAACATGATTATTGGTATGGATAGGTTATGTTCTAACCATGCAGACATCCTATATTACGAAAGATTCGTATGCCTAAACTTTCCGAACAATGAAACCCTTATCATGTACGGCAGGAAAACTGGATCGAACTCCAGATCATTTCTTGTATCAAGGCACAAAGTATCTTCGCAAGGAGTATTGTGCTTTCTTAGCTCATGTGGTAAGAAAAAACAAGCAGTGAAAGACATCGCAAGAATTCCTGAGGTATGCAACTTTCCTGACATATTTCTCGACGATCTCCCAGGATTGCCACCTGAACGACAAGTCGAATTCAAAATCGACTTAATCCCTGGGGCTACCCTTGTAGCCAAATCCCCCTATCGTCTTACACCATCAGAAATATAGGAATTGTCCAGCCAGCTGAACGAACTCCTTAATAAGGACTTCATAGGTAAAAGTTTCTCACCATGGGGAGCACCGGTCTTGTTCGTGAAGAAAAAGGATGGAACATTTCACATGTGCATAGACTATCGCGAGCTAAATAAACTTACCGTTAAGAATTGATATCGTCTGTCTCGCATTGACGATCTGTTCGACCAACTTGAAGGTGCGAGCTACTTCTAGAAAATAGATTTGAGATCTGGGTATCACCAATTACGTATTTTGCAGGAGGATGTTCCCAAAAAAGCGTTTAGAACTCGTTGTGGTCATTACGAGTTTGTAGTGATGCCTTTTAGATTGATGAATGCACGTGCTGTGTTCATAGACCTAAAGAATAGAGTTTGTTATCCGTACCTGGACAAATTCGTCATAGTCTTCATTAACGACATCCTTATCTACTCAAGAAGCGAATAGGAGCACGGCTAACAACTTCATCAAGTATTTGAAAACTCTGAGAACTAAGAAATTTATGGAAGTTCTTGAAATGTGAATTTTAGATCAGGAAAGTAGATTTCCTGGGTCACATGGTTAGTTTGTAGGGAATACACGTGGACCCATCCAAAATTAAAGCAATTGAGAACTGGTTAGCACCCAAAACACCTACAAAAATTCGACAATTCTTAGGTCTTGCTGTCTATTATCGCAGAATCATCCAAAATTTCTCTCGAATTGGTAAACCTATTACCACCCTGATACAAAAGGGTGTAACTTTTAGTTAGGGAGAAAAGGAAGAAACAACGGTCCAAACGCTGAAGCGAGCTTTGTGCAGTGCACTGATCTTGTCTCTACCGGAAGAAACAGAGGATTTTGTAGTGTACTGTGATGCTACTAACCAAGGGCTTGGATGTGTTCTTATGCAATGAGTAAATGTTATATCCTACGCCTTGAGATAGTTTAAGACGCATGAGGTCAACTATACAATGCATTGCCTTGAGCTAGGAGCAGTGGTATTTGCTCTGAAGATATAGAGACATTACCTACATGGCACGAAATGCACAGTATTCATGGACCATAAAAGTCTCCAGCATATCTTCGACCAAAAGGAGCTAAACATGAGAAAACGATGTTGGGTAGAGTTACTGAATGTTTACAAATGTGAGATTCGTTATCACCATGGTAAAGCCAATGTAGTAGCTGATGCCCTTAGCAAAAAAGAATATTCGAGACGTCGAGTAAAGTCGTTGAGCATCACGATCCATTCACATCTGTCTACACAGATCAAAGAGG
This sequence comes from Lactuca saligna, assembly GCF_052625555.1. Lineage (NCBI taxonomy): Eukaryota > Viridiplantae > Streptophyta > Magnoliopsida > Asterales > Asteraceae > Lactuca > Lactuca saligna. The sequence continues at coordinate 79,957,465 of NC_136424.1, read as the reverse complement.
CTCAATTTGAGGCCTTAAAACCCAAAAATATAGTAGGTAAAACCCTGATAGGAATGGATAAGATCTTCGAAGTAAGGGATCATGGAGTATATTGCTTCATGAACCGGATCTGGACACCAATGTTTGGTGGTTACAGAGACATGGTTATGAATGAAGTACACAAAGCCTGACCATTCATCCAGGTTCAGAAAAGATGTATCTGGACCTCAAGAAGTTGTATTGGTGGCCTAACAGGAACGCTGAAATTGCTACCTTTGTGGGCAAGTGCCTTACTTGTGCCAAAGTTAAGGTAGAGTACCAGAAACCTTCAAGTATTTTGCAACAACCTGAAATCCTTGAATGGAAGTGGGAGCAGATTATGATGGATTTCATAACTAAGTTATCCAAGACATCGGGTGGTTATGATACGATCTGGGTAATCATCGATAGATTGACCAAATCTGCACACTTCTTACCAATAAAAGAAAACGACAAGATTTAGAAGCTAACAAGAACTTACATCAGGGAAATAGTGAAACTGCATGGTGTGCCAATATTTATTATCTCAAACCGAGATAGTAGATTCACCTCTCGTTTCTGGCAGTCTTTACAAAACTCTATGGGAACTAGGCTGGACATGAGTACAACCTACCATCCACAAACTAATGGAAAAAGTGAGAGGATGATTCAAACTCTAGAAGATATGTTGCGAGCTTGTGTGATAGACTTTGGAAAGGTATGGGATACTTATTTACCGCTTGTCAAATTCTCTTACAACAATAGTTATCACACTAGCATAAGGCTACTCCTTTTGAAGCCCTCTATGGCCATAAGTGCAGATCACCTCTGTGCTAGGTTGAAGTGGGTGATACGCAGCTAGCTAGAGGTCAAGCTCCTGATAGTACTCTCCTTGGTCCGAAAATCATTCATGAAACTACAAATAAAATTGTACAAATTCGGGAGTGACTTAAAGCTTCCAGTGATAGACAGAAAAGCTAAGCTGACAAAAGAAGAAAACCTTTGGAATTCCAGGTGGGTGATCGCGTCTTGTTGAAGGTCTCACCCTGGAAGAGCATGATATGCTTTAGAAAGCGTAGCAAGCTAAACCAAAGGTACATAGGACCATTAGAGATTCTTGCTAGAATCGGTCCAGTAGCTTACAAAATCCGACTACCTCAAGAACTAAGTAACATTCATCCTACCTTCCATGTCTCTAACTTGAGAAAGTGCTTATCCGACGAGACTCTTGTAATCCCACTCGAGGAAATCGAGTTAAATGAGAGCCTCAACTTTGTGGAAGAACCCGTAGAGATTCTAGACATGGAAGTTAAGAGAACTAAACAAAGTTGTATCCCGATAGTGAAGGTTCGCAGAAATGCAAAACGGGGACCGAAATACACTTGGGAGCGGGAGGATCAAATGAAATAGAAGTACCCACATCTTTTTCCCTAGTCTGTCTATAATGTGTTAGTCCTAATTTCGGGAAGAAATTCTCACGGGGGGATAATTTAACATCCCGTTATTTTCTTGTAGAAATTTAAACATGGTCAAACTAAAGTCAACTAAAATTTTATTCTATCTTTTATACAGTAGAGTAATGTATTTTATGGGTTCAACTATAATATTCAAAGTATTGTTGTGTTAAGAAGAGTATGGCTTGAAATCCGAGAGATCCCGTATGCCTTTTCTTCTTTTCCTTCGGACCGTACACCAATCTCGGCCATAAACGAGGACCGCAAACACTACGGTTGTAAATGAGGCCGCAAGCTGCTTCGGGCCGTATACACTACGAACCATAAACGCTAGCCGACCTCGCAGCCGTGATCAACTTTGGACCACAATCTTGCAAAAGGGACTAAAAGGTGCACAAAATGCACCTAACAAGTCTCCCCAAGCTTAAACCATTCTTGTCCTCAAGAAAGAACAAGAATCGGAAAAAACAAGACGATTTCTAGATGGCAAAAACAAACATAGAGCAAAAGGGGACAGAAAGATCCTTAAAGCAGATAACGAATGCATGCAATGAAAACCATGAAAAAGAAATATATGTACAAAAGAATCTGAAGAAAAATGTACCGAAGAAAAATTCAAAAACACAATGAATTTTTTTATACAAACAGACTTTACATCGATGAGGCTCCGATCACTAATACCTAGGTGACCATTCTACTACCTTTCATGTATCACATACTCCCAAAGTGAGGAAGACCATGAAAATGTGTAACCTAATAATCCAACCATAGTTCTATTTAAACTTTATACCTTAATTAGCTTTGTGATAAAAAATAACACAGTCCAGGATCTTATGTCCTTAAGACTACATAGTCAAGAATTAGAATCGACGCATCCTTACAAACCCATCACGACAAATCAGATTTCACTGAAGCAGTGAGCCCATTTGAAGGGGCCCAACTCCTATTCTTTCACTTTTTCAAGAGCCACAAGTATCATATCACACAATTCTTCATTTTCCATATTTGACTTTGATATGACTTTTGATTTGATTGAACTTGGATTTGTATCTGAATTGTGAGCTTGAGTTCTTCAATCAACTTTTTGAATTTCTTAACATTTCTTCGATTGAGTGCTTGAAGTTTTGATTTGGGTACTGGATATGATATTTTTACCCTTTCTTCCTTCTTGACTGTGTGGATTTGATACTTAATCTCTCTGTTACTGCGAGAGTAAGACGTATCAACAAATAGGTCCGTGTTCTGTGGGTCCAGAGTTATCGATAAAGATTCTTGTTAAACATTCAAAAGAAAATAATCCCAAAGCTGTTATTACCACTCACAAAAACATTTCATTATGCTATTTTTTTATTATCTAAGGTCGGGGTCTCGAATTACGGTGTTTGGGTACCATAGTTATGACAGCTGATTCTACACTTTGAGTAACGATCCGGTAGCTTCAAATTTTTTTTAATGCATGAAAATGAAAATGCATGGACATGATCCTAATGTACAACTCTACCCCTCCTTATAAATGAATAAAAGCATAGTCCCTGATGCTCGGAGAGGACGAAACAACCTACTGAGGAGGAGGAGTAGGCAACGGGTGGTACCTCGGTTGGGTAAGAGTCCAAAACAGTCGCAAGTGCATAAAAATTGAATTTTTAAGCAAACTATAAACGATTAAAGATATTGAAAGAATTTACTGATTCATTCTTGGTGCCTTGCAGTTAGTGGTGAGAACCTCCTTTTCAACCTCCACAAGCTTTCCTACATGAAGTATCAAGCCCAAAAGCACAAAACAAATTGTGAAAGTTTCCAACCTAAGGGTTCTTGGAAGAGAGAAATTATTTTGGGGGTGAGTTATAGGTGAATGGGGTGATAAAAATCCTTTTTGAAACTTAGCTCAATCTTTTTTTTTGCTACTACGTGAACACGGCTCGTGTTGATTTGCACTAAACTGACACAGCCCGTGTTCAACAAAACGGGCTGAAAATGGCATTGGACTTTGAACACGACCCGTGTTAATTTGCACTAAAATGACACAACTTGTGTTGGCGAGTAATTTTTTGGAAAATTTTCAAAAAATAAGCACGACCCATGTTGGATTTCAAGCGAAAATGGGCACGACCCATGTTCGTTTCAGCATGTAAATGCTAAATTTTGGACCCCTGAAATCCTAAATCGTCCCAAAAACATGATTAGTCACCCTGTGATTCATTTTAAAGGTTTAAAAGCATGTTGTAACACGTTTGGAATATTAAAAACCAAATAAATGAAAATGTTTTGAAGGAAAAGATGAAAGTACCCCTAGGTTGCCTCCCGGTTAGCCGCCATTGTTTTAAGTCGTTGGCTGGACTTGGCCCTTAAGATGCATCAATCTAAGTATGTAAGGCTCTCCAAAATGTCAACCTTCTTGCCACCTCATTTAATGGAACATTGAACCCCTCCCCCCCCCCCCCCCCCCCCCAATTCTTTAGATTTCATTTTGCGCACAAACCAAAAAGGACTTAAACCCTTGTTATCATAAATTGGCCACTCAATTTTTTTTATTTGTTTAGGAGTGTAATCAACTACTTTTCTTCCTTTTTTGATAGTTTGCTTGAGTTGACGATCGATTGGATGCTCTCCTTATCTAGAAACACATTATTTAAAAGGAATGGTGGAGTTTTTTATTCTGCCACTTGTGCTTGTTCCACCAGTGGAAGGAGTTTGGCATCTAAAAAACTCCAAAGTCTCCAACACCTTCTTTTTTATATTGAACTCCTTTGCAAGTTCTTTGGTTTTGTTCCTGTTTAAATTTTCTGATAGCTCTAACTCAAAAAATTCGTTGTTAGACAAGTTGAAACCCTTTTCGTTTGAGGGATGGATCATATTCACAAAATTGAGAGATTGAGCACCGGAAGGAACCTTTTTTTCTTCATGAATATTGAAGTTGATACCTTTAAATTTCATAGTTAAAGTTCCATTGTAGACATCAATTTTTGTTTTAAATTTTATAAGAAAAGGTCTACCCAAAAGTATGGAACATAAACTTGGGGAGTCATCATCTCTCGTATCTAGAACATAAAAATCAGTTCGGAAAACAAATTCATTGACCTGCACTAACACGTCCTCTAATACACCCTTTGGGTGTATTATTGACCAGTCGGGAAGTTGGATGATTACACTGGTTTTGCTCAATGTTCCTACGTCGATTGATTTATAAATAGAGTATGGTAGGACATTTATAGATGAACCAAGATCGATCATGGATTGAGGTACATAATGATTCTCCAATTTGCATGGCACATTAATGATACCGGGATCCTTGCACTTTGGGGGCATCCTCTTTTGAAAAACCATGGATAAATTTTCCCCAACTGTTACAAATTCGTTTCCTTTTAATTTCTTTTTAGATACATAAATATCCTTAAGGAACCTTGCATATCTAGGTACCTGCTTGATGGTCTTGAGGAGCGGGATGTTAATTTGAACTTTTTGGAACATTTGTAGGATCTCACTCTCCTCTTGTTCTTTCTTTATGGTCCTTAATCTTTCCGGGAATGGAGCATTTGTGGTTTTAGATTCGGTGATGACAAGCTTCTTTTGGGTTAGTTTATCTTCATTTTTCTCTTCTTTGGTTGCCTTTTCGACCGATATTTCTTCTTCCTCTTCCTCTTGATCAACCAAAATTACTGGACCATTGTAACTCTTTCTGCCTCTCACTGTGATGGCGTACACATTGTGCCTTCGATTTGCTTCAATTTGAGAGGGTAACTTTCCCTGAGACTCTAGTTTACTTACGGAGGTGGCTAGTTGTGAGACTTTTTTCTCTAAGTTATTTATGCTTTCTTTTGTTTCTTGTTAGAAAACTTGTGTACTAGTGACCAGACTCTTCACTATGTCCTCTAGGGACATACTTGACGAACCTACTTGTTGAGGTGGTTGTTGTGGGTGCCTTGGCTAGAAATTTTGAGGTTGAAAAAGTGGAATTTGTTAATTTTAAGGAAATGATGGTCTTTGTTGATAACCCCCATTTGGATTTCCTCCCCAACATTGACTGTTGTTCCACCTTTAGTCGCCCTGTGGTTACTCGTATCCTCCTTGAGTTAACCTAGAATACCCTCCTTAGGCTCTTGCTTCTTCATAATCCTCCTCTTGAAGTTGAGGGAATATGTTGGTTGGGTACCCCACTTGAGTGTAAATACCACAAGATCGGGGTGTGGGCAGTACACATTTATCTTTAGCTAGCATCATTACCACTTTTATAAGCTCAAACAATTGAGCTTCAATTTGATGAGTTTAGACTTCTTTTACACCTCGGGGTGCATCTGTGTACCATTTCTCATCATGACCCGAATTCTTAGACTCTTCATACATGTTCCTGACCAGGTTGCAAATTTCAGTAAGAGTCTTGTCAGGTAAAGATCCACCATTTGAAGCATTAAGCAACCATCTTCCCTCTGGAGTCATACCTTCAATAAAGTATTGAAGAAGTTGATATTCAGTGATTCCATTCTTTGGACAATGGGCACATAACTTATTTAATATCTCCCAATATATGTAGAAGGCTTCCCTTTTATGGTGCTTAATCTCTGGGAAGTAGTTGTCCAAGAAGAGGCGTGCAAGGTCTACCCATGTGTTGATCGTCCCCAATGGATAGATATAAAGCCAATCTTTTTTCGAGTCTTGCACTGCAAAGGGGAATGCCCTAGGCTTGATTTGGTCCTCCGTTACATTGTGTGGTTTCATGCCAATACACACAACATGAAACTCTGTTAGAAAATTTTGGGGATATTCATTTTCTAGGCCTTTAAAGGTTGGGAGAAGGTGGATTAGATTGGATTTTAGTTCAAGGTTTGTGGCTGCTAGATAGGTGATGGAAAGAGTTTGTTGAGTAACCTTACCCATTGGTGAAGGGTTTTCTCAAGTAGTGGATTTGGAGGACCTTAATTCCCTCCACGGTTATCTCCCATGGTATGAGTAGGAATTGAAGTTTATGTGGGTGTGGATGTTGGGATGTTATGAGTAGGTGAAGAGGGTGGAGTGGTACTTTTGGATGAGGATGGTAGATTTGAGAGTGAGAGGGTTTTTGTTTTAGTTTCTGACACACTTGAGAGGGGTATGTCCTCCCAAATATTGATGACTAGAGGGGTAGATTATGAAGAAGTACTGAACCCAGTCACCTCTTACAAAGCTTAGCTTGCTTTCATAACCTCTTTGCAATCTTCTTTATCTCTGTGTTAATTGGAAATGGTGTACTTGTACAAAAATTTCTTGGCATACACAATTAACTATATTGTTCCCTGACAACGGTGCCAATTTGTTAGGTTGTCAAACCCAACAAACATTAGGGGTACAATATACTCCAAACGAACACTTTTATTTTTCACTAAAAGGTATTACAAAGAAAGCAAGGTCGAACCACAGAGACACTGGACAATCAGTATATACTTCGTTGTGCAATGTACTTTGGTTACCAAAAGTAAAAAGGGGGTTTTATAAATGATAATTTAAGTAAAAGATTAAAGAAAAAATAAAGGTGTTAACTAATTGAAATAAATTCAAATTTCATGAAAGACTCCAACTCCATGTATGACAATATAGCAATGTGATTCAAAGATAACATGAAATGCACTCAATTCTACCTAAGTTGGTACTTGAAAGTGTGAACAAGCTCTAACACTTCCCATTCACTAAGTTTTCAAATTTAAAATAAGCTCTTTGAAAATAATCTAACCTTCTAGTTTAAGTCCAAACAAGCCCTTAGATAAAAATCGAAAGGTTGGAATAAGATTTATGTGAATGTTCCAAACAAAACTTGATACTCCTCACAAGCTCGATAGTGTAAGGGTATGTGAATAAGATTTGCACTGGATTTATTCAAAATAATTCAATTTAGCGCTTCTTACTTAGTCTAATTTACAAAAGAATTACGGATTTTGCAATTAGATAAATACAATGACCTAACCCTAATTCAAATGGCCAATAAGAATTACAATTAGAATCAAGCATTCAATTAAGTCAAAATCAAATTCACTAGATAGAAATTGAAAGCAAAAATCAAGTCATATAATTGAAATCATAGCTAAATAGTCAAAAAATGAAGTTGGAGAAACCAAGGTTCTAGCCACACATGGCTAGAACAATGAACAAGTCTAGAAAAGATGAAAAAGTCTGCATACGAGACTTACAAATTCTAAGACAAATGTTTCCAAATGATTAGAATCGAAACCTTGCAAAAACCTTCGAAATTTCTCTTTTTTCCATGCTATTGAAATGGGGTCTCCCCTTAAAAGTGACCCTAATCTCGTAATATGAAAGTTAGGAAAAACTGCCAAAAGTTCGTTTTCGTTCCAAACACGCACTGTCTCGAAATAGAGTAAGTCAACATAGTTCGTGTTGGGTGGGAGTATGCAAGCTGTCATCAGGTCTTCTACCAATGTACAATGCTAAAAAACGCTCATTGGACCAACATGGCCCATCCAATCTTGATCTTTCCAACTTTTCCTTTTTGCATCCTATCATCCCAGAATCTTTACTCATGCTTCCCGGCACCTCCCAAAGTGCATTTCAACCTCTAGTTTACCTGAAAAGACCTTAAAGGCATGCAAATACGGTTGTTCTAGAGACTAACAAGTCTTTGATGAAATGCAAGAAAAATGAAAAACAACTATGCTAAATAAATGCACAAAAGGGACTAAAAGGTGTGCAAAAAGGTGCACAAAATGCACCTAAAAAGTAGCATAAAGAAAATTCAAATTAATAAATCATTATGGGGATATGTGCTCCCTGTAACTTAATTCAATCTAAAGATATACTTATTAACCATCAAAGAAAATTAAAAGCTTATAATATCTCCCTTCTTCTTCAATAATGGTTTGAGAATTCGAATGTCACCTATGAGTTTCAATAATTATGTCAAAATGTTATTAAGTGTTTGATTAAGTCACACATTAATCTCTTAATCCCAAATATGGACTTTTATAGTTTCAAAATCTTCCTTATTTTATAACATGAACGTAGATAATAACCAGACATAATTTGGAGAATGTATACAAAAGTTATGAGAAAAACAATTTTGGAGATAAGAGTCCCCCCCCCCCCCCCCCCCCCGGTGCTCATTGATGAACAGACTAAAAGTGTTGAAAAACTGATTTTCTTATCTAATTAAGCATTGTAGTTTGTTCATGTTGCCTCCTAACTCTACCGAACATCAATAGCCATTTATGACATAAATAATTCCAAATATCATTATTTCATCTCAATTAATCCCTGTCTTATTATTGCCTTGATGATTAAGATCTTTCAATGTCACAAGAGTTATAGTGAAGCTATTCAAGAGGAGTCAAACAAGTCAGCAATGCTCATTTGAACTCTTATATTTCTGAATTGACAAAATATCTGCAAAGTAACCATGTGGAATCCACTTGAACACGAAACATCCAACAAATATGTGTCCATTGTTGCAAGAGGAACCGACTCTAGTAAAGCCTGTCGGAAGCTATAAGAATAATTTTCAGTAGAAACAACAATATTAGATGCCACCCAGATTTCATCAACAACGAAATCATCAGCAATCGAATTTTTAGCCTAACTTTCAAAATATCAATTAGCAAAACTAACAGAGTCAAAATTTTCAGAAGCAGAACTCGCATCATCAACCCAACATTTCAAGTGTGGCTTTAAAAGATATTGTAAAGAGTGATTCCACGAGTACCCAAACATTTCAGAAGGAAACCAGAGCCAGTATCAAGAATATGGAAGAGTAGGTGTCTTAACTTGCCACTTTTGTGGGTCGTTTGGAATCTCAAGGAAAGTTATCGGGGCACACTGAAAACAATCTAAAACATAATTTAAGTGTTATTTCCTTGAGAAGTGGAAAAAGTTATGGAGATCCAGGTGCATCTAAACCAGAAAAAGTGGTTGATCAATAATATGAAGAAGTTCTAGTTGAAGAAGAAGATGTAAAAGAAACAGAAAAAGTTGATGAAGAGTATGAAGGGGTGTTGGTTGGAGAAGATTCTAAAGAGGATAAAAGAACATGTACATCACAACCAGCTAAGCATAATTTGATGGAGTACAAGCCCCTACCCCCATTCCCATCAAGACTAAGAAATACATCTTCCAAAAACATGGCATATTGAGGGATGTGTTTGATAACTTCTAAAGAGAGGATGAAGACATTGTGGAAATTTTTTATAAGGTTGAGGTAAATATCTCACTTTTAGATGTTATCAAACACATCCCTCGATATGCCATGTTTCTGAACGATTTATGCAATTTGAAGGAAAAAAATGAAATTTAATGAAATTATCAAAGTTGGTGAAAATTTTCTGCCATTTTGGAAAAGGGTTTACCTCCAAAGTGCAAGGATTTTCTCTATTCCTTATAAATTGTGTGACCTAAAATTTTCTAATTCCATGCTTGACTTAGGTGCTTTAGTCAATGTGCATCCCTTTTCTGTTTTTGAAACTTTAAAGTTGGAACTATAGAAAAGACCATGATAATTATCCAGTTGGCTGACCACTCGACAATACTCCCAAAAGGTGTACTGGAGGATGTTCGTGTCCAAGTAAATAATATGATATTTCTTACTAGTTTTTATATTCTGGACATGCGTAAGTTGGACGTATCAGATAAAAACTCTATCATTTTAGGATGGCCATTTATGAAAACCGCTAAAACAAAAAATTGATGTTTTTGCTCGTATGCTTTCTATGGAATTAAATGTGGGGATGTGGTGAATTTTAAAATGAATGATTATGATACTTTCGGTAATATTTCTATTAATTATTTGGGTACTAGCAATCATTTATTTGAGGGATTCTGTGAGTTTTCTAATGTTTATGTGCAGGACAAACTTGTAGACAAAAAATTATCCGTTACATCAGAAGATCTGGAAAAAGGTAAGATTTTGGAAAATGAAGAGAAGTTAATTGCTGATAAGAATTTGAACATAATTAAGCTTGGGGAATAGGAGGAGCTGAAATCTGCTGGGGAAAGTCAGAGATGAATCTGAAAGAGAAAAATGATTTTGGGAAAATATAAGATCGGAAAGGTGATTTTAGATACGAATTTGAAAAGAAAAGAATATGAAGAATTCAAAAAGAAGATTTCTAGAAAGAAAAGGAAAAACAGAAAATGAACGAAATTTGAAAATCGGAAGAAAGACTTATCTAATAACAATCTAGAGTCCTTCCAGTTTGCTGAACAAGTTCCAGATCCACCAATCTTTCCATATCTAAATGGATCTGGAGTGACAAGGAAAAGAGTTGAGCTTTAGAGAAGTACCAACCTCACCCGGTAATAAATCTGGTTAGGAGAGTCGAGCCAATGATGTAACATCCTGAATCCCAGGTATAAAAATTTTAAGTTTATAGTCATGTTCTTAGACATACTCGACGAGTTGGAGGCCCCAACTTATCGTGTAGAAACGATTCAGGTCGTGTGACTTTATGAGGTGTACTCGACGAGTTGGAGGACCCCAACTCGACGAGTAGGAGCTAGAAAATGAAACCTTAATTTCTAGCATTTTGCATACTATTGAAAGGGTCATTAGCCTCCCTCATCCTCCCTTACTGTTCCCCTTGAGCTCGGAAAACCCTAATCTCGCCTACTCTCCATTTTTGTGTGTGAAGAAGCTTGAAAGGTGGATTTTGTGAAGAAGGCTTGTAGTCTAAGGAGCTTGGAGCAAAGAGAAGCTTGTGGATCTAACTCTACTTCATCTTGGCATCATTTTGGAGGTAACAATTTGTTACCTTGACTTATCTTTAGCTATATCTATTCATGCATCGGTTTAGGGCCATTTTAGCATATTTTTGAATCATTTCGAGTATTGGTCATGATCTAAAGTTGTAACTTCAGATATGGACTCCTCTAAGTCCCTATAGTCATAAATTTATCAGATTTAGCAAGCTTTGGCCCTTCTCATTGGGTAAAACCTTTCCCTTAGCTTGGTTTTGGCATTTAGGACCATGAATGCATGTAAAGTTTGCACCTTTATGTGGACACCATGACTTAGGAGGTTAGATCTGCAATTTTGGAGCTTTTGGGTAGCTTAAAAACATTTGAATGAGAAAATGGACTGAAGAGACTTGACAAGTTGCATGGTCAACTCGACGAGTCAGATGAAGATTAACCGCTTTGGGTTTTTGCATGGACTCGGCGAGTCAGTGAGACGACTCGACGAGTCAGTTAGGGTTTTCCCAACATTTGGACACGCATGGACTCGATGAGTCGTATCGAAACTCGGCGAGTCAATTAGGGTTTTCATTATTTATCGAGTTTTGGAAGTACTCAACGAGTCAGTAAGCTACACAAGACGAGTTGGGTCAACATCGATTGTTGACCTTGACCGTTGACTTTGAATTTGACCAAAGGTTGACCAGTTTGACTTCTAGGGGTATTTTAGTAAGTTGCGAATTTATGGAAGTGGTCTTATGGTGAATATAGTTGATGGAGTTCGTAGTTGTGATTCGAGAGTTCAATCTTATCACTACATTTTGACATTTGTGAGGTGAGTTTTCCTCACTATACTCAAGGGTCGAAGGCACCAAGGTCGGCCCTTTTTGGATTGCAATCTTGATATGTTATATGCTCGAGTATCTTATGATCTGTTTGATCGGTATCCTAGTAGATAGGATGTTATTAAGTTATTAAGCTATTATGATTTATTATGATCAGTATCCTGGTAGATAGGATGTTATTATGCTATTATGATCTAATAGATCGGTATCCTGGTAGATAGGATGTTATTATGCTGTTATGATATGTTAGATCGGTTTTTCTGTCTATAGACTATTATGTGATTATCTGATATATATGCACATGTTAGATTAGTCTTTGAGGCTTATCTTCTTTGTGCAAGGGCCAATAGACCTGTGCATTCCAACCCAATGGTTGTTGGTCGTGAGTATTCCATCTTGATAATGATTGGACTAATAGTATGTGGGCACTCCAACCCAATGGTTGTGGGCCGAGGGTATTCCATCCCGAGGATGATTGGACGATATTCCAACCCAATGGTTAAGGGCCTGGGGTATTCCAACCTGATGGTTGATTGGACCTATAGTATGAAGTTTGTGATTATGTGTTTATTGTAGTGTGTACGGGTATTTTTGGGGAGCTCGCTAAGGGTTGGGCTTACGGTTTTGGATGTTGTTCTGTCATATCATAATATCAAATATCTGTATGGTATTTTGGGGTCTACTTACTGGCTCCGGCTAATCGTACACTTTGCATCCTCCTTTAGTATTTTGAAAACCATTTGAAAATCTTTTCCTTGATTTGAGACTGGACTTACACGAGTATTCCTCTATTTCCCTCAAACCTAAGCTCTAATACCATCTTGTAACACCCATAAAAATCAAGCCAATTTAAAACTTTTTTTAACCATTCAAAAGCATTAGGTTATAACCCGTACACACAACAATATACACATAATCACAAACAATATACTATGGGTCCAATCAACCATCGGGTTGGAATACCCCAGGCCCACAACCATCGGGTTGGAATGCCAACATATTATGGGTCTAGTTAACCATCGGGTTCGAATGCCCCGAGGGCCATAACCATCGAGTAGGAATGCCCATATACTATGAGTCCAATCATCCTCAGGATGGAATACTCTCGGTCCACAACCATCAGGTTGGAATGCCCATATACTATGAGTGCAATCATCATCGAGATGGAATACTATCGGCCCACAACCATCGGGTTGGAATGCCCATATACTATGAGTCTAATCATCATCGAGATGGAATACTCTCTGCCCATAACCATTGGGTTGGAATGCCTATAACCAATCAAACATGTGCACCTATATCAGATAATCATATAACAGTCTAAAGGGACAACATACTAGGGTCCTATCATCCTCGGGATGGAATACCCTCAACTACCAATCAATCATGTGTACATATAACAGGTAATGTTCTACCAACATACAGACAGTCAGACAAAACTACAAGTTACTAAGCATAACCATCCTATCTACCAGGATATCGATCTAACCTATCATAACAGCAACAAATCCGAATAGTAATTCAAAGGGCCGGCCTTGGTACCTTAGACCCTTGAGTATAGTGACGATAACTTACCTCACAATGTTGATCTAAACTGAAGAATCAAATTCCCGAATCACTGTCTCCCCAAAAATCCTGAACTATCCAAAATAACGAATAATACGTCAATGAACGGGAATATCAATCTTCACAAAGAGTCCACATATAATAATAGTCGATTTTTCCTTTTCTCTAATTTGGGCCAAGGCCCAATACCAAATCCATTATCCACAAGTCCACATATACAAGGCCCATCATTGGCCCAATTTTCCAAATTGGGCCCGACTCCCTAATTGGGACACATTTAAAGATTCACTACCAAAACTGGCCCAAAATATTCTTATCCAGAGAGTCCAGCAAGCCCCATGTCCGACTAGCCCAAAGGTGGCCCAATCCCGAAGCCTAAATCAAAAAAGCCCAACAGGGGGCGTACCGTGGGCGTAATCCTCTAGTACACGGGGCGTACTCCGTCTCACATTAAATGAAAAACAGAACCATTGACTCAGTACGCGGAGCGTACTTCTCTCTACGTGAGGTGTACAAAATTTTGTACCAAAACTCTCATAAGTGCTTAATGGATTAAGCACTTAAGTCCAAACTATAGATCCATCAACCAAATGTGCCTAAGACTCATACAGTCTTGAACTTTAAGACTTTGGATGTCCAAAGAGTTCCTAGTACATGGTCTTAACCCATTAAGACCTTTCTACTACGTGCATGGGACACTTTTAGCTATTGGGTCATCATTTTTATAGCTTAGGACCCTTTCTAGGGTTTGGAAGGACAACTTAACATGTCCTAAACGCATCTTGCTATTGTGGTTCTTGGAAAATGAAAATTGCCAAGAAGCTAAACAAGATAAGATATTGTAACACCCCGTTTATTGAATAATTAAATAAATAAAATTTATGAGTGAATAGAAACCCTAAAATAAATAATTATATATCAAAGGTTGGTCTTGGAGAGCTAATTGTCATAATTTTAGAATTCAGGGGTTAAAAACGTAAGTCCCAGGTTAGTTTTGCAAATATTTATGAAGGCAAGGACTAAGGGGTAAATCTTGGGACTTCACTTGAAGAGATTTTGGAGACATAGGGGCTATTTGGTAAATTTCGTACTTAATGTGTAATGGATTTTAAGGTTGAGGGTTGAAATCGTAAATTATGGATTAGTTTTGAAAGAAATGTGAGAATGGGGGACCATTTGTGTCATTATGGGCCAAAGATTAATGGAGCCGGGTATATAGCCTTTCATTCGCGTCCATACCCAAACCCTAACTCCCACTTTATGTTGCAACCGCCACCCCTCCTTCCTCCATCGTTCGACCGCCACCACCTTTCACCCCCTCGTCTGTTCCGATCAACCAAGACTATGACGACCTCCTTCATGATCGGAGAAATGGATGACCATCTGGGGCTAGTAGGCAATCCTCCAACGTTGTGGGGTTCTTACTCACAGCCATCACTGCGCCGATGCCGCTGAAGACAGAGCTGCCGATGAGGACAAGAGTCGTCGCCTCTTCGCTGCTACTGCTGTGCTTGGTGGGTTCGAACCACCTTCTTCCATCTCTATTTCCTTTCCGATTGCAGCATCACCACTATCATCTGGAGGCTGGCCCCCTCCGCCCGTTGCATGCCACCGTAGGTTGGTAGTGGGTTCGTGGAATCGCAAAGAGGATGCGTGAGGGTTGGTGTAGAAGGGTCGAATGAAGCAGATGCGTCTTTTCTGATGAGCGCAACCCACAGTAGCCGTTAGTTGCCGCTGATGTCCGCCTCTTGGGTCTCCGTTGTCACCTCATGCCACCAGGTGGGTGGCTGGGGTCGTTTTGTGAACAGATATGGTGTATGCGATGTTATTGGTTGGAACTCAAGAGAACCACCGCCATGTTCAGCCACCTGCCACCATAAGGTGGCTAGGTGTGTATATGTTATTTACGAGTTTGTGTAGGTTATTGTGTTTTGGTGTGTTTTCGGATATTGTGTTGTAATATTATAATCGATCGGAATACTAAGAAAACTCTAAACCACCACCGGCCGCCATGTCGGGTGGCGGTGTGCCTTGTTCGGTTCGTGATTCGTTTGGATGTTGGACAAGAGACTACTAAACCCTAATGGGCCTAAAGAAACCAAAGTGGCCCAATAAATCCCTAATCGACCCAATAAGGCCTAAAGTGACCTTGAAGCCCAACAAATGGATTAATGGGCTAGTATTAGGGTTTGGAAAACCCTAATGGCATAAAACCTAATCTTGAGAATTAATCGGGATACACACGAGATTATTTAATAACTTGAAATATTAAATAATAACTATTGGCAAATTAACCTAAAGCAATAATGGACTTAATGGATTAAGTCCTTAATGGATTGAGTCCTTAATGGGTTAAGTGAGAAACACTTAACCCTAATTGTCATTTCATGTGAAAACCTTAAATTCACTTGGACCTTGATTTGGGCCTTCCTATTAGGCTTTGGTGAATGGACTATTAATGGGCTTTTCAAGAATAAGTAAATGGACTAAATAATTGTATGGTTTTATGATAAGGTCCATGTAAGAGTCTTGGGCCTAATTTGGAAAATTGGGCCATAGATAAGCCATAATTGGGCCTTCATGATTATGTGATATTGGATCATGAGAATTGGATTGGAATAATGGGATGGGCCTTAAGGAAAGACCATGTAGAGGTTCGGGCCCAATTTAGAAAATTGGGCCATATGTTGGACTTTGGCCCATTATTTTACTTTTGGGTTTTTGTGGTGTGAGTTAGACCTTGGGCTTGGAACCCAATTATTAATTAGGTATTGTTTTATGTTGACAGTGTGGGAATCTGTCAACCAACAGCTGGGGTTGTATTTGCGGGACTTCAGTAGTGCCAAGTGAGTTATCCTCACTATAATAAGGGGTCTAAGGCACCAAGGCCGGCCCATCTGATTTGATATCCTAGTAGTTATTGTTATGTTGAGTTTGAGTTAGGGATGCATGCCAGTTGATGTGCTAGTCGGGTAGATCTGTAGGACTGCTTGTGATACTGATTGATTACCTGTATATGCATTTATCTGTTTCATGTTGATGTGTTATGTGGGGTGGGTTGAGGTTGTACTGCTCCGTGTGGTAGCCAACAAACCCGAGAGTATTCCATATATGAGCTGAGGGCCCGGTAGGAATTCCAGACTCATACTGAGGACTCAAGAGAATTCCAGATACAAGCTGAGGGCCCGGTAGGCATTCCAGACTCGTACTGAGGGCTTGATGGCATTCCAGATACGAGCTGAGGGCCCGGTAGGCATTCCAGACTCGTACTGAGGGCCCAGGGGTAGTCCAACTTGTAAAGCTGTGGACACAGTGCATGTTGTTCTGTTTTTGATTGATATGATATGCTAATGTTGATATTGCTATGTGGATTGTATGTGTATCGGTATTTTAGGGGTAACTCAGTAAGCTTTTGGGCTTACAGTTTCAGTTTATTGTTTCAGGTACATCAGGGGATCGTGGCAAGGCAAAGGCGTGATCATACAGCTCCTCATGTTTTATGATATGGTTCTATGGATACTCTGATGTTTAAACTATATTGAAAACATTTTGTAATAACTAACGGGTTTTGAATTGTTTAAAAGTTTTAAATTTGCTTGAATTTTTCAGGTGTTACAGATATACTCAAAATAATTGCCGAGCTAGAAGCTTTTTTTACCTCATGGAGCTTCTAGAGGTTCAGAGAACTTCAGATCTTCAAGCTTGCCTTCCTTCTCCAACTATTTGGTGCAACACCTTCTCCTTCAAGTGCTTAAAACAAACACAAACTCACACTCACACACAAGGCTAGGGTTTGGGACGTCTTTAGGGTATGGAGGCTAAAAGTCATTGGAGAAATGAGCCATATGGATGTTTATATAGCACCCAAAAGCTATATATTAGGATTTCCTTCTAACATGAGTACGTCCAACGTATAAAAGTGTACGTCCAGCGTACTAGGGTACGCCTAGTATGCTCAGTGTACCCTTATGTACGCTCATCGTACTTTTCCATATCCAAAATTACAATTTAGCCCTTAGGCTTCTCATGGTTTCACCCGTCTATCCCCAAGGACTATAAATGAAAAATCTTGGGATGTTACAACTCTCCCCTACTTGAACTAGGCTTCGTCCTCAAAGCCTACTGTGGCGAACTATTCAGGATAATGCTCCCGCATCTTTGGGCTCTGGAACCTAAGTCTACTCGGATCCTTTCCGATGTTGCCACTGGTCTCTCTACATAGTTCAAGTGCTCTCCGACCTGAACATCATCTAGTGATACAACCGCCTACTCATCCAATACGCACCTTTGTAAATGTTACACAAGAAAAGTGTTGCGAATCTGACTAAGATTCTTTTGAAGGTCTAACCTAGATGCCACCTTGCAATACCTGACAATAATCATGATGATCCAAAGTATCGGAAACCTAACTTTCCCTCTTCCTGAAACAAACTCTTTTTGTACTGATAGGATAGTGCATCCTTCAGCTCCCGGAATAACATACGTAATGAACCCACTAATAAGTATGAATAGTTATGCCTGGCTTAATAAGCCTCAGGCTGGAATACCAGGCATGCCTATGACGGGTCTAGTCATTCCTAGGATAGAATACCCTTTTATCATACGCATGTTTGGTCCAATCAACCCTCGGGTTGGAATACCAAACATGTTAGGTCCAATCAATCATAGGGTCCGATCATCCTCATGATGGAATACCCTAGATTGGAATACCTTTATGAACATAACTTGGGTCTACACATAACTAAAGATCCATGGATCTATTATTGCGTCTCATTCACAATCCTCTGATTCATCACAACCAAGTACAACTCACTCAAATCTCAACAGTACATCCATTCCGAATGCGCTCTAACAACAAACATAACCATCACAATCTCTATGCCCATAACCTATGACTGGAATACCCTTACATGGTCCTCATCATAGGTTTGGATTGCTTCTGAGCCCATAACATGAGTTTGGTATGCCCTCTCCGACCCTTAGCTCTTGACCGAAATGCTCCCGATAACCTATCGACACTGCTGTCGTCACTTCAGTTGCCTAACAATCCATCCTGGAGATACCCACCTCCTTTATTGCCCAAGAAGGCCTAATCAATGTCCTTCACAGTGTCAACAAGTGCCACATTACTAAAACCTCACCATACACTATCCACTTATAGAACAAGTTGCTACCCCAGAGTGTTTGCAAGCTCTCATTCATAACCACCAATAGTTCCTAAGGGTATTCTATAGGTGATAACTAGCAAGCACGTATGTAACATCCTAAAATTTAAGACCGAGTTCTTAATTTAATAAAGTAAATAAATGAAAAATGATTTAAATAGTTAAATCATCAACGGATAATCATATCATTAGTTGATATGATGTTTAGAAAGCTATAATTGAAAATAATAATAGTTTTAAAAGTCAAAGGACTAAAAGTGTCAAATCAGAAATGTAGAATGAGTTGACCAAATGGTTGACTCAGATAGTGGAAAGGACTGTAAAAGTTATATGATGGATGGAGAAGGACTTATTATGTCAAAACTTAAGTCAATATCACAAATATTGAGGCTTGGTGGGTTTTGGCCAAAATGCTCAAACTAGAGGGACAAAATGTGAAAAATGGGAAAATAAGATGCACACCCTCTCATTTCATTTCCCAGATTCGTGTTCTTCATCCTAGAGACTTCTCTAATGGAGATTTTCCATCCTCTATCATCTAAGGTTCAGTTCAAGTGGTGAATTTAGCAAACAAGAAAAGGAGAGAAGGATTCAAGGCCTGCAAAGTAAAAAAAAAAACACCACCCCATTTAGCTTAAAATTCGAATTGATGAAGGGGATGAACCC
The DNA here is from genome assembly GCF_052625555.1 of Lactuca saligna. Lineage (NCBI taxonomy): Eukaryota > Viridiplantae > Streptophyta > Magnoliopsida > Asterales > Asteraceae > Lactuca > Lactuca saligna. The sequence continues at coordinate 79,938,127 of NC_136424.1, read as the reverse complement.
CAATGTCGAATTTGATTTGGTTTAATGATTAGGGTTTTGGTTTCTAACCTCCCTTGAGTTGTTTTGATTATCCTAATCTCAATCCAATCATCCCAATGATAGATTTGAGGATTTAGGTGAAAACCCTCATGAACCCTAGAAATTCAAATTGTGGATTTCATGTTTATATGTTAGATTTGGAATGGATTCAATGACCTCGATGATGTTTCACAGCAACAAATCCAATTATAATTCTCATATTCATCAATGATGGTAGAATCAAACATAAAGATGGGTTTTAGAAGGTTATGTGAGAAATTGTGATGAATACAATGTAATTCTTAGAATGTGAGCATTTGATGAGTATATGATACTCATAATCATGAGTTGATACTAACAATATGATTTGAATGCAATAACATGAAGGATTGGATGGTCTATAGTTGAATTTATGGAATAATTGGACATAAGGGTATTTTGGGAAATCTATTGTTAATTTCATAATGAATCTCATATATGAAGTGGATGATATTCATGAACATGAATTGACACTCAAGAAGTGATAGTGAAACATAAACATGAAGGATTGTTAGCTAATATGCATCTCTAGTGATTTTTATGACCCAAGGGTAATTTTGGAACATGGGTTGGAATTGAGAATTCGATAGTTACATTGGACATTTTCAATGTTAATTAAGGTTTTATGTGCTTGACAACATTTAGTTGAGTGTTCAATAAGTTGGGAACAAGCCTTGTGAGCTTTGAAATGTTCAACTGAAAAATGGACTAGTTTACCATTCTTTTAAACACTTTAGGATCATCTTGATCTAAAGGTTTCAATGAACACATAATGGATTCAGTGGAGTGTTTTAAGATGATAAAACACCTCCTAAACATGTGTGAGAACCTAACTCAATGGTACAAAGTGAATGGGAAAAGGGGATTCAAGAACTATGCAAAGTAAGGTGTTATTCTGAGAAAAGTAGAGTTTTGAGTGTATCCAGACATGAAAACATGCCCCGTGTAAATGCAGGCTTTAATTTACATGGCCCGTGTGAATCCCTAACTTCGAGACTTTCTTGTTTTCTTCATAACTTTTGCATACGAACTTGAATTTACGAACGGTTTTCGCCTATATTCATATTTTTAGATGAGGAATGATATAAATCATTAAAATTTAGTATTTGAAACTTTGAGTAGTATTTTGGTCATTTTAATGAATTGTGTCCATATATGGTGTAGGTAGTGTTTGAAGAGGATCAGTATAGGGAAAAGGAACTAGCAGAGCACTAGCTGACCTATGTGTGATTTAGGTGAGTACGTGTTGGCATTTTTCCCACTTTGGGGTACATGGAAAAATGATTTTATGATAATTAAATGCAATGCTTTGATATATGAAATGTTTTGGAACAAAAGCATGAAATGTATTTGAAAAGGGTATTTTGAAAGTGTGCTGAAAGGAAAGAATGTTTTTGAAAGAAAAGAACATTTTGGAAGATTGAATGTTTTGAAAATATGATTGAAATGTTTTGAAATATAGATGCTTTACTTTTGAAATGATTTTATGATACTAATGTATGAAATGTGTAAAGCATGGAAAGTAATGAAAAGAAATGTAAAGTAATGAAAAGAAATGTAAAGTAATGAAAAGGAATGGAAAGTAATGAAAGGAATTGGAAAGTAATGAAATGAAAACTGCCCGGGCCATGATACCTCGTAAGAGGCACTGGAGGAATCTATCGGGGTGGCGCCTTCCATTCACGAGAAAGATGTCCTATTATGATACCTTTGATTTTCTCTTTCCACCTTGGCTTTGGAAATGATGCCTTGGTGGATTGATTTGTTTTTTCCACCTTGGTCTAGACTTGGGAGTGGTTCTTTTGTTGGACATAGACCCTAAGTTTAAAAATGGCAACAGTTTAATATCGAAATTAGCCGTTAATGATAAAAGAAAATGAAATATGGAAATATGGCTCTTGAAATGAAATGAAAGGAAATGAAATGATAAGATATGAATTGATATTTATGACATGTATGAAATGAGTTTTCCTTGAAAATGCTTGAAAATGTTTTATGGTCTAAAACTATGTTTTGCAAAGATGAAACGTTTTTGATGAAAAAGTGATAAATGTTTTGGGTCTCAAACCCACGTAGCTCACGAGACATTATTGTCTTACGTATCTCTTTTTAATGCCATGTATCTCAGGTTACACTTAAGGAGAGCGGATGATAGATGGAAGTTAGAAGCCAAGTTATAGAGAATGGAGTGGAACTTGATAAGTTCCTTATTATTTTGTATTGATGTAATTCTTATTTTCTTGCTATGGATTTATTGATGCTTAATGGTAGCACCCAATGTTTTAACTTATAAAGGTTTTTGTGGGACAAATTTTTGTTAAATGTGGGTTAATACCTGGATGTTTTTAAAAACCATAGCATATTAAAGTTTGAAAAAAAGTTGGGGTGTTACAACGTGACATACAGTTCCATGGGTTATTATCACTAAACACCATACAAAGTCTTCAGCATGTCTAGACTACCTCAACCCAACCACTCTAAAACCGTTATCCGAACAGCAACAGACAACATCTTCAATGGCTGACGTCCCATCCGAGAATTCCCGATTCTTCCCTACTTAGAGCACTAACCACTACCCACTCGTGGTGAAGATGATATGCGACTTAATCGTCTCAACTGGGTATAACCATACTTAACCTTAGAGGGGTTAACCTACATAAGACAATCCTCTCGATATGAAGTAATCGAACTTTAAGAGAGTCTGAATTCCTACTGATGACCTTTGAATTTCTGAATTACAACCGCTCGTCCTAGACTGGAAATTCTCTATCATAACTCCTTATCCTCGAATGCATCCCTGGATCCTAACCATCTACAATAAATTGACAATAAATTCCACATAACATCTCTTATGTCCTAATGAGTCATGCAGAAAGAAAACAAAAGCTCATAATATAATCATAAACAAATTGATAGGATAAAAGACATACTGATCGCCGCATCAGGTACTGTCCTGGCCTCCTTAGCAATGAGTTGGACGGCACGTCCCCGAGCCCTTGGCAGCTCTACTTTATCCTGACCCTTGTCAATAATCCTCAGGGTATCCGACACTAGAGTCGGTGCTGGCCTGACTGCTAGCAGGGGGCACCGGGCCTTCATATGGCCCACCTACTCACAATGGTAACAAAGTCTAACACTACAACCTGGAGTCTGGTTCCTACACTGCCTTGCGATGTGACCCTCCTTGCCACAGTTGTGTCATCTTGAAGAAGATTGGCAAACCCTATCATGTACGTTGCCGCACTTCCCACAAGTGCGACCCCTCTAACTCTCCTGTCTGTAATCAACGGCCGTAAACCATTTTGACACATGTTAGAACTGCATCAGGGCATGTCTCTTCTCTCTTATTTAAAGATCAATCTCCAACTCACACCGCCTGGCGGCCTCCTGTAAATCTAGAAAGGTATCACATCTCTGCGTAGACACAAACTGTATGATGTCCGTCTTAAGCATGCTTAGATATCGGGTGATCTGAGCCTACGTCGAAGCAAGCTTAGGGAAAAACATCACCCTATTAGTAATCATGCGGGTGATCTCCTTCACCGACTCTGCATCCTATCATAGATCCAATAAATCTTGCGCCGGTCTCTCCCGTTCAACCTATGGGACATAACGCGTACAGAACATATCCCGAAATCGATCCCAAGTAACCGCAGTGCGCTGCTCATCAGAATATGATCCCGTAATCAACCTTCACCAATCCTTTGCTCCAACCTCAAGAGGTTCCGAGCAAACCTGACCTTCTGGTCAGCAGGGCATGAACATCTGAAGAAACAACCCTCCACGTCAGATAGCCACCTCATGGCTACGATCGGATCCCAAGTCCCATAAAAAGTAGGGGGCTTCGTTTTATCGAAGTCCCGATACTTAAAATCCCAATTGGCTCCTCACCCTGCCGATGTTACAGCTGTTGCGGCAACTGTCTCGACAATAGCTGCATAATGCTCATCGAAATACTCAACCATAGCGGTTTTAATAGACTTAACCATCTCCGGCAACTGTCCCCAGACAATATCGATCACCTCCTCCCTGATGATCTTACTAACACTATCTTCTAACACTAGCCTATCCTGGCTGCCAGCTCCCGATCCTGACCCGTGTCCGGTCTTAAATTGTCTCGTAACCACGATTCTGATAATACACTAGAAAGATCTCTGATAAACCATATAATGACAGGGGACCAAATCCCAACCCAACCAAACCCTAGGGGTTGTGACTTCCTTGCTACGCGTATGGGTCGTGTGCTTTTAGTAGTTCAGGCTCATACTACCTTCCAAACCTCTACCCATATTTGCCTCAAATATCATCACAAGGCCCTAACAGTATACAATAATTTGGAGAGCGCTCAATCCTCACTCCTAGAGGAATGCTAAATATCTCATACTAGCATACCGACCTCGCACGATCCACCCATGAAACTTCCACCAACCCTGCAACACTAGTGTATGCTAACCATACATAACGCTGGACCCTATAGACATTTGAATACTCAGTCCTACTCTAAGCCCACAACCAGACAAGGAACATGAAATAAATCTAAACCAAATATTATCATGCTATAAGATCTTAATTATGTATTACCTATTATACATATACTGAGCAACTACAGTAATGATGTCAATTTCATATAAGGTAAACTCTAGGCTATCATGCATCATATAATCAGACAATTCTATCATGCAATTCATGAAGATCCTTAGCCTAATAATAGCAGATTGTTCTAACATATCTCAGTATCAGATAACTGCATGGTATTTTAGGGTCTACTTACTGGCTCCTGCTGATCGTACACTTGCATCCTCCTTTATTATTTTGAAAATCATTTTGAAAATATTTTCCTTGATTTGAGACTGGATTCATACGAGTGTTCCTCCAATTCACTCAAACCAAGGCTCTGATACCAACTTGTAACATCCATAAAAATGCATGAAAATTTAAAACTTTTTAATATCAAAAATACCATTAATTATTACAAAGTTTTTTCAAAATAGTTTCATATCAGAGTTCCCAGAAATCATAATCATAAATCGAGGAAGTGTACGGTCATGCCATCGCCTTCCCGCGGTCATCCGATGTACCTGAAACAATAATCGATAAATGTAACCTCGAAGGCTTAGTGAGTGACCACCAAAATACCCATACACACAATAATACTCATATAATAACAAACAGCATATTGTGCGTCCAATCAACCATCGAGTTGGAATACCCTAGTCCCTCAACCATCGGGTTAGAATGCCAACATACTATGGGTCCAGTTAACCATCAGGTTGGAGTACCCCCAGGCCCACAACCATCGGGTTGGAATACCCATATACTATGAGTCTAATCATCCTCGGGATGGAATACTCTCGGCCCACAACCATCCGGTTGGAATGCCCATATATTAAGAATCCAATCATCCTCTGGATGGAATACTCTCAGCCTACAACCATCGGGTTGGAATACCCATATACTACGAGTCCAATTATCCTTGGGATGGAATACTCTCGGCCCACAACTATCGGGTTGGAATGCCTATAACTAATCAAACATGTGCACCTATATCAAATAATCACATAACAGTCTATAGAGACAACATACTAGGGTCTTATCATCCTCGATATGGAATACCCTCAACTACCAATCAATCATGTGCACATATATTAGGTAATCTCCTACCAACATACAGACAATCAGATCAAACTACAAGCTACTAAGCATAACTATCCTGTCTACTAGAATATCGATCTAACTTATCATAACAACAATAACTCCGAATAATAATTTAAAGGGCCGCGCTTGGTGCCTTATACCCTTGAGTATAGTGAGGCTAACTCACCTCACAATGTTGTTCTGAACTGAAGAATCAAATTCCCGAATCACTGTTTCACCAAAAATCTCGAGCTATCCAAAATAACGAATAATAAGTCAATAAACAGGAATATCAATCTTGACAAAGAGTCCACATATAATAATAGTCCATTTTGCCTTTTCTTTAATTTGGGCTAAGGCCCAATACCAAATCCATGATCTACAAGTCCACATATATAAGGCCTATCATTGGACCAATTTTCCAAATTGGGCCCAACTCCTTAATTAGGCCTCATTTAAAGATTCACTACCAAATGGCTTAAGCACTTAAATCCTTAATGGCTTAAGCACTTAAATCCAAACTATAGATCCATCGACCAAATGTGACTAAGACTCATAAAGTCTTGAACTTTAAGACTTTGGACGTCCAGAAATTTCCTAATACATGGTCTTAGCCCATTAAGACCTTTCTTCTACATGCATGGGACACTTTCAGCTATTAAGACATCATTTTAATCATTTAGGACCCTTTCTAGCATCTGGAAAGACAACTTAAGATGTCCAAAATGCATCATGCACAATATTGGGATTTTTGGGACAAGAAAAGTGACAAGAAGCTAAACAAGACAAGATCTAGTCAAAATAATTGCCAAGCTAGAAGCTTTTTTTTCCCTCCTGGAGCTGCTAGAGTACCAGAGAACTTCAGATCTTCAAGCTTTCCTTCCTTCTCTAACTATTTGGTACAACACCTTCTCCTTCAAGTGCTCAAAACACACACAAATTTACACTCACACACAAGGCTAGTGTTTAGGACGTCTCTAGGGTATGGAGGCTGAAAGTGATGGGAGAAATGAGGCATACGGATGTTTATATAGCACCCAAACCCTAAATAATAGGATTTCCTTCTAACATGAGTACGACCAGCATCCACAAGTGTACACCCAACGTACTAGGGCATGCCTAGTACGCTCAACGTACCCTTATGTATGTGCAGTGTACTCCTCCTCATCCAAAATTTCAATTTAGCCCTTAGGCTTCTCATGGCTTCACCCATCTATCCTAGTGACTATAAATGACAAATCTTGGGATGTTACACCTCAGAAAACCTTAATCTCTCATACTGTCCTTTTTTGTGGGTTAAGAAGCTTGGAAGGTGGATTTTGTAAAGAAGGCTTGAAGTCTTAGGAGCTTGGAGCAAAGAGAAGCTTGTGGATCTGACTCTACTTCATCTTGCAATCATTTTGGAGGTAGTCAGTCATTAACATGACTTATCTTTAGCTAGATCTATCCATGCATGGGTTTAGAGCCATTTTTAGCATATTTGTGAATCATTTCGAGTATTGGTCTTGATCTGAAGTTGTAACTTCAGATCTGGACTCCTCTAAGTCCCTATATTCATAAAGTTATCAGATTTAGCAAGCTTTGGCCCTTCTCATTGGGTAAAACCTTTCCCTTAGCTTGGTTTTGGCATTCAGGACCATGCATGTATGTAAATTTTGCAACTTCACGTGGAAACCATGCCCTAGGAGGTTAGATCTGCAACTTGGAGCTTAAGGGTAGGTTAACAACGTCTGAATGAGAAATGGACTGAAGGGACTCGACGAGTCAGATGAAGATTGACCGTTGTGGGTTTCTGCATGGACTCGACGAGTCAGTGAGATGACTCGACGAGTTAGTTAGGGTTTTCCTAACATTTAGACACGCATGGACTCGACCACTTGTCTGGAAACTCGGCGAGTCAACTAGGGTTTTCATGATTTCTAGAGATCTAGAAGGACTCGACGAGTCAGTAAGCTGCACTCGACGAGTTGGGTCAACATGGGCTGTTGACCGTGACCGTTGACTTTAACTTTGACCAAGTGTTGACCAATTTGATTTCTGGGGGTATTTTAGAAAATTTGGAATTTATGGAAGTGGTCCTATGGTGAATATAGGTGGTGGAGTTCATGGCTATAATTTGAGATTTTGATCTTATCATTACAGTTCGACATTTATGAGGTGAGTTTTCCTCAATATACTTATGGGTCAAAGGCACCAAGGCCAGCCCTTTTTGGATTGCTATCCTGATATGTTATATGCTCGAGTATCGTATGATCTGTTAGATCGGTATCGTGGTAGATAGGATGTTATTATGCTATTGTGATCTGTTAAATTAGTATCCTGATGATAGGATGTTATTATGCTATTATATATTTTAGATCGTATCCTGGTAGATAGGATGTTATTATGTTGTTATGATCTGTTAGATCGGTTTTTCTGTCTATAGAAAGTTATGTGATTATCTGATATATATGTGCACTTGTCAGATTAGTAGTTGCGGCTTATCTGCTTTGTGCAAGGGCTAATAGACATGGGCATTCCAAACCGATGGTTGTGGGCCATGAGTATTCCATCTCGTGGATGATTGGACTTGTAGTATGTGGGCATTCCAACCCGATGGTTGTGGGTCGAGGGTATTCCATCCCGAGGATGACTAGACCCATAGTATGTTGGCATTCCAACCCGATGGTTGAGGGTCTGGGGTATTCCAGCCCGATGGTTGATTGGACCCACAATATGTTGTTTTGGATTATGTGTATATTATTGCGTGTATGAATATTTTAGAAGAGCTCACTAAGCTTCAGGCGTACAATTTTGGATTTTTTTTTCAGGTACTTCAGATGACTACAGGAAGGTGAATGCATGATCGTGCACCTCCTCACATTTTTATGATCTGGATTTCTAGGATACTCTAATGTTTAAACTACTTTGAAAACACTTTGTAATAACTTAATGGCTTTGAGTGGTTACAAAACGTTTTAAATTGACTTGATTTTTATGGGTGTTAAAAATGATTTTAAAAATGGGCGGCTTTTTGGGAGGCAACATGAGGAGTATTTTTTTAGTTTTTTATGCTTTTAATATTGAGATTGTCGTAGTTCTAAGCGAGCTTGTGGAAATCAGAGGATCTTCAAATTTGTTGAAATTTAGATTTTTCGCTAACGTAATCATCAAAATCAGAATTTCTACACACTTATCAGATACATTCATTCCTAGCCACACATTTTTTCTTTTATTTGCTTTATTGGGTTGTTCATTCATTTTGAACATTGAGGACAATGCATCATTTTAAGCTTTAGGAGGGGGTTAGTGTGAAATTTTGCATTTTTTTGTTAAAAATCTTAAATTTTCTGTTTTTTAGTTTAAATTTTAAAATTTTTAGTTAAATTCATTTTTACATTGCATTTGCATATAAAATATTTAACAAAGTCCAAAAATATTTTCCTTTTTATTTTTATGCATCATTATAAAAGAAAAAACTCCAAAAATATTTTATTTCTAGTTATTTTAGTTTTTTATTTTCTACATATAAAAAATTTTAAATAAAAAATTAAAAGAATTCAATTTTTTTACATGAGATGAGTATTTTTTTATTTATATTTGTTAGCTTTGTTAAGATGAAGTGTGTATGAACCGAAAATAAAAGTCTTATTACAATCAATTTTAAGAATTATCTTTTTATATCAGAAGTGCTTTAAATGTTTTTGAAATATGAACCAACATATGAGTCGGATAATTTTTACAATGGATGTGTGGGATGTAACTTAGATTAGATAACCATTTTCTTTCTTGGAAGTAAGAAAACCTGTAGGTTATGTGCCTTTTGAGGTTAGGAGGGAACTCTTGTTATACTCACATAAATTATTATCATTTTTTTGATGTATTGAAGATATGTTCGGCCTCAAAGGAAAATCCGTGCCTAGTTAATATAAATGCTAGAAATGGTACATCAAGAAACTTGAAGACATGTGAAATTCAATGTCAAATCCAAGTCAAGTTTAAGTCGAAATCCAGAACCAAACATGTTAAATCTGAAGATTTGATTAGGATAAAGAAGATGTGTGGTATAATGAGATTGACCCCTCAATAGTGGAATCATAGGGGTAAGCTTGGATTTTTTTTATCTATAATGGAGCTTATCGTGTTTACTGGATGAGTTCAGAAAAAAGTAGGGTTCGGTCAAGCTAAGTTTTAATAAACAAATTTTCATGAAATTACTTTAAAAAAATACACCATTTTCACACGTTTAATTCGGCATAGAAATTATATACTCAAGCTTGGTTTCACTTAAATATGAATTCTGAATCTACATAAAAGGTATTGAGACTATTGTCTAGGTAGTGATTTCATTGGAGTTTCATTGTTGTGAAATTTAATCATGTTAATAAAAAAAAAAGAGTGAAGTATTTTTAGTTCAAGTTATTAAGTTTCATTTTATTTATTTATGTTTTTATTCTAAGTTCTTTTTCGGTCATCTACATCTTTCCTTTTTGTTTATTATGTTTAATCTTTTTCTTACTTGAGGGCAAGTAAGGTTTATGCTTGGGGAGATTTGATAAATGCAACTTTATGCATCTTTAGGGTACTTTTCTTTAGCATTTAACATCATATTTTGTATATTTGCATGTCATTTGTTTAAATAATGTTTAGCTCATGTCTTATATCAGAATTCCCGTACTGCTAGCATTTTTTTGTTGTTTTCAGATAAATCGAGTGTAACGGTACTTTGGGAGCAGCTCGATGCATGTTTGGAGATTAAATGGGGCTAGAATATAAGAAAGTTCCTAAGAAATAACATGGAGTGCTTAAACTGAAGAATCGTATCCAAAACGAGTCAAAAACTCAGATCTGCGATTGCATTTTCAGTTTCTATGGTCGCATAAATGCAATGATGTTTTGTAGGGCCGAAGTAAGTCATCTGAAAGCCATTTGAGAAGAAAAAGGAAAATCTACGATTGCGATTCCCTATTTTGCGATCGAATTTTTGCTACGCAACCCTAGAAACTTCAAATTTGGCATCGTACTTCATTTAAACACAATTTTGTAAGAAATTGTCAAATCTGCGATCGCAATTCCCATATCTGTGATTGCATTTTTGTCATGAAGTTCAAGAAACATCGAAAATAAAATCCTACATCACTTAGGGGTAATTCTGTAAAAAAACCCCTGATATCTACAAACGCTATTATGCTTCAGCGATTGCATTTTTTTTTCTTTCTCTAGAAATTTCTATCTTGAGTATAAATATGACCCTCATGATCAGAGTCAAAGGTTAGACAATTCTAGGCGATGAAAAACACTTGTGAAGATGATTTTTGATAACTTTCAATGATTTCTGAAGATCTGAAGGCTACGAATCATCTCATTTGTTTAGTTTAGAAGATTAGTCGGTTAATGTTTCTTTTTACTAGTTTAGATTCGTTTTTAGCCATGTCTGGCTAAAACCCTAGTTTTCAGTTCCGCATTGGAGTAGTACTTTTCATGTGCTTAGTTTTTAGATCTAATTTTCTTTTTGTGTTTCTATCTAGATTTTTTAGTTTTGAGCTTAATGAACGTTTGATTTTTAATTCTTGTTAGCCTGATCACCTAGCTAAGGTTTTTATCATTCCAGTTAATCAGTTAATAGAATCCGTAATTATTATTTTCAACAGTTAAAAAGTAACAAGTATCATATTGGTTCCATGTTTGAGATTTAACTCTTTTTGTATGGGATTTAACTCTAATATAAACTATAAAAGTCCTATATTTACGCTTCCGAGCTTGTGAGAAGTATTGGGTATTGCTGAGAATTTTACACAGATCATAACATTGCTTTTTTGATTTAATTAACAAATTGTTTAATTGAGCAGCAAAAAGTTAGGGTTAATTCAAAGAGCTTGTTTTGGTTAACTAATTTTGGTATAATAGATTATACTAGATCTTGTTAGTTTTTATCAGTACCAAATTTGACAAAATGCATCTAAAATAACCAGATTTGAACTGACTGCATGATTAGGAAAGTCATAGGAGAACTGAAATCGTTTTTATTATTGATTTTCGTTTAGTTTATCTTAACTGTAATTTTTAGTTTTTAGTTTAATTAAAAAGCCCCCTTTTATAATTTATGTTTTATTGACTAGAATGTGCCTGATGCAAAAACACATTGACCGTTTGGTTGTGTCCATGAGGATTCGACCCTACTTTCCTGTTATATATTTTTGTGCAACCAGCACTAATTTTGGTTGCCTAAACGTGTGTGACAATGGTTTAATAGACATCAAGGATGGAAAAGTGAAGCCATCATCAGCAGGTATTTATACTATTCAAAGTAGTAACTCACAACCTACTCGTTCTTGGGTCCTTGGTACAGGATGTGGTTTTCACATTTGTTCTTATTTGAAGGTACTAAGAGAAGGTGAAGAGGTGGAGCATGGAATGATGAATCTGATCATTGGTAATAGGCAATCTTCTCCTATTACCAAGATTGGAATTTATAGTCGTATTCTTAGTAGTGATGTTAGATTAGCTTTAGTTAATTTTTGCTATTCGTCAGAAATGACGTGAAACATTATTTCTTTTCATGCACTATTTAGACAAGGTTTTTGATATTCGTTTAATGAAATGAATGGATCGATTTTTTATAAGAATGGTATCTTTGTGTTTGAAGCTTTACCTCTTAATGGTGTGCATGAAACTAGGATTTGTGTTGATAGCTTAGGTAATAGTGTATTTCATTTTGATTCATCTAATAGTTTAGACAAGGAATGCTTGTGGCATTGTCATCTTGGGAACATTAACAAGAAACGTATCACCCAACTCCAAAAGGATGAATTGTTGGAATCATTTGACTTAATGCTATATGATAAATGCAAATCTTGTCTTTTAGGGAAGATGATGAAATCACCTTTCATTGGATCTTGTGAAAGATATAAAGGTTGGTTGGATCTCATACACACAAATGTGTGTGGACCCTTCAGATTCACCAGAAGGTATGCTTATCGATCTTATGTGACATTTACTGATGATTATAGCAAATATGGTTATATCTACTTAATGAAGCATAAATCATAAACATTTGAAAAGTTAAAAGATTTTAAACATGAAGTCGAGAATCAATTAGGTAGGAAGATAAAGATGATCTCATCTAACAGAGGAGGAGAGTATCTTAGTATCGAGTTCCATGATTATCTTAAGGAATGTGGAATTGTTTCACAATTGACTTAGAGACAGCTGCCCATATCCTCAATCTTGTTCCTACTAAGAAGGCTACCAAAACACCTCACAAGATGTGGACAGGGAAAGTTCCCTCATTAGCACACGGGTTAGAAATTTAGAACTTAAACAGTTGGATAAAATAATTTATCCACCTGGATCTGGATTTTTATCAGGGTGATATTAGATGGAAAGTCTCTTATATGCTTTCTTGATTTCAGTTTGATAAAATAATTTATCCACCTGGATTTGGATTTGTATCAGAGTGATATTGGATGGAAAGTCTCCTATATGCTTTCTTGATTTCTGAATGTTGCGCAGCCTCAACACTCAAACCAACATTAACTGCAGCGAAGCCAATCAACCCTCTCTATAAATATGAATAGCAAATTATTAATAATTCCAATTGACAAGTAAACTTTGATAATCATTTAGGCTAGACCTTGCAATGATTTGCTTGAGGTGAACAAGTATACTCATGTGTTAGCAAATTAATAACAACAGTAATCGTATCATGATCTCTAATAGCTGTGAATTGCTTTACCTAAACAAACAACACCAATCTTCACCAAATCAAAACTACAGAGTATAAAGTAAACAATAGAACAAAAAGGCACAATAGTTTGATTTTTTAAAAGAGACACATATGCATACCTCAATATATTGAGAAACGCATACACACACATACTCTGTAAGAATTGGCTGAGATGCAAGTTACTACGACAATTATTCTTGTCAAGTTTTGTCGCATATCTAAACTAATATTTTAATGTATATGAATAAAAATACAAATAGAATGTAAACAAACCTAAACATTAAAGATGATGGTAAAATAGGAGGTGTATTGTTAACCGTCTTCCTTGAACACCAACTCTTTGGATATCGAAATACTACTCACCAAGAGATACGTACGTCAAGAATAGGAAAAGTGTAGCGAAGATGGTGACATGTGTATGGCAGACGCCGAAGACAACACTATACGCCTAATTGAGGTAAACAATAGAGAATAGTGAAGACGATCGATGTAGATGGAGTGAAGAATTTTGACTGAAACGTACCTGACTCGAAGAAGAATTGACCGAAAATCGGTGGTAGTTTACCGTCGCCTCCACATCGGCACCTCTACATGAGCGATTTCGACGACGTCACTAAATCCATCACAAACATTGAATCAACCGTAGTAGAAGGAGCAAAATCAGGGCAAACAATAGACAACAATGGAGACGATCGATGTAGATGGAGTGAAGAATTTTGACTAAAACGTAACCAACTCCAAGAAGAATTGAACCAAAATCGGTGGTGGTTCACCGTCGCCTCAACATCGGCATCTCAACATGACCGATTTCGGTAGTGTCACCAAATCCATCGCAACCATTGAAGCCACCGTAGTAGAAGGAGCACAATCGATCGGTTTAGTGGTTTTAGGGCTTCTAGACGATTCTGATGGGAGAACAAAAGTTTGGATAAGAACGAAGAAACTGAAGGACCGATTAACCTACAATTGTGGGGATAAAATGACTAGGAAACCGTAACTTTCCCAACACGTGTCCTCAAAGAATATGGATATTGACATAAAGTGACCCTAGAGATGGATTTGAACAAACGGATATAAACAAAGGACCATTTCTGCATAACTTTAATATATAATAACAATAATAATAATAATAATAATAATAATAATAATAATAATAATAATAATAATAATAATAATAATAATAATAAAAGTAAGGTAAATCCAAATATTTTTAAAAACTTAAGAGTAAATTCGTAATTTTTTGAAAACTTAAGGGTTTTACTAGCATCAGGTAATCGGTAGGTAATTTGGAAACCCATTATCTACTCTAATAAATGAATGTTTTATCTTTCACTTGTCACACTCTCATTCAATTTTCCAAATGTTATTTTGTAGTTATTTTTAATTAATTTTTTTTCACATGTCATTTTATAAGTTTTTCTATTTTATTAAATTTTACATAATATTTTAACATAATAATTACAATAAATATAGTAATAAATAGATATCAATTTCATTAATCAACTTACGTTTTAATATCAAAATTCTCAAAGTTAAAGCTTAATAGTTTATTTAGTTTATTTATTTAAATTATTTGTTTAAATTTAAAATATAAAAAACATTTTCATTATCATAATTTATTTATTTTTTCTTATTTTCTTATAAATTCAAAATTTTCAAATATATTAACCTTTATATTTAACTTTTTGCTTTTAAATTAACTCATATAGTACATGAGTCTTACAACTAATTAAAGGAATAAATAAACAAATTAAACAAAACATCGGTTTTTACCGGATCTAAAACATGTCCAATAATAAAACTGACAATTTTTTTAAAACTTAAGGCTTATGCATGTATTGTTAACGCTGCTTGGTGCATTAGATTTCAGACTTAAAGAGGTACCACATGGTCATTTCACTTCAGAAAATTGCATCTAATTATCCTAGTAGAGAAGAGAGAGGACCTAATATGTAAACTATAGTGAGAGGCACAAGGGACTAGATAGGTAGTTATGAAATAGAAGAGGGGCCATATCTAACAATATTTTCATACGAAAGCACAATGCAGAGAAAAAGAACCCACCTTAAATTAATCAAGAAGCACAATGCGTGATCATATACGCATTTAGCTTCCCAAAGATTTTATTTTCTAGTCTCTTCTCTCTCTAGAAGTTTTGTTGACATCGTGCCAACCGACTGCGAGGTACGTATAGCTAATGCCACGTTGAATCGGACTTAATTTGTGCTAACGTCAGTTGTCGGTCGATCGTATCACTACATAAGATGATCATAGTAGACTAGTCTTGTTAAGGATTGATAAATTGAAGTTTTCTCTAACTGTGTTTTGCTTGGAACCCTTGGTCATTACTTTCTTTTCGAGATCCTTTGATAAATTTTGGGTAAATTTCTGATCACTATCTTTCAATTTCTTGTTCTTGCTTCGTTATTTAAGTTTTGATTATGTTTAACAAAGCTTTGCATGTTGTAGCACGATCGGGTTACTTGTGCTTCTTTTCGTGAAGGTGTTTTGCGATAATGTTTGAATGTTATTTTTTTTATTTTTTTTTCCGTTAATTGATAATGAACGCTAATAAGTAATCTTGATTAAGGTTTTCAACTTCGATCGTTTTGGGGTTGCCAGATTAGAATCGTAAGATTGAGATCGGGATCGGAACGCGATCGGAATCGAGATCCTAAGATCCCATAAAAGAAAACATAATTTTAATTTATAATTTTAAAACATAAAATATATCTCAAACATTCATTTTTTTAAATATATAAAAACTTCAAAACATTAGTCATTATATAAAATGATAAACAGTAAATCAGTATAAGGTAAAACACATAAAATGGTATATTCATATTTTTCAAAAAGAAATATAAAAGATCAAAGGAAGATAGGATTAGATTGGATCCCAATCCTACTTAGGATCCTACTCGATCCTACCCCAAATAAAATTTGTATATGATCCAACTTGTTTTTCATATCTACGATCTTACAATCCTATGATAAGATCACGAATTTGACAACTTTGATCTGAATGTTGTTGTTATTATTATTATTATTATTATTATTATTATTATGCAGCGCATTTTTTGTTTAAATAAATTGCAAAGATTAATTTTTAGGTATTCATAAGTTCAGTAATCTTTATGGCACTATTTGGGGAAAAAATCTTCAACAAATCCTATTATTTTTTGTGATTTTAACTAATTCATACATACACGTGTCTGGAATGCATATATGTATTCCAGAAATTGAATCACAATGCGTTTATAAAATTTACCAACGGCTGTAATTAAAGAGTTGCTGCACTAGTGATCAATTAATTTCTGTACTGGAATCAAACCTTTTTGTTAATTTTATAGTCATTCTACTATCTTATACATGTTTAACATCGTTTTTTTTTCCATATGTTGTACTTCATATGCTTACTGGTATATGATCTTAACATTGTCCCAAAGATGTTAATGATTTTTACCACCTTTCTTGTGGCTTACTAGCTGCATCTATTGCTTCACACCGAACTTTTGGAAAGACAATAATTTGTATGTTTGTATACAGTTGAAATCTGCAGTTAATCGGTTGCAGCTAGATAGTTATTTTTCCCTCCGTCACGGACTTTGTTTTTTTCGGATGTCTAGTGTCCATCTTATGATTACTTGCTTTCGTCACTCGATAACGTACACCTGTGGATTTGATACGCACTTTGCTTGCGTGCATGTTTTTATCTATGTGATGTTTTAAAGGCTAGCAGTACTTGTATACATACAAAACAATGTTTTCAAGCAAAATAAAAGAGGTTGATTTTCAATTTTGGAAAGGAAATTTTTTTAACAGGTCATCTGAGGGTTGAAGACTGTGAGATTCAAACTTGGGGAAACATCTTTCTTGGAGTGCTTAATTCTCAAGTGATCACCACTAGACCACCTAGATGGTGGTTGGAAAATCAAATTATTTGTTGTTTTTCTTCTTTTTAATTTTTTTTAGAATGTCAAGCCACTCCAAAGTCGAAACATGTGAAATTCGAACCTGAGGCAACTTCTTTTGGAGGGCTTAATTCCAAACAATCACCACTAAGCCTTATATAGTACTAATATTTCTTATTAATTTCCACTATTATGATTTATTGATTATGGAGTATTTGAATATCCATAGTTAGAGTTGAAATGAGACTAACTGTTTTTTTTTTTTTTTTTTCATGAACAGTTTGGACGCTATGAACATCCATCCAGATTACGCCAGTGATCAGCCAAACATGTCTGTAAACAGCAGATCCTTCGGAGGAGGAGGTTCAGCAGATAAGGTATATATATATATATATACTGCCAATATACAGTTTCTTGATTCAGTCATTTATTCACTTGTATCATGAAATTTTCTTAATTTTTCAAGCATCTTGAGGTACCTTGGGGTGGAGTGGAAAGGTAACAATAAATTTGGTTTCTCTCTTATAATTGTTTGTATCAGGATACAAAACGTTTTTACTGCATGATCATTATGACCAACAAGTTTCAAATCACAAAAATCAAAGTAAACTTTAATTAACAAGGAAACAAATCATTAAAAAGGTTTCCTATGATCAACTTGGAATCTGTAACTGTATCAACAATTACAGTGACAGTGAACGTTCAATGCTCAATGATAGACTTGATGCACCTATATTTATTAACCCCCTTAGCCCCAATGTTATCATTCAAGTTTGGTATGTATTTAAGTTTCTGAAAGGAATATGTATTCTATAATTATCGTGTCGAGAGTGAGGCATTAAGTTTTGATGGCTATGCAAAAAAGGTAAGGTGAAGAACACAAAAACTTTCTGCTTTTGATGTGTTGATGTGTTGATGAATGCAAATACATTGATTATATATAATTTGAAAGAAAATGAATAAGGATGTCTGTGTGCATTGTAGATACAGTAGGAAAAAGTTGTTACAAACTTAGTTAAGCCTGTGTTTCTCATACTCCACTTGATTACTTAATGGCTTAAATGACTGTAATATGTTTCTATATGCAGTCACAAATCGGAAATCCCCAGGAAATGATGACTGTAAGCAGCTTCACTCCGAACAGTCGCACATCCACACTGCAGACATCAGGTAGCAACATAAAAATTCATCAATATATGTTTGTGTAATTAATCACCATTGGTAAAGTTTTTGATAATTGTACATGCTTTGTGTTGTTGCAGATTATATCCTATCTCCAGTACCAAAGTTTATCTCTAATCCAGCTCCACAAAATTCTCAGTCACATAGAACAAATGATTTGCTCCAATTTACAAACCAAAATCAAGCGATGAAACAACATGTCTTTGAACACAAGGCTGTTCAACGGCCACCAAAATATCCCTCAATAGCCCAATCATCCATCATGTTTGCTCACCAGAAGAACGTCAATCATCAAATGCCATCAGATCATCTTCTTCAATGTCCATGGCCAGTGTCAACTATCCAGACAAGCTATCTACAAAATCAGCAGACCCTGAGGCAACAAATTAGTAATACAGGTCATTTGCAGCAGCGACAACATCAGGTGGTTTCACCATCCAAGAACTTTCAGCAGAACCTTAATCAAACACTGTTGCGATTTCAAGGATTGCAATTTCAGCAAAGGACGTTACAAGAACATGCAGGACACGGAAATATTTCTGCTGCATTGTCAGGTTACTGATCATATAGTTACCATTTACCACACTTGTTATATAAGGAACAAATTTAACCACAAAGTCACACATATGTTAAGTTTTGAATCGAAACACCCTCTTTGCAAATGGAAGGAAAGTATTGGTTATGATCAATTTCCTCCCTAATTGTTACAAAGGCATGGGTTTTTGTTGGTTAATTAATCTGTTTAATGCCAAAAATGTCTTGTGTTGCTTGATTGAATTCTATGGAACCCTGTTTATATATAATTTTAGTGACTAGTAATTGTTTAATGGTCTTAAATTAATTGGCAGCTCCGGTTAAACTTTCACATCCAAATGAATTTTCTTCAAATGAAACTTGGCGAGAGTACGCTTTCCGACAGGTATTTATTTCATTTCTTATCATAGTTTATATTTTTATGGTGTCACGAGTTCATTTGATGCCTTTTTATCCTATTTTCTATGATCTTGATTTCGTTAACTTTTTTTATGATTCGGAGTTACTTTTGTAGGTTTTATTGATGAAAGAGAACTATTTAAATGAACTACTAAAAATGCATAAGAACGCAATGCATTTATGCTCTCAGGTCCAACTCAATCGCAATCTTTCACCGCATCCATCAACACCCACATGGTTTCTTCTTGTTTTGAGGCTTGATTCTCCTTTGCAGGAAAGAAACATGGAAATAGCAAAGAAGTATGAAAACGCAAAAGAGTTTCTGGAAAAGATGATCGCGTTCTTGAATATCCCTAAGGTTGATATGATTCCAAAGAATAATGAGAGAGTTTACAACTACATGAATTTCATTGTCAAGTATTTGACCTCTTTTAGGAACAAGAACAGTGGTTTTTCACAGAACTTCAACCAAATCATCAATTAGCAACCGGTTTATCAGCCACCTGATAACCAATATAAATATATCAAAGAGTCGGTGTTATGGTATTTTGCTTTATCAAACATTTTATTTAAGTATCGAGTACCTTGCTATATCGTTGAAATATATTGTGTTTATTTTAAATTTAACTTTTATTTTAACCTACAAAGTAGTTTATATATGTTATATCATATTGTGGATAATGCAAACGTAGATTTAAAGCAACTTTTGTGGCTTAATCTGTTAGTGAAAGATCTACATATGCAACATCAATTCTTCTTCTAACTTTGTTGGCATCCCAACACAAGTCCACGAAGCCTTGGATACGGATGGTTTTTTATTTGGAACAAAAAATGATGGAGTGTCAAAATTGATTTTTTTTTTTTTTTTTTTTTGAAAACTTAGAGTTAAAGTTGAAAAAAAAAATTGAAAACATATTTTTTAGTTTGACGTATCATCATATCAACACCACATCTATTCTATTCTTCATAAAATACTTTTTGTTTGTCCACATGTCAAACTTTTACAACTATGGTTTGCCACGTGGCAGAATATCGATGCATTTTACTAATAAATTTCACGCTCATATATTCTCTTCTTTGATTGATTTAATGAAATTGGTAAATATCTTTTAATATAAGGAATTCAATTCAATTTAATCCCTAAAATTGTGCTTCTTTTTTAAAGCTACTCTCCACACCAATATATTCAAATGTATAATATCCTTGAAAAACAGAAACTTTATTTAAAATTTAATTATCTTATATCACATATGAATATATCCTTGAAAGCTACTCTCCGATGAACAGATATTTCTTATTTTGGTAGAAATTAAACTCATTTTATCCTCTTATCAAATAAAATTGATAATAACATTTAAAATAACCCACAATGCCTATATGGTTTTTGTTTCACAAAATAAAATTACATATATGGTCCCTTTAAAATAACCCACAATGCGTATATGATCTTTGTTTCACAAAATAAAATTGATAACAACATTTAACATAAAATCGACTTCCACTTTCTTTGTTTGATAACAATATACAAATTTTATTTTAATTGTATATTATTTTTTTTCTTTTTTGTTATAAGGATAAATTTGTCTTTTTCAATTTAACGTACAAAAATAAAAATACAACTTAACATCATCTAACACATGTTATTATATTAATAACTATGCTATAATTTAATTAAAATTATTTTTAAATTTCTTATCCGTGGTGCTCACGGGTTATAACATAGTAATCAAATAGTATCATGTCAAATATGTCACCTCAGTGGTGACAACAAGATGATCCGGTAAACGGTCAACATTGAATTTTCTTTTTATAAAATACATCGTTTAAATTGTAATAAAAAAGAAAAGTCAAAATAAAAAAAAATGAAAAATATAATGACTTTGTGCCATTTACCTTATAAAAAGATGATTTACTTTTTGGGCACTTACAAAAATGACTCGTTTGACACTAAAGAAACTGCATACTGGAATGTGAAGATACCGACTTTGGTATTTCATACTACTTTTTCGAAACTATATTTCATATATACTTTATCGATATGGTTTATTTCGAACACGTATTTCGAAGTGCATAAACCTTTTCTGAACTTATGTGGGTTAAAGTTTTTGCAAAGATATCTCAAGAACCATCGTTATAATTTATCGCTATTAAAATCATATCATTAGAAATGAGTTTCATCGAACTGAATTCATGAAAAGTTTTTTCAGCTATCATGTCTACAGCTATAATCTATAAAAAATGAACTCCAGAATAGTTAGCCATATATAGAAACACTATTTTAATTGCAGGGCGGAAATAGTATTTTAGGATAAAGGGACTTATATATATATATATATATATATATATATATATATATATATATATATATATATATATATATATATATATATATATATATATATATATATATATATATATATATATATATATATATTTTTGAATAACATAATTGAGTCTATAAAATTGAAAGAGATATTGATAAAGAAAAAAATCATCTAAATAGGAACTGCATAGATCTTTGCAATAACCAATTTCAAAAGTTTTCCAATGATCATAAGCATTGATTCTCATACATTAACCTGTTATTATTAAACGAATAAGTTAGAACATAAATACATATAGTATTATGCTCAGTTTAGAAGAATACAATTAACATTTTTGTAAAAGTATAAGAAATAGTACCTTCTCACTTTAAGTTGTGCTAGTCTTTGTTTCATAGAAGAAAAATCATCTATAATTTTATCTATGGGAAATTTATCAGAAGTCATTCTCTCAATGTTACTAAGCATACAACCTTTAAGTAAATCACCATTCATTGCATTTTAAAGTCGTTTTTTCATGATTTCATTGCTATGAATACTCTTTCAGATGTCGTGGTAGAAACAGGAAGCGTAAATATAATGTGAATCAATATGTTAAGCAAATGATAAGTACTTAATTTCCTATTTCATGTAGGCCCCTACATAACTCATAAACTGTAGAAAAAGTTTTCAATTTTGGGTGATTGCACACATCTAGCTCATAATGTCATAACTCAAGTTTCAACAAATTAATTTCGTCCTCAGTAAAGTCCAAAGGATAATAAGTTGTTTCCAATTTACATATATCTTCAACATTTAAGGATTTTTTTTAATCTAGCGCAACACTAAGCGGAGAAGCTTTGTTACAAACTCAATAAATTTAGACTTCAACTCTTGTAACTGACTGTCAATAATAGCATATCCAATTCAACTCGATAGTTATGATTTACGGTGATATTTTCTTTATCACATCGTGTTTGAATTACATATCTATAAGTTTTGTTCATATCAGGGGCTATAATGTCATTTCTCTTACAAAAGCAAACCACTTGATCTAAAATCGATTACCAACCTTCATCCCTTAGTTTTTGAAGCAATATTTTTGTTATGGAAACCAAGGGTAATGCATTAACAATATCTACAGATTTTTGTTGTAAAGATTGCCAAAGCATATCAGTTATCCTCATTATTTCTTCATCATATTGAAAACATTGACAAAATCAAATGGCAATCCTTGTTTACGTGCAAATGTTGCACCACCTTTTTGAGAAGATGTAGAACCTTTTGTAGCAATGTTAGTAAATACTACACAAGTTGGACCAACAAGTCTCATCAAAATACATATTGACTTGAAATAAGAACTCCACCTGGTATCTTCTTGCCTTTATAGTGTTCGTATTTGATTTGTTCCTTTTCCACTCTCAATCTCATCAACCACAATTAAATTTCAATAATTTAAGTAATTTGATCATCGTGTAATTGATCATTACTCTTGGAAGAAGAACTTACATTAACTATAAAGTTTAAAATCTTGAAGAAGTTATGTACCTCATTCAAATCTTTATTTGCTACAACAAGAGCCAGTTGAAATTAATGAGCAAAACAATGTATGTAATAAGCATAAGGGCATTCCTTTAATAATAAAGCGTGCAACCCATTCCATTCTCCATACATGTTACTAGCTCCATCATAACCTTGACCCCAAATATCTTGGACGCTTAGTCTATGATAAGAAAATGAACACATTATCCTATTTTTCAAGATCAATGAATTTGTATTTTTGAAATGAATCAAATCAAAAAATCTTTCTTTGATAGGACCATTTTGGTCAACAGATAGCACAACAATTGTCATTTGTTATTTCTTAGATTCATCTTGACACTCGTCAACTATCAAACAATTTTTCCGTTTCGATTTTATCACGAATTGCTTTTTGTACATTTGTAGCTAAAACACATAATATATATTTTTAGATATTGGGTGATGTGTACTTTGCATTTTGAGGAGCATTTCTAACACAACATCATCAATAGTCTTGTTATAGGATGCAAGAAACTTTATAAGTTAAAGGAAATTCCCTTGACTTCTTGAGTCAAGTTGCTCATATTGACTCTTAAATAACATGCTTGAAATGTGATCCATTGAATAGCCTCAATAGAAACTATAAGGCGTAATCTTTTATCCATTACTTGTTGAGTCATTTGTTTTGTGACATCCCTGTTTTTACGGCCAAAAAATATCAATTTGTTTATGCTTATTAAATCAGAGTATTCTTTCAAAAAGATTAATTATGCGGAATTTGTCCCAAAAACAAGATGATAATAATATTATCAAAGCATTTTTGAAGAAACATGTTTTATTTATAAGACTTGGGATGTCATCATGAATACAGAAACATAAGCATAAATAGAAACTTAAAATGTCTCAATATACTAACGATTTACATCTCCTCGAATCCTTCATACATCATTATATGGGTATATTTATTTAATAACCTATGATTCAAATAAATTGAGTGGGTCAGGCTGGGGAAATCTGCTGAGTACATAGGATTTTCAACCCAAAATAATATAGTTTATATGTTTAATTAAAAAAAAAAAAAAAAAAAAAAAAAAAAAAAAAAAAAAAAAACCAATTTCCCATCCTCATTATATTCTTTATTCTTAAGGATCTACCTAAAGGATCATCTATGCTCATAGTACTAGTTTAGGCATTCCTCCATGATACTAGTTAGTAGGTTTTCTTCTATATTTCTTCCTAAGAATTTATCCTAGGGCTTATCTTCTTTATTGACAATATTATTTTAGGGAATCCACCCACAATACATGTTAAGAGGTTTTAGAGTACATCTAGTGAACACATAGTTTAAAACACATAAAACTCATATATTATATTTCATAAAAACCATAAGTGTCTCAAATGTCAACATAAATCCACAATCAAAAGTTAAATCTCGGAATCCTCAACATAATCACGAGCAAGTGTGTACAATTACGTCGGCACCTTCCTGCGTACCTGAGAGGTACCTGAAACACATATCACACACCATGGTAAGCACGAAGCTTGTGAGTTCCCCAAAATACCACATGCACAAATAATAAGCCTCTCATGGCTATAACTCGGCATGGACCCTCCGGTTTCACGCGTCTCGGTGTGGACCCTCCAGTCTCACAGCTCAGTTTGGACCCTTCGGTCTTGTCTCAGTGGAAACCCTCCGGTCCCACAACTCAATTCGAACCCTCCGGTCCTATCTCAGTAAACATAGAATAAAGCATGCATATCACACAGACAAAATGCATAATATCACATATCTCAAGTAAGCACATAAGACCCTCCGTTCACACAAACATTTCCACTCTAGGTAAAGTATAGTGAGAAGACTCACCTCGTAAGCAAGCACGAAATAACCTCGTACACGAATCTCGAACTAGCCTCCACCTAACATATAGGATAATTAACTCTAATTAGCACTCTATTCACAAATCTATATAAGCCAAGGGTTATTCTCTCATTATGTGTTTCAGGTATCCCTTAGGACCGCGGGAAGGCACCGATGTGATTATACACACTTGTTCATGATTATGTTGAGGATTTTGGGATTTGACTTTTGATTGTGGATTTATGTTGACATTTGAGACATTTATAGTTTTTATGAAATATTATATATGAGTATTCATGTTTTACAATTGAAAATTTTGGTTTGAAAATTTTTGGTTTGAAAATTTACGGTGTTATAAGTTGGTATTAGAGCCTTGGTTTGAGGGATTCGGATGCACCTTCAGGTATGTTTGGACTCAAACTAAGGATTTGAAAAAAAAAATTAACATATATGATTTTTCTAAACCGAGTAAGAGATTCTAAGAGAAAACAAGAAGGAGCAGTGTGTACAATCAGCCAGAGCCTGAATAGTGGTTTCCCAAAATACCCTTAATTGTTTACTTTTTGAGATATTTATGAGATATTAGAAATGCATGCTGGAAAGTAGGCTAGGTATTTCATATTCTAGGGCTAGAGTTGCCTGATCTGTAGGCAGTCGCAGCAGGTGACAAAGCGGGCTAACCTACTGATACGAGGACTAGGGGCCAAAAGGGTTGCACTTGTGGTAAGTGCGAAAAGAGTCACGAGGGATCGGCATAGGGATCAGCACAGGGATCTGCACCTGCTGCTATACAAGCTATTGAGAGTCATTCAGCGAAGGTCGAGACACCGAGGGCTTGTGGTAAACCCTTCTAGCAGACAGCGAAGGAGGTCCGCACATCACCAGACATTGTGGACGGTACGTATGCTTTATTTATATTCGTTTGAGATATGTTGTACTTATATTATGTTGTGTGTAGGTACTTTTCTTATGAATTTTGTACCTGCTTTGGTGTTATTTGACTCGGGTGCAATTCGATCCTTTGTGTCCTTATCTTTTAGTCATCACATCAGTATTCGACGTGAGGCGTTGAGTCGACCTCTGAGAGTTTCTATAGCCGACAAGCTTGCGGTTTTTGCTACTGATGTGATCCAGGGGTGTGTACTGGAGATATTTGGTGTTGAGTTTTCGATAGCCTTGGTATCAATCGTGATGGGTGATGTCTATGTCATAGTGAGCATGGACTGGTTAAGTCGATTTGGAGCTATGAGCGGCAGTTAGTGACTATACGAGACCCTAGTGGGGAAGTGCTTACGATGTATGGCGAGGGTACTAGATTTGGATCAGCTTTTTGTTCTGCCGCCAGAGCGAGACAAATTCTACAACAGGGTTGTATGGGATTTTTGGCGTATGTGATGATACGTGGGTTACCATAGAGAGGCTGAGTTCTATCGCCGAGGTTCTGATAGTGTGCGAGTTTCCGAATGTTTTTCTCGAGGAGTTGCCGGGTGTGCCTCCTAAGAGGCAGGTACAGTTCCAGATTGATTTGGTTCCAGGAGCGGCGCCTATCGCGAAGGCACCTTATCGCCTTGCACCACCAGAGATGCAGGAGTTATCCTTACAGCTCCAGGAGCTGTTAGGGAAGGGTTTTATCAGGCCGAGTAGCTCACTGTGGGGAGCGCCGATCCTTTTTGTCAAGAAAAAGTATGGTTCACACTGGATATGCATTGATTACCGGGAGTTGAACAAGCTGACGGTCAAGAACCATCATCCACTTCCAAGAATCGACAGTTTATTTGATTAGTTGCAGGGGGTGTCCTTGTTTTCGAAGATCGTTTGAGGTATGGATATCATCAAATGAGAGTTTGTGAGGAGAATATTCAGAAGACGTCCTTTAGGACTCATTATGGGCACTACGAGTTTGTGGTTATGCCTTCCGGGCTCACCAACGCACCGGCAACGTTCATGGACCTCATGAACGGGGTGTACATGCTTATGTTGGATCGATCCGTGATCGTGTTCATCAATGATATTTTGGTGTTTTCGAGATCCAGAGAGCGACATGAGGAGCATCTTAGAGATATTTTTGGAGTATTGAGGATGTAGAGGCTTTATGCCAAATTCTCTGAGTATGATTGTCGGCTACTATCAGAGATTTATCCAAGATCAATGTTCCTCTCACCAGATTGACTCGGAAGGGTGTTACCTTTACATAGGGTCTTGAGAAGCATACCTCATTTGAGACTCTTCACCAGAGACTGTGCGAAGCCCCGATGTTAGGCCTTCCTGAGGGAGTGGAGGACTTTATGGTTTATTGTGATGCTTCTACATCTCGGATCGACGCGATGTTGTTGTAGAGGAGGCATGTAATAGCATATGCGTCGAGGCAGGTGACGATCCATGAGACGAGGTATCGCACTCATGATTTGGAATTGGGGGCAGTTGTGTTCGCCCTCAAGATTTGGCATCACTACCTTTTATGGTGTCCGGTGTACCATATACACGGACCACAAGAACCTGAAGTACCTCATGGATCAGCCTAATCTGAATATAAGGTAAATGAGGTGGTTGGACGTAGTGAAGGATTACGACTGCGAGATCTTATATCATCCGGGCAAGGCTAATATGGTAGTCGATGCCCTGTGTCGTAGAGCAACGAGTGCTCAGATCTGAGATGTGTGTATGAGGATGACGGTGATGAATCCAGTCTTATATACTATTCGAGAGGCCCAACTGGAGGCCGTGAGACCAGAGAACCGCAAGAAGGATCATGTGATTGGGTAGGTGTCTGAGTTTGATACGGATAGTCGTGGGCTTATGACTTTCCGAGGGCGGATTTGGGTGCCCTATACGGGTGGAGCTCGACGTATACTGATGGAGGAGGCGTATAGATCGAGATTCTCGATCCATCCAGCGGCTAATAATAGGTATTTGGACCTGAAGATAGATTATTGGTGGCCCTGTATGAAGAGGGATGTGGCATGGGTAGTTGAGAGGTGCTTGACCTATCGTCGGGTAAAGCCGGAGCACCATCGTCCACATGGTCCGTTACAGCCTCTAGAGATTCCCCAGTGGAAGTGGGAGCATATTTTGATGGATTTTATCACCAAGCTACCGAGAATTGTGCGTGCGGTTGATGCGATATGGGTGATTGTAGACCGGTTGACGAAGAGTGCTTACTTTCTCACCATTAGTGAGAGCTCTTCTGTAGAGAAGCTGGCTGAGATTTATGTGAGAGAGGTGGTAGCATGGCATGGAGTGCCGATATCGATTTTGTTAAACTGAGATGTACATTTTACTTCCAGGTTCTGGAAGAAATTTCATGAGGAGTTGGGTATACGTCTGCATTTTAGTACTGCATACCACCTGCAGACAGACGGGCAGAGCGAGCAGATGTTTCAGACGCTTGAGGACATGTTGTGTGCATGTGTTATGGACTTTGGAGGAAGTTGGGACACTTATTTTCCCTTGGATACAACAGCCATCATTCGAGTATTGGTATGCCTCACTTCGAGCTTCTATATGGGAGGAGGTGTCGGACTCCCATCTATTAGGGAGAGGTAGGGCAGAGAGTGATGGGTGGCATATAGGTTCGATCTACCTATAGAGTGATCACTAGAGTAGGTAAGGTATCATATCAGTTCAATCTACATGCAGAGTTGAGTCAGATTCATGACACCTTCCACGTGTCTCAGTTGAGGAAGTGTGTAGCCGATGAAACGGCTGTAGTGCCATTAGAGGACATTCAGGTGGATGCGAGCTTAAATTATATTGAGAGGCCGATTACAATTTTGTATTGGAAAGTGAAGGTTCTGAGGAACAAAGAGGTGCCCCTGGTCCAGGTCCAGTGGCAACATCAGAAGGGGTCCGAGTTGACTTGGGAGTTGGAGTCTGAGATGCGAGAGCAGTGTCCAGAGTTATTTTCGGAGCATGACTTCGAGGGAGAAGTCTGGTTCTAGTGGGGGAGAATTGTAACACCCGGGATCCCAAATATATTATCCTTTTATTTATTTATTTTGATATCTACAGAAAAACTCAATGAGTTGGTGCCTCGACTGGTCAAGTAGAGAATGATTGACCACGTGGGTCTAAAAACCGACTCGACGAGTCAGAGAGCTGACTCACCGAGTAGGCACTGCGAGATGACACCATAAATCCCCGAGTTTGGGGCCTATTTAAGGAAACTAATGTCCTCATTTCCACCTCACCAGCTACCCAACTCCCCTGTGTGAAATTCTAATCGTCCCTTGAGCCAAGAGAGAGAGTGTGTGCTGTTTTTGAGTGTTTTGGTGGATCTTTTGGAAGGAAAGGAGTGAGATTCAAGCAAGGAATGAGGAGAAGCTGTGGGATCTTGCATTCTTTCACTTGGAGCTCCCATGGAAGGTAAAAAGCTTGCACCTTTCTCATATTATTAGTTGGATCTCCTGAGTATGGAAGTTTGGGCGTTTACCACCTTTTGTTGGGACAATGAGTGCATGGAGTCTATTAGGAGGTCTATACTTCAGATATGGACCTTGTTAGGTCCAAAGAGTCCAAAGGTTCCTGCTTTATTCAGCCACATATGAGCCATTGTGCTTAAACACCCTTGTTAGAGTTGTATTCGCATTTTGGAGCAACTATGCCATGCATGAACGTAAAGATCGAAACTTTACGTGAGAATCGAGTCTTGGGAGCCTAGATCTAGGGTTTGGAATGGTAGATCTGCCTTAATATGTCTAAATGAGAAACTGACTTAAGCGACTCGCCGAGTCAATGAGTTGACTCGACGAGTCGGCTAGGGTTTTCCCAGATGAGTCTGGACTTAGGTAACTCAACAAGTTGATGAGACAACTCAATGCATTAAATTGGATATTCACGATATTTCAGAAGAAACAAGGGGACTAGAAGAGTCATATAGATGTACTCGGAAAGTCAGGTCAACATGGAATCTTGACTTAAGTGTTGACTTATGTTGACTTTAGGGTTTGGTCAAGTTAGGGATTATGGGAACTATGGAGGAGTAAAATGGTCTTTTACCCATTCCAAGAGTTAGAGAGAGAGAGAGAGAGAGAGAATGACCCTTGGTTTATTTAGAGTTGTGAATAGAGTGCTAATTAGATTTAATTATCCTATGTGTTAGGTGGAGGCTAGTTCGAGATTCATGTACGAGGTTATTTTGTGCTTGCTTACGAGGTGAGTCTTCTCACTATACTTTACCTAGAGTGGAAATATTTCTGTGACCGGAGGGTCTTATCTGCTTACTTGAGATATGTGATATTATGCATTTTGTCTGTGTGACATAATGCTTTATTCTGTGTTTACTGAGATAGGATCGGAGGGTCCGAACTGAGTTGTGGGACCGGAGGGTTTCCAGCGAGACAGGACCGGAGGGTCCAAACTGAGTTGTGGGACCGGAGGGTCCTCACTGAGACGCATGAAACCGGAGGTTCCATGTCAAGTTATAGCCATGAGAGGCTTATTATTTGTGCATGTGGTATTTTGGGGAACTCACAAGCTTCGTGCTTACCGTGGTGTGTGATATGTGTTTCAGGTACCTCTCAGGACCGCGGGAAGGTTTCGGCGTGATTATACACACTTGTTCGTGATTATGTTGAGAATTCCGGGATTTGACTTTTGATTGTGGATTTATGTTGACGTTTGAGACAATTATGGTTTTATGAAATATAATATATGATTTTTATGTGTTTTAAAAATAAAAATTTTGGTTTGAAAATTTACGGTGTTACAATACATCTCCCTCTTTATTCTATTTCACCCTTATTACCCATCACTACCCAATATATCATAGATATGAAAATACATATATATATATATATATATATATATATATATATATATATATCTGTGTGTGTGTGTGTGTGTGTATATATATATATATATAGTAAATCATATAAAAATCATTTTTTATTATTTCATCTAACACATAATCATTTTCTCACATAAGCATATATAACATTTAGTTATCTAAATACTTCATATCTACGTGTAAGATGAAAGTAACTATGCACTCATTTGATAAAAGTGACTGGCGATTTTGGCAGGGCTTTGCATCGTACTTTGAAAAGACCTAAACACGTAAATTTCTAAGAATTAGTCCAGCTTCTTAATCCTGGTGACTATAATAATTATAGTCTAGATTCCTCAATAGTCCTAATGTCTATATCAAGATCTATAATGTAAGGATTAGTGAAGCAGGATAGTTAGGAGGCAGGATCATTTCAGCATATCACCTCACTGAAATCCAGCAACCAAACCAACATGACCATTCTAGAAACCTCTCCCGTAAGTAGATCAATCAACATTGTAACTGGAATTATTGATAAATCTTATATATAGGTTCATAATAACGACTTATGACTATAAATATAGGTTACACTGAAAGAATGAGAGTGTAGCTTAACTTAAAGAGATTATTCCTGAAAGAAGTCTGAAAATTATACGAGCAGTGTAACATCCGTAGATTCAGGCTAGTCAATTTAGAGATAATAAGTGTTATAAATGACTTTTTGATAGAATATTATTTAGGATAAATAATATTAACCAAAGTTATAGTATATGTTACAAGGATTCTGTACATATAAAGAACGCTAAAATTTGAATTATAATGAAGAAGTTATGAATTGTTGAAGTTTTGCGATTTAAAGTAACACTACTCAATGTAACGTAAAAAGTAAATTTGTGATAAAATACTTTCTAGCCTTAGTGATCTAAACAAGAGTCATAGTATTCGATAAACCGAGACCGTGCATATAAAGAACATCCAAATTTGACTTCGGTAGAGGAAGTTATGATTTTTCATAGTTTCAACATAGAAGTATACAACTTAGAAATTGAATTTTAGATCCATCGATTTTTAGCCAAAACAATATAAACATGTATTGAAGATCTCGTTAATTGGAGCTCAACAATGTAAAGACTGTCGAAAACGGACGTCGGATGACAAAGTTATGAAGTTTTAACAGATTTTAACTGTTTAAGCATGTTAATATAACTTTAAAAATAAAGTCAAAATTAGCCAACGGAGTCTAAACAAAAGTTGTATATCTCATTGATAGCTACGTGTGGATATAAAGAATGTAAAAAACGGAGCTTGTATGGGAAAGTTATTTGTTTACAAGATAATTAATTTTCGGATTAACAAGAAGGCGACATATGTAGATAAAAAATTTGTGTGAAAAAAACACTTTCTCTCTCTCTCCCTTCTTTTTCTCTTTCTACATTTCTCTCTGTCCGATGGTGCATTTTTCAGCTTGTTTCGTCGTTTTTTCTTATCCAGTGAGATTTTTTCTCAGTGTTTGAAGAATCTTCTCTTCCATTTCTGGTGTTGCGATGGGTGCTTCTTCCATATAGGATCGATTGAAGGATGTTAAGGTGAAGCCTCCAGGTAAGAGTGTTGCGATACATTATGCTAGAACTGAAGTTGATCTGAATGAAGTTGTTCCACCAGGCATTGTAGATCAGTCTTCTGCTACAATCTATCGTGCTCAGAGGAAGCCAAATGCTACTAGAACTATAGCTATAGGGATTGGTAAAGTTGAATGGAAGATGGATGGGAAGGCATTCAGAGTGAAGAATCAAGGAAGGAATGTCATCGATCGTAGTTCCCCGATGAACACTGATGGATACTATGAAAATTCGGTGAAAAAGGAAGAAACTGAGGTTGATTCTGGAAGTGAAAGCGTATGGGAGTCGGATTTAAGTGTTCAAGTGAGTTCTGGTAACAATCAGAATGGAATGGGCTGTTTAAAAGTTAGGCAAGTAAATGAAAGTAGGAGGCAAGTTGGAAGGGAGTCCTTGCACGCTATTTGATAAAATTTCTTTGTTTTTGCAAAGAAGGAGGCCTGGTCTTACTTTAACTAAGAATAAGCATGATAAGATTCCAGTTTGGATAAAGATTTGTGATTTTCCTTTGGAAGTGTGGAGTGGGGAGAATTTGTGTATCATTGCTAGTAATTTGGGTATACCGTTGGCTTTTGATTCTTTTACGGAAGAAATGTTCCTTGATCATAAAGGTCGAAATGCTTATGCGAAAATTCTACTTGAAATCTCTGCTGAGAAAGAATGGAAAAACAGTATTGAGATTAGTACATGGGATTTTGTTATGAATTCAGTAGTTGTTCAGTCCTTTACAGTGGAGTATGCTTGGATGCCTTCTCAGTGTTCCCATTGTACGATTTATGGGTACTCAGAAAAGGTTTTCTTGGCAGTTATTAATGAAAGAAAGGAGGTAAAAGAGGTAGAAAAGAATGAGAATATTAGAAAGAATAATGGGAAAGTTGTTATGGATGATGAGGGATGTACAAAGGTTACAAAGAAAAAAGGAAATTATAGGAATAATGATAGTACTAGTGGAGTTAAAGATAATGGAGGTAGTAGTTATAAATAATATAATGGAGGGAAGAATGGGAATACTAGAAGTGGGAATAAGTGTAAGGGTAAAGGTGGAAATAAAGGAGGAAATGGTTAAGGGTAGAATGCGAATTGGAATAGTTGGAGTGCTAGGCATTGGAATCAAGCCAAAAATAAAAAGTTTGAAGCTACTTACAATAAAGGTGATATGATGAATTCACAAGGGCGGTTTTGAAATAGAAAAGGCGGGGAAGAGAAGAAAGTTAACACGGTAATGGAAAATAAGGTAGTTTCTAAAGGGGTAACTATTAAAAAAGTTAATCATCAAGTTGAGGTCAATAATAAAAACAAATTTGAAGTATTGGGTTCATTAGTGGATGTGATGGTTGACAAGATGGAAGAGGATGCTATGAAGGAAGGACAGGGAGAAGAAATGGAGCTTGTAGGGATGGATAAGCCTAATTTGGGTGTTGGAGAGTTACAATCTGATATAGATTTGGAGAAAACTATTGATAAAGTGAATAAGATTCCTAGTGAGTCTAACTCGTTATTGGATTCTGATATGAGGAAAGATGGGAAGAGGAATGTGGAATTAAATGGTAAAGGGGGAATGATATCTCAGGCATTTAAGGGGGGAAGTGCCACAAAACCTAATGTATCTCAATGATGAATCTAGGGGTGTGGAATATTAGGGGTCTTAATAAAAAATTTAAGCATAAGGAGGTGTTAGAGATTATTAAAAATAATAATCTGGGGCAATGTGCGATTCTTGAGTCTCAAGTTTCTGATATGAAACTGAAGAATGTTTGTGGCAGAGTTTTAAGAAGTTGGGATTGGGTCTCTAATAGTAGTTCGTGTAAGTCTGGCACAAGAATTATTGTTGGGTGGAATGCTAACAAGATTGACCTAATGGTGTTATCCCATTCTAATCAGGTCATACATTGTTTTGTTAGATTTCTTGAGTCCAACTTCGAAATTCATTTTTCTTTTGTCTATGCTGCTTCGCAATATATAGATAGAAGACTGTTGTGGGAGAATTTGGAGAAACACAAGATAGTGGTCAATAGTAGAGCTTGGGTTCTTTTAGGTGATTTCATTGTTGCTATGAAGCCTTCTGAATACTTCAAATGCTCTTCAAGAATTCCAGAGGGTGTTGCTGACTTTATATATTACATTAATTCTATTGAGGTTGAGGATATTAATTGTTCAGGTCTTTAATTTATTTGGACGAAATCTCCTGCTGGGTCTAAGGGGTTACTTAAAAAGTTGGACCGGATAATGGCTAATTTGCAGTTCTTGGAGAAGTTTCCTTTGGCTCATGTTATCTTTAAGCCATACCAGATATCTGATCACTCTCCTGTGATTTTGTCGATTTTTGTTTGTGAATCTAGAAGGATTTCCCCTTTTATAATTGTAAATTTTATCACTGAAAAGGATGAGTTTTTACCAATGGTTGAAGAAATTTGGGGTACTAATGTTACTGGAGGTTTTATTTTCAAAGTGACTCAGAAATTGAAGTTGTTAAAGAAGCCACGTCGCTCTCTTTTCAGAATTCATGATGTGTAAAGAAAGAAATTGTAGGATTTAAGGAAAGTGTTAGACGAATTACAGGGTGAAATTGATAATGATCCGTTTAACTCTTCAATCAGGAATAAACATGCTAAGGTTTTATTGGAATTTAATGGGGGCTTGTGAGGATGAAGAGAAGCTTCTGTTTCAAAGAGCTAAAATCAAATGGTTGAAAGAGGGTGATTGGAATACTAGCTTCTTCCATAAAACTGTTAAGAGTCGTACTAATAAGAATCAGGTTTCTGTGATTCTTGATGAAGATGGCAGGTGGGTTCTAGGGAAGGCTTTGAAGGATAGATTTGTGGATCACTTTAAAGCTTTTCTTGCATCTGATTTCATCAATGGTGATAGGTTGGTTGATGGTGATCTTTTTAGTAACAGGTTGGAGCCAAGCATTGCCCTTGACATGATAAAGGTGGTTTCGTATGATGAGATCAAAATAAACATGTTCGATATTGAAGATAACCGATCTCCGGGACCAAATGGTTTTCATATAGATTGTTTAAAGCTGCTTGGAAGGTGGTGGGACCTTACGTGTGCAAAGTTATAAGAGGAATTTTTTGGACTGGGAAGGTACCTAAATGTGTTAATGCAACTAGAATTGTTCTTGTCCCAATAGTTGAGTGTCCTAGGATTGTTACTCATTATTTTCAGATAGCATGCTATAATACATTTTATAAATGTATCAGTAAAGTTATTCTGAATCACATTCGTAACTGTTTGGGATTGATTGTGGATAATAACCAATCGACATTCATACCAGGGAGTTCTATTTTTGATAAAATTTTGCTTGCTCAAGAGTTTATGGTGGGATATAATAAGAAGAGTGGTTCTCTAAAATGTGCTTTGAAAATAGATATACAAAAGGCTTATGATACAGTTAATTGGAATTTCCTTAAGCAGGCTTTGGTTGGATTTGGGTTCCACCCGGTTATGGTGCATTGGATTATAATGTGTGTTTATTCTACTTAGTTTACAGTGAGTTTTAATGGAGTGGATAAAGGGTTATGTGATGAAAAAAGGTGTTTAAGACAGGGAGATCCATTATCTCCTTATCTTTTTACCCTAATTATGGAGGTTTTCAATCTAATTCTCAAGAGGAATATTGAGACTTATTCGAATTTCAAATATCATAGTAGATGCAAAATTCAGAAAATAACTCATTTATGCATTGCTAATGACTTGTTGATGTTTTGTAGAGGAGATAGTGGGTCAGATAGGGTTATAAAGAATTCACTTGATGCTTTCAAGGATCTCTTAGGTTTGAATGCTAGTCTGAATAAAAGTTTGATCTTTTTCAGTTGTGTCAAACATGCGGTGAGGCGAACTATTAATGGTATTCTTTCGTTTGAGATTGGTAAATTCCCATTTAAATACCTTGGTGTGCCTTTATCTGTTAATAAATTGTTTAGAAGAGATTGTAAGACCATGGTTGATAGGATTAAAATGAGAATTTTAAGTTGGAAGTGCAAAAGTTTATCTTTTGCTGGCAAACTTCAACTTATAACTTCTGTTTTAAATTCTATGCGTGTGTAATGGGCCTTGGTTTTTCAAATAAAAAAAGAAGGCGAAATATGTCGCGATCTGGAACACTCCCCCTCCAACCCCCTCTCCCTAAAGGCTTGTGGCCAGATGATGACTCATGGTCGCATTACACACGGTGCACTGGCCTCATTGCAACCTTTAAATAGAACTCGAATTTCACTTTTTTTTCTCACACCTTTCCCTTCAATTCTCTCCCAAGCCCCCAAGGTCCCTAGGCCTTGATTCTATCACTTCCTAAGGGTTAGTAGAGAAGCTCCGAGAAATAGAGCTTTTGGTTTAGAATTTTTGCCCACACAAAGTTCGGTTTCTTGCTAAACCACCTATTAAGTTGAGTTATGCTTACCGTGATTTAAGTAATACTTATGTTTAAGTTCATTATCGTTATTATGAACCTAAAAACAATATTTATCAGTGATTCGAAGTTGTTATACTGATTGATCTACTTACAAGGATGATGACAAGGCTAGATTTAGTGAGGTGTTTAAAGTGGGCTTTCCAAACAGTATACTATATATGCCAAACGGACCCTATCTCCGATATGATCTTACCTAGTTGTCCCTTATCAACTATAGACCAGCAGACTGTGAGCTAATAATGAATCTAGACTAATAATTAGTCACAATAAATATTAGACTGAGACTTAGTGATAATGATATTAGGTTACGTCGAAGGAAAAGACAGTTGCTACGACCGAAACACTGCCTAAGTTTCGAGTCATCACTTTAACAAGTGAGTGCATAGTCCATTTCAGGAACATGATTTTAATACAATTATTAACTAAAGTATTAAATATATGTTAAAGAGTTAATGTGTGAGATATTTTCTATTGTCTAGAATACATGTTAAGAGCATATATGATGATTTAGGACTTAGAGAATAGACCTAAATTAATTAAAATGAATATCAGGTAGTATCTCCTTAAGAGTACGGGTAAGATATACACGGAGGGTAGAACTCTAACATTCATCTGCAATCTAAGAGCATGGATTAAACATAGTCATTCGTCCCTAGTCCAAGTGTATGAATTCGGCATAGTTATTTGTCAATAAGCTGAGAGCATGGATTAGAAATAGTTATTCGTCCCTAGTCCGAGAGTATTAAGTGGGCATAGTCATTTGTCATTGATCCAAGATCATGGATTAGGCACAATCATTCATACCTGAACCGGGATGGATTAGGTAAAACCATTCATTTTAGATCTAAACATATGGATCGTGTTGTTATGAGGATCGATGAGGTGGGGTAAATTGCTTATATGAGGGTAAATTGTATCTTGGGAGTTCTAATATATATATATATATATATATATATATATATATATATATATATATATGTGTGTGTGTGTGTGTGTGTGTGTGTGTGTGTTATACCATTCTGGGATTGAAATCCCTATGTACTCAATAGGTTTCCTAACCTAACCACTCATTTTATTGTATCACATGTAGTGAAATAAAAGATACATTCTGCTAAGAGATTCAAGGAGTAATATGCCACTAGTTTAATTACTGTAAAGCTTGTAATATTTCTTTATGCTTATCATTATCTATCGACAATGACATCTCAATGTTTTAATATAAATAAAATATATTTATTTGGAAATGCTTTGATAATATCATTATCATTTTATTAGGAACAAATTTCACAATGTTATTCCTCAAAGAGGATACTCTGATTTTAAATAAGCATAAACAAATTGGTCTTTTATGGTCGTGAAATTGGGGATGTCAGAGGCACTGCTTCTACTTGATAGCTACTAATACTTTAGGGATTGCAGGGGTTCGCCAAAGATTAAAATTATGAAATCCCCATTTTCACGGCCATAAAAGACCGATTTTGTTTATGCTTGTTTGAAAATTAGAGTAATATTTTACATAAAAGTGTTGCGGAATTTGCTCCCAAAATAAAAGTATTATAAATATTTATCATAGCATTTTCGTAGAAATGTATTTCATTAAAAATACTCAGGATGTCATGTTCAATAAAGATCAAAAGCATAAACAGTACAATATAAGCCTTACTACATTATTTCATATCTACATGTCTATATCCGTAATCCCTCATCCAAAACATCACATCTATTCTCGAGCGCCACTACCTGTAATACATGAAATTGAGTGGGCTAGGCTTGGGAGCCTAGTGATCACATAGGTATTTCAACCCACAATAAATAAGTTTATTAATTTCATCAACCAAGAATAACCCGATTACCCGTTCCCGTTATCCTCACATTACGTACCTAAAACACCTATCATAAGGGACCTAGACTAAGGATCAACATCGGGATGGACACTAATGCTAAGGGGATTCCTCAGTAATAAATGTCCTTAAGGCAACCATGTGGGGGATGGAGTACACCGGTTAACACATCGTTCACAAACACCTAAAGGTTGCGAGCCTGCTAGCGTTCCACTCGACTATCTAAAAGAGTGTGTGGTCGTCATCCATACTCCGCTAGATGACAGAATCAACAACAACAACATCGAGGCCTCTCATCATTTTATCACACATCGTCTTAGTACATCTACCCATGTTTACCCCAATATTTTGTAGATATAAACTACATATACAGTTTAAATCATTTAAAACATGTATAAAATCATTCATCCAGCATAGACAACAAGTATTTAGATAATATGCACACTTAGCAGGTAATTTATATATAATACTTCATATCTATGTGTAAGTTGAAAGTAACTATGCACTCACATGTTGAATATCATAGTTATTATATCAATCACATGTGATTCATAACTATCAATATACTTTCAAACTGTTTTACCAATCATACGACTTCAATCTACTTATCAAATTATTTTACATGTTAAACTATTTATCAAATTCACTTTTGTATACCAAACCTTTCTTTTACAGTTTTCAAACTTATATACTATTAAAACCAATTCTACTACATATATAGTTATATAAGTAAGGATCGAAGGACTTAGGACTGCCAACTCACTATATTTCCTGTTCCTTGTTTGGTTGTGGACTTAGAGTACCCTGTTCTTTGTCCGGGTGTCGTTGGATCCTTAGTTATATATTATGCATATATGAATAGATATAAAGACTTTTATCTCAGTTCAATACATTCAGTCATACAAACAATTCTGCTAAGAACTATAATAGGTATAGCTAG
This sequence comes from Lactuca saligna, assembly GCF_052625555.1. Lineage (NCBI taxonomy): Eukaryota > Viridiplantae > Streptophyta > Magnoliopsida > Asterales > Asteraceae > Lactuca > Lactuca saligna. Next base: position 79,898,448 of record NC_136424.1, on the reverse strand, counting down.
GGATATAATGCTACTAGTTCAATGAAGCATACAAAGAGTCAGTTCATTCATGAGTCAATACTTACTATTATGAGAAACTATTCAACGATACTATTATGAGAAACTATACAACGATACTATTATGAGAAACTATACAACAATAGTATTCTGAGAAACTATACAACGATACTATGATGAGAAACAATACATTCATTACACAAGTACATACATTACATATACAAGTATACTATAACACAAATGTGATCCGCTGTATCGGAGCATGTCTTCATTGTCATGGCCCGAGTTGTAACCAGAATCTCCTGGTGGGAGATCGTGAGTTTGCGTATAGATCTATACTTGATTGACTATCCTACACCTTGTTGCTAGCTACAGTGGGACCTGCATGTTTTCGGGTGCCAAATGTCATTACTTTTTGACGCCTTACACCATCGTGTTCATAGTCGATAGTATGGTACAATTAATCACATAATACCTTGATATAAATCCGGTTTAAGGTAGTTAGTACATTAGTAGTTATTATAATACAACACTACAGTACTACATTAATTTACCCTTTACATTTATTTGGTGATCACTTCACTTAAACATTAATGTACAAACTATATTTTGATAATGATAGTTACGCTTGGGAAAATTATACACTTTTACAAGAAACAAACATACATAACAGTTGTGCCTTGGTAGAAGTCTACTTTTAGTAGAAAATATAGGATTTTCTAGGAGTTACAAACTTTTACAAACACTTACAAACATTCATATACTTTTACCAAAAACGTTTACAAACTCGTACTTCAAACACTGTTTCAAACATTTTGATACAATCATTGACACTAAATACTTATGAACTCACCAACTTTAATGTTGATAAACTCTATCAAAATAACTTGTATTCTCAGGTCATCAGTAGACAAGTATCGATGCCAGCTTTTGAGAAGATGGAGCGCATACAAGACTCATAGTTTATTTTGATTCATATGTTGGTGTCTCGTAAACTATAGAACACACTTTTATTAAAATTATATATTTAATGCAATGGATGATATTGTTTACTTGTTTACTATTATATTGTGTTGTGATACTATACATGACGTCCTCCACCCCAGAACGTTTCCGCCGTTCTTGGTTTTGGGGTGTGACATATTATTACCATTGTATAAGCGTTAAACAATACTTATATAACCCACAATAATAGCCCAAGTACTTATTATAATTTCCTAATAACGTTACTATAATTAAATAAAAGCTATATTAAAAATAGTGTAGGCGTAGCTCACTTACAACAGGTTTTATAGAAAACCGGACTTTGCATGGAGTAGCGTTTCCGAACCAAAAAACCCTTTTTCTCAGGACTCCAGGAGCTTCAGGGCTTCCTTCGGGTGCTAGGGGCTTTACCTAGGCTTTAGGGGGGTTTAGGGCTAGAGAGAGAAAGTAGAGTGAGAGAGAGAAAGTAGAGAGAGAGAGAGAGAGAGAGAGAAAGCTTTGAAAGGTGTGAAGGAAGTGGCTGCCTTTGCAGCCTTTTTATAGGCCTAGCCTTGGACGTACATTGAGCGTAGTCATCGGCTAGGTTGGGTGTAGTTCGGATAAGAGCCACAACTGGCTTTGTACAAGGCACGTGCCCGAAATAGCTTGGTGCGACGTGGCCATCTATCGGACCACACAAGACCGAAGTACGCTCGGCGTACTCGACCTCGGATGCGGGGCGTAATGGGAAGCGACGTGTCATTAATCCAAAGTGAAGTGTGATCAGCAAGTGACAACCTAGATCATGTCACATCATCATTTTCACATCAGTCTCGCAATTTTCCTTCATAACTTCTAAAATTAATAACTTTCGCATACGAGCTCCATTTTCGACATTCTTTATATCCACGCGTAGGTGGGAACATACTCTACAACTTTCATTTAGACTCTGTTGGCTAATTTTGAATTTATTTTAAATTTTATATTTTTAACAGGCCAGAACAGGATTGGTCCGTTAAAAATCCATAACTTCTTCATCCGACATCCGTTTTGTCTATCTTTTTACTGTTATGCTACTATTAATGAAATCTTCGATTCTCGTTTAGGTCGTGTCGTCTAGAAACCGCTCGATCTAATATTCAAACTTCGGGCTATACACTACTAAGTCGAAACTTCGAAAAGTCATAACTTCCTCGTACGAAGTCAGATTTGGGCGTTCTTTTTATGGACACTCTTGGTTTAACGTATTCTACGACTTTCGTTTAGATCACTAAGTTTAAAAATCGCTCTATCATAAATTTATTATTTATGCTTCTCGGTGTCGTGTCGGTTCCGTCGCGAAACTTCGACGGGTCATAACTTCTTCGTTATAACTCAGATTTTGGTGTTCTTTATATCTTCGGAATCCTTTGTTTTGACCACTACAACTTTATGTAAAGATATCGGGATTATCTCACACTTTAATTTTGACGCTTATTTTTATCTTTTATTTATTATACATTTAGTAATAAGTAATAATCGCATAAATTCACATAATACTCAAATAATTCATCTTTATTACTTTAAAAAGAGTTACAATAGTTGACCTAGACTATTACATTATCTACTACTGCTTAGTCCCGAAACACAGTCGTTACAAAAACTAAGAGAAAAAATGGGCTAAGTTGATATAACTCAAGAGAAGAAAGTTGGTGGTGTAGGAATGAATGAAAGGCGGCAAGATATTTATAGGGCCAAAAGTGGGCGTATGCCTCGTGAAAATGGAGTGTGTGTCACTTAAATAAAGCAACATCTCCCGAGTTGATTTGTGCCACGAGTCGGCTTCTCTTTGAGTCAGAATCTAACACGAAGGATACCTTCCCTCATGTTCTAATGTGATATAATCACATTCTAGCATGTAGCACTTCGAGTTATAGGCTACGTAATTTAAGAGGTGATCGTGATACTTCTGTTATCTTTTTCTTTGACCTTTTACCTAAAGTCGAATGCTACGTCGAACTTACTTTGTAGATTAGTTTGACTCGATTCGATACGACTGCTAAGGTTGAAATAATATTTATCTTCATACGCATTATCAAAGCAAAGGTAATGATGGAAATAAACAAAATAGCTCAACTAGTTAGAAACCTAGTAACCATGTGACTTTCCCTGATCCATGTGTGAGTCTTGTGCTTCCGGTAGTTTAGGACTCTACTACCTTTCACAACTACTCATACTCTTCCAAAATAGTATCTCTTAGTCCACTAAGTTATCAAAAACAAGAAAACACAAAAAGCACATAACATAATTTAGGAAATTATATCGCTTCTTAGAATGATTACAATGATAATTCATATGTTACACCTATTACATCAGGTACACAATCTAATACTAAGATAATTGATTCATATCTTGAACTTTGGATAAGCAGCTCTTTATTCTTGACCTATTGTTGCTTCATCAAGGATCATATGATACGCCCTTGCCTTTGGCTTCGACGAAGTGTTTTGCCTTTTCACTCCTCTGTTCTTTGGGCAGTCCTTGTAGAAAATGACCTTCTTCTCCACACTCTAAATAGACCTCCTTCTTGGCCTTGCATTCATTAGCATAGTGACCAGTCTTCCCAGACCTGAAGCGGGTCACATCTTCGGTGCATCTCCCAAAGTGTTTCTTTCTGCACTTGTCACAACATTTTCCTTCATTGTTACCTCCAAATCTCTTGTCATTAGGGTTAGCCTTAGAAAATCTACTTTTATTATTTGATTTAGAAGATCCTTCATTCTTCCTCTTCTCCCCCTTCTCATCTTTCCCTATACTTTGTTCCCTTATTTGGATCTCCACATTCTTAGTTGACCAGATTGCCTATTTCAAAGTCTTCGCTAACTTTACCATTGGACCAAAGTATGCTAGTAGTTTGTTAGCGAACTTATCAACCTTTGAAAGTTCTATGGGTATTAGATGAGGTACTAACTTCATCTTTTTAGTGAAACCTACAGAATACTCGTTGGCACTTAGTCTGTCATTCTTTAAATTCTGTAACTCATTATTGATAACTAGAAGGTCTTGCTCAGATCAGTATTCTCTTTACAACTGCAGCTGGAAGTTTCCCGATAACATTCTCCTTGCTTATCCTTTTGACATAGAATCACCCAACAGGTTCCACTAGTTCAAAACTCCACCCTTTAGTTGTCGGGCAACAAGGATTCTCTTCTTCCTCTTGCTACAGTCACAACTATCAAACACCATCTCCATCTCGGAGAACAATTCCATGACTTGCACTGGGGTTGGATTTCCAGAAATACTTAGCAGTTTGGCAACCATGAAATTTTTGTACTTGTACCCCCTCTCCTAACCCTATCATCAGGACTATTCCTCCTTATTACTTAGGGCTCAGCCTGGCTAACAGTCCGACTGTAATTTCCTTCCTCTCACAGTTGTTCTTCTAGCCTACATTACATGACGGGTGTAGTGGGTTTATATCTACTACCCTAAAGTAAATTCCTTGTCTCCTCCATCTGATGGTTTAACATCATTTGCATCATTGCATGTACTCCTGCCATCTTGATTCTTTCGGGTGCAGCTACTACCTCTAGTGCATGCTCAATCACTCGTGACTCAAGTTGCTATTTTCCACTAGCGTTTCCTAATCCGTTGCGTCTTCTCACCATGAAGTTATATGCACTAATATAGACATTCAGTGTATAGTGGCAATAATTAAGGTAAGGAAGACTCTACTTATGATAGATGTATAAAGCTCCTTATCACTTCAAAAAGTTATATGCCACTTCTAATATTTAGCATCCTTCACACATAAAATTTCCTAATTTTGTTTTTGCAATAGACCTTAAACCAAATAGCTATTTAGATAAGAAACCTAAGGCGTCATAGGGCATCTCATAGATATAGCATGCATAAGTCTTTTAGCACATAAAGCAAATTAGGCATTTTTGTCCTAAAGTGAACTAGTGCTTGTGTCAGTTCAGGTGTATCACCTAAATTATAATAGACACACATCTCACGATCATCACTTAGCATTCTAAGTTTAAGTATAGAAATCCTCTAAATTCCTACTTTGCTTAAACCAAAGCTCTAATACCAACTGTGACATCCCTATTTTTATGGCCAGATAAGGAAGATTTGTTTATGCTTATTAAATCAAAGTATTCTTTTAAAAAGATTAATTATGTGGAATTTTTCCCAAAAACATGAGAATAATATTATCAAAGCATTTTCAAAGAAACGTGTTTTATTTATAGAACTTGGGATGTCATAATCAATACCAGAACATAAGTATAAATGGAGACTTACAATGTCTCATTATACTAATGGTGTACATCTCCCTGAATGTCTCATACATCATTATTCGGGTATCTTTATTTAATAACCTGTGATTCGAATAACCTGAGTGGGCCAGGTTGGGAAACCTGGTGTGTACATAGGGTTTTCAACCCACAATAATATAGTTAATATGTTTAATTATCAAACAATTAACCCAATTTCCCATCCCTGTTAACTTCTTTATTTTAAAGGATCTATACTAAGGATTATCTATGCTGACTAGAATAGTTCAACGATTCCACCATGATACTTGTCCATAGGTTTTCTTCTATATTTATTTCTAAGGATTTATCCAAGGGATCATCTTCTTTATTGACGGTATTATTTTAGACAATCCACCCACAATACATGTCAATAGGTTTTAGAGTACTTCTGGTGAACACATAATTCAAAAACACCTACAGGCTATGAGCATACTAGCATTCCACTAGGCTATCTAGAATAGTTTGTGGTTGTCATCTATACACTGCTAGATGATGTCATCACCTAGGACTGAAGTACTAGTAGGTTAAAGCCTTTATTTATTAGTTCCATATCTCATCACCCATCTCCTTCTTTATTCTATTCCTCCCTTATTGCTCATCACTACCCAATATATTATAGATATGAAAATACATATATAGTACATTATATAAAATCATTTTTCATTATTTCATCTAACACATAATCATTTTTTCACATAAGAACATATAGCATTTAATTATGTAAATACTTCATATCTATGTGTAAGATGAAAGTAACTATACACTCACTTGATAAAAATGACTTACGATTTTGGTAGAGCTTCGCTTCGTATTTTGAAAAGACCTAGACACATACAGTACTAAGCATTAGTCTAGTTCGTAATCCTGGTAACTATAATAGTTATAGTATATATTCCTCACTAATCCTAATGTCTCGATCAAGATCTATCAAGTAAGGATCAGCCAGGCAGGACAGTTGGGATGCAGGACATTTCAGCATATAGCCTTTCTGAAATCCAACAATCAAGCTAATGTAACTATTCTAGACACCTCTCCTGTAAGGAGATCAATCAAAATTATAATAAGAATTTCTGATATATCTTATTTATAGGTTTATAATAACAACGTGTGACTATAAATATATTTTACACCGAAAGAATGAGAGTGTAGCTTAACATATAGAGATTCTTCATTTCAGAAGTATGGAAATTGCACTAATTGAGCTTCTACTAGATAACTACTACTACTTTAGGGGTCATACGGCTTCGCCAAAGACTAAAATTAAGGAAAATTAGGGAAAAGTAGACATAACTTGAGAGAGGAAAGTTGGGGGGGGGGGGTGCAGCAACGAATGAGAGGTAAGCAGCTATTTATTAGGCCAAAATCGGAAGTACGAATCGTAAAAATGGAGTGTGGGTCGTATGCATGAGGCGACATCTCCACAATGTATATGTGCCATGTGTTGGCTTCTATGTGATATGAGTTTTCACCTTCTAGAAGTGCACGTCACGCACCGCGCGCGACGTGATATGCAGATTTTGTAAATTCCATAACTTATTCATACGAGCTTTGTTTTTTACGTTCTTTATATCCCTGAAAAGCACTCAACGATATCTATAACTTTCCTTTATACCTTCTCTCCTAACTCTTACTCTGTTTTTATATAAATAAATTATTCTGTTAAAATCATATCTCTCTTGTACGAATTTCGTTTTTTTGCATTCTATTTCTCAAAATTCATTTCTTAAAGAATATTATGGTTTTCCTTTTGTGATTTTAGCTAAAGGTCAACCATTTTCTTCCTAGCTTTTTACGTCACTCATTCCTTATGTGTCGCTGACTTTTATATCTTATAAAAATCATTTCTAATTCATACGTAGTCGAATTTCTACAAAATTTGTATTTTCAGGATCGAGACGAAGTGTACTTTCTATATATATATATATATATATATATATATATATATATATATATATATATATATATATATATATATATATATATATATATATATATAAATATATATAGTAGTTTATAACACGTGGGAACCACGATTATAAAATTAATTAAACTATAATAGTTAAAATTTAAAATTATTAATAACTTATTTTAAATAAATTATTAATTAAGAGGTTTTTTTAGTTATATAAAATTATAATCATTGATTTAAATAATTATGTAAAATTATATCACTTTATAATTTGTATTAATTTTATTTTAATTTTTATTCTAATATTGTTAATTTAATGTAATTAGAATGAGAAATTTAAAATTTGAAATTTGAAATAGAGAATCAATATGTTGACAAATGGTATGCATTAATTATAAGACATAATAAGGTGAAACATGACAAAAAAAAATAAAATTTGCATTAATTATAAGGCTTAAATATGGTGACACATGTCAAAAGGAGATTAAAAACTACTCTTTTGTTAGAATATATATATATATATATATATATATATATATATATATATATATATATATATATATATATATATATATACACACACATGTTTTGGCACGCTCATTTTTATAATTTTCGAATGATTCAGTTTATTTTTAAATTATCCTATTCAATGATTTTAATTTTAATTATTACCTATTATGTGTAGCCTGAATTTGTGGGTGTTACATGTTTCTCTATCACATTCTTTATGTGACACAACTAGTTTTTTAAGTCTTCATACCATTTAACAAAATAATTATGCGTTGAGGCTGGAGTCTCATCTTCACGGATGATGAAAGCACAATCTTTTCTACAATTCACTTTTTTACATCTATTAAACCATGAAACCGTAAATGTATATGAACCTACTCATCTAATAGGTTTCTTATTAAAAAGAAAGCAAGTGAAGCAAAATGCAACATCCTTTTTCTCTAAATATTCAACCACCAAATTTTGTTTACATTACGCTTGTACAAATTAACTTTGGAGAATTCGATGAATTTAATTGAAGTACTCCATTTAAAGTAATTGACGTCTGCCGAAGTTCCACACTGTAAATTTCTTATGCCTACTTATGGTAAGTATTTGTTATTTTTAATTTTTCTAACACAATAGTAAAGAAATTGGGCTAGGGGGATCCAGTGGGCTTAAATTATATTTTATTTTGGGCTAAAAAAACTAGATATAAGTTAATGTTGGGTTTTAGTTTAAAATTAGTTTCATAAACTTGAAAAATATGGCACCGGAAGACTTTAATTTTGAAATAACATAAACAATTTATACCCACCAAGGATCTTATTGCAAGTTATAGAAATATTAAAACACCAACCATAGAAGGATGAAGAAATAAAAACCTTTGTTGTTCTTTGAGTCCTCTTGAGAGGTGTGGAATTTGATGAAGAATGTGGAACCTTTGAGACACTAACAATGACTCAACTTGATGTAGATGCTAGTCCATAAACTCTTAAGCTTAAAGTTCATAACCAAACTATGAACTTCAAGAGAGTATAAATGCATGTAATCTCCAAGTCTTCAAAGCAAAACTAGAGAGAATGAGAGGGAGAGAAGAGATTTCGGCCTTTTTGCATCAAGAAGAAGAATGAGCAACTAGCCAAGAGATAGCCCTCTTATTTATATGCATAAAGTGAAGTTAATAACCATTAGTTCGTTTAACTTTAGACAAACTTGTCTCCATGTCATAATAGTGTCCATACATGCTTCTAAAGCATGATTTCTTTTGATTAAACATATCAAAAACCCATCATTAGCATGCTAGTAAGCATGCTCACGGTTTTTGTATAAAAAAGAATTCAAACATGGTAAATTTTATTAAAAAAATTTATAAAATATAAACCTTAACTTTTTGGTAAAAGACAAAAAGTCATTATGGTCCAAAATGTTGTACATAACTTAATAAATTATACCATATGATATATTATGTTACTTGCTAATTAAAATTAATTATTTCCTAGAAATAAATAATTTCCAATTTAATTATAAGAGTTTTATTGAATATTTATTACAATCAATTTCTAATAAATAATCAATTGTATCAACTTGTTGTTTGTGTGATTCATTAGTATCATATGTTATTTAGCAATATCACTTTAATATGACTCTTGAGCATACTAGATCTCTCAGTTGATAACTAATAGTATATAAAACAAATAAAAGTTTTACACAGAGGGGGGGGGGGGGGGGGGGGGGAGGAGCACACGTGCTAACCCCATGATTGCCTCCGCACCTGTCTCATTATTTTGAGTTCTAATTTTTCGCCTTATATTTTGTGGTAAGTCTTATTTTTAATAGACTATTAGTTTGCAGTTTCAAGTTGATTCGTGATAAAATAATCTGTTAATTTAGACGCTTCTATTTTGAGTTCTTATTTTTCGCCTTATATTGTGTGGTAAGATTTATTTTTAATAGACTATTAGTTTGCAATTTCAAGTTGATTGGTGATAAAATAATTTGTCAATTTAGAAAATTTTATTGTACTTGCAATTGTTGAGCTTATTAGACAATGTAAGATTTATTTTAGCAATTCTCATGGATGGAAACCACCAAATCATTACACAAGTCTTCTCAAATTCATATCACGAGATTTTTTGTCGTAATTTATTATGGGTTTACAAGTTAGGACATGAAAAATCGACTAGATTATTCTTGGAGATATGCAAAACATATAGAACATATGATTTCAAAATTTTTTTGGCTATGCTATGTCATGATATCCTGAGTCAAAGTAAATGGATTAAAAACATTAGTCAAGATAAAACGAAAATGACATGCTTCCCTAGCATGCATAATAATATAATCATATGTAATATTGTTGATGTAATATATACATTATAGACACATTAACGAAATGTGTTCTATGCTAATGACACACATCGGGGTTTACTATCAAATGATACTATTTTTAGTATTATATGATAATAATTGTAATATCTTTTGTAACGAGAATTTTTTATCATAGTTGGTGCTTGAAGGAGGATATTCAAGTGTGGACTTTAGAAGGTATCCTCCATCGAGAACGTCGTCTTTGAAGTAACTGATATATGAATGATTATATGAAGAACGGCGTTGTCAATCTACAAGATATGACATGTGTATGTCGGTAATAGAAAAAGTTTGGTATACTACATGGCCATGCGATAACAACCATGAAATTACTTAGGTTTACACAATGTGATCATTTCGTTCATTTCATGTTAACGTTGATGGTGTATTGAAAAACATGCTTAATATAAAGAGTACATCCTCTTCCATATCCATCTAAATAGGCAATGGACAATAGTAGATACATACCCATGATGGACTAATGCCTAGGAAAATTGTTGCACTTTATGTTTATGTAATGAAATTATAATATGGATTTCACAATGTTAAGAATATCATGTTATTCACCATTTATGTAATCGAGTTTTATGTTTATGTTCTCATACTTTAAAAAATCTATAACCTTTGTTTAAATAAGACATAATATAACAAAAAGAAAATAAAAAACCAAGTACTTACATTTAATTTCACTTATATAGATAACAAAACAGAATACACTCAAATACATAAACCCTAAACACTAGACCTAACAGAACACAATACACTCTAAAACACAAAATTTAAACCATGATTAAGTAATTAACCAAAATATGCTATAAGAGCTATTATTGGCACACATTTTACACTAAACCATTCTAGAAAAGTTATTGACCGATAAAGTATAAATTTTTTTTAGTGTCATTATTAGGTCATGTTTTACCCTAAACCATATCGCCCCTCGGTTTCTTGCTAGACACAATAGATTTAAAATCTAGGGAATTTTAAAAAGCACCATTGCATAACGACTTTCAAATTCTTCCACGGTAAACATAGATCTTTTTTAAATTTATTCTTTGATTTTTATTGTTAGTATCAACACAATGAAAAAAATACTCAAGATAAAATGTAGTACTTTGAAAATTGAAAAGCTAAATATAGAGAACTGGTCCAAAACGATACTAAAAAATGCTACCATTCAGGGGTATTCTGCTAAAGTTAAATAATGATTTTTGTATTCAGATTTTTGAACATGTGCCCTAAGGCATACATAAAAAAAATATTAATTTGAGATATATTACCATACTTAAATGTGAAATGTATTAATTATGTAACTAAAATGTAAAATGTATTAATTGTGGAGAATATTTCATATAATTAATAAATTTCACATTTAATAATGGTAATATTTCTTATAATTAATGTTTCTCATATATGCCCTTAGAGAACATGTTAGAAAATCTTTTTCTTTATTTAAACCCAATGAAATATAAAAAGTATAGAAACATATGATGCTTTTAGTAGAAACGTTGACATAGATAGGTAAACAATAATTTAAGAATCATATTTACTTCAAAAAACTACTTTTCTATAGATTACAAATCCTATAATCATCTCACTTACATTATAATATTCAATTAGAGGGACTATGATCAATTACGAAACTTCAATTATTAAGTTACCATCTTGACTTTTCAAGCGTTATTAATTTCTTTACAAACCAGTTTTGATGGTTGTAAACACAATTTCAGTTGGACATGTGTAATTAAGTTTTCTTACACTCTTTCATATTTTAAAGTATGGTAATAAATTACAAGTCATAATCCATTAACAAACAAATGAGAAGTTTAATAAGAGAGATTCGATAATAGTATTATCTTCTACCTAAATAAAAAATTAATAGTTATGAACATTTTATAGAGTTTAATGATAACATAACATATCGAACAAAATGGCTTATGTTCACCTAGCGTGTGTATTATGTGGATCGAACATAAATACTTGTACATTTTTTTTGACAAATCCATATTAAATATCTTGATTAATGATTATATTTAATTGTGTATGTTGCAAAATTTATGTATGTTTGTTGGTTTTAGATTTTGGTGAGTATAAATATTGCATTCTAGTGATAGATTAGCATATACAAGAAATTCACCTTATCTCCCTAAAATTATACTTCTATAATTTCTGCTACAATCAAGGTAAAATCCAAGCTTCCTTATCTCCAGATGGTCCCAAAAAGCTCTTCTAGTTGTTGTATACATACAAATTTTTTTGTGTATTACCATATAATATTTTCCTATAAAAACATCATCCATAATTATTTTAGGCTAGACCTTTTTTAGAAAAAAAAATATTAACCATTGTTAATGTGATCATGAAATTCTGTAAAGGGAAAGTGATCTTCATCATAGATAACATGCCTGGAGATAATGACACATTAAGTGATAAGATCAATGCATCTATAACCACGATGGTCAAGGGATGGTCCAAGATAAGCGTAAGTGGATGAGCGACGAGACAGTTTGTGTCGAGACGTGAACGAGATATTTGCATAACAAAGACATCCAAAAACATGAAGGTCGTTGTAGGTGGGGAAGGAACCAAATACTATCTCAAAAGTAGTGTGAAAAGAAAGGGTGGATGTGGGAAGAAGGTTTAGCATATGAACAACAGTCAATACACCTTCAACCCAGAATTTTGGTGGAAGGGACGACCAACACAAGAATGTACGAATGATATTATTGATGGTGCGAAGAACACGTTCAGATTTTCCATTTTGTTGTCATGTATATGGATAAGAAAATTGATTTTTAATGCTATTTAAGGCAAAAATTATTCGTAAAGGTTGATTGTTGAATTCACAACCGCTATTACACTAAAAAAGTTGTATGTTAGTTTCAAGATGAGTTTTAACATATGCATGAAAACTTCTATATGCATGAAAATTTGTAAACACATCAAATACATTAGATTTGGCACGAAGCGGAAAAACGATAAAAATACATAAAATAATCAAAAAGAACAATATAGTATTTATAGCCACTCATACTAGTAATAGGTGATGTACATAAATCAAAATGAACCAATTCAAACATGCGAGAGGTTTTAATTTCAGAAGAACAAAAAGGTAAATGACGATGCTACCCAAGCTGACTGTCGCACCTCCAAACCGGAACAGCGTAAACGTTAAGGGGGCGGAGGACGTCATGTACAGTATCACGACAATTGTATAATAGTAATTAAAGAAACAACAATCATAGTAATAATAATATATAGTTTACATTGTACTTGATTTACATAATGTTTGACCCCAAGACCAAAAAGCAAAACAAAGACTTGAAGCTACCATGCTTCGTCTTCTCAAAGCCTATGCGTGACCTATCTACTAGTTTCCTGAGAATACAAGTGATTTTGAAAAATGTCAACATTGAATGTTTGTGAGTTCATAAAAATTTTGTTTTATCAAATACGTTTTTGTTCCTTAAAAATGTTTGTGTGTCCCTTCAGAAAATCCTATACTTTCTCAATAAAATGGAATGTAGTATTAGGCCTTATGACCAAAAATATATATGCTTCTCATGCTTAAAGAATATGATGTAACACTTTAATTTCATAAAAGAAATGTGACCCATATTGGTTCCAACTATGGTTCCTAACCTAAGAGTAAGTAATCGTATTTGTTTCCAGAAAGTTGAATTGTAAACTGTTTACTAGTAAAATAATGATGTTTATTCCTGGAAAATCATATATTTTCCATAAAACCGAATTTTAATCGTAAACGTTCCAAGACCAAAAAGTATAAGTATAATTGTCATACTTCATTTAATGATACGTAGTTTTATTCCTAAGTAAAACTAGTTGAAGACGTGCTTGCACTATAACCAGATGTGATGTTGATACCCTTTATACGAGTTATATATAATTGAGGTCGAACAGGCAGTCGAATGGGTGAATCTGCCATAAACCCATAACCAAATAAGGAACAGGAAGTAAGGTGGAAATCACACATTCCACTGTTTACCGGACATAAATTTTTATATAACCCTGACGTATGCACTAAGTAGCCACAGAGTGAATACCCCTTTAAGATTGTTTAAAAAATATATCATTACGTAAATATTTAGTTAATGCTTATTGCGAGTGTTCATTATAACCATGCTAATATGACTAATGGCATGCACGACGTTTTTCAAACGTCGGAAAATTATGACGTTTGTCACCCTAGACTTGCAGATCTAACTTTAGCGAACAACTAAGGTGCGGGGTTGTCAATTCCGTATAGATCTATACACAAACTCATGTTCTCCCTCCAAGAGACTCTGATTATAATTCAGGATTTTAACGGGTACCATGTTTGGTACAATGAATGAGTGGCTCACAATCCTATATTAACTAGTTGACATAAAGTGTGTTGTAGTTATCTTTTCCTTGTTATCATTTGTATTATCCTTTTATAGTATTCACCATGTATAAAATAATCATATTTTTATATGATTATTCATTTGACCCAAAAGAGTAAAATAACATGAATGTTCCCCAAACTATACCTATTATAGTTTATATTGTTTGTTTATTGAAAATACTTATATAATCATTTAAATAAATACATAGTAAATATATTGTCTAGATGTTTTTAGGTGAATATGTCATTAACACTTACATCTAACACAAACATAAAAACATTTGGTACGATAAAGGCAATTTCTAGTTTTTGACTTTTCTGTCCATGTTTTTAGAAAAATTATATAAAATTATCGTACGTCAAAAATTGAATCCATAAACTCTGAGAGTTTATAAAATGAGTCTAATTTGTTCATAAGATTTATTATGATTTTTAGTTGTCTCAAACTAGTGTGAAAATATTCATCTTCACGGACTGGTCCTAAATCAATTTTGAAATGATAGACAGTTTTGTAAAAATCACCATAAATTGTAGTAAAATCGTAAGAATGCGTGCGAGTAGTCTTTGGAAAGGTATAAACATGAAATCTTTTCATATTGAAAATTTTTGAAAAATATTTAGTTTAAGATGGTCAGAATAGACCATAACTTTTCTGTTGAAAACTGTTGTTTAAGTTTAGATTATATTTTGGTGTTGTATCTTGTATTTTTAGTTTGCAAAGCCTTCAGATCATCCAAATAAGATTTCTTTACTTGTATCCCCCCCCCCCCCCCCTTAAACATGGAAAACTAGAAAATTAAGGGATATGAACTCACATTGAGTGGATTTCTTAGTGGATCAAGAGATGAAGATGAAGATCCTAAAGCTCAGAACACTTGAAGACGGTTGAAGAACACTTAAAGATTGTATTACCCTATGGATAATAACACATATAAATGTGTTTAAATGTAACAAAACTATTATTTTTATGTGTAGAATCACTAGATCTCTGGAGAAAAGTTTGCCAAAAATTGAAAAACCAACTTATGGAGAATTAACCTTGAAGGAACTTGAGTTGTTCTTGAAGAGGAAGATGAATAAATGAAGAAGATGGAGAGAATGATGAAGGTGAAATAAGAAGGGGGAAGGAGTGGAAGCCACTTTAAGGGGGGAAGAGGGGTAAGGAGGGTGGGGGAGGGGGGGGGGGTCAGGTGAGGTGATGCCTGCTTGGTTGTATGTTGGGTATAGCCTATTTATTTGTTGGGTAAAGATTTTTGGTGGGGGAAATGGGAGACATCCTTGTCTCTTATGGGTTTTATAAAACTCAAAAGTCAACTCCTGTTTTCTTTATAAAAAAAAGTTACCCTTTTTATAAAAAGAGTGACATTTTTTATAGAAAATATGGTAGTTTTATAAGGAAAATATGGTATAAATGATGTATAAATATTTAATTAGAATTTAAAAATTCAAATTGTTAATAAAATCATTATTTCCAAAAATAATAATAAATTACACAAAAATTAGGTTGATTTCTAAATTTTTTCCGTTAAAATTTGGGCGTTTTAGGCCGAGTATGGAATTTGTCATATTTGGTGATGAATTCAACAAAATTTCAGAGTTTGTAGCCTTTGTTATGAATTTGCCATGTAGTGTAAGGTTTATGAACTCCACTACCTTATTTTACCAATATTATTTATACCCAAATAATATATAATTGAATTACCGAATTGTTACATTACTAATTTTATTTAGGGTTTATATTCAATAATTGGTAACCAGAGGGGTACTTTGTATTATAATTTGTCATTAGTACATTAGGAACATTAGTGAATATCACATTTCTCCCAAAATTCTAACACGATTTGAGTTGACTTGGTTGACTTTTGTTGACTTTGTTTGATCAAAATTGATAGTTGTCACACTGACAAGCATGACATATAGGAAGATTATTAGAAGAACTATAAATAAACTTTTGAGAATTTAAAATTTATAAAATAGAAGAGCTAGGATGTCCAAGACGTCGATACCAAGTGGGTAAGGAGACCACAACACAAACACTAGCTGGCAATGCGGAAGCTGTAGGATGAACACTAAAATAGAGATCACTGACACTATCACATAGGTGAATGAGAACACTTGTGTTATAATCCTTCATAGTGAAACCAAATGGGTCAAACGTAATAGAAACGAAGTTATCAATAGTAAATTGACGAATAGAGACAAGATTTTTAACGATTTTATTGGAGACAAACACATTATTTAAAGCTAAGCAGTTATGAGAGTGCTGAAAAAAGTTTGACCAATATGAGAAACCAGGAGTACAACACCGTTACCAACCATTATAGACTTAGAATTGCATGGTGTTATAGAAAGCATGTTACGTGAGTTGAAGGACTTGTGTGAGCTAGCACCAAGTCAATGTAGTAGTTGTTGTATGGAGACTATTGAATCAACATTGGCTGGAAAACTGAACCTAAGTCAGTTAGTTGTTAATAGGAGGAATGTGCATGACCACCAAAATAAGCAGAAGATCGTGTTTGCTATGGAGAAACAATAAAGTGAATCAGCTATTGATACCCCATCGGATACACAAAGGGCTATATGAGGCCTATTACGGTGCACCATAGGCAACAGGGAGCTACTAAGAAGTAAGCTATTGACTGACATGCTGTTGAGTGAAAGGTTGTTGACCGAATACTTGTTGGGAGCCAGAAAAATGCAACGATGAAGGTTGTTGAAGCTGTGTACAAGGCAACTGATTTGGCAGCTGTGATTGTTGAGTTGGGGGCATACTAGACCCAAGAAAAAATAAATTGGGGGCTACAATGCACGAAAAAACCTTGGGGACGACAGGCAATACCCAAAACTCTTGCAAAGTTGTGTGAGTGATCCAAAACCGTAGCTTGAGACATGTTTTAGAGGTGTTTTTCTAATTGTTTTTATACTTCGTCCACCTATTTTTGGATTTTCCATAGTTGTTATGGTTTTTGGAAGAGGAATAGAGAGTCGATATTTGTGACACCGGTGGATCAATAGAGGATTCATTTGTAGCTTCACGTGACTCATGTAATAGTAACATATTGTTCGCCTCAAGAAAAGACGGAAATGGCTTGGTGTTGGTTATTACATTAATGATGTTGTGATACGAAGAAGGTAGTTGTCTTAGAATTTGCATCACCAATTCTATCTCAGTAATAGGGGCTCAACATCCTTGAGATCAGTTGCAATGTTTTTGAGTGTGTGATAAAATCAAATGATAGACCATGACCCTATATGAGTATCATGAAATTGATCTTGTAATTACAACATTATGGACATTTTGTTGTTACGAAAGAACTCTTCCAGATTATCCTAAAGGTCTTTAGCAGTGTAATCATCATTGGAGATGATTTGGAGTAAACTCGCATCACAGTTGCTATAGAACCATGACTTAATTTGAGCATCAATGGAGTACCATTCTTCATCATCACTTCTGATGGTTTTGGATTTACCGGAGATGTGACCATAATAGAGAGTACCTCTACACATATTAGAAAATATATGTCTCCATAATTTGTACTGAGAGCCATCCATGTTTAGTGTAAAACTAAACTGATTATGTATGTTAGTGAGTGAACACACAAGACTTAAGGTGGATGGAGTGGTTGGAGAGGAGAAAATAGGTAGAGTGCTCATATTGATTACCTTGGGGATCAAGCAAGAAATCGATCCAAGGGAGGCAGTAGAGGTTGTACCAAAAAATCACAATGGAGTCAATAAGTTCTAGACGGGAGCAACAAAACAAGAGGATTTTGTAATCGGCATGATTGGAAGGAAAATACATGAATGAAATAATATGTTGTGGAGATATGACACATGGGAAGAAGGAAACAAACAGACTCCTAATCTAAAGTCCAATCCTGATATAGCGACAACAACAAGAATCTTGGGACAGCAGATCCGATACATTGATTAAAGGGAACAACAAGAGACAAGCATGTAATAGTATACAAATGCAATAAACATGAAGATAAATCTACAATAGAGCAACAATGATGTTGCAGGTGGTGAAACATCGCAAAAATACGGTCCAAAATTTTCATTTTTTTTAAATCATAAATAATCCATAAATATCATCCATATAAAAATCATAAACAATGTATCTCGAAAATGTCGTAACAATTGTCAACATATCAAATCTCATATCAAATATCAGAGTAAGATATGCCGAGCTAGAAGCGGTGGTGTGTGTCATGTGATCATCCCGAGCCCTTCCCTTTGCTAGCGGAAGTAACTGAAACCAAAACTGAAAACTGTAAGCACGAAGCTTAGTGAGCTCCCCTAAACTACCACATACCATATAAATAACATGCAACTTGGAGATACGGGCCCTACCTACTCTCATGGAAATTCGGGCCCCGCTCACACTTTGTTATCTAGGAGATTCGAGCCCCGTCCATATCCACTACTAACATGCATACAAGTATACACACAGACAACAAGTATATCTATCAAACAGTCACATAACTATACTCAAATAATATTACGAGATTCGGGCCCCAGCCACACTCGACTGCTATAAGATTCGGGCCCCAAACACACTCAAATGCTAACATATCACATATACGGTCCAGCCTTGGTGCCTTAGACCCGTTCCTACTGAAGGAAAACTCACCTCTCAAACTTGATGTTGAACTCATGCATGAGGAATCATTGTTTGCTGCTCCCACAACTCCTCGGCTAACTCTATATAATAATACTTAGTCAAAAAATCTGATAAACTTGCTTAGGGTAAAATGACTATTTTACCCTTGGTCAAAGTCAACATTATGATTGACTCGACTTGTCGAGTCATCCTATCGACTAGCCGAGTCCTAAGCCCCAATAACCCTAATTTCGTGATCCAACTTACCGAGTCAACCCCTGACTCGCCGAGTTCCCGGGCTACTACTAATCGCGATTTAGCAAATCAAATCTCCGAGTCACCCTCAAAATTGTCGAGTTCTAGCATGCTCAGAAACAGGACATTATGACTCAACTCGTCGAGTTCCTCTATGGACTCAATGAGTCCCTCTGTCTGTTTGGTCATATTAACCCATTAAGCCCCTATTCTTTAGATCCAAAGTCCATACTTCGTTTGTTTACTAGAAATGATCTTTCTAAGGGTAAAATTTCCATCTTTACCTGTTGATAGCCCTTCTTGAAGGGTTAGCTAAAAACCTAATTCCTTTAGGACCTAGATCTTGTCTAAAAAGCCTTAGTATTCCAAACCAAAGCATGACAACCTAGATCTAGGGCCTAGATACCAGTTAACCACGTAAAGTATCGAGCTTGCTTCCATGCATGGTCTTTTAGAGATAAAAAGGCCATATAAATGCCTAAAAGCTTGCATAAGGATTCCATGGTCATAAAGTCGGTACCTTTATGCCATGGAACCCCTCCTAAATCCCAAATCTGAAATATAAGTCACTTCGGACGTCCAAATCCCAAAGACCAAGGTTCTTGAACCAAAACCCTCATAAAATGGAAGTAAATAGATCTAAGAAAAGAATGAGCAAGTTAGAGACTTGATTACCAAAAAATGTAGCAAATGGAGTGTAGCTTATGGATCTACTCCTTCCTTCTTGAGCCCTCTATCTTCTTCTTCTTTCGCAAGCTTCAAAAGTTCACAAAGATCACTCAAAATGGTTCACACACTCAAGGAAATCTCTAAGGTTTCGTGAATTAGGGTTTGGGACAAGGAGGATGTAAATGACGCCAAAGGTGGGGATTAAGATGCTTAAATTGGGTGCAAACCCCGAAATTAGGGTTTGACTTTTGCCGAGCTACTCGTCGAGTTGGGGATCTCGACTTGCCAAATAGATAGATCAAACCATGTGCATACTCTGCCCTCTACTCAACGAGTTAGGGCCACCAACTCATCGGGTCCGTCTTTCAAAATAAATAAATAAATGAGTTAAATGTGTACCTAGAACTAGGCATTACAGGTGGGAAGAACAGGAATTTAGCAATGGTGCAGGATTGAAAAGTAAATTGTTGGAGCAACGATCAGATCAGAGAAAAATAGGAATTTTTTTATCCTAGAGAGAATAGTAGTCGATCATGCATGTAGAACCCTAGGTTTTTTAATTGTCTTGATACCATATTTAATATTGTGGAAACCCATCTTACCAAGGACGTATATATTGCAAATATATATATATATATATATATATATATATATATATATATATATATATATATATAAATGTTACTTATGGCTCCAAATTCTATACAAATGACTATAAAAGTATATAACCTAACATATACTATTATTAATGATTTTGCATTGAAAAAAAATAACTATTTTCTTCTAAAATAGTGAATGTTTGTAAATGATTTGACTATATTTGTGTGTTTGAGGGGTCTTTTACTTGACAAAGTTTCAGGGGAAAGAAGTTGATTAAGTGTCACTCCTGAAGTTTCGTGTTAAGGAAAATCAAAGGTTGATTAAGGAAATCATGAAGATCTTAGGTTATAAAACAAAAACAATGATATAATGGTGAATGTGTTAGGTTTTGAATACTACAACATCATGTGGTGCATATACAACCCTAAATGCCTTGGATCTATGTTTTGTCTAATTATACATGTAATGGTATTTCCAAAGCATTAAGCCTATAACTAGCATACAATTGACATAAACAATATGAAATACTAATTAGGATTACATACATTTTATGTAGCTTGAAACCTTGTTGTATTTGGCCTTAAGAGCTTAGCACCAAAAGTATGAATGCCTCAAATGGCTCAAACCTCACCTAGGACAAAGGTGGATCTTGAGAGAGAATCTTCACGCACCAAAAACACCTCACGAACTCCAAGAATATGTGTGTAGACGTTTTTTTAGCTAAGGAGTACATATTTATATGTTGGATGCCAAGGGTTATAGGTATAACCCAAATCCATACCTATGGGTATTATGATCCATGGCTTATGTGTCCCAACTCTTTATGTGTCCATACATAAACTTGGTCCAACATGGATCAAAATCCCAACACATATAAATATAACTAATTGCCATAATTAGTCCCCATAGATTTAATTAGTCTCTTTTGATCACTAAATTAATTACAAATTAATTCTTGATCAGTACTAATTAAAACATATGATTTCATTTTAATATATTAGAACTTATAATATATTAATAAATCATATATAACCTTCTCTCAAGAGTCCATCCTAACAAATTGTCCTGGTGTTATGCAACCCAAATGGACCATGCTACTCTCGGGTCGAGTACATACCAATAATAGTTATGGGCTTAGACATCTAATCCAAAAGTCTCCTACTTGGATAAGTCTAAAACTATTATTTCAGGTACGACTCCAAAATCCCGACTAGCAATCGTAGCTCTTAAAAGCCGTCTTCAAACTCTGACCTAGTCAATGACGTGTCCATTAGATAAGGGATCAGATATTCCTCCATTCTAGATATCATATGGACTGAGACATGGATTATAATCATTCTCTCTGTCCATCTGTTGTTTCCCGATTTCTGATTTATGACGACCGACTAATTAAACAAATCAAATCAGTCTAAGCCCGGTCGAGCACTTATGTTTGTCATCACTTAATCATTGAGGGGACCATAGATATTGCTTTTTATCCCTCCACAGGTAAAAGGAATGGATAAACTTCGACTCATAAGCTTTCTCTATCTACTGATCAAATCACACACAACAATGCATTTTATAACACCAAGTTATTGGTGCGTTTTCACATTATCAATGTGAAACTGACTTGTAGACTGCAACTCATATCTCTCCGTTTGAAGAATATAAAATATTATCGTCTCATGATCACTCGTGATAAAATCCATGAAGTGATTCAAATGATCGTGGGTTTAATCCAATACTCGAATCTTATTCCAAGAGCACTTATGAATACTGCAGCTGTGTCTAAAACACCTAGACAAACTATAGACCCATTCATGACAGTCTTGTCTCAATACCTACTTCCAAAGTATGATCGACTGTGAACAGTTTGAATAACCTAGTTATTCGGGAAGTCAAAACATGCAAAGTGAAACACAAAAATAATACTAATCCTATATGACCCCAAAACTTTTGAGTCAAATTTATTACTCATTATTCATTGTATAATGTTTTGAATAATCAACTTTATACTTGAGTTAAAACAATAGTTATGCCATGTTCTAAGCATGCACACTATGTTTACCTATAGTCCTTTCTTTGTGAACTATATCAATTGAAAACATTTCAATGATGCTCAATTCACAATTCCAAATCCTTATGATAAATGTAAGAATACAAGATTCATTGCCATTTACTGAAACCTGTTAGATTCTAAACTTATATGCAATGATCCTCTTATAATGACTATGCACAAAATTCACAAAGTCTCAGCAACAAACATTACAAAGTATTCCAATGTAGAGCAATTCCATGGAAATGAAGTCTCATATTCAAAGTACATTCCTTTGAACATCCTTCTTGCATTAAGTTTTCTAATTTTCTCATCTCCCAATATGGAAACATTCCATATTTTCCATATGACAATTCATTATTAATAGACTCTTGTATCTTCATAATAATGCTAATATGGTCCATACATTACTATACTTCCAACTGTCCTTAAGCGACAAATCCTAGGTGAACCTTAGATTGTCCTTAACAGTTGCTCAACCACTTTAGTCATAACCAGTTCTAGTCCTTTTTCCCTCTTAATGCCCTAGGCATTTGGAAAAAAATTTAAAACATGAGAATATTATAGCACATGCAATCGATCATATACTCGAAGCATATGGGACACGATTCACAATGTCTAACATAAAGACATGACACTTGATTAGTCTTTTGCTATAATATTTCTATTTTCCATGTTCGTATAATTTTGATTATGAAGAGGGATGTCGTAATCATAATCAAATTTAAAGAATGCAATTAATATTTCCATATACAGAATTTCCTTATGTTGAACCATTCCAACATATATATATATATATATATATATATATATATATATATATATATATATATATATATATATATGACTAAACGTGATTAAAATCTCAACCTAAGTTTTTAGAATTGAGATGAAGTATGCTTTCCTCTCCCTTAATTATATCAAAACAACTTTTCAACCTCTACAACTTGCAAATTGAAACTTTTTTTCTATAATTAACATTGCTAACTTGCAACATTTACTATAATTGATTATTCTCCTACTAGCATAATAATTACACCATTGTTAGCATAACACTTATGCTCCCACTAGCTTTGACATGTACTTAGAAACCAGTTGGACTTCTAAAAATCAACACTTTGTTGACTTTCTTACCAAAGATCAGACTTTTGATACGAGATGCTTCGATAAGACTTTATCTAAGCTTCCCAAAATTATACACCTTTCCTTAGATAGCTCACATGTGTGTCTAAACAATTATGAAGAGGGATGCCGTAATCATAATGTTTAGAGCTTTTAGCCATTTCTCACAATTCGAACTATGAAGAGGGATGTCATAATCATAAACGAATTTGAGAAATGCAAGTATCACAATTTCTAACTATTTAAAATCTACTTAGTGAAAGCGTTTCCTCACCATCATTTTCATGAATCGGAGAGAAACCTTATAACACTTAGATTTTATGGTGTATGTGTTCCTATCCATGTGAATTTGTCATAACCATAATCACAAGACAAGGTTAACGACAAATCTAAGCTCATATGGACTAACTTGTTCAGTCTCAATTTCTCGCCACCTGGCAGCACAAGGGCCTACCATGGCTTCCAAGTTGTTATGCAAACAAATGAGAACTCATAGAACTCGCAATCATAGCCAACTTTAACTGGAATGGGCACAGAAACAAGAATATGTCAACACGATAGGTTACAAACCTCAAGTTGTGTGCTAGTGATAAACAATAGGTTTTATTCTTGAATAGTTCTTGAAAATTTTCAAGATCTTTAAGACTCCCACTGAACTCTTGACATATAAGATTCACTTTGTCAAGGAACATTACTTGACAAAGAAATATTCAACAGTTAGTGTGGATTCTTATCAAGACAAATACTTCACATAATTGGCCTTAGTTGGTCTTTATTTTATCCAAAACATCACAACTTAACAATTTCAAATGTATAAGAGTAAGAAAACGTGTTACTCTACATTTGACAAGTGTTTTAAACCTTTCTTAAGATTATGTCACTCAAGGCTCAATCTTGGAGTATGACTCTAAGATTTGATTTTGGAACGAAGTATGATTTATATTTTGATTTAACCATTTCAACAATTCATGATTCCTCACCTTAGCCAAACAAATAAACTAAGGTGTCCTTAGAGGATCAATTGTGATATGGTTTCATAATCACTAAGATAATCATAAAACAAGATACTCAAGTACTCTCCCATCTCTTCAGATTGGAGAAACTTTTATCTTCCTACCTTATTTGATTCTTCTCATCCGTTCTGCCATACAATGAAACTTTTCCAATGTTTCAGAAGCATACTTAAACTTGTAAGCACGACCATATTTACTAAACTTTAGTAAATCATGATGAATAGTCTTATCATTCTTTTTGCTGGACCTGATCAGCGCACAACCACATGTACCCGATCTCATAGTCCTTCACTTGACTCACATGTATATGTGAACAAGGAATTAGTCTTAATTTCCCAAATATGAAAATTCTCATTCATCATACTATACAAGTTGCATGATTCCAAGTTTCTATCCATCTGAAACTTGGGTGATGAGAATCTTTCTATATTTGGTAGACACTACCACCAACGAAAGAATCAAATCCATTTTCCAATATTGCTATCAATGGAATCATATAAACAACAATCTTCACAAATGCCATTGTAAGGATAATTAAAATAAATAAAAAAATTATAAAATTTGCGAACTTTTCCTTACAATGCAACGAAAACTATGTTGTTATCTACTCCTAAGCAATCTATCATAACTCTTAAGTAGCAGCTCAAAATTTTGATATTTGAATCATGCAATCGAAATCCATCTTTGCCATCAGATTCAACATACTCTTCTTCTAAGATTCATCTATCTTTTTTTTATTCTAGAAAACATCAAAATGCGACCTAGTCACATCATGTAATAAGAATCCCCAAATAGGAATTAATAGAGTTAGATAGTGGACTTACCTGAAGTACAATCAAACTTTTTGACTTTACCATCCTTATGATCTTTCAGGTAAATAGGGCAGCTTTGAAACCAATGCCCCTTCTTTTGGAAATAGAAACATATGGACTCTTTAGGAATGGTACATGGGACTATCTCAGACTTAGCCTTTCTCTTTACCATTTGGTTAACAGGGTTGACTATGGTCGGTCCCTTTCCATCGATAAGAGAAGACTTTTTTGGACTTCCAATGTTTCCATTGTCAATATCCATGTAAGTTTGGGAAGTAGATCTTCCAATCAAATTTGCCTTACCAGTGCTCTAAATCATTGAAGATTCAACAACAATAAGCAAATAGGTAAGATCGATAAGGGTCATGTCATGATTTGTCAGCAGGGGGTGACTAAAGAACCTAGTTAACAGCCAACTTCCTCGAGACTTCGACACCAAAATCTCCTGGCTTGTCAATGTAACGTCCCAAAATACGACCCAAAATTTTTTGTTTAAATAATACTAAGGTTATCAATGATTAATATATCATGAAATCATACGTCATAAATCCCAAAAGGTATAATAGATGTGTCATAACAAAAGAACTGTAACAACAAAACATAGTATCTGAAATAAACTCCCAGGACAAAAGCTAAAGTTGCGGTGTGTGAAATGCCATCATCCTGAGCTCTTCCCTTTTCTTGAGGAAGTACCTAAAGCCAAAACTGAAACTGTAAGCACAAAGCTTAGTGAGCTCCCCCAGACTACCACATACCATGCAATAACATATAAACACATATTGGGCCTCTCCCACTACATCAGACCGAAGTCCAGAAACTGCATCAGACCGAAGTCCGGAACTAACCAGGGTGTTGCCCTCTGCATCGGACCGAAGTCCGAAACTAACTGCATCGGACCGAAATCCGGAACTCACTGGGACCTTGTCCCCTGCATCGGACCGAAGTCCGGAAACCGACTAAGCATAACATAGCATAGCATAAACAGATCAACTAGTATCAACACATATACTGCATACTGCATCGGAACGAAGTATGGAACACATAACACAAAGACATGCTTGAATCACAAAGACATCAAGCACACTGAACTACTGCATCAGACCAAAGTCTGAAACTACTGATAACTAGATGGGCCGACATAGTGGTCGTAGACCTGTTCCTACTGGAAGGAAAACTCACCTGGTAGTGTTGGCTGCTGAGATGCTAACTCTAAAAGTGGCTGACTGCTGCTCCGGAACTGTCCGGCTACAATTTCCAAGAGCACTAGATC
The DNA here is from genome assembly GCF_052625555.1 of Lactuca saligna. Lineage (NCBI taxonomy): Eukaryota > Viridiplantae > Streptophyta > Magnoliopsida > Asterales > Asteraceae > Lactuca > Lactuca saligna. The sequence goes on along the minus strand of NC_136424.1, from coordinate 79,871,653 downwards.
AGTTACTGGTAAATGCTCTCGGGGTCAAATGACTATTTTACCCCTAGTCAAAGTCAACTCCCTGGTCAAAGTCACCTTCCAGTTGACCAGACTCTCCGAGTTGGGCCGTCAATTAGCCGAGTCCCTATCACCCATTCTAGTCCTCTACCCTCTTCTACTCGTCGAGTTTAGCAAAGACTCAAAGAGTTCTTCTTCGATGCAAACATCAAGTCTAACTTCATCCGACTCGCCGAGTTGCATGAACAACTCGTCGAGTCCTCCTTCAACATATGAACACGTCCAGATTGTGACTCGCCGAGTCAGATGAACAACTTGTCGAGTCTGAAGAACAACTCGCCGAGTTGAAGAACAACTTGTTGAGTCCCAAGCATGCTATTACAACACAATCGATTCTAATCGGTTCCAGTGCTTCCAAAACATAGATTTGAGCTTCTAGGACTGGTTTTGCACGTAAAGTTTCCAAATTTACGAGCATGCACAAGAGTATGAGGCTAAAATACCCAAAATCAACAAATACTAAGCACTTAGGGTTTGGAACAAGGCTAAGATCGCATAAAGGTGGTTCCAATGAGTTCTTGGGGTTCAATAACGTCCAGATCTAAGGTTTCCACCCAAAAGAGAGTCTATATCTCAAGTTTTGAATCATAAAAGGTTCCAAAGAATACATGACAAGCATAAAGGGGGTTTTAAATAGAGGAATACACAAGGTCATAACTTCATTACCTGAATGAGAAACAGATGGAAGCTAACTCATGGATCTCATTTCCCTTCTATGGACCTTCTTTCCTTCCTTCTCTTTCAAAGCTTCCAAGCTAACACAATCACACTCAAAATCAACAATGGGGCTAGAGTTTACAAGGGGAATGCTTTAAAGGTGTTGGAGGCTAGGGTGGGAGGCTATAAGGACATTTAAATAGGGTACAAACCCTTGAAATTGGGGCTTCATTCAGACAGGCGGACTCATCGAGTCCCAGCGTATGGACTCGTCGAGTAGCCAACCCCAATTGCACGATTATCCCATCTCAACTCGACGAGTTGGGCTACAGACTCGTCGAGTACCTCCTTAAAAAATGAAAGATACTTTATTTAAATTACATACCAAAAATGGGGTGCTACAGTCAATGTATTAATTTATCTCCAAGATGTGAGCACATATAGACATTGATTGGCAATAGGGATTGAATGACATTGAACTTTTCAAGAACTTGTGGGTTAGGGAGAATAATTGGAGGAGGTAGAGGAATTGAAGTATGATTTCCAGTTCCATTAATGCACGATAAAGGGATTAATCTTTCACCTTGATCGCCATGTGACATATCATCTTCATTAGGAAAGCTTTATCCAAAAGGATAAGGAAGACCATATTTGTTGGAACTAGACATCTATGAGGGAAAAATTCAAGAAAGTTGATTTAAATCCTTAATATAACACCCAATATGAAATATTAATGATAGGACCCAACACAATATTTTATAACTTGGAAGAGGGACGTCGTAATCCAAGCTACAAAATATTTGAAGGTAGGTAAATGGCGATTTACCAATTTCCACCATGAATAACGTAAAAAATTATTTTAGGTTTTAAGTGAATTGAAACTCCTAGATCCTTTGAGATTCATTGAACTATTCAATGACATGTTTAAATCTCGATTTTGCAATTCAAGTTTGTGATTGGGATGCAAAGGATCACAAATAAGGAGTGAATAGCCATACAAATTAGCTTGGTACACCCAACATTACAACCACCTAATCAATGTGTCGGTTAACCATACACGCTCCATTGATCTATGATTAACATCAACCTACCCTTTTCCACGCATTGTCAATCCCATATTAGTGTGTCGGTTAACAACACACGCTCCACTAACAACTTAACAAGGTGCAAAGTGCAATTTCATGGGTTAGCACCATATTCACATTTTCCTAAAGTAACTAAGATTGAGAATTTAATAAAGTTTAGTTACTTTATGTTTATCATTATACTTTTAATGAAGGGAGAATTAGAGTCATATCCTACCCTTTCGGCTAACGACCCTCCACCAGTCAAGGAAGCGGTGGGTGAGAGTGGACACTCAGTAAACTACCATTTTATAGGCAGTAACCTTATACCCCCCTTATAGATCGGTTTCGTGAATAAGGCCTACTAACGGTAAGACTGACTTTGTTCGTATACATATATATAAATATTAAGCCTATAATATAATAGTATAAGGGTAGAATTTTAAACTTTAAAATTCTAGGGTTTAATTTGGAATTAAAGTATTCATGGGGGAATCTCTACAAATTCCAAAACTTGAGAGCAAGTTTTGAACAATTCAAAAAATTTTGGTTTCCATAACTTATGAGTTTAATATGGTTTTTATGGAAGACTTTTCAAATTCAATAACTTGAAGACAAGTTATTTAAGACATAAAACATTTTCTGATGACATTAAAAATAGAGACTCTTCCATTTTCATAACATATGAGACTTAACGTGCTTTTAAATGAAAAACTCTTCATTTTCCGTAACTTGAGGACAAGTTATGGAGTTCATAAAAACCATTAAGATCAAATTACCAATTAACACAATAATGAAGTATTTTTTTCAATGAACAAGATCAAAATCATAAGCAAAGATAATTCATATCAACAATTTTCAAGAACTTAGCTAATCAAATGAACTAACACAAATATTGAAACTTTGACACTTATCCTTTATTTGGATGAGAATAAACATTACCATAACATCAAAATCAAAATTTATGAATAAAAACACTTTGTAGTAATGATTCTAATCCAAAACAGGCCAAAAAAACTCAAAAAATTGTATCCAGGACAACTAACTTGTCGAGAGCATGAGCTGACTCGTCGAGTTGATCAAATATGTGAGTGGACTCAGTGAGTCACTCATCCAACTTGGCGAGTCCAAGGCTAAAAACATGCGACTCGGTGAGTTAAGCACTCAACTCGGATAGTTCTGCTCTCAGAGTGTAGAAAATTCAATTTATTTTGCTTTAAAAACCAATAAAAACATCAAATATAATAGAAAACAACTCATGGCTCTGATACCACTGTTGAGTTTTATATACTACAAAACATCCTATGGTGCACATACAACCCCAAATCCCTTGTATCTATGTTTTCTCTAATTATACATGTAATGGTATTTCCAAAGCATTAAGCATATAACTAGCATGAAATTGACATAAACAATATGAAATACTAATTAGGATAGCATACCTCTTGTGTAGCTTGAAACCTTGTTGTATTTGGCCTTAAGAGCTTAGCACCAAAAGTATGAATGCCTCAAATGGCTCAAACCTCACCTAGGACAAAGGTGGCTCATGAGAGAGAATCTTCACGCACCAAAAATACCTCACGAACTCCAAGAAGATGTTTGTAGATGTTTTTTTTAGCTAAGGAGTACATATTTATATGTTGGATGCCAATGGTTATGGGTATAACCCAGATCCATACCTATGGGTATTATGATCCATGGCCCATGTGGCCCAACTCTTTATGTGTCCATACATAAACTTGGTCCAACATGGATCAAAAGCCCAACACATATAAATATAACTAATTGCCATAATTAGTCCCCATAGATTAAATTAGTCTCTTTTGATCACTAAATTAGTTACAAATTAATTCTTGATCAGTACTAATTAAAACATATGATTTCATTTTAATATATTAGAACTTATAATATATTAATAAATCATATATAACCTTCTCTCAAGAGTCCATCCTAACAAATTGTCCTGGTGTTATGCAACCCAAATGGACCATGCTACTCTCGGGTCGAGTACATACCAATAATAGTTATGGGCTTAAACATCTAATCCAAAAGTCTCCTACTTGGATAAGTCTAAAACTATTATTGCAGGTACGACTCCAAACTCCCGACTAGCAATCGTAGCTCCTACTAGAACTTTTTTTTTTTATGTTTTAGTGGGATCCTTTTTGAATGATTTTTCTAAATCAATCAAATAATTTAATGTAGGTTTTAACTCAAATAACATAATAGATTTAAAAGTTTCAAAGTTAATTTTGTTTAAATAGAAATAATTTAAATGGGTTGGCAAAATTAAGAAACTGACCTTCTAGGTTAGTTATATAAGAATTAGGTCTTGTTGGACTCTTGGGAGTTAGTCAAGGAAACAAGTTGGAATCTTAAGATTTTAAGGATCTGTATTGCAAGTTGACAAAAGTTATGAAGATAACCCCCAAATTTCCCTCCTTTATCTTCAGTTGAATGATACTCATTTTAAGAGATATAGAGCAAGGACTCAAATTTGAGATGGAATAAAGGGGCTTGATGTGAAATTGAAGATCTGGTGTTCACTGGGAGTTAAAAATCTTCAAAATGATCTTCATAGGTAATGACTTTAATCCCTTTTTATTATCAAAGTCTCTAACATATAAGAAACATCTTCAGATCCAACTTCCATATTTAATATATTGATTGATTTGCATTTAGAGTTATATCATATGATTTAAAAATCCAATATAATGATGTAATATCATTATAATGATGAATTTTAGTTCATGATCAAGCTTTAATAGAGGTTTTGAAACCCTAACTTCATGAAACCATCACTTGGCCATGTGGATTTCAAATTTAAGAAATGAACTAGGTTAATGATGTGGTTTAAAGGTGAATTTATCAATTCAAAGTCCAAATCATAGTATTAGAACCTTCAACCGGATCAATGATGGAATTAATAGCTTACATATAGTTTTTGGAAATTGTAATTGGAAAATCTCTTATAAACTACTTAAGTTATGATTGAATAATGTTTATAGGATCCAGATATGATTTAGAGTTATTTTTTTCTATCCTAATTATAAATCAAAAGTAGAAATCAAGTCCATAAGTCATTTATGGAGTTTGAAGTTGGAAAACAAAGTTTATTGAGTTGTGAAGTGATGAAACATTTTGATCTTCATATATGAATTAGATAAATGGTTTTTAGTGATGATTAGGATGTCATACTTAAAAGTGCGAACACCTTGAAGTGTTCATGTTTGTGTATCAACTCGACCGATTGGATTTTCAAGGAAAATTCCACTTGCCAAATCAAGTCGAGTTTCTTCCAATGTCTTGGTATGATTCCAGAGATGATATATGTAATGATCAAAATGAGATGTTAATGATTAAGAACCTTAATTATAGTGGAATTAATTGCTTATTATCCAATGTATGTTTATTCTTAGGTGTCACTCAACCACTCAAACCACTTGAGAAGTGAAGTAGAGGTGTTGCAACTAATTAAGGTGAGTTATTACCCTAATATTGTAAGTTCGTATCATATTTTTATGCTTGATGAGATATATTATATCTATGATATATGGATACGATAAGTATGTTATGTGTATTCCTAAAATAGATTTTCAAATAATTTATTATAAATTGAGGTAATTATTCTATTTTGCAATTAGTTTTATTCATACGCTGGTGTATTCACTTACGATGTGATGATGACTTGTGTGACCAATGATGACTTGGGTACATAATTGTGGTATTATGGTGAAGTGATGGTTTTATATATACCCATCACTTGCATGCAATGATGGCTACCTCTCGTGATGAATATTGTATGATGGGCATATTATCCTAGCATGTGGTCTTCATACACGTAATGTTTAACTTTTTCTTTTCTTTACACTGTAAACTTTGAATTCAACTTTAGTGTGGTTTTTGGATGTGAGGCGGCTTGGTTTGGGATTTAAAACTATAAAGCCTTGCATCGTTATATATGTCTACTAGGCAAATGCCCGCGCGTTGTACAGATACACCAATATAATTGAAGTCTTTACAAATATATGTTTTTTTAAAATATAACAATAACGGTGATGTTAAATCTGATATAATAATTTGTATACTAAACTGATATAATATATTGATTATTTTGAATTATATGATAATATATACATCTATTATAACTTCATAATCTTAATCGTTTAAATGACTTCTACCCGCGAGTTATACATGCATAAAATTAAATATAATATATGGTTTAATGTTATTTATAGTTGTTATTATTGTTAATTATTATTTTTTAAATTTATTTTCTTAATGTTTTAATTTCTCTCATTATAATTATTTAAAACATCAAACATTACTTTTTGATTTTAAATATAACAATATAATCATTGATATAAAGTTATTTTTAACTATTGTTATTATAAGTTATTTTAAGCTACTTATTTGGAAACTTTTAACGATTATAAAAAATATATTTAGAAAATATTTTTTGTTAAATTGAGAGTACAATTTAGTTTTTTCATTTATCACATTTAACTATTTACAAAATATTCTTTGGTTTTTTAAGTATAACTAAAATTTATATTTAAGTTGACATTGTAATGCGCAGAAACACTTATATAGTTGAAGTGTTTACAAATATATGCTTTTTTTAAATATAACAATAACTTCGTTGTAAAATTTGATATAATAATATGTATACTAAATTGATATAATATATTGATTATTTTGAATTATATGATAATATATACATCTATTATAACTTCATAATCTCAATCGTTTGAATGACTTCTACCCGCGAGTTACACATGAATAAAATTAAATATAATACAAGGTTTAATGTTATTTATAGTTGTTGTTATTGTTAATTAATTTTTTAAAATTCATTTGCTTAATGTTTTAATTTCTATTGGTTTAATTATTTAAAACATCAAACATTATTTTTTAATTTTAAAGGTAACAATATATTCATTTATATTGAGTTATTTTTAATTATTGTTATTGTAAGTTATTTTAAGTTTTTTATTTGAAAACTTTTAACGATTATAAAAATATCTTTAGAAAATATTTAGTTAAATTGAGATTACAGTTTAGTTTTTGTATTTATCACTACAATTTATCACTTTTAACTATTTACAAAATATTCTTTGATTTTTTAAATATAACTGAAATTTATATTTAAATTGACATTATAATGTTATATTTAAGTTAACAATTTAAGTAGTTTTATCCAAACTGTTCAAAAGTTGTAGTTTTAAACTAATAATGGTTTACATATAACAACATATTAAATCTAATAAATTAAATATAATATGTTAAAAGTTAAATACATAACTTTATAAGTAGAAGTAAATATATTGTTTTAAAATTGAAATTTAGTTTATTTATGATTACACTTTAGGTTTGATATTTAGTTAGCCTTATTAACGAACTTATAATCATTATGTGAAAGATACTACAATTTATCACTTTTAGCTATTACAAAATATTCTTTGGGTTGTTTAAGTTAAACTAAAATTTTATATTTAATTTTACCCTATAATGTTATATTTAAATTAATAATTTAAGTATTTTTTACAACTTGTTCCAAAATTATATCTTTAAAATGATAATGGTTTACATCCAACAATATATTAAAACTAATAAAGTTAAATAGAATATGTTAAAAATTAAAAAACATAACTTTATAAATAGAAGTAAATACATTATTTTAATATTGAAATTTAGTTTATATATGATTACACTTTAGGTTTGATATTTATTTAACTTAATTAACCAAATTATAATTGTTATTAGAAAGAAATTGAAAAGTCATGAGAGTTTCAAATGAATGTGGTGGAAAAAAATGTATGAGAGTTTCAAATGAATGTGATAAAAGGAAAAATGTTTTTTATAAGTATAAATAAAATAATGATAATGATTTGTAGTTGATGTTTTGCAATGCTTACTTTAAAATTATTTTTCTCCATATAATGATTATTTACTATTCGATGAAGATTTGAAATGTTTTATTGGTTTAAATCGTGCTAGGAATGTGCGAGTTCCTTATACTTAATAAATTTTGAACAATGATAATACTCACTAGACATTCAAGCTTAACATTTATATTTTTACTTGTATTCATGATCAAGATTATATTCTTACTTGTATTCATGATCAAGAGGCTCAGTTGAAGAAAGATGATTTATTAGCATTGAATATTTAGAAGATGAATATTTTGAAGTTAAGTTGATTTTATAAATGTTTACTTTAAACTTCTTTTCTTCATGATTATTATTTTACATTCTTGTATGACTTGACATTTAATTAATTTAAAATGTTAGGATATGAAGAATATATATGTTAAGTCTTTTGAACTAAGAAAAATGCTTTTAAATTTTGTTTCAAAATAGCTCATATAATTAATGGATGTTTCAATAAGGATATGAAGAAGTCGAGCCTTAAAATTACTATCCCTTCTCTAAACTCGACAAGTCTATTGTTATTTGGATTATCCAATATGGATATGGATTCAAGTTATTTCGATAGCAGCTTAATTTCAATTTAAAACATTTTGTTATTCAGGTAACCTGCCTTGAATTTTAGGTTATTTGGATCGAATAATTTAATAGGTATATAATTTATAAATACAAAAAAAAAATGTTGGTGTAAATGACTTCTTCTAGTTTTAGTGGGGCTGGATTCAAGTTCCACAAAACTGAAATTGAACCACAAAATTAAACGATTTCCTTATTTCGTTTCATATAATAACTTATAATTGATTGTTGAATAACCAAATTTTTAAATATTATGTGCGATTTTGGTAACAATGTTAAGCCTTAACATTTTATTAGCAATGACAAATCACGTCTTATGAATGATGTGATTTAATACGACAATTTTATATATAATTAATATTTTTATATTTATTTTTCTACTGTTATATATATATATATATATATATATATATATATATATATATATATATATATATATATATATATATGATATTTTTTAATGTTTGGCGTTAAATACAAACCTTTGAACCATGATTTTCATTATACCGAACTTTTTAAAACCTTAAAGAATAAAATAATCCAAATAACCCTATGGGTGTTTATATGTGATTATTAGTATATTAAAATTTTAGAAGCAAATAAATTGAAAAGTATTTTTTTACTACAATTAGGTATTATAAATTTAAAATATTGTTAAAAATCAGATTTTTTACAACGACGTGTTTATATTTATTAATATCTAGTTATTTTTATCTTAAAAAGTTAAAAGCCATAAAACCAGATATGTTAACTACAAGTCATGAGAAACTAGTTTACTGGATTTTGATAATTAACCATGATAAAATTATTGAAGTTTAACATAAATATATAATTTTATATTAACCTTAGAAATTAAAATAACAAAAAAGTCAAAACCAGTTTTTATTACAATTAAAAATCTTACCTCTTTTTAAAATCCAGTTAACTTGATACTTAAAAATTATAAATGAAATAAAGTTGACCCGACACCACAAAACTAATCATTATTACATTCACATTTACAAATTACAATCGGTACCTATATCCTCGCGCTTATAGGTTTTCCAAATTTACATTCACCACCTTCAAGTTTAGATACACATACAATTCTACACAAAGCTCAAACTAGCTGGTACATAAAGACCCTTTTGTTCTTTAACTTATGTTTGTTAACAGTGGTTGGTGCTGAGGTGCATTTAGGGGTACCGTATTGTCATTTCACATTCGAAAGTTGCATCTAATTTATCAAAGTAGAAAAGAGAGAGGACCCAATTTGTATCAAAGGGACTGAATAGGTAGTTTAGAAATAGAACAGGGGGCATATCTAATATCATTTTCATACGAAAGCACAATGCAAAAGAACCACCTTAAATCCATCAAGAAGCACAAGGCGTGATCACATACACATTTAGCTTCACAAAAATTGTAACGTCGATTACATCAGATTTTCTTTTCTGGTCTCTTCTCTCTCTAGACGTTTTCTTGACTTCGTGCCCACCGACTGCCAGGTACGTATAGCTAATGCCACGTTGAATCGGAATTAATTTGTGCTAACATCACTTGTCGGTCGATCGAATCACTACATAAGATGATCGTAGTGGAATAGTCTAGTTAGGGATTGATAAATTGAAGTTCTCTCTGACTGAGATTTACTCAAACCCCTTGTTCATTACTTTCTTTGGTGTTTGATTGAAGTTGCAGGGTTTGCATGATGAACAGCGGCAGCACTGGCAGCGAAAGAGCTGCTGATCTGTACAATGAGCCAGACATGGATATCGAAACTTGGGTTAACGAACTCTATGCTGATGATGAGTTTCGAGATTCTTTGATGAATTTTGGGTAAATTTCTGATTTTCTTGCAAGTTCTTGTTTTTGCTTTCGCGATTTAAATTTTCGTTAAGTTTAACAAATCTTTGCATGTTGTAGCAAGATCGGCTTACTTGTGCTTCTTTTCTTGAAGGGGTTTTGCGATAATGTTTGAAGGGTTTCTTTTTGCTGTTAATTGATAATGAACGCTAATCCCTCTAGAAGCAATCTCGATGCTATATTATTATTAATTATTATTATTATTATTATTATTATTTTGCTGTGGATTTGTGTTTATATAAATTGCGACCATTTTTAGGTTTTCAAAAGGTCAGTAATCTTTATGGAAGACGCTGCGCTATTTGGGGAAAACCTTCAAAAATGCTATTAATTATTTATTCTATGTGATTTTAACTATTTCATACATATATGCGTCTCGAATGCGTATATGTATTCCAGAAATTGAATCTCAGATGCGTTTATAAAATTCACCAAGAGCTGTAAAGAGTTCTTGCACTAATGGATAATTTCTGTTGAACATGTTTATTGAAGCTAGCCAACTAACAAGACTTTCGCATATCAACTTATTTTTACATCGTTTTCAATTTTATTGCTCTTACACAATCAATTAGTCATCCTTTTGCTTCCGAATCAAATCTTTTTGCTAATTTTATAGTCATCCTACAATCTTATACATGTCTAACATCGTTTTTTTTCCATCTCTTGTACTTCAAATGTTTTCTGGTATGATCTTAACATTGTCCCAAAGATGTTAATGATGTCTTTCTTGTGGCTTACTAGCTGCATCTATTGGTTGATACCAAACTTTTGGAAAAGACCATTTTGTAGATTTGTATACCGTTTCAACCTACGGTTGATCGGTTGCATCTACATGAGTTATTTTGTTCTCCGTCACGTATTTTGTTTATATCCTAAAAGTTTTTTGTCGGATGTGTCTAGTGTTTTGTCGCTTAGTTGCGAACAAAATAGGTATAACTTCTATTATGTCCATCTTATAACTATACTTGCTTTCGTCACCCGATAACGTACATTATTTCTTCCATATATTGTTGATATCCTCACTCCCACGTGACTCAAATCGACTTTTAGATATTCCTTAATTGTGAACATGATTCGTCACGTCTTGGGATCACGATACGCACTTTACTTTCGCACACGTGTTTATCTATATGTTTTAAATGCTAGTAGCACTTGTATACATGTAAAAAAATGTTTTCAAACAAAATAATAGAGGTTTATTTTCATTTTTGGAAAGGCCATTTTTTAAAACAGGATGTCACCTCAAGGGTTAAGCCGGTGAGATTTAAACTTGGGGCAACTTTTTTCTTGGAGTCCTTCAAGTGATCACCACTAACTACACCACCTTGATGGTGACTAGAAAATCAAATTATTTGTTGTTGCTTCCAAATGATCACCACCAAGTCACACCTTGGTGTTGGTGTTTGTTGTTTTTCTTGCTATTGTAATTCTAGTCATGACAACTTCTTAACTTTAATTAGTACCGATATTTCTTATCAATTTCCACTATTATGATTTATTGATTATGGATGAGACTAACTGCTTTTTTTTTTTTTCATCAACAGTTTGGATGATATAAACATCAATCCAGATTATGCTAGTGATCAGCCAAACATGTCTGTAAACACCGGATTCATCTTCGGAGGAGAGTCAGCAGATAAGGTATATATATACTGCCAATGGTTTCTTGATTCAGTCATTCATTCACTTGTTTCATGAAGTTTTCTTAATTGTTCAAGCATCTTCAGGTACTTTGGGGTGGAGTGGAGGTAAAGAATAAAGTTGGTTTCTCTCTTAAAATTGTTTGTATCAGGATTCGAAACGTTTTTACTGCATGATCAACAAGTTTCAAATCACAAAATTAAAGTAAACTTTAATTAACAAGAAAACAAATCATTAAAAAGGTTTCCTATGATCAACTTGGAATCTGTAACTTTATCAACAATTACAGTGACAGTGAACATTCAATGCTCACCGATGATATACTTGATGCACCTATATTTATTACCCCCTTTATCTCCATTGTTGTCATTCAAGTTTGGTATGTATTTAAATTTCTGAAAGGAATATTTGTTCTATAATTGTCGATTCGAGGGTGTGAAATTAAGATTATGATGACATCGCTCAAAATGGTATGGTGAAGAACACGAAAACTTTCTGCTTTTGATGTGTTGATGAATGCAAATATATTGTAGATACAGTAGGACAAAACTGTTACAAACGTTTCTCATATTCTACCTGATTAATTACTTTGTAGCTTAAATGTGTGTAACATTTTTCTATGCAGTCGCAAAGAGGAATTCCCCAGGAGAGGATAACTGTGAGCAACTTGACTCCCAACAGTAGCACACCAACACTGCAGACATCAGGTAGCAACATGAAATTCATCGATGTTTTTGTAATTAATTGCCATTGATAATGTTTTTGATGATTGTTATTTGTGTTGCAGGTCATATCCTGTCTCCAGTACCAAAGTTTGTCTCTAATCCAGCTTCACAAAGTTCTCCCTCACTTAGAACACAGGATTTGCCCCAATTCACAAACCAAAATCAACCGTTGAAACAACAGGTCTTTGAACACAAGGCTGTCCAACAGCCACAAACACATCCCTCAATAACTCAATCACCCATTATGTTTGGTCATCAAAACACCAATCAACAAATGCCATTAGATCATCTTCCTCCATGTCCAAAGCCAGTGTCAACTATCAAAACGATCCATCTACAAAATCATCAGACACCGATGCAACAAATTAGTAATACAAGTCAGTTGCAGAAACGACAGAAGCAGATGGTTGTTCATCCATTGCAGAACTTCCAGCAAAACCAGAATCAAACACAGTTGCAATTTCAACAGTCTGCACATATTCTGATGCCAGAAGGTGGTCAGCATAGGGTTCATGGATTGGTGGTTGGATCAGAAGGGCAAAGGAAACCACAAGGATATATTTCTGCTTCCTTGCCAGGTAATTACTCACATAGTTCCCATATATATATATATATATATATATATATATATATATATATATATATATATATATATATATATATATATATATATATATATATATATATATATATATATATATATATATATATATATATATACCACACTTATTAATTATATAAGGAACAAATCCAATCACAAAGTTACACATGTTAAGTGTTTAATGGAAACACCCTTTTTGCAAATGGAAGGAAAGTATTTGCCTACTGCAGTCACTTTCCTCCCTAATTGTTTTAATCAGTTCTTATGCCGAAAATGTCTTGTGTTATTTGATTGAATTCTATGGAATCCTTCTTGTTATATATAGTGACTAGTAGTTGTTTAATTATCTTCAATTAATTGGCAGCTACGGCCGAATTTTCACATCCGAATGATTTTTCTACAAATGAAAATTGGCGAGAGTATGCTTTCCGACAGGTATTTGTTTTATTTATTTTCAATTATCATACCTTATATATTTATGATGTCGATCTCTAGTTCATTTGATGCCTTTTTATCATATTTCCTATGTCTTGATTTCATTGCGTATATTAATGATTCGGAGTTACTTTTGCAGCTTTCAGAGATGAAAAAGAAATATATAATTGAGTTACTAAGTATGCATAAGAGGGCAGTGCATTTATGCTCTCAGGTCCAACTCAATCACAATCTTTCACACCATCAATCAACACCCACATAGTTTCTTCTTGTGCTAATGCTTCATTCTCTTTTGCAGGAAACAAACATTGAGATAGCAACCAAGTATGGACACGCGAAAGTGTTTCTGGAAAAGATGATCAGTTTCTTGAATATCGCGACCATTGATAGGATTCCAAAGAATAGGGAGAGAGTTTACAACTACATGAATTTCATCGTCAACTACTTGACCTCTTTTAGGAACAAGAACGGTGGTTCTTCTCAGATCTTAGACCAGATGATCAATCAGCCACCTGCAGATCCTAGCCAATCGACAGGATCACAGCTGCAACCAGCCAATGGAGGAGACATGAGGTTGCCTTACAATCTGCAAGAAAATCTTAATCATGGGGTGATAAACCTAGAGAAGAACATATTAAACTTTAATCAGCCAGTTAATAGCCAAAAAGGCAATGGTGACTTGAAGTTGCAAAACATGCTCCCACCAAATTCTTCTCAGGGGATGAGTCTTTCAAATAAAGAAGCTACAATGATTCACTTTAATCAGAATTTCCCTTCGAGAAGGCAACAAGGGAAAATGGCAAGTCCACTTTCTGTGAACCCATTACTTACGGGTTCCTTCAAAGGTACACAGCCAACTATTTTAGGTACAACACAACGGTCAAACATGGGAGCAAGGAGCAGCAGTGTTAACGTTTCAACTTCTTCTATGAGTTTGTTAAGAGCAGCAACTGCAGCCAACTTTCCATCTCGACAGGTCAACCACCAACCCTCACTGGTCAATCAAAGTTTCAACTCAGAAAAAATGAAACAACCTATGCAGAAATCCAATGAGATGACTTGGTCAAACCAGGGTCAAGTGTTGTCTCCTTTGGCTTCCCTATTGAAGAACCAGTTTCCTTCACAATCAGCTCCGAACCCATTAATACTTCAGCCATCAGGACAGCAGTCACTTTCAACTTGGCAGGTTAATGCAAACAACGTGTTGTCACCACAGTCGATAGCTCTTTCACCATTTTTACTTGGTTGTTCATCAGCTCCTTCACATCATGAGAAACACTACTCTTCTTCTGCTCCATCCTCTGTGTCAAACACAGAGAGTCAAAGGCAAGAGATACCGATAATCGCTGGCCTATATAAAAACCGGATTACCATGAACAACAAAGTTTCAGATATGGAAGCTCCGAAAACACCAGCAGTTTCACCACCCATGAACACCACCCCATGCACAGAAAAAGCCGCAGTATCACAAGATTCGGAAAATCTGGTTCATCAGTTAACGGAAACAGTATGTTAAGTTTCTTTTGATGATCTTTATATTCATACTAATTTGTTTAATTAATGTTGCAACATGCTTTGAGATGAACGCTTTTTCCCAAAAATAAAACCTCAATCATGTCAATATTAATGGTAGCATGAGCATATCTTTGTCTATCTCAAACTCCAGACTTATGATAACATATATTTCATTAAATTTGATGGTATAATTTATTCGAATGCTGATCATTACACATCTATTTTCCATTTCAGGTGAAAACAATACCACCAAGAACAATAGATTCTTCGATGACTGACATCAACTCAGTCGAGGACAATCACCATCGCATACCTGAAAAACCTCTTGGTGAAAATACAGAAACTATATCAGATGATGAACTTGTAAATCTAGATCATCTGAATATAGGAGAGGAAACTGCCTTTCTTTTCGCTCCTGACAATGCGCCCCAACGAAAAGTGAAACGTAAATTCACATCAGCAGGTCATTCTTTACAAGATTTTGGGGATTTTGATAGCATTGATCAGTTTTTTCCTGAGGAATGTGGCAGCGATCCCACTGCTCCATCAATGAAGAAGAAGTCCAAGATTGAGGTAAAACTTATTTCATCATGTATTTAGTTTCAAGTTTTCTCTGTTTCGTGGTTTCTCATGTTTCTTCTTTGAAATCTACATTATTCAAACAGTGCTCAGAGGTGGTAATATCGGAAGAGATCAAAGAGATTAACAAGAAGCTACTTGAAACATCCTTGGAGATGGTGGCTAACCCTGCTGAAGATAGTAATAGCATACTTGAAGGACATGAAGGAATCAAAGTCGCCCTCGTATACAGGAATGTGTGTATCCCTGATCTATTCCGTACCCAGGCAGGGGTTACATCTAAAATGGTAAATCTTGAATATCTGTTGGCATATATTCATATTTTTGGCATGTTTTTGAAAAGGCCACTTTGTTTCTTTCTACAGAGGCCTGAGTTTCGCATTAAGCTACTTGTTCCGGTTAACTATCCAGCTTCTTCACCTACAATCTTAAAGGGAACCCATGATAATGTCTGGAGGTGAGTGATGATTGATCTAAACTTTATATAATCATGTATATATGCTCTGCATCTTCCGCTAAATTAAATATATCTATTTATTTACCAAAAAGTGATTTTTATGAAAACTTTTTTCACTAATCTGGCATGATCAGCGAACCATGGCCGCAATTGCATGATGAAATGGTGTCTAAATTCCATGGCGCGATTCGTGATCTTCCTGAGCCAATGTCTCTTGGCGACATGGCAGGACACTGGGATGCATCTGCCCGATCTGTAATCACCGACTTTGTGCAAGGAATAGGTGGAAAGAGCTTCACCAAAAAGTATGGAAGCTGGGAGAGTTCTTCTGTTTCCAAGTAGTCCAGAAACAGGAGTTGTAGATGGATGTTGTTTAGTATGTTGAGTTTGTGTGGGTTTGAACTTAATTACTACTTTCTCCTTGCATATATGCGTGTTGTTAATTAGCTTATGGCATGAGGAACAACTCCTTGTCCGAATGCAACATGTTACAGATATTGTGTTGTTATATATTATATATATAGTGAACTTTTATAAGAAAAGAAGTTAGGTATATGGATCGGTTTATTATGGTATTGTTATATATTGAGTAAGATTTGTTCTTGCATATAATGTCTTTATACAACTTGTCCTTGAATGCTTGCCCTAGCAATAGAAAACACCGCATCAGATTCATTAGCAGACTGGTCCGGCCGCTAACCTGACCCATCCAGTCGACCTTAAGCGGTTCAGCCGGCTTTTTTGCTTCCTTTTTTTTTGGCTTTTATGACATGTTATTTTATACGTAAAATAAATTTGAGTTTCTTAAACTATATCATCTTTGTTATCATGTTCACATATCGAGACCAATAACATTTGTGTTACATAAATCCCGACAAGTGGTATTGGAGCTGCAAATTTGAATGTGAGCTATAATTTTGGATCCGATACCAACAATGCTATTGTTTGGATGATATCCTTCTTCAGATTTTGTTGAATAACAGGATGTCAGTTCAAGAATTTAGTTAACCATTTCAGGCTTGTTTAGTTTTTTTATCATTAGAGGGTCAAACATAACATGTTACAGAGATTTTTATTACAATGGTGAATACCTTTTATTGGAGTTCGATGTTGTCCACTATATATCCATGGGGTTTCATTGGGGATTGAACTCTTTTTGAGTTTCGAGCTATTGTCGCTTCAGTCTTATATATTATGAATGGTGTACGTGTGATCGTGTCTGACGTCTTTGGATGATACCTCATCATATTTTAGCTAGAGCCTAGAGGCTTCTGGTTTTGGGATTGTTGGGGATCCCGATCGATACCCCATCATTCATTCGTGAAAGGAAGTTGAGGATAAGTTGGGAATTATTGCCGTTGTTACCATCCGCTAGCTTTTTGTATATTTTATTGTAGCGGATGTTTTTCCATCTGTTCTACATATCCAGGCCCGTTTCAGTTCAAGAAAAGAGGATATGAGTTAACGTGGAATTACTTGGAAAATTATTCTACTTATTCAATCATTTGATACATAAGGTATTTTTGACACCACTTGATACCATAAGGTATTTGGGCCACTATGATATTTTCGTCAAAAGACGTTTAGGTTGTGATGGTCGTTACATGCAAGCCCAAACTATGGGTTTTACCGACGGATTTGGGCAAATCACTCGGTATATTTTTGTCAGCGATTTTTAGCAACAGAATTTCCAATGGATACGACCTAATTCCCCTAGAGATTTTGCTAGGAAGTATTAACAGATTATCGACAGCTATTGGCAGTGACCGAGTATCCACATAGAATATTTGTAACCGATTACCTACCAATATCTTTAGTAAGGGAATATTTTTGTGATGGATTACTGACATGCACTTTTATGGAACGTTTACAGAGGGAAAAATATGGAAACAAGTTGCCGACAGGTTTTGCAACATTTTATTTCCGTCATAAAATATTTTAAATTTCATAAAAATTCAATTTGTTTTTTCTATACTCAAAATAAAAAATCTAAAACGTCATACACCAAATCCGGATTGGAAAACCAATAACATAGAACTAAAAAGTTCTAATACATATTCACAAACGTTAAACATGTATAAATCCATAGATTTTCAAATACATATTAAAAAGTTTCAAGTTCCACAAACACAAAACTATTAGACTAGCAGGGAGGTCTACCACGTTGGTTGAATTTCTTCACAAGTTCAAGCATTTGTCCATAGAGACAGGCTTCAATCTCCTCTTGCAGCTTGAACTCTCTTTCAATATAGGCTTGTATGTCCTCTCGTTCCTTTACTAGCCTTTCTAACATACTCTCCTATTCATTTATTAAAGGGTATCCATAATAGTTATATTATTTACATTTCTTATTGACTATAAAAACATACTTTGTTTTTAATAGGGTTGGGGTTTGTAACGTCCGCAGATTCGAGCTAGTCAATTTGGAGACAATAAGCGTCAAAAAATGACTTTTTGATATAATATTATTCAGAATAAATAATTTTAACCAAGTTATTGTATATGTCACAAGGGTTCCGTACATATAAAGTACGCTGAAATCCGAGTTATAACGAATAAGTTATGATATGTCGAAGTTTTGCGACAAAACCGGCACAAAACCAGGAATCGTAAAAATAAGGTTACGATAATGTACTTTTTAGCCTTAGTAATCTAGGAGAAAGTTGTAGAGTACATCTCCACCTACGCGTGCTTATAAATAACATCAAAAACTGAGCTCGTATGCAAAAGTTATGACCTTTCGAAAATATAGTTGTCTAAGAGTGTGACACGTGGCAAAAACCCTAATTTGTTAGAGCTCACAACGTGATCATGTATTCTCACGACATGAGAGTGCTCCAAGACACTAATCGAGGCTAGAAAACACCTGGGAAGGCTACAGGATGACTCATGTAAGCTCACGACGTGAGCATATCATTCTCACGACGTAAGAATTCATCCGGACACCTTTCGAAGCTAGAAACGCATATGGCAAGTCTATAAGATGATACGGGCATGGCTCACGACATGAGTATTGATTCTCATGATGTGAGAGGACCCAAAAACAGCCTATAAGTAGCAAGTTCGACCCATTCTCTCTTTACACCTAAATTTCCTTCCTCTTTCTTGTTTGCTGAAGGCGTTTCCCTTCTGGAGCCCGACAATCACGAACCGCTGACTGTTTCTAGTTAGATTCTATCAAATCACGCTACTAATGTGAGTGCATAGTTACTTTCATCTTACACGTAGATATGAAGTATTTAATATAAATTACGTGAAATGTGTACATATTATATGTGTTCTTGATATCCGATTGGGGTTTGGGTTTGAGTGGGATGGGTGTGGGTGTGGGTATGGATGTGGGTGTGGATGTGGGTTGGTGTGTAGATGGAGAAAAGGTTGGGGGTTGGGTGGTAGGGTATGATAAGAAATGAAATCTGAGAACCAATTAAACAGATACAAAATGAGAAAATAAGAACTCAAGAAACCTGAATTTCTTCTTGCCCAAGCCTCATGGTTACATATACATATATATATATATATATATATATATATATATATATATATATATATATATATATATATAAAGAGAGAGAGAGAGAGAGAGAGAGAAAGAGAGAGGACGGTTTTAGAATCAAAATCATAACTACTAGTCTCATACTCATCCTACTAAATAAGATTCCACTAAATTCCAACTAACTAACTCTATCCATCATGCCCTAACGTGTCCTCCTTTGCCTCTGAAAATTTCCACACAATGGGCTTATTGGACTACTCACTTAAGGACTGTTTGTGTTTGTTTTTTATGAGATAAAATGTTTGTAGTGTGCGGACCACATCTGCAGAGCTCTGCAGTAGAAGAGGTAGACCAAATGTCTAGAGTCTGAAAGAAGAAGACTGTTTTTTTAACATCTACAGACTGCTAAAATCTTAATAGACTGATTTTTTTTATAAAATTAAAAGAAATTTCAATACTTTTATGAATTTATTATACGCGATTAACAAATATAGATCAACTTTTATGTATTATAACTTATTGTACGAATTAATGTATATATTTGATAAAAGCCAACAAGTTTTGGTTGCAAAATTATATATAAACATTGTAATTAAGGATCAAAGAATTTGACACATAAAATGGATGAAAAAAGACTTCAATTTTAAAATGAAAATTTTTATGTTACCTTTTCGATTAATCAATTAAAAACTTACTATAAATATTATCCACAAGAAATTGATAATGTTTCATTAAATAATATTATATAAAATTTGGCACAAAAAATAAAAGATAATGTTAGGATTTTTATATCTATGTAAACAGTTCTAATGACCATTAGTGTAATTAAATTTTTATTTATAAAGTTGTCATAAAGATCATGCTTGTGTCGTCAACCCTTTTTTCTTGAAGTATTGTAATTTTTTCCAAATTGTTTATCATAGATATAGTTGAAATAAATATAAGTTTAAAAAAATATATATGTGTTTTTTAAGCGTAGAAGATGTCAAAAGATGTTAAAAGATGATGGTCCACGTCTGCGCCTGGAAGAGGACGCGCAAACCTTTCTAAGTCCGTAGTTTTCAAAAAACAAACAATATGTGAATCCTAATGTCTGCACGTGGTATGTGCGGTGCAGACAGAAGAGGGCAAGAAGGTATGCACGTAAAATAACAAACAACACCTTAGTGAGTTGGGCATTTGATCTCTATCAAGATGTGGGTGGGTGTAGGTGTAGATCGGGTACGTAAAGGGTGGCGTTAGGTGTGTGGGTGGATGTGCAGGAGAAATGATGATAATCTATTTTGATTTGATGAATCATGGCTAAATTAAAGCAAGGTGGGAGACATTTTGTCTTTTTAATCAAATATAAGGAATGGAATCTAAAATATATACTCTTAATTATATATTGACAATTCATTTAACCACGGAATCTAATGGAATTTAAAGAATTCCAATAAATTTAGTTTTTTTCAATAAAATGCAATTTTTATTAGAATTCACATTCAAATTCCTCAAAGCTTCTTCAAAATCCATGAACCAAAAATCGGGGTTAATTAGTTTGTTGGTTTTTTCATTTGCTGCATTAACCATAAATAGTTAAAGGACCAAACTACACAAAATTAATCTCCTCTAATAAATGAAGGTTTTTTTGATACTTGTCAATCTCTCATGAGTTTTGACATATGTAATTTTGTGATATTTTTGAAGTAAATATTATCCATTTGTTAATTTCTGCTTTTTTTCAACTATTAAAATTAATTTCATATATTTATATATGTAAAGTATTAAATATAACATATATGAAATTAAATTGCAATGAATATGTTTGTTTGTTTCCTATTTTAAAGTTTTATATTAAAAAACATTTATTGCTTATATTTTTATGTTAAATTTTTTTTATTTAAATTAACCTGTATAATACGGGTCTCACATCTAGTCTTCTCTAATAAATGAAGGTTTTTTTGACACTTTTCAATCTCTCATGAGTTTTGATATTTGTAATTTTGTGGTATTTTTAAAGTAAATATTATCCATTTGTTAATTTCTGGTTTTTTTCAATTTTTAAAATTAATCTCATATATTTATATATGTAAAGTATTAAATATAATATATATGAAATTAAATTGCAATGAATATGTTTGTTTCTTTCTTATTTTAAAGTTTTATATTAAGAAACGTTTATTGCTTATATTTTTATGTTAATTTTTTTTATTTAAATTAACATGTATAATATATGGGTTTTATACCTAGTCTTCTCTAATAAATAACGGTTTTTTTTTTTGCCACTTGTCACACTCTCATTCATTTTGCCACATATCATTTTGTAGTTATTTTGAATTAATTTTAATTCCATATGTAATTTTGTGGTTTTTTCCTATTTTATTAAATTCCATATGGTATTTAAATTTAATAATAAATGCATATCAATTTTATTAATTGATTTTCCTTATAATTTCAAAATTTTAAAATAAAATCTCATTAATTTGCTTTGATTATTTTATCTAAATGATTTGTTTAAATTTAAAAGAAAAAAAAACACTTTAATTTTACTAATTCAATATTTTTCTCATTTTTCTTATAAATTCAAAATTTTCAAATGTTTATGCATATATAATTGTTTTAAATACATCCATATAATACATAGGCTCACACCTAGTTACTATTATTTTGAGATCATGCAATCCACGTGGAGAGTAGCGAGTGAGATTATAAGAACCAGAAATATCTAAGAATCTATATCTTTATTTTATGTTAAATATTTTTTTATTCAGTATACATAAATTTATAATTTTATATCAAATTCTATAACTTATGTTGTGTTTGTAAGAATGCAAATTGATGTGTTAAACCATGAAATTATCAATTGATAAATCTTAATAATTGTCTCAGATAGTCTATGATTCTTATTAAGTAACTTTATTTATTGATTTATGTATGAGTAAGTTTACCACGGTAGTTCCAAAAAACTGACTTATTTATTTTAGTATTTCTAAGTTGTGTTGTTTTCGATAAATATCTAGCAAATAAAAAAACGATATTATAGGCAGACCTAACTAACTATTGAATCATTGATCATCGTCCTACCATTGCAACAACGAAGTTGACTACATGTAGGAACAATTCTCAGACTTTCTAATTCTTTTCAACAATCTCTAGATACCCAAAATTAAATATGAATGAAAGAAATTTAACTAATTAGATCAAACAAAAAGCTCCCACAATTGTGTGCCAATAACTAATGGGAGAAATCTTACTTGATACTTTTAACGGTATTTAGTTCTCATGGCTCTTTTTTATGTCAATTCATACCTTACATTCTTTTTTACTCTGATATATATATATATATATATATATATATATATATATATATATATATATATATATATATATATATATATATATATATATATATATATATATATATATATATATATATATATATATATATATATATATATATATATAGTAGCTCCATATCGAAAAACAAAATACAGAAGGTAAACGAAGACCTATTTAAATTTACTCTTTGATTTTTATTGTCCTACATCAACACAATGAAAGAAATACTCAAGATAAAATGTAGTACTATGAAAATTGAAAACCTAAATACAAAGAACCTGTCCAAAACGATACTAAAAAATGCTACCATTCAGGGTTATCCCGCTAAAACTAAAGAATTTTTTTTTTACCCTAAAGCACACATAAGAAACATTAATTATGAGAAATATTATCATAATTAAATGTGAAATTCATTAATTATGTAAATATTTCTCATTGTAAAATGTAGAATGTATTAATTATGGAGAATGTTTCATATAATTAATGCATTTCACATCTAGCTATGATAATATTTCTTATAATTGATGCTTCTTTTATATATATATATATATATATGACACATGTTAGAAAATCTTTTTCCTTATTTAAACCCAGTGAAATATAAGAAGTATAGAAACATATGATGCTTTTACTAGAAACATTGATATAGATAGGTAAATAGTAATTTAAAAATCACATTTACTTCAAAAAAACTAATTTTCTGTAGATTAGAAATCCTATAATCATCTCACTTACATTATATTATTCAATTAAAGGGAATATGATCAATTACGAAACCTCAATTATTAAGTTACTTTCTTGATTTTTCAAGTGTTATTAATTTATTTACAAACCAGTTTTCCTGGTTGAAAAGACAATTTCGTTTGGAACATGTGAAATTAAGTTTTTCGTACAAACTTTCATATTTTAAAATATGGTAATAACTTGCAACTCATGATCCATTAACAAACGAATGAGATGTTAAATAAGAGACAATCCATAGTAATATTATCTTCTACATAATTAAAAAATTGATAGTTATGAACATTTTATAGAGCTTAATGATAACATAACATATCGAACAAAATGGCTTATGTTCACCTAGCATGTGTGTCATGTGGATCGAACATAAAAACTTATACATTTTTTGGTAAATAAATATTTTTATTAGAATTTACACTTTCAAATCCACATTAAATATCTTGATTAATGATTATATTTAATTATGTATGTTGCAAAAAAAAATTTGTATGTTTGTTCGTTACAAATTTTGTGAGTATAAATACTGCATTCTAGTGATAGATTAGCATATACAAGAAATTCACCTTATCTCTCTAAAACTATACTTCTACAATTTATGCTACAATCAAGGTAAAATGCAAGCTTCCTTAGGTTCAGATGGTCCCGAAAAGCTCTTCTAATTGTTGTATACATACAATTTTTTTCGTGTATTACCATAATATTTTTCCTACAAAAACATCATCTTTAATTATTTTACCATTTTTAGAAAAAAAAAAATTTAACCATTATTAATGTGATCATGAAAATATGTAAAGGGAAATTAATCTTCATCATAGATAACATGCCTAGAGATAAATGACACATTGAGTGATGATATCAAGGCAACTATAACCATGATGGTCAGAGGATGGTCCAAGATAAAAGTAGGCGGATGAGCGAGGAGACAGTTTGTGTTAAGTCGTGAATGAGAGATTTAGATAGCAAAGGCATCTAAAAACATGAAGGTGGTCGTAGGTGGGGAAGGAACCAAATAAGAACTTAAAAGGAGTTTGAAAAGAAAGGGTGGATGTGGGAAGAAGGTTAAGCATATGAACAACAACGTACCTTCAACCCAAAATTTTGGTGGAAGGGAGGGCTGAAAAAGGAATGTACGAATGATATTGTTGATGGTGCGAAGACCACGCTCAATCTTTCCATTTTGCTAGCATGTATATGGGTAAGAAAATTGAAATTTAATGTTATTCAAGGCAAAAAAAATTAATTAAAGGTTGATTGTTGAATTCGTGACCGTTATTATACTGAAAAGGTTGTATGTTAGTTTGAAATTGAGTTTTAACATAGGCATGAAAATATGTAAACACATCAAAGACATCAGGTTTGGCACGAAGTGGAAAGACCCATATAAAATGCATAAAATACTCCAAAAGAACATTATATTATTTATAGTCACTCATACTAGTAATAGGTGATGTCCATAAATCAAAATGAACCAATTCAAACATGCGAGAGGTTTTAATTTCAGAAGAAGAAAATTGTAAATGACAGTGCTTACCAAGCTGACAAGCATGACATATGGGAAGCTTATTAGAATAACTATAAATAACCTTTTGAGAATGTAAAAATTAGAAAATATAAGAGCCATGATGTCAAAGACGTCGACGCCAAGTGGGTAAGGAGACAGCAATGCAGACAGTAGCTGGCAAGGAGGAAGCAGTAGGATGAACGATATGAAAGAGATCATCGACAATGTTACATCGTTGAATGAACACACCTGTGTTATAATCATTCATAGTGAAACCAAATGGGTCAAATGTAATAGAAATAGAGTTATCAATAGTAAATTGAAGAACAGAGACAAGATTTTTAACCATTTTATTGGAGACAAACACAATTTTTAAAGCTAAGCAATAATGAGAGTGTGGAAAAAGTTTGGACAATATGAGAAACCGGGAGTACAACAACATTACCAACCATTATAGCGTTAGAATTCAATGGTGTTATAGATAGTGAGTTATCTAAGTTGAAGGACATGTGTGAGCTAGAACTGGAGTCCATGTAGTAGTTGTCGTATGGAGACTGTTGAACTAACATTGCCTAGAAAACTGAAGCTAGATCAGTCAGTTGTTAACAGGAGGATTGTGCGTGACCGCCAAAATAAGCAAAAGATGGTATTTTCTATAGAGAAACAACAAAGTGAACCAACTGATGATGATACCCCATCGGATATGCAAAGGGTTGTGTGAGGCCTGATACGGTGTGCCATAGGTAGTAGGGAGCTATTGAGAAGTAAGATATTGATCGACATGCTGTTGAGTGGAAGGTTGTTGACCGAAGACTTCGTGGGAGCCAGAAAAATGCAGTGATCAAGGATGTTGAAGCTGTGTATGAGGTTTCTAGTTTTGGGATTGTTACAATCCTGTAGCTTTTTGTATATTTTGTTGTAGTCAATGTTTTTCCATTTGTTCCACATATTCGGCCACGTTTGAGTTAAAAAAA
The DNA here is from genome assembly GCF_052625555.1 of Lactuca saligna. Classification (NCBI taxonomy): domain Eukaryota; kingdom Viridiplantae; phylum Streptophyta; class Magnoliopsida; order Asterales; family Asteraceae; genus Lactuca; species Lactuca saligna. The sequence continues at coordinate 79,845,538 of NC_136424.1, read as the reverse complement.
AGGATTAGATTTAATGTGCAATTAATTGGACAATTATTCTACTTATTCAATCATTTGATACATAAGGTATTTTTGACACCATTTGATACCATAAGGTATTTGGGCAGCTAGGAAGTTTTCATCAAAATACGTTTAGGATGTCATGGTCGTTACAGACAAGCCCAAATTGTGAGTTTTACCAGCGGATTTGGGAAAATCTCTCGATATATTTTTGTTAGTAATTTTTAGCAATAGAATTTCCAATGGATACGACCTAATTCACCTAGTGATTTTGCTAGCAAGTATTAACAGATTATTGACAGCCATTGGAAGTGACCGAGTACCCACATAGCATATTTGTAACTGATTACAGACCAATATCTTTATTAAGGGAATATTTTTGTGACGGATTACTCACATGTACTTTTATGGAATGTTTACAGACGGAAAAATATGGAAACGAGTTGCCGACGATAGGTTTTGAAACATTTTTTCTGTCATAAAAATATTTTAAATTTGATACAAATTCAATTTGTTTTTTGTATATTTAAAACAGAAAAATCTAAAACATCATACACCAAATCCATATTGGAAAACCAATAACATATAACTAAAAAGTTCTAATACATATTCCACAAAAATTAAACATATATAAATCCATATATTTTCAAATACATATTCAACAAAACAAAATATAATACTAAAAAGTTTCAAGTTCCACAAACACAAAACTATTAGACTAGTAGGGAGATATACCGCTTTGGTTGAATTGCTTCACATGTTCAAGCATTTGTCAATAGAGACGGGCTTCGATCTCCTCTTTTAGCTTGGACTCTCTTTCAATATTGGATTGCATCTCCACTCGTTCCTTCACTACCATTTCTTGGATACTCTCCTCTTCATTTATTAAAGGGTATCCATAATAGTTATATTATTTGCATTTCTTATTGATTATAACAACATACTTTGTTTTCAATCCACAATAGTGTTGGGGTTGGGGTTTGGGTGGGATGGGTGTGGGTGTGGGTTTGTGTGTGGATGGATAAAAGGTTGGGAGTAGGGTGGTGGGGTGTGATAAGAAATGAAAACAGAGAAGCAGTTAAACAGATACAAATCGAGAAAATAAGAACTCAAGAAACTTGAATTTCTTCTTGCCCAAGCCTCATGGTCATATAGAGAGAGGGCATTTTTAGAATCAAAATCATAACCACTAGTCTCATACTCATCCTACTAAATAAGATTCCACTAAATTCCAACTAACTAACTCTATCCATCATGACCTAACGTGTCCTCCTTTGCCTTTGAAATTTCCACACAATGGGCTCATTGGAGTATTCACTTAGGTACTGTTTGTGTTGGGAAGATTAGGGTTTGCGGATGAGATCTGGATACCAACTTGGATCGTGATATCACTTTTCGAATTGATATTTCTACCCTATGCTTGGGCTACAAGAAATTCAGCCTAGGATAATTCAAGCGGACACATACGTTTCTAGGCACAGAAAACGTAAGTTATTATGCTAAAAGGTTCTGTGAATGTGTGATGAGAAATGAGAGCTAAAACGTGCCTCTTCTGGAAATGAAGAGTTGTTTATATACTAAACACAATTAGGGTTTCATTAGGGTTGGGCCGTCATTACTTGCTTAGGAAGCAAGTAATATTAATCCGGATTAGGGTTACCAAAAACTAACGAATTTCGTTAGTTTTACCATAATCACCCTCAAGAAATTGAATTTTCCATTATGTTCCCACATGCAAAATTCGGTGAGCCAGGGGCTCTGCCCCTTATGAGCCATGGTTCGTCATTACTTGCTTAGGGACCCCAGCCAGGGGCTCTACCCCTTGCACCCCGCTAGGGGCGCTGCCCCTAGACCCCGCCAAAGGGGTGCTGCCCCTTTGGAAACCCCGGACCTGGGGGCGCTGGCCCTGGACCCCTGACTAGTCGTCAAACCGGCTTCTGACTCGATCTTATACATGCGTGCACTCCGCACAAACCCATACATGTATTAGAGTACAAATCATGAAACCCCTTAGCTCACATGTTAATTCCAGTTACTTAAAATGACATGGTGACACTAAAATCACCAACAATCCTCCCCTATTTTAGTGTAACCCTTGAACACACATAACCTTATCAACAACAAACCAAACTAGTACATAATGAAAATATCGAAACGATTGAATTTCCACTTAGTATCATACAATTGCAAATATTTGAGGATCAGGGTGTTCTAAGAATTGAACTCGTCAACCCATTTGAATACCAGAAAGTAAAATACATACTAATTTATTGAATTTCTAGCATAATACAACTTGACATTATTATAAAGTCGTGTGTCCCAATCCTCTCATGATCGTATCAAGGTCAAGTCCACAACCTCTTGAAATGCGGCTACACTTCACAATCACGTAGGTAACTCCTTTCCATGTATCTGCACATACATTTATCAAAGGAATTATTAAAAAGTTAAACTTCAACCTGGCTAACTTGTAGAACCGAACACATACCTGGGATGAATACTGTTGGAATAGTCTCTAAGGCTACAACTATATTAAGCAAGTATTTGACCTGATTGAGCATGGTCCTTTTTGGTTTCCTTCACCATAGCAACTTGATAGGATGATTTACAATGAGAGTTGAAATATTATAAGGAATATTATTATTATTATTATTTGATTAAAATAAGTCATAAATTAATTAGGAATTAATTTGGTGACTTAAAGAGATTAATTAAATAGAAGGACTTAAACTGTCAAATGTGTGATAGTTATACTTTAGGCTGTAATCCTTTATGGATGGTATGGTGGACGATTTTAGGGATTAGGATAATCCTAAAATCCATCCAAAGGGTTATCATAAAGGGATTAGGATTGCTTTGGGCTTAAGTTATCCAATTAAGGTTTAAGGTTGAAACCCTAGGAGCCTTACAAGTATAAATAGACCCTTGGGGCCATGGAAATCGACACCCTTGTCTCTAAGGAAACCCTGGCTGATTTCTAAGTCCTTTCCCACTCTCTCAAATCATCCTCTTGCTAGTTGGTGTTTGTAAGCCATTAGAGGAGTGACAATTGTGACTCTAAAGCTCCAAGAACAAGAAGATCAAACAAGTGATTCAAGGTAAACTTATAACTCTGATTTATCTTTATTATTATGCTAGAATAACCATTATAAGTCTTGGATTCATGCATGTTCAATTAGAGAAACCTAGATCCAAGCATTAGGGTTTTGTATGTGCACATAGGAATGTTCATATGTCTAAAACCCATCAGTGGTATCAGAGCCTATATTGGTTTCTATTGAATTGATGCATTGGTTACTTGTTTGATGCTTGCAAAATTCGATTTTTGTGTTCCTGCCTGATGAACTCGGCGAGTCACATAGTGGACTCGGCGAGTAGGCCTCAACTCGGCGAGTCCATTGTGGTACTCGCCGAGTTCGAGCGTCAGAAAGAGCTAATTTCGGGATTTCTTGCTGTTTATCCTTTTGAGACTTACCTTAATCATATTAGGTCAATATAAATCTGATTTTTTGATATATTTGAGTATATCCTTGACCTAATTGAAGATATTTATCAATTAATTAAATATTAGTTTCCTTATGTGATAATTGACTAATTATTTTAATTAAATTGGTAAATTGTTTTGCAAGAAATAATTAAATAAATCAAATATGGATAATTATGTGATTAAATGTTAATTGAGATTATTTGTTATTTGATCCTCTATGTTTTGAAAAGTTTAAAACTTACCCTCAAGTTTTGAAATTTATGTTTTGTGATTAAAAGTTTAATTTGGACAATTAAAATTTCAAACCCTAGAATTTTACAAGTTTAAAATTCAACCATATACTAATATAATATTACAAGATTAATATATATATATATATAATATATATATATATATATATATGTGTGTGTGTGTGTGTGTGTGTATATATATGTATGTATAATTAAAATGCTAGTCTTACCGTTAGTAGGCCCCATTCACGAAGCCGGTCTATAAGGTGGGTATAAGGTTGTTGCCTATAAAATGGCGCTTAATGGGTGTACACTCACACCCACCGCTTGCTTGATCGGTGGAGGGTTGTTAGCCGAACGGGTAGGATAGGGCAACCTCATCTCCTCATTAAAAGTATAATATGAAATACAAAGTAACTACATGTTTTTCAAAATTCCCAATCCTAGTTACTTTAGGAAAAGTGAATTGATGCAATCCCATGAAATTACACTTTGCACCCTTGCTAAGAAGTTAGTGGAGCGTGTGTGGTTTACCAGCACACTAATTGGTTCTAAGCAAAGGTGGCAAAGGGTGATTCATTGTTTATCATAGTTCGATGGAGCGTGTGTGGTTTACCGGCACATCGAATAAGTGATCGTTACAATGAAGGCACCATGTGAATTTGCATGGTAATTCACACTCACTTTATGATCCTAGGTATCCCAGTCACAAATGAGAGGGGCATATCGAGATTTAAACATGCCATTGAAAAGTTCAATGAATCTCATCTAAATCTAGGAATTCTCATTACACTAAGAGTCAAAGTTATGTTTTTGTGGTGGAGAATTAGTGAATCGTCATTCACTTACCTTCAAATTGTTTACATGTTAGATTACGGCATCCCTTTTCTAATATGTAAATATTGTTGTTGGATCCTAGCCCTAATTTTTCTTATTGGGTGATAATTAGGGATCCAAATTCTAATCTATCTTTGTCCGTTTCTATTTGTAGATGTCAAACGCAAACAACGCTGCTACAAGCTCGTTCACATTGATGAGCCTTTGCCAAAAGGTAACTTTCGATGGAATGAACTTTAGCGAATGGATAAGATACATTCGCATGATTGCTCGCTACGAGGACAAGGAGTATGTCCTCGATGAGAAGCTTGAGAGGATCAATCCTGAAATCGCTACTCCGGCTGAAATAGCTGCTTTTGAAACTCACGAGCGTGATGCAACGAAGGTACATTGCATCATGATAGCCACCATGAATGCTGAATTCCAAAAGTCCTACGAGGACATGTATCCGTACGAAATGCACCAAGACTTGTTGGAGAGATACCATCAAAACACAAGACAAGAGCATTACGAGATTTTCACTAACATGATTTCCGCCAAAATGGGTCATGGAGAATCTCTTACCGTGCACCTGCAAAAGATGCAAAGGTATGTCGATCGACTTCGCAAGTTAAATGTTGACTTTGGGGAAGACTTGGCTATCGACATGGTGCTTAACTCTTTGCCGCCGTGTTACAATCAATTTAGGATGACCTACCACATGAATAAGGAAGAGGTCACCCTAAGCAAGCTCCAAGGTCTCCTTAGGGTTGCTGAGAGCAATCTCAAGGACAAGTCCGTTGCACCTACTCCCAATCCACCCGTTGCTCCTGTCTTGGCTATTGGGCAAGGAAGAGGCAAGAAGAGGAAGGCTCTGTCTAAGAGCCACCGCAATGGAAATTCCCGAGTTGGTTCCTCCTCTAGTGGGACAATAGTTGATCCCACCAAGCCTACTTCTAACCCAAAGGAGGCAGAGTGCCACCATTGCCACAAAATAGGGCATTGGAAGAGAAGTTGCCCAGAGTACCTGCAAGCCATCAAGGAAGGAAAGATCAAGCCGTCTTTCGCAAATATATACACAATTAAATCTAATGACTCATCTCATGCTATTTCTTGGGTCCTCGATACCGGTTGTGGTTACCACATTTGTTCAGAATTACAGGGACTAAGAAGAAATAGGGATGTGGAGCATCGAAGAATAAATCTAATTATGCGGAACAGAAGATCGTCGCCTGTGACCAAGATTGGAGTGTATTATCTAGTGCTTAGGAATGGTTTATCTTTAGATTTGAACAATTGTTGCTATTCACCAGAAATGGCAAGAAACATCATTTCATTTCATGGTTTGTTTAGACAAGGATTTAGATTTTCTTTTAATAATGAGAATGGTTCTATTTGTGCTTATCTAAATGGTGTCTTATATTTTGAAGCAATACCATGTAATGGAATTTATGAAACTGTTATGATTGTAGATAACCTAGGAAATGATGTTTTATGCATGGATTCTTCCAATAGTATGGATAGAGCATCCTTGTGGCATTGTCGTCTTGGACATGTCAACAAGAAGCGCATAGCCCAACTCCAAAAGGATAGAGTGTTGGAGTCATTCGACCTTAGGGAAGATGACACATGCGAATCTTGTTTACTTGGAAAGATAACTAAGTCACCCTTCGCTAACACATGTGAAAGGGGTGAGGGTTTATTGGACCTAATACATACCGATGTATGTAGACCGTTTTGATCAACCACAAAGAATGGAAGCCGCTTCTATGTGACTTTTGCCATTGACTATAGTAGATATGGGTATATCTACCTAATCAAGCAAAAGTCAGAAACATTTGAAAAGTTCAAAGAGTTCAAGCATGAAGTGGAGAATCAATTGGGCAGGAAAATCAAGATGCTTCAATCCGATCGAGGAGGAGAGTACCTAAGTCTTGAATTCCAAGACTATCTAAAAGAGTGTGGAATAGTTTCACAATTGACACCACCTAGGACACCACAATTGAATGGTGTGGCAGAAAGGCATAATCGAACCTTGTTGGCCATGGTCCGCTCTATGATGAGTCGTGCTTCGCTATCTATCTCATTCTGGGGGTATGCCTTAAAGACTGTCGCCCATATCCTTAACCGAGTCCCTACTAAAAAGGTTACCAAAACACCTCACAATATGTGGATAGGGAAAGCTCCCTCGTTTGCACATATCATGGTTTGGGGTTGCGAGGCTTTTGTAAGATGAGACACTCACGAAAAACTCAAACCTTGTAGTGAGCGATGTATTTTCATCGGCTACCCACAGAAATCCTTTGGATATCTCTTCTATAGACCGAATGATAATGTTGTCTTTGTTGCGAGGAGAGGAGTTTTCCGAGAGCGAGAACTCATAAGCCAAGGAGACAGTGGGAGGCAAATCGAGCTTGAAGAGATTCAAGAGTCGATAGATGAAGGAACCTCTACTGCTGGCACTCAACCCGAGGAGGAAACTCCGGTTGAACCGATTGACGAGTCCTTACCTCTTAGACGTTCTGAAAGAGTTAGAGTTCAACCCCAGTTATATGGTTTTCATATTACTACCGAAGGGGACACGTATATTAGTGATAGTACACTAATAAATCTAGATGAACCTAATAGCTATAAGGAAACCATGGCAGGCCCGAAGTCTGCGAAGTGGAAAGAGGCAATGGACAGCGAGATCCAATCCATGTATGACAACCAAGTTTGGAATTTGGTTGATTATGTTCCCGGACGTAAGACCGTTGAGTGCAGATGGATCTTCAAGAAGAAGACCGACGTGGATGGAAATGTACACACATATAAGGCGCGATTGGTTGTGAATGGTTTTACTCAAACTCTCGGATTTGACTATGATGAAACCTTCTCGCCAGTTTCGAAGATAAAATCTATTAGAGTGATGCTAGCAATTGCCGCATTTCATGATTATGAGATTTGGAAAATGGATGTCAAAACCGCTTTCCTTAATGGGAAGTTGGATGAGGATGTTTACATGGCTCAACTAGAGGGTTTTGTCAATCCGAAGCATCCAAATAGAGTGTGTAAGCTTGAGAAGTCCATTTATGGACTTAAGCAAGCGTCTCGCAGATGGAATCTTTGCTTCGATGAGAAAGTCAAAGAGTTTGGATTTGTACGAAGTGAAGATGAATCATGTGTATATGTCAAATCCAGTGGGAGTATAGTTAGCTTTCTCATTTTGTATGTCGATGACATATTGCTCATAGGAAACGACATCCCGACATTGCAGGAGATTAAGTCCTGGCTCGGAAAGTGCTTCGCTATGAAGGACCTCGGAGAGGCTTCCTATGTTCTGGGAATAAGGATAGTGAGAGAACGAACTAAGAGACTAATAGGTCTTAGTCAGAACACTTACTTAGATAAGGTACTAAAACGTTTTAGTATGGAAAACTCGAAGAAGGGAGAATTACCGATACAATATAAAGCCAAGTTGAGTAAGACTCAAAGTTCGAGTAACGAAGCCGAAATAGCATAAATGAGCCGAGTACCATACGCTTGCGTAGTTGGCTCAATCATGTATGCTATGACATGTACTCGCCCTGATATAGCCTTTGCTTTGAGCATGGTTAGTAGATATCAAGGGAACCCTGGCAAAGCCCATTGGATTGCGGTGAAGAATATCCTTAAGTACCTTCGGAGGACCAAGGAATGGTTTTTAGTCCTCGAAGGGAGTGATGACTTGAAGGTGCGAGGGTATAGTGACGCTAGCTTTCAGACCAACAGGGACAACTACCGTTCGCAGTCGGGCTGGGTCTTTACCCTGAATGGAGGAGCAGTAACTTGGAAAAGTTCCAAACAGGAAATCGTAGCTGATTCAACGTGCGAATCAGAGTACATTACAGCGAGCGAAGCGTCGAAAGAGGCAATATGGTTAAAGAACTTCATTGGTGATCTTGGAGTTGTACCTACCATAAAGGAGCCCATGGAGACTTTCAGTGATAATGAAGGAGCGGTTGCCTTGACCAAGGAACCAAGAGATCATGGTAGATCTCAACATATCGATAAAAAATATCATTTTATAAGACATCGTGTAGAAGAACGACAACTCGTGGTGAAGAGGATATCATCAGAAGATAACCCAGCAGATCCGCTTACGAAGGGACTGAGCAGGGTTAAGCACTTGCAGCATGTTAGGAGCATTGGGCAGAAGGATGATATTAGTATAGATTAGATAGTTTTAGAAACGTATAACAGATGAATGTAATTAAAATTTGATGATTAAATAAAAGAGTGTTATTTATAAGTAAAGTTACTATCCTATGTTAATCATTTAACTATTGTTTCACTTTGCATGTTTTGACTTCTAGAATAATTGAGTTTATTAAGAATAATCGAATTATTCAAATGTCCACAATCATTCATATGTTGGAAATAGGTATGAATGAAGATTGTCATGAGTTGGTGTGTAGATTGTCTAAATGGTATTAGACATAGCAAAAGTTTGCTGCAACGTTCATGAGTGCTTATGAACTTGTTTTGAGCATTGGAACAAACCCGTGCTTGTTGGAATCACCTTATGGAATGTGACAAAAGGGTGATCGCAAGACGATAATATCATATGGTCTTAAAACATAGATATATGGTTTGTTATTTGTTAATTGGTTGTACATTGATAATGCGGAACCGCATCAGTAACTTGATGCTATAAAATGCATTATTGTGTATAGTTGGTTAATGAATAAGTAAATGCATATAAGTCGAAGTTTATCTATTACTTTTATCCTAAGGAGGTAAAAGCGATATCTCGGCCGCTCGATGATTTGATTTGACATATGTGTCGGGCCCGGTCAGAACTAAATTGATGTGTTCGATTAAGTTCTATGTCAAATAAATCTGAGATTGAGAAACCAAATGCTAGACAATTGGTTCCATATAAATGTCAGCATGATATCTATACAGAGGACTGTACGATCCCTTATCTAAAGGACAAGATTGATTAGATTAGAGTTTGACAGCATCTTTGAGAGCTACGATTGCTAATCGGTATATATAGTTACTAGACATATCCAAGTGTGAGACTGTTGGAACAGTGTCTAAGGCTGCAACTATATTAAGCAAGTATTTGACCCGATTGAGCATGGTCCTTTTGGGTTGCCTTCACCATAGCAACTTGATAGGATGATTTACAATGAGAGTTGAAATATTATAAGGATTATTATTATTATTATTATTTGATTAATATAAGTCATAAATTAATTACGAATTAATTTGGTGACTTAAAGAGATTAATTAAATAGAAGGACTTAAACTGTCAAATGTGTGATAGTTATACTTTAGGCTGTAATCCTTTATGGATGGTATGGTGGACGATTTTAGGGATTAGGATAATCGTAAAATCCATCCAAAGGGTTATCATAAAGGGATTAGGATTGCTTTGGGCTTAAGTTATCCAATTAGGGTTTAAGGGTGAAACCCTAGGAACCTTACAAGTATAAATAGACCCTTGGGGCCATGGAAATCGGCACCCTTGTCTCTAAGGAAACCCTGTCCCATTTCTAAGTCCTTTCCCACTCTCTCAAATCATCCTCTTGCTAGTTGGTGTTTGTAAGCCATTAGAGGAGTGACAATTGTGACTCTAAAGCTCCAAGAACAAGAAGATCAAACAAGTGATTCAAGGTAAACTTATAACTCTGATTTCTCTTTGTTATTATGCTAGAATAACCATTATAAGTCTTGGATTCATGCATGTTCAATTAGAGAAACCTAGATCCAAGCATTAGGGTTTTGTATGTGCACATATGAATGTTCATATGGCTAAAACCCATCAAATACTTCATGTGTTCCAATCTATAAGTATGAGCTTTCCACATTGAATTCAACTCCTAACATTATATTAGGAGGGAATTGGGTGTCTCATCATTATAGAATTAAATGTACTTTAATCCCATCCCGATTACAGACTTGTGCAATAAGTCTCTTGCCAGATGTTTAGTCAAGTGATCTACCAAATTATGTTGCGATTTCACAAACTCATCCGAAATCACACCATTCATGATTAGTTGTCTAATCATACTATGTCTAACACCTAGGTGTCTAGACTTGCCATTATAAACCTAGCTATATGCCTTAGCCAAAGCGTCAGCACTATCACAAAGGATAGAAATAGGTGTTATCGGTTTAGACCACAAAGGAATATCATAGACTAAATTCCTTAGCCACTCTGCTTCTTTACCAGCAGCTGCTAACGCAACAAACTCAGATTCCATTGTCGACTTTGTAATCCAAGATTGCTTCTTGGAAGCCCAAGAAATGGCACCTCCCCCAAGCAAGAATACCCAACCAAAAGTTGAGGAATGGTCCTCCATGTTGGTAATCCAACTTGCATCTGAATGACCTTCTAAAACCGAAGGACTCCCCAAGTAACTCAAACCATAATTCATGGTTCCCTTGAGATACTTAAACACTCTATTCACTGCTTGCCAATGTTGAGCACTAGGATTACTAGTGTACCTGCTCAACTTACCTATAGCAAACACAATATCAGGTCTTGTACTTGTCATGGCATACATCAAGCTACCAATAGCCTTAGAGTATTCCAGCTGTGAAATGCGAATACCATTATTTGGCATTAATTTCACACTTGGGTCCATAGGAGTACTCACAGGAGAACAATCGGTAAAATTAAACCGCTTGATAATTTTCTCAATATAATGAATTTGAGTCATTACCAATCCTTTATTCATCCTCTTAATTCTTATTCCAAGAATTACATCAGCCTCTCCTAAATCTTTCATGGAAAACTTGGATGACAACAATTTCTTTGTTTCATCCACTTGATTTTGTTCGGTTCCAAAAATCAACATGTCATCTACATACAAGCAAATGATCACTCCAGCTCTAGTAGCATCATCAAATCTACTATAAACACATTTGTCACATTGGTTTGTTTTGAAACCAAAAGAAAAAATCACCTCATCAAATTTTTGATGCCATTGTTTATGCGCCTGTTTCAGTCCATACAAAGATTTGACAAGTTTACAAACCATATGCTCTTTACCGGGCATAATGAACCCTTCTGGTTGTTTCATGTAAACTTCCTCGCCATGATCACCATTTAAAAAGGTTGTTTTCACATCCATTTGGTGAATAACTAGATTATGGATACTTGCTAAGGCAACCAACAATCTAATAGTAGAAATACGTACAACTGGAGCATACGTATCAAAATAGTCAATACCGGCTTTTTGTCTAAAACCTTGAAGGACTAACCGGGCCTTGAATTTGTCAATGGTCCCATTAGCATTCATTTTCTTTTTGAAAATCCATTTGCAACCAAGAGTTTTAGCACCCGGAGGCAAATCAGACAACACCCATGTATTGTTCTCAAGAATTGATGACATTTCATCATCAATCGCTTCCTTCCAAAAGGCACTATCCCGAGACTCCATGGCCTCTTGATAAGTCTTAGGATCATCTTCAATACTATAGCAATAACAGTATTCAAGATTAATTTCATCCCTTGAACCTTCCACCAAATACAGTTGGAAGTCGGATCCGAAATTCTTAGCAATTTGGCCTCTTTTGCTTCTACGAATATCTTGTGGTTCTTACACGACACCACCATCTTGACTTTCTGAATTTTTCTCTTTATTAGCATCAAAAGTCAGATCCTTGGGCCTTTGAATCGATGAAAACCTCATCTCATCAAAATTTGTGTCCTGCGATTGGATAACAGTGTTAATTGAAACCGAATCATTAGGTTCTATTACATAAAACCTATATGCCTTGGAATTTTTAGCATAACCTATGAATATACAATCAATTCCAAGTTCTCCCAAATTCTTCTTTTTGGGCTCGGTAAGTTTTACAACTGCCCGACATCTCTAAAACCCGAAAATAACTCAAATTCGGTTTTTTCTTGAACCGAAGTTCATATGGGACTATTTTGTTCCTTTTATTTGGAACCCTATTTAACAAATAGCAGGCTGTTAACATGGGTTCTCCCCAAAATCCTTCACTCAATCCCGAGTAAGACATCATCGAGTTTACCATTTCCTTTAAAACTCGATTTTTGTGTATAGCAATGTCATTCTGTTGAGGCGTGTAAGGTGTCGTGGTCTCATGAATGACACCCACTGATTGGAAGTATATGGGATCCATATATTCACCTCCCCTATCAGTCCTGAGACATGTAACCGGAATGCCCAATTGCAATTCCACCTCGGTTTTGTATATTTTGAATTTATCTAAGGCTTCATCCTTAGAGTGCAACAAATACACATAGCAAAACCGAGTGCAATCATCTATAAAAGTGACAACATACTTTTTATTCCTTAAAGAAGGAGTGGAATGAAAATCACACAGCTCACTGTGTACAAGCTCTAAAACAGCAAAATTTCTAGTGATACTAGGAAAGGGTTGTTTTGTCACTTTTGTAAGCATGCATGTTTTACATTTATCAGATGTCATATCAAAGGCTGGAATTAATCCATCTTTTGACATCTCATGCATCCTTCTAAAGTTGACATGACCTAATCTTACATGCCAAAACATATATTTATCAACATTAGAAGCAGAAGATACAAATGCAGAATTCTGAACATGTAATAATTTGTCTACAATATTCAAACGAAACATTCTATTATTTAAATATCCAAAGCCAACAAACATTCCACCCTTAGACAAAGCAAACTTATCTGACTCAATAACTTGTTTAAAACCATCAGAATTCAAACAACTAGAGCTAACAAGATTCTTGCGAATCTTGGGAACAAACAAAACATCAAATAACCTAATTGTCTTTCCATAAGTAAATTCAAGACGCACGACACCTAAACCACAAATAGGAATAAAAGAATTGTCTCCCATTTTCATCACCGAGCCATCTTCAAGTGGAGTTAATGTTTCAAACATTCGTCTATCCTTGCCTACATGGTTCGTTGCTCTGGAGTCAATCCACCAAGCAACATCATCATCCTGCACATAGAATGAAACATAATAAACATAATTCTGATTAGAATTATCAAAGTTAGTCAAAACTGACCTGATTTCACTTGGGTCGAAGACCCGTTCACTTTCCCATTGGCTCCACTGTTTCCAGCACCATTGCTGCCCAAATTCACACGGCAATCACGTTTCCAATGTCCAACTTGATTGCATCTCCAACAAACCATATCCTTTCTCTTTTTGTTGGAGTTTCTTGGGACATGTTCCTGCTTACGTTTATCATGTCCTTTGTGGTTATGGTTCCTTGGTTTGTTTTCAACCATATGAACCAAGGGCTGTCCAGGTTCAACTTTTCCTTTGGGTTTTTCAGATTTGTCACTTTCCTTTGCACGAAGAGATTCTTCAATACGAATGTGACTAGCAAGTTGAACCAATGATAGTTCCTCCTTTTGATGTTTCAAGTTATGTTTGAATTCTTTCCAGGACGGAGGCAGTTTGTCAATGATAGTGGACACATCTATGGATTCATCCATATTCATTTTGTGCAGTTTAAACTGTCCATATATGCCAAGGAGTTCATTGTATTGTTCAGTGACAGACCTTGAATCTTCCATCTTATAATTATTAAAGTCACTAACCAGAAACTTCTTGCTAGAAGCATCCTCAGTAATGTATTTCAGTTCAAGGGTATCCCACAACTCCTTGGCATACAAGGCTTCACTATGGATATCAAATAAAGCATCATACATACTGTTCAGAATGTGACCTTTGCAGATGTAGTCATCATTGTCCCACTTCTGTCTCTTTCTTGTCTCTTCAGTCGTCTCAATAACACCTTCCTCAGACTCTGTTGGTCTTGGAGTAGCCAGCACGTATGTTGCTTTCAGAGTGGTCAGCATGAAGTGCATCTTTTTCTTCCAGCGCCTGAAATCGACACCTTCAAACTTCTCCAACTTGGCAAACTTAGTGGTCATCTCGCAAATTGAGTCACCCATCTCCAAAAACAGAAATTATCAGTTCGATTGTTGGGAAGATTAGGGTTTGGAGTGGAGATCTGGATACCGACTTGAATCGTGATATCACTTTCCGAACTGATATTTCTACCCTATGCCTGGGTTATAAGAAATTCAGCCTAGGATAATCCAAGCGGACACCTACGTTTCTAGGCACAGAAAACATAAGCTATTATGCTAAAAGGTTCTGTGAATGTGTGATGAAAAACGAAAGCTAAAACGTGCCTCTTCTGGAAACGAAGAGTTGCTCATATACTAAGCACAATTAGGGTTTCATTAGGGTTGGGCTGTCATTACTTGCTTAGGAAGAAAGTAATATTAATCCGGATTAGGGTTACCAAAAACTAACGAATTTCGTTAGTTTTACCATAATCACCCTCAAGAAATTTAATTTTGCATTATGTTCCCACATGCAAAATTCAGTGAGCCAGGGGCCCCGAGCCAAGGGCTCTGCCCCTTATGAACCACGGGCTGTCATTACTTGCTTAGGGACCCCAGCTAGGGGCTCTGCCCCTTGGACCCCGCTAGGGGCATTGCCCCTTTAGAAACCCTGGACCCCCGACTAGTCATCGAACCGGCTTCTGACTCGATCTTATACATGCGTGCACTCCGCACAAACCCGTATATGTATTAGAGTACAAATCATGAAACCCCTTAGCTCACATGTCAGTTCCAGTTACTTAAAATGACATGGGGACACTAAAATCACCAACAATCCTCCGCCATTTTAGTGTAACCCTTGAACAAACATAACCTTATCAACAACAAACAAAAGTAGTACATAATGAAAATATCGAAACGATTGAATTTCCACTTAGTATCATAAAATTGCAAATATTCGAGAATCAGGGTGTTCTAAGAATTGAACCCGTCAACCCATTTGAATACCAGGAAGTAAAATACATATTAGTTTATTGAATTTCTAGGATAATACAACCTGACACTATTATAAAGTCGTGTGTCCCAATCCTCTCATGATCGTAGGTAACTCCTTTCCATGTATCTGCACATACATTTATCAAAGGAATTATTAAGAAGTTAAACTTCAACCTGGCTAACTTGCAGAACCGAACACATACCTGGGATGAATACTTCATGTGTTCCAATCTATAAGTATGAGCTTTCCACATTGAATTCAACTCCTAACATTATATTAGGAGGGAATTAGGTGTATCATCATTATAGAATTAAATGGACTTTAATCCCATCCTGATTAAAGACTTATGCACTAAGTCTCTTGTCAGACCTTTAGTCAAGTGGTCTGCCAAATTATGTTGCGATTTCACAAACTCAAACGAAATCACACCATTCATGATTAGTTGTCTAATCATACTATGTCTAACCCTAGCCAGGGGCTCTACCCCTTGGACCCCGCTAGGGGCGCTGCCCCTAGACCCTGCCAAAGGGGCGCTGCCCCTTTCGAAACCCTGAACCAGGGGGCGCTGCCTCCGGACCCCCGACTAGTCGTTGAACCGGCTTCTGACTCAACCTTATACATGCGTGCACTCCGCACAAACCTATACATGTATTTGAGTACAAAGCATGAAACCCCTTAGCTCACATGTTAGTTCCAGTTACTTAAAATGACATGGTGACACTAA
Organism: Lactuca saligna; assembly: GCF_052625555.1. Taxonomy (NCBI): domain Eukaryota; kingdom Viridiplantae; phylum Streptophyta; class Magnoliopsida; order Asterales; family Asteraceae; genus Lactuca; species Lactuca saligna. The sequence goes on along the minus strand of NC_136424.1, from coordinate 79,829,478 downwards.
AATCACCAACAGTTTGTGTTTGTTTTTTATAAGGTAAAATGTTTGTAGTCTGCAGACCACATCTGTAGAGCTCTACAATAGAAGAGGTAGACCAAATGTCTATAGTCTAAAAGAAGAAGACTGCTTGTTTTTTAACATCTACATGCTACTAAAATCTTAATAGGCTGATTTTTTTATAAAATTAAAAGATTTTTCAATACTTTTATGACTTTATTATACACAATTAACAAATATAGATCAACTTTTATGTATTATTGTATAAAAGTGAAAATAAAATTATACGAATTAATGTATATATTTGATAAAAGCCAACAAGTTTTGGTTGCAAAGTTATATATAAACATTGTAATTAAGGACCAAAGAATTTGACACATAAAATGGATGAAAATAAACTTCAATTTTAAAATGAAAATTTTTATGTTACCTTTTAAATTAATCAATTAAAAACTTACTATAAATATTATTCCCAAGAAATGGATGATACTTCATTAAATAATGTTTTATAAAAAAAATAAAAGAAAATATTAAGATTTTTATATCTGTATAAACAGTTGTAACGACCATTATTGTAATTAAATTTTTATTATAACATCCGGATTCACAGGTATACTATTCTAATATTTTATTTTTGGAGTTTGTGAAGGAACTCAGCGAGTTGATGCTTAGACTCGCCGAGTAGGGTCGCGGATTATCATCCAGATTCATGACTGGACTCGGCGAGTCCACGCTGTTAATGAAACCCTAATCCCCCGGGTTTGGAACCTATTTAAGGGCACTCATAGTCTCCCATTGCGGCTACCAGTCCCTTGAGAGAACCCTAAGTGAGCTAAATCATTTGGGAGGAAGGAGAAGCTGTATTTAATCTTTCTATCTGTGGTTTAGCAAGAAGAAAGTGATCAAGAGCAAGAGGAGACTCAAAGAGGTGTGATTCTAGTGGTTTCAGAGTCCGGAGACTTCATCTTGAGGTATTTATTCGGACCTTCTTCAGTTTTAGTGTTGATTCTTAGAGTTAGGGTTTTCTAACCTCTTTTGAGGATGGTTATGTGGAGCAATTGGTCCCTTCTCGAGTTTATGCTTTGGATCTGGACTCAAAGAGGTCCAGAGACCTTATCCCTTGGAGCTTTATGAGTTATCTTGGGAGTCATGAGCTTAGAATGTTATTTTTGGGGCTAAATCACCAAATGAGACCATCTAGATGATATATGAGTGTCAAGGTCTGAACTTTACGTGATTATTATGCTTGGGAAGGGCAGATCTATGGATTAGAGGAACAGATCTGACCTCAGGAGGTCAATGGAGTTTTTTCATGGCATCTACTCGCTGATTTGTTCTTGAGACTCATCGAGTTGAGTCGGGGTGGCCCCGCGATTCATGCATGGGACTCATCGAGTAAAGGGAGGGACTCGACGCATCAAACGGGACTAAAGAGTTAGTGGACACAAGTGGACTCGTTGAGTTGCCCAAGTGCACTCGACGAGTCGGTTCAAAGTTTGACTGTTGACTTTGGTTGACTTTTAGGGTTTGGTCAACAATGAGGGCCTCTGAGCCAAAGGAGGGGAAAATGGTCTTTTACCCTTCTGAGGGTGCCTAGAGAGGGTTGAGTATAGTTCTGAGAGTTTTATTTATGAGAGTATTACTTTATGAGCTTAGGCGGAGGTTAGATCGTATTTCTACCGAGTCAGTTATTTACCGATACATCTGAGGTGAGTCTTCTCACTATACTTTACTTTGAGTGGTAATTAGAGTTATGTGACAGAGTCATTGTATGCTATTATGTGATGTGTTGTACTGCATTATTTCTATGTGACTTTCACCGATGAGTATATTAGATGTGGGTATATTTATTTAATCAAGCACAAGTCAGAAACCTTTGAACAGATCAAGGAGTTTAAACCAGAAGTGGAGAATCAATTGGGTAGGAAAATCAAGATGCTTCGATCCGATCGAGGAGGAGAGTACCTAAGTCTTGAATTCCACGACTATCTCATGGAATGCGGAATAGTTTCGCAATTGACGCCACCTAGGACACCGCAGTTTAACGGTGTGGATGAGAGGCATAATCGAACCATGTTGGACATGTTTCATTCCATGATGAGTCGTGCTTCACTACCTATCTCATTCTAGGGGTATGTCTTAGAGATTTCCGCCCATATCCTTAACTTAGTCCCTACAAAGAAGGTTGCCAAAACACCTCACGAGATGTGGACAGGGAAAGCTCCCTCATTGGCACATATCAAGGTTTGGGGTTGCAAGGCTTTCGTAATACGAGAGACTCACGACAATCTCGAACCTCGTAGTGAGCGGTGTATTTTCATCGGCTACCCGCAGAAATCTTTTGGATATCTCTTCTATAGACCGAATAACAATGTTGTCCTCGTTGCGAGGAGAGGGGTTTTCCGAGAGCGAGAACTCATAAGCCAAGGGGATAGTAGGAGGCAAATCAATCTTGAAGAGATTCAAGAGTCGAGCGATGAAGGAACCTCTAATGCTGGCGCTCAACCCGAGGAGGAAACTCCGGTTGAACCAATTGACGAATCCTTACCTCTTAGACATTCCGAAAGAGTTAGAGTTCAACCCTAGTTATATGGTTTTCATATTACTACAGAAGGGGATACGTATATTATTAATAGTACACTAATAGATTTAGATGAACCTAACAGCTATAAGTAAGCCATGGCAGGCCCGGAGTCTGCAAAATGGAAATAGGCGATGGACAGCGAGATTCAGTCCATGTACGACAACCAAGTTTGGAATTTGGTTGACCATGTGCCCAAACATAAGACTGTTGGGTGCAAGTGGATCTTCAAGAAGAATACCGACATGGATGGGAATGTGCACACATATAAGGCGCGATTGGTTGCTAAGGGTTTTACTCAAACTCTCAGAGTTGACTATGATGAGACCTTCTCACCAATTGCCAAAATAAAGTCTATTAGGGTGATGCTAGCCATTGCTGCTTTTTATGATTGTGAAATATGGAAAATGGATGTCAAACCCGCTTTTCTTAATGGGAAGTTGGTTGAGGATGTTTACATGTCTCAGCAAGAGGGTTTTGTCAATGCGAAGCATCCCATTAGAGTGTGCAAGCTTGAGAAGTCCATTTATGGACTTAAGCAAGCATCTCGCATATGGAATCTTTGCTTCGATGAGAAAGTCAAAGAGTTTGGGTTTGTACGAAGCGAAGATGAATAATGTGTATATGTCAAATCTAGTGGGAGTATAGTTAGCTTCCTCATATTGTATGCCGATGACATACTACTCATAGGAAACGACATCCCGACATTGCAGGAAGTTAAGTCCTGGCTCGGGAAGTGCTTTGCTATGAAGGACCACGGAGAGGTTTCCTATATTTTGGGAATAAGGATAGTGAGAGACTGAAGTAAGAGACTAATAGGACTTAGTCAGAATACTTACTTGGACAAGGTGCTAAAACGTTTTAGTATGGAAAACTCAAAGAAGGGAGAATTACCAATCCAAAGTAATGCCAAGTTGAGTAAGACTCAAAGTCCGAGTACCGAAGCCGAGATAGTAGAGATGAGTCGAGTACCTTAGGCTTCTGCACTTGGCTCGATCATGTATGTTATGACTTGTACTCATCCTGATGTAGCATTTGCTTTGAGCATGGTCAGTAGATATCAAGGGAACCCTGGCAAAGCACATTGGACCGCAGTCAAGAATATTCTTAAGTACCTTCAGAGGACAAATGAATGGTTTCTAGTCCTCGGAGGGAGTGATGACTTAAAGGTGTGAGGGTATAGTGACGCAAGTTTCCAGACCGACAGGGACAACTACCGTTCACAGTCGGGATCGGTCTTTACCCTTAATGGGAGGAGCAGTGACTTGGAAAAGTTCCAAGCAAGACAACATAGCTGATTCAACATGCGAATCAAAGTACATTGCAGCGAGCGAAGCATTAAAGGAGGCGATATGGTTGAAGAACTTCATTGGAGACCTTGGAGTTGTACCTGCCATAAAAGAGCCTATGGAAATTTTATGTGATAATGAAGGAGCGGTTTCCTTGACCAAGGAACCGAGGGATCATGGTAGATCTCGACATATCGACAGAAAATATCACTTTATTAGACATCGGGTAGAAGAATGACTCCTCGTAGTAAAGAGGGTATCGTTAGAGGATAACCCAACAGATCCGCTTACGAAGGGACTGAGTAGGGTTAAGCACTTGCAGCACACTACAAGCATTGGGTTGAAGGACGATATTAGTTTGGATTAGATAGTTTAGAAACGTGTAATAGATAAATGTAATTGACATTTGATGATTAAATAAAGGAGTATTATTTATAAGTAAATTCACTATCTTATGTTAATTGTTTAACTATTATTTCACTTTGCATGTTTTGACTTCATAAATAATTGAGTTAATTAAGAATAATTGAATTATTGTAGGATTAGTGACTAAGCCCGTAACCATATTTGGTAAATAATTGATCCGGTGTCGCATGGTCCTTTTGGGTTGCCTTCACCAAAGCAACTTGACTGGAGAAATAATAGAGAAAGATGTTATTATGATTTATTAATATATTATAAAAATAATATATTAAAGGAGAAATCATATTTGTTTAATTAATATTGGTCAATAATTAATTAAGAATTAATTTTGTGATAAAATATAATTAATTAAACTAGATGGGCTGAATTGTAATTATGTGATAGTTTCAAATTAGGTCAATGGATGCCCTATGGATAGGGTGGACGGATTCATGGTGATAAGGCCTTAGAATTCGTCCAAGATAAGGATTCTAGGCGTATCTTATAGGCTGCTTGGTGGGCAAGTAACCAGATAAGGATAAGGGCTGAAACCCTAATCTCTACCCTATATAAAGACCCCTTAGGCCTAGGAAAATCAGCCACATGATCCCTAGAAGACCTAGAGCCGATTTTTTCCTCTCCCATCTTTCTCTCTTTCTTGCCTCTCCATTTTCTTTTGGTGTTTGTGAGCCATTAGAGGTACTACACTTGTGGTACTTGCTTTCAAAGACAAGGAGATTGAAGATTTGAGTTGTTATTACAATATAACAACAAGAGGTATGTAATTCCTTCTACCATCAAGATTTCGAAATACCTAGGAGCATGCTAGGGTTCTTCTAGTGTTCATAATGTTGTGTATCTAATAGTGAAAACATAGATCAAAATCTAGGGTTGCATGCACGATTGTTTGTATACAACCCATCAATTATAAGAATAATATATTAGTTGAGAAATGATATTATTTAATTAGTATTGATCAAGAATTAATTTAGTGATCAAAAGAGACTGATTAAATCTACGGGGACTGATTAGGTAAATCAGTAATACTTATAGTGTGGGTTAATGATCCATGTTGATTAGGGATGGGCTAAATCTATGTGAGAGTCCATAAAGAGTTAGTCCAAAGGTCCTATCATATAGATCTAAACATTTAGGTAAATTAGGGTTTTATATATGAAACCCTAGGAATTCCACACTATAAAAGTAACCCCTAACCCTCCCCCCCCCCCCCCCCTAAATTTGGCCAAGAGACTTCCAATATGAAACCCTAGACAATTTGTGCTTCCTAACCTCTCTCTCATAAGCTTCCTCTTGTTTTTTGTGTTTGTAACTTATTAGAGGTAACTTAATTGAGGTGCAAAGCTCTTGAAAGGCCAAGAACTACAAGCTACAACAAAGAGGTATTCATCTAACTAGTTTTTATGCTGTATATCTCCAATTGCATGCTATCTAGGGCATATGCTTTGGTTAAAATGAAATTTCATGTATAACTTGAGAAAACTTAGATCCAAAACATTAGGGTTGTATGTGCACCATAGGATTGTTATAGTGCTCAAAACCCATCAAAAAGTTAATGTGGATTCTTTTCAAGAAAAACACTTCACATAATTAGTCTTAGTTTATACTTTGTTTTAACCAAAACATCACAACTACCAATTCTAAATGTGTTAGAGTAAGAAAATATTTCTACTCCACATTTCATGAGGTGTTATAAACTTATTTAGTATAGAATAAGCTTCAATATACGATTTGTAGTTACTAGAGTATAACTCTAAAACTTGATTGGAAAACGAAGTATGACACATCTCTTGACTAAACCATTTCACCAATATTTGATTCCTCTTCTTAGTCAAACAATTGAACTAAGAAGTTCTACGAGGATCAATTGTGACATGGTTTCACAATCATTATGATGATCATAAAACATGATACCAAAGTACCTTTCCTTTTGGATTAGAGAAACCTTTATCTTTCTGCCTAACAAGTTCTTTTTATTCGTTCTATTACTCTTTGAAACTTTTCAAAGAATAGAATTACACTTAAGCTTATAAGCATAATCATATTTACTGAACCATCAGTAAACCATGACGAATTGAGTTATCATTCTTTGTGGTGGATCAAAATAGTACACATCAATGTGTACTATATCCTTTAGTCCTTCACTTGATCTACATAAACATGTAATCAACGAATTAGCCATGATCTTCCAACGATCAAGGTACTTATACATCACACAATTCGAATTGTATGATTTCAAGTTTTCGTCCAATTGAAACTTTGGTGATGAGAATTCCTTTTCACTTGGTTAATCATGACATTACCACAAACGATATAATTAATAATCAATTTACATTTAACATTGCAAATAATAGAAATATAACCACCAATTTTCATAAATGTCATTGCAAAGAAATATAAAGTAAATAAATATAATTTCACTTTTTATTGATAATAAGCAGAAAAAATTTGTCCTCGCAATACAAATATATGAAAACTATGTTTCTACATATTTCTTAAGCAATCTATCATAACTCCTAAGCAGCAGCTCAAAAATCTTATCATCGAACTATGCAATCGAGATCCATCTCTCATGATCATATTCAACTTACTCTTACTAAGCTTCCTTATTTCTCTTAGATTCTAAAAAACATCAAAATGTGACTATCACATCATTTATTAAGAATCTATGAATAGGAACTTAATAAAATAATTGAGTTATATAGTGGATGTACCTGAAGTAGAGCCACACAACTTGACTTTACTATCTCTAAGATCTTTCAGGTAGTCTGGGCAGCTTCGCATCCAATGCCCCTTCAATTGACAATAAAACATATGGACCTTTTGGGATTAGCACATGGAACTATCTCTGGATTAGTTTTTCTCTTTACCATATGGTCAAACGGTTTGACCTTGGCCGATCTCTTTCCATTGGGAAGGGAAACCTTTTCTAGACTACCAATGTTGCCATTTTTAGTGTCCATGGAAACTTAGGAGACAGATCCTTCAAACATATTTTCTTTATTTGTGCTCTTAAGCATTTATGCTTCAGCAGCAATCAACATATATGTCAGATCGATAAGGTTCACGTCGTGGTCCCTCTTATAGAAGTTTTTAATGAACTGACTATATGAGTCAGGAAGCGAAAGTATAACCAAATAAATGGCTAACTCCCTTGGGAAAATGACACCCTACATCCCCAATCTGTCAATGTACGATTTCATTTTCATAACATGCACACATACAGACTTTCCATATTGATGTTTACATGCCAATGGGCTTGAGTAGTTTTGTACTTTTCAACTTGAAGAGGACATGACTTAGGGAGAGTCACCAGTGAGGTGGAGGAAGAGTTAGAGAAGCATGATTTCCAATTCCACCATTGCTTGAAGAAGGGAACATCCTTTCACCTTGATCAACATGTGGAAGATCGTCTTCAGATAGATAAGGAAAAACATTTCCAGAAGAACGAGGAAGACCATTTTTGTCTGAACTCGACATCTATAAAGGTAGAATAGAGAATTCAAGTTAGTTGATTTTAAATCCTTAATTATTAACCCAAAAATTTTAAATTAAGGCTAGGATACATATTTTCGATTCAAATTCTGAAGAGGGATGACGTAATCAAATTTGAATCTATTTTAGGTAGGTAAAGCATTTACCAATTTCAATCTTATGAAACTCCTAGATTTTTTGAGATTCATTGAACTATTCCATGGCATGTTTAATCTCGATTATGCTCTCACTTTATGATTGGGATGTCGACAATCACAAACGAGATGTGAATAACCATGCAAATTAGCTTGGTACTCTCGATGTCCTTTATCATCTGAAATTAATGTGTCAGTCAACCACATGCGCCCCATTAATTCAATAATAATTTACGAGACACCCACTGCCAACAATATCAGTCCCATATTAGTGTTTCAGTTAACCACACACGCTCCACTAACGACCAATAAGGTGCAATGTGCAAATTCATTGGTTAGTCACATTTTTCTTAAAGTAATAAGAATGGGATTTTAAAAAATGGTTTAGTTACTTTATATCGTATTATACTTATTAATGAGATTTAATTGTCCTATCGAACCCATTCAGCTAACGACCCTCCGCCATTGCTCGCCATGGGATGCCGGTCTTTATTGTCTCAGACCACGATGTTCTATTCACCTCCCGTTTCTGGAAAAAGCTCACAAGGAACTGGGCATGCGGCTGCACATCAGTACAGCCTATCATCCGCAGACAGACGGCCAGAGTGAGCGGACCATACACACTCTCGAGGATATGCTGATAGCTTGCATTATTGACTTCGGTGGGAGTTAGGACTCCTACCTACCCCTTGCATAGTTCTCCTACAACAACAGCTTTCATTCCAGTATTGGTGCCCCACCGCATGAGATTTTCTATGGACGGAGATGTTGCACCCCAGTTTGTTGGGGGTGAGATCAGTCATAGGGTGATAGGACAGACAGAGGTAGTTCTGCAGACTATCGAGAGGATTCAGCATATCAGACAGCAACTACAGACCGCTCAAAGTCACTTCGACATGCACCAATATGAGCTGGAATTCCAGGTGGGAGACATGGTATTACTGAAGGTATCACCCTGTAATGGTGCGATTCGCTTCAGGAAGAGGGGAAATTGGGTCCCCGGTACATTAGGCCATTAAGGATCATTGTCAAGGTTGGCAAGGTGGCATATAGACTGGATCTCCCGAAGGAGTTTAGGTGTTGTTTGTTTTTATATAAAAACCTCTTCAAACCACTTATTGCTGCGCGGCGCAGCACACGCGCAACACTTTCCCTCTGGCAGCAGTTTGTAGGCTTCAGACTACAAAACCTCTGTGCGTGTGCTGTGTGGCGCAGCACTTGACTTGCCTCTTCTAACCTCTTCACCTTTCATTTTTTCTAAGTGTTTTTTAAGGATTTTGTATAAGCCGATCTAGCAGATCACATAGCATAACATACTCTAAGCAGGATACCGATCTAACAGGTCATTAGCATAGCATCTCCCTATCTCTCAGGATACCGATCTCAATCAGGTCTCTAACATATACCGTCCTAACTCTCAAGATGCAAGCATGACACAACAACAAAATAACAACAACTACCCAGATCTCAATCCGATAAGGGCCGGCCTTGGTGCCTTAGACCCTCTTGATATAGTGAGGATAACTCACCTCGAAACTGTCGGCTGAAAGGATAAGATCCCGCTGCTCCAACTCTGACACGAACTCCTCCACTGAACACCAAAACATTCAATTCAATAAATGCCCTTAATTACCAAATTACCCCTGGAAGATGACTGGTCAACCTTGGACAAAGTCAAAGTCAACCCCCCGACTGACCCTACTCGCCGAGTCAACCCGATGACTCGCCGAGTCCCTATGCTCAGAACTTCCCTCAATCAGCGACCCAACTCGCCGAGTCTCTCCAAGACTCGCCGAGTCCAACAACTCTGAGTCCACCCGCACCCAACTCACCGAGTCATCCCTTGACTCACCGATTCTCGACTCAACTAGGAAATATTGGGACTCTTCGACACGACTCGCCGAGTCCAAGAACAGACTCGCCGAGTCTAAGGCTATCTTCAACCTACTCGCCGAGTTGTTCTTCCAACTCGCCGAGTTCCATGCCATCTTCAAGCAACTCGTCGAGTCCACCCATGTGACTCGCCAAGTATCACCGGTCTGAATCAATTCAGAAGCACTCCAGGCCATGCAATTGATCCAAAACATAGATCCAACCTCCTACAATCCATCCATCACGTAAAGTGGCAAACTTTACGTGAATCCAAAGAGATCTAGGCCTTATTCACCTTAGAACTAAGGTTTGGGACATGATAGCTTCATTAACAACACAAGAACAGAGGCTTTAATGCTCTTAAGATCTCCTCCACTCCAGATCTGAGGTAGCAACCTCAGATCCATCCTTCAAACTCAAGATGCCACACAACTAAGCTTCCCACACAACCCCAAAATGAGAATCTAAGAGAACACAGCCCAAGAATGAAATATTACCTCCAAAGAATGCCCCAACAGCAATGAAACTCGAATCCAAGAAAAGCCCTTTGATCCAAGCCTCTTCTCCTTCAAGATTTCTTCAACAAACACCTCTCCAAGCTCCAATTTGCTCAACAATGGGGTTCCTCCACGAGATTAGGGTTTCTAGGACTCAAGGGGGATCAAGGAGGCTGTGGAGGAAACATAATGATCTTTATATAGGGCTCATTCCCCGGATTTTAGGGTTTTCTTCGCCCAGCACCTACTCGTCGAGTCCATCTTTGGACTCGCCGAGTAGGGCGCTTGACACACGACCACAGTTGCGACTCTACTCGCTGATTCCATCCATGGACTCGCCGAGTCTCCCTTCAAGATTTACACTTCTAGCCCTTCAACTCTACTCTTGCTATTCCGGGATGTTACAGCCTGAATTACATGGAGAGGCCAGTGGCCATTATTGAGAGGAAGGTGAAGGTTCTATGGAACAGAAAGTACTTTTGGTAAAGGTACAGTGGCAGCACTGGAGGGGATCTAAGTTGACTTGGGAGCCGGAGGCAAAGATGCAGGAGCATTACCCCAAGTTATTTACCGCAACAGACTTCGAGGACGAAGTATAGTTCAAGTGGGGAGAATTGTAACACCCCGACTCCCATGTACATTTTTAAAAGCTTTATATTCATTTTATTGAAGGAACTCGACGAATTGGAGGCCCCAACTTGTCATGTCGAACCTAGTCATCCCGCGTGATTTTATAAGGTCTACTCGACGAGTTGGAGAACCCCAACTCGACTAGTATAGGATGTGCATGGAAACCCAAAATTTTAGGGTTTGCACCCTATTTAAAGAACTTATGGTTCGTTTCTAGCCTCCCTCATCGTCATTACAGCCAGAGGAAACCCTAGATCGAGTCCTAAACCCCCATTGTGTGTGTTGAGAGCTTGAAAGGTGTTATTTGTTGATCTTGGAAGGGAAACTTGAAGATTGAGGAGCTTGGATCGAAAAGGAAGAAGTGGATATGTCATCTACTTTGTTTTGGCAACCATCTAAGGTAAAATGCTAATACCTTGACCCTTTCATGCTTGGATCTTCTTCTATGGACATTTATGTTCATTTTTGGGGTTTAATGGAGCTACTCTTGGGTTTGAGCTTGTCACAAGGACATGGTCTCAGATCTGGACTCCTTTAGGCCAGAAATTCATAGAGTTATCAACTTTATCTGGTATTGACCTCTCACCATGCCCTAAACCTCATTCTAGACTTGGTTTTGGTGTTTTAAGCATTTAAGACCTTGTATGCACATAAAGTTTACAACTTTACATGGAATTTGTGCCTTAGGAAGTTAGATCTACAATTTGGAGCTTTAGGGTAGCTTAAAAATGTCTAAATGAGAAATTAACTGAAGGGACTTGACGAGTTGCATGGTTAACTCAATGAGTCAAATGAAGATTCGCCGTTGTTGGTTTCTCCATGGACTCGTCGAGTCAGTGAGACGACTCGACGAGTCAGTTGGGGTTTTTCCTAACATTTTGACACCGCATGGACTCGACGAGTTGTCTGGGAACTCGACCAGTCAACCAGGGTTTTCACGATTTCTTGAGTTCTGGAAGGGCTCGACGAGTCAGTGAGCTACACTCGACGAGTTGGGTCAACATTGATTATTGACCTTAGTCGTTGAGTTTGACTTTGACCAAGGGTTGACCAGTTTGACTGCTAGGGGTATTTTGGTAATTTATGAAAGTTGATCATTTGTAGATGTAGGGGATTGAGTTTGGAGTTGCATTTGGGGAATTTGACATTTATCATCCTGAGCTACTTGTGAGGTGAAGTTGTCCTCACTATACTTAGGGGTCGAAGGCACCAAGGTCGGCCCATTGGATCTGATATCCTAGTAGTTGGTGATATGTTGAGTATGAGTTAGTTATGCATGCTAGTTTGCTATGCCAGTTTGGTAGATCTGTAGGACTACCTGCGTTACTATCTGATTATTTGTATGTGCACTTAGTTGTTATATGTTGACATGTTGTCTGGGATAGGTTGAGGTCGTATTGCTTCGTGTGGTAACCAACAAACCTTGGAGTATGCCAGATATGAGTTGAGGGTCGGGCAAGGCATGCCAGACTCATACTGAGGACTCCTGAGCATTCCAGATACGAGCTGAGGGTTGGGCAGGGCATGCCAGACTCATACTGTGTGCTAATCTTTTGTATTCCAGTCCAAGGACTGAGGAAGCAAGCCATTCATAAGTTGTAGGCTCGAGAGCAATCCAGACTTATGGTGTGGGCTCGGTGGCAAGCCAGATGTGAGTTGTGGGCCTGGAAGGCAAGCCAGAGTCACACTGTAAGCTTGGGGGTAATCCAGTCTGTAAAGATGTGGACCCATTACATGTAGTTATTTGTATATGTGCTATTTTTTGTGTATCGGTATTTTGAGGGAAACTCACTGAACTTCGGGCTTACAGTTTTTGATTTGTTTTAGGTACTTCGGATGATCGCGGGAAGGCGAAGGCGTGACCGTGCACCTCCTCACATTTTATGACTTTGTTTCTAGGATACTCTGATATGGAACTATTTTGAAAACAAGTTTGTAATAAATATTGGGTTTTGAATGATTTAAAATTTTTTAAATTGGCATGATTTTTATAGATGTTACAACTATGTTACAATACCACTTGTTGCAGACAAGTGATAACAATTCGACTCACAAACTTCCAATACTTTTATTCAAGAGCTAAGTGGCTTATATAACCATTACACCAAAGAGATAAAAGGAGAAGAACGAAAATATAGGAGAAAATCAAAACAAACTGCTACTTTCCTAATTATGTGTTCAACACAAGAAAGACGGATATAACCAGGTAATATGGATTACCAAGTCATATTTAACTTATAGCATGGGCCTTATTCCAAACAAACTCAAATAAATGTGGGCTACCGCAAACATAAAGTTCAGCCCAATAAATTCCTTGCCTTAAACAAGTAAGCATTAAGCTTTTTGTTTAACATCTTACACCCCGATTTCCTTCCTAATAAACTCGAATGAATTCAATGTTAATGGTTTGGTCATAATGTCTGCTAATTGTTCCTTTGTTCCACAAAACTTCAGTTGGATGATATATTTATTTACCAATTCTCTGATGTCATGAAAGTGGACATTTATATGCTTTGTTCTTCGATGCATTATCGACTTCTTTGATAGCTTTATGGCTGAACAGTTATCACACATAACCTCCACTGTTCCAGCCTTTTCTTCAACTTCTTCAAGTTCTTCAAGTAACCATTTCATCCATACACAATGACATGCACATGTTGTAGCTGCCACATATTCTAGTTCTATCGTTGATAAGGTGACCACTTCTTGCTTGTGTGAGCTCCAGCATATTGCAACACCACTGAACAAACATACATACCTTGATGTGCTTTCCTGGTCCTCTAGATCACGTGCATAATTGTTGTTTGTGTACACCCTTAACTTATGACTTTGATCCTTCCCGTAGTGTAGCCCATAAATTATAGTCCCTTTTAAATACCTCGGTACTCGCTTTGCCACAACCATGTGTTCCTCTTTGGGTTTTGACATAAATCTTGGTAAGAAGCTGACCACGTACATCAAATCTGGTCATGTTATTGTTAAGTACATGAGACTTCCTATGAGACTCATGCACTTGGTGTTATTCACATCCTTCCCTTCTATAAGCTTCATAAGTTTTGTGCCCGGAACAATTGGATTCTTCACATCATTTGCATCCCAACTTCTGAAACACCTTAAGACCTCATTTTCATATTGTGATTGACACAAAGTGATTCCTTCTAAATTCTGTTTTACTTCCACTCCAAGAAAGAACTTCATATTCCCTAGGTTGGTCATTTCGAATTCATTATGCATAGATCTTTTAAATAACTCACACATCACCGAATCATTTCATGCATAGATTAAATCATCAACATATAAGCTAACAGTGATGATCTTCTCATGCACCTTCTTTACAAAAAGTATATGGTCATGGTTGCTTTTCTTGAACCCTTTACGAATGAAATAGCCTTCAATCCAATTAAACCAGGCTTGGGGAGCTTGCTTTAATCCATACAGTGCACGCCTTAACTTGTACACCTTGGCTTCCTTTCCTTTCTTTATGAATCCCTTTGGTTAGGTGACATGCACTACCTCCTTGATTTCACCATTCAAGAAGGTGCTTTTGATATATAATTGTACACCGTCCACTTTCTTTGTGCTACCAATGCTAATAGAGTTATGATCGTGTCCCAACGAGCTACTGGGGTGAACACTTCATTGTAATCTACACCTTCCAGCTATGCATATCCTTTGACTACTAATATGGCCTTTTACTTTTCAACCTTTTCAAGTTCATTGAGTTTTGTCTTGTACAACCATTTTACCCCTATAGGTTTGGTTCCAACTGGCGGGTCAACCAATTCCCATGTATGATTCCTTTCTATGGTTTTCATCTCAGCATTCATTGCTTGTACCCATTTGTCATATTTGCAGGCTTCTTTATATGTTATCGGCTCATCTGTGGCACTATATATTGCAAGACCAGCTTCATCCTCATTGAACATGTCTTGAACTATGTAATAGTCATTTATTCACACAGGTGGTCTTCAAGTATGAGTGGATGACTCAAGTTGAGGAGTTGGAGTGCTTTGGGCCTGTGAGTTTCCTGAGGTAGGCGAGACAGGGCTGTTAGGATCTTTATGTGTATTTTCAGTTTAGTACATACCTTGAACTGGTGAGCCTGCTGCAACTTTAGAGTTTTGTGTTGAGTTAGGAGGACTTTGTGGTTCTTCTATATTTTCATTCTCTTGTTGATTCTCTTGTACATGTTCATCATCTTCTACTATCAGTTCTTGTGTTTTTTGGTTCTCTTTAGACCAATCCTAGGCCAAATCTTCATGCAAAATCACATCCCTGATGATTATTATTTTCTTGCTTGATGGGTCATGCAATCGATAAGCTTTTGATTATTGACTAACCCGGCCCCAAAAACGCGCACTTATGACTTCTTGCATCCAGTTTTGTTCGTAATTGAGCAGGTATATGGACATACCCTATACATCCAAATACCTTAAAATGCTCAACACTTGGTTTTGATCATGTCCATAACTCTTCAGGTACCTTTTCATCAAGACTCTTGTACATTTATTTAGCACATGGCACACCCACCTTGCTGCTTCTGGCCAGAAATACACAGGCATAGATTTATTAGTTAGTAAACATCGAACCATGTTCATTAGGGTCTAGTTTCGTCACTCTGTCAGGCGGCTGTAAGCTGCCTTTTAATGCCTTGAGCTTCACAAAATTCATTGAATGCATTTGATGTGAATTCACCACCCCTATCACTTCTCAAACATTTGATATTCATGCTAGTTTCATTTTCCACATATCTTTTAAAGCTTTTATATAGTTCAAAACTTTCATCTTTTTTGTAACAAGAAATAAACTCAAGACTTCTGAGTGTAATCATCAATAAACACAAGTATGTACCTCGTTCCGTTGTTTGAGGCGGGAATAATGGGCCCACACAAGTCTGTGTGTATCAATTGTAGTTTCTCTGTTGCATGCCAGTTACTCTTCTTAGGTATCACCTCTCTTTGTTGTTTTCCTATGGCACATGTCTCACATACAACATGTTTTTTAGCAGTCGAGGGTAGTCCTATCACTATTTGCTTTTATAGCATGGTCCTAATGGCTTTGTGGTTGACGTGTCCAAACCTCTTATGCCAAAGTTGGGTCTTGGAATCTTCTCTAACTTGTAGACATTCCAGTTGTTGAGGTTGGAATGAAACATACACAGGCAAGGTTGTAGAACTCGCTACTCGGTACTTGTTCGGCCGACTACCGAGTAACGAGTACTCGGGAGTATTCGGGGAGTACTCGAATTCGGTAACTTATGTATAAATATTTTTAGGGAAATTATATATGTCAAAATCATAAGTTGATTGAAATATATAACAAAATTAGATACATGTGAATGCATAAAAATTGAATAACATACAATGGTCTAACTCATAAATAATTATTGGAAATTTAAGATATATATGTAGTAATGATCACATGTGTGTGTGCTAAATAATAAATCATTAAGTATATTCTACATGTTAATCACCGAGTTGTCCGAGTTTTACAACACTACTTGATTCAGTAAGGGGCCGATCGGGGATTACTCGGATTCTGTAACTCGCCTCGGCAATGGGCCGAGTAAGGAGTACTTGACCGAGTAATCAACTAACTCGGCGAGTTTTACAACACTATACACAAGGAACATCCTGTTCTTTGTCATGTTGGATGATATGATCAAACCTTTTTTTGGCTGGAAGACCATACAAACACCGCCTTTAATGTCAAAAGTCAAGGATTTTTCTTCAAGCTAACCAACACTCATGAGGTTTGATGTCAGTCCTGGTACATAGTACACATTGGTGATCACTTGTGACATGCCATTCACAATGATGTGAATGTCACATCTTCCTTTAACTTCCAGCTTGTGGTCATTTCCCAATATAACCTTGTGTTGCTACGCCTCATCAATATGAATAAACCATTCCTTGACACTTGTCATGTGATTAGAGCAAGCTAAGTCCGAAAAACCAAAATGCCTCTTAATCGTGCTTGTCTTCTTTTACTGTTGCCATCAACATTTTGGTTTCTTTTTCGTATTCTTCAATATCAACAGCAGCCATTAATAAAATTTCTTCATTGTCTTCAAATTCTTTATAGTTTACTTGTCAGTTATCATTTGGACATTCATATTGAAAGTGTCCCAACTGATGGCATTTATAACATTCAATCTAAGACTTATCAAATTGTGGTATGTTCTCGCCTTGTGCTCTTCCTCGGCCACGCCCTCTTTCTCTGTTTGAGTTTCCTCTACCTCTGCCTCTTCCACGTCCAGTACTTCGATTGCTTTCAACTTTTAGGACTTGTTCACCGTTCACCTTTCTTCTGATTTTTTGTTCATGAATCAGTAGTGTGCTTTGAAGTTCATCCATTGTTATAGGATCAAGATCCCTTGATTCTTCTATGGTGCAGACCACAAAGTTAAACCTTTATGGCATTGTTCTTAGTACTTTTTCTACAATCTTCACATCACTCATATCTTCACCTGCATTACGCATATTGTTTGAGATGACCATGACACTCCCAAAGTAATCCGTAACAGTTTCTCCAGCTTTCATCTCTAGCATTTTGAAGTCTCTATGAAGTCGCTGCAATTAAGCTCATTTTACTCTGGCATTTGCTTGGTATTTGAGTTTCATAGCATCCCATATCTGCTTAGATGTATGCTTCTATTGGATTGTCTTTAGAATCGATTTGTCTATCGATTGGAACAGATAATTGCAGGCTTTAAGTATTTAAGCTTGCTTTCTTCATAGTTTTTATGTTGTGTCTTTGTTGCCTGCTCCCCTGGCCCGATTACTTGGTACCCCTTATCCATTACTCGCCAATATTCTTTTGATCGGAGAAGAATTTCCATCACCATGCTCCAATGATCATAATCTCCATCAAATTTTGGTACACTGGGACCATGAAACTTCATGGTCTTGTTTCTTCCCCCATAGTTGCGATCTCTTGAATACTCTTAGGAACTTTCGAGAATGGAATTGTGCTCTGATACCAGTTGTTGCAGACAAGTGATAACAAGATTGAATTAACTCACAAACTTCAAATACTTTTATTCAAGAGCTAAGTGGCTTAGATAGCCATTACACCAAAATGATAAAAGGAGAACGAAAATAGAGAAAATCAAAACAAACTTCTACTTTCCTAATTCTGAGTTCAACAAGAGAAAGACGGATATGACCAGGTAATATGGATTGCCAGGTCATAATTAACTTATGGCACTCTAATAAACGTGGGTTACCCCAAACATAGAGTTCAGCCCAATATACTCTAAGGATTTTATTATTTATGTATCAAAGTTCCAATAAAAATACTTGTATGCGTTAAAAACCCCAGGTTGAACAGATAAATGCATTAAAAAATGACATATTTTAACATATAATTTGACCCCAGGTTCAGCAGATAAATGCATTAAAAAGTGATAGATTTTAACGTATACTACTATAACTACAGTTAGTGGGGAACTCGCTTTTGGGAAAAACAACTAATAATAACAAATCTTGGTGTAAATGAGATCGTCAAGAATGCCATAACTAGCTTTTTCAAAGATCCAAATTTGGGTACTATCAAAAGTGGATGTACATAATCAAAATTGGCCGTTTGTCTTTATTTCCAGAGACCGTTCGACTTAAATACTAGTTTTATATATTAATATAGTTAATTGGCCGGTGTTTAACCCTTTACAAACTTCTGTACCAGGTTGCATAGAAGATTTTTTTTTAAGGCCAAATATTGTGGTTGGAAAAAGTCGATGACTCGGACTCTGAAAACCTTACAACCACAAAAACCATAAATCCACGCAAATAAGCTAAAACAGAAAAGAAATCGAAGCAAATAGAAAACAAATCATGGCTGTTTGCTCACTCCCACTAATCAAAATCCCCCTCCTATTACCTTCTCTTCTTCTAGGAGTAGGAACTCTACCATCAAATTCTATCTCCCGCCATTTCCCATCTTCCTATTACAAAAATCAATTCTCATCATCATCCAACTACAACTACAAGCCATCAGCATCGTATCGTTTTCCTCCTGGTAGACGTTCCATCGAAGAAGACGAAGATGACGATGATGAAGATGATTTGGTCGGTGGTGGCGCTAAGTTCACAGAGGCGGTGGCGCTGTTTAACAGCAGAGATTACCACGGATGCCATGACTTTCTAGAATCAATTTGGAACGATTCCGAAGATCCCATCAGATCCCTCGTTCACGGAATCCTACAGTGCGCCGTCGGCTTCCACCATCTCTTCAATCAGGTAGGTCACTTTCTCATCCAATTCCAACAATTAATTAATTAACTTTCATCTCATATGTTTTTTATTTTAACAGAATCATAAAGGCGCGATGATGGAGATCGGAGAGGGAGTCTGCAAGTTACGAAAACTAAATTTCGACTCCGGACCTTTTCATCAATTCGAAAGAGACATGTCTGCAGTTCTCGATTTCATTTATCACACCCAGATAGAGTTCGCCGCCTGTAAGTTTAGTTTTTTTTTTTTTTTTTTTTTTTTTTTTTTTGTATTACACAAAAATTATCCAGTGAGTTTTGCATAAGATTAATTAATACTCTTAGTTGTATATTATTAATTAATCAGGTAGCGAAGACATGTGTGTTGCTATGGATCAATCGGAAACCTCATACAAACTTCTGGGTGGTTATGGCGCCGGAAAACATCTATACTGGTTAGAAATGGATGGATCTGCAAGCTTATATATAGTTTTTTGCCCTGATAGATCTAATACTAGTGATAACCAGCCAAGGGTTAGACTTCCAATTCTTTACGCTTCTCAAGAACATCTTATGGACTTATTAATATGATGTGATTGACGATTATTGTACGTTTAAGATTTGTTAGATTTCAATCGCAAAGGGAAATCATGAAACTATATTTAGAGAGACAGATATGTGCATACAATCCAGTAATTACAAATAAAAGTTGATAAAAATAAGACAACCTAAAGGGCAGATGGAAAGGATGGCAAGATTAGCCCTTCGCTTTTCCGACACATACAAATTATCTACAACCTACAACATGAGTGGTAGTTTTTTTTGGCTATGTTTATAATGTACAGTTACTTGTTGAAGAAGAAGATGATGATGATGATCATTGATCAATAACAAAGCGAAAATCAGTTTAGTACCTGTTTTTGTTCACGAAATCTCAATCGTTCTCTTTCAGAATTCACAAGAACTTCCTAACCTCTGTTTAAACAAGCTCGTGCTCTTTTTCTCCTCAAAAGCCTCTGGCAAAAGCTCCTCAAAACACTCCAAGAACAATAACCATTCGTCTTCCTTAATTTCCTCAAACGAAACACACACCCCATTCTCATGATTGTTGTTATGACCCGCAAAACTTACACTTCTTAGTATCATCGGATTCGGACCACACCCACCCTCTTTTATATCACATTCTTGTACTAATCTTGCCAAACGCGCATCAATCGCTGAAAATTTCATTGTTTTTTGTGGTTTTACGGATGCCGGATGCATTGAAACGTCATCCTTCATGTTCAAATTCTCATCAAACGCAAACATTTCAGCATCTTTAACTTCATTAATTGTGTTTGTTGTTAATTCGGACTCCAACTTAGCTTTCGCGTTCATGCAAATATTTTCCAAAATACTCCAATTCTCCTCACCTCCGATGAACTCTCTAGTCATCATTTGACCGATATCAGCAAGGGAAAGTCCAGCACGTGTCGCCCTTTTCAAGAAAATTGTACAAAGTATGAAAACACGTACAGAGCATTCTCGGATTAAAGGAAGTTCAGTTCTTAAAAGTTCAGCATCTTTAAACGGGTCAAGATTTGAGATATACTCGGCTTCTGTTTCTGAAAAGGGCATTGCACTTTGGGGCCAATGGAGCCATTCGAAATACGGGTCGTCTAATGATTCGGGTAAACAAAACCCGTGATCAATTGGGATAAGTTCAGCCACCCCAGCAGCATAACTTCCATGGAAATTCCTCACAAGCATGTTTCCTGCGTGTCTGTCCAGATTAAGAAGCCGGATATCAAGGATCCCGATACGGTGAACTGAACTGATTGAGAATCCGGAAGGTCCCAAATCTCCTGCATCTGTTTCGTGCTCTACATATCGTTGTATTGATGTGATTTTGAAGGGTGGAGATGAAGTTGAAGTTGAAGTTGAATTGTTTATGTTGAACGTGACATGACAGATTTTGACAAGTGCTGAAGGAGGGACACCTGCAAAACCATCATGGTCAAGCAAATAAGCAGCGAGTTCCCGGAGCCCCGTTTCGCCGACTCGGATGGAGCGTTTCATCCCGGGTTGACCCAGCATCCGACCCGCAAACCCTTTAGGATTGTTGAATGCTAGTGGTTCTTCATCGGCTGGCTTAACAACTGCAATAGTGTTGCCTTTTCTTGACTGTAGATAGTAGGCCCCACCAAGACCACTGGACACGGGTTTGGGTTTGACCCCGGATGCTAATGCGATTGCAACCTCGGCTACAAGGGCGTGAACCATTGGAGCCTTACGACCGCTGATGATTTCGATTCGTGGATTTGGGGATTCAAACTCTTCCTTTGCTTTTGTGGCTAAGGAAAGGCATGGGGTGGAATAGCTTCTGTGAAAATTAGGGGTGAGATTGGAGGGATGTGTGATGTTGTGGGTGAATTCAAGCATGGTAGGATCGAAGTGAGAGTAAGATTGGAGTCTGCATCTTGGGAGTCGAGCAAGTGGCCTAAATCCATGAGGATGATCAACAACTACAGCCATCCTGGTGTATATCATCAAGGTATGAATGGCTGCAACACATGCTAAAAGAGCAGGTTCTAAGAAAATTTTTCAGAGGGTTCGTCTTTCCCTAGGAGATTAGCCATCACATGTCTGCCAAAAAAATCAAAATAACAAGTAGCTACAATTGACCTGCAGATACATTAACCATAATTAGAACGTGCATACATGATCGATCATCTATACTATACTTCCCCTACTTTACCAAAAACATTACGGCGAACAATGTTCGTTATTAATCGCAGCATTCATGTTCTTTCCAAAATTTCAGGCGAAAATTACAATTTGCTGATTGTTATTTATTTCAAATCAAATTTATGGTATGGATTTATCATTATCACGATTTACATTAGCAGTGGAGTGAATTGCAACTTTTCATGACCTAAAATAATAATTATGGGATTCCTAAAACTGTAAGGAAAATAGAAACGTAAATTCATAGGGAGAGGAATATATATGTTCTCACTTGACATTGGCATATTAAATAATTCATATGTCAACTGCAAGATCCAGGTCGCTAATCTCCGACCACCTGTGGAATTAAAACGGAAATTAGAACAATACGCGCTTCAGATCTTCGATCTATTGAAATGTGTAATAAATGTTGCAGTTGATACCATCGTTAATTCCCTCGCTCCTCCGGTGATAGATTGCCACAATTAACTGCAAGAGGAAATAAAATAAAATAAAAATCGCATGTTAATGTTAATTTTAATGCGTGTGATCTGGAAATTGGAACCTTTGGCCTTGAAATGAATGTAATACTACTCCTCCATTCCAAAATCCACGAGCACTTGGTCTTTGTGAATAACAAAAACAAAGTGTTGTAAAATTGACGAACGGAGGAGAGGATTGGATTAAAAGAGAAAAAGGAGGATGAGAAGAGAAGAGAAAGAGACCCTGAACACTGGTGAGGCATTCAGGGAGAGCGGAATCGGCAATTTGGAGAGCGCGAGAGAGAAAGATGAATTCCGTCACGAAAAAAGCCTTTGTAATATAAAATGTAGAACGACGAAGAAGAAAGAAAGAAAAAACGAATCCCCCACCCCTTTCCTCTCTCTCTCTCTCTCCTTCCTTCATCTGCCTTTAAACAAAATGCATTTCACCTACAAAATAGGGCGGGTGTAGGTCTTTAAAATATTAAAATAACAAAATAACCCAACCGGTTCGCTATTCCCTTACAACGGTTCACTCCCAACCCAATTTTCGAACCGTTTATGTAATTCACACGACAATATAACAAATTTAAATATATATATATATATATATATATATATATATATATATATATATATATATATATATATATATAAAATAAAGGAAAGGAAATATGCTTATTAACCAAGATGCAGCGGAACTAGGGATCAGCAAAGATCCAAATCCGACAGGATCCAGACCGGGAACCAATTGAAAGGGAAAAATAGAATCGGGAACCCGACCACCATAGCCTAAACTAGCGTCAGTGTCGGTTATCGATTCCAAAACATGATTTCTGTCCAAAGTCATTTTTAGCCCTATGATATAGCACTTTTTAACCCTTTTACAATCGAAATCACTTTCTGACTTCACAACTTTCAAATGTTACCAACCTCATGTTCAAAAAAAAAAAAAAAAAAAACAAATTATACGATTTTTACAACATAACAACTACCAGATTTCTGCCCAAAGTCATTATCCAGCTCTTTGTTGTAGCACTTTTTTAACCGTTTTACATTCGAAATCACTTCATGACTTGTAAATAAGAACTAAAGCAGACTCTTACAGCTTTCAAATGGTGAAAACCTCATGTTCATTGGATTTTTCAATAATTTTATACAAATTTCATAACACATCATATTACACAATTTTATGTCCAATTTTAAATCCGGTCTGGTCCGGTTCTTTCATCGGAACCACTGAACCAGAAACCCCAAAATCTAATAAACCGGGAACCATAAAAACCGGTATAGGTCGATTTGGTTCAGTCCAAACCCTCCAAATCCTCATGCCTAAGCGAAAATCTTGAAAGAATTTAACTGAAAATATAGCAACGTACTTTTTTAATTATTTTCCATAGCATCCTACTTTCATTTATTTTTAATACTTCAAAAAATCTTACCCAAAACTTCATT
Source organism: Lactuca saligna (assembly GCF_052625555.1). Taxonomy (NCBI): domain Eukaryota; kingdom Viridiplantae; phylum Streptophyta; class Magnoliopsida; order Asterales; family Asteraceae; genus Lactuca; species Lactuca saligna. The sequence goes on along the minus strand of NC_136424.1, from coordinate 79,805,711 downwards.
CAAACACAAAGCAATATTTTAGTAGAGTTTTGAAAGTATCATGCGCTAAGGGAAAAAATGTAAGTACAATGATTTGATGGAAAGATTTTTTAAAGTATAATGGTTTGATAAAAGAAGAATTGAAAGAATAATGTTGTAATAGAAAGTAATGAAAGTAAGATGCTATTATTTATAATCGTTAGAGTTTTGAGTGTAACCAGGACCGGTCCATTGGTTTTCAATGCCCAGGGCAAAATAATTAAATCATGCCCCTATATTTTAAGATATATATAACAAATAGTTATGAACGAAATAAATGAAATGTAATAACTAAAGAACAAAATAACTAGCAAATAATTAACAATTAAATATGTTATTTTATTTTAGAAAATATTTATCAACATACCCACTTTGGTTCCAACCATTATGAAACAACCTACCTCATAAAAAAGCCAGCAGCAAGCTGGACACAGATACAATGAGTTCAAGATTAAAGGATAGTACATCAATTAATCAAAATATACATAAACATTAAAGTTTGAAAGAGAGAACATCAATTTGAGAGGTAATTAGTGTAGTAGGTTAGGTAGTCGAATCTTCAACCATGAAATAATAACAATCAACTCTTAAACCCTCACCAAAAATACCAATCAAGTTTTGATTTGATTGTAGTAAGAATAACCAATTACCAACAGTTACACCATCAATCCTTTTAAAAGCCAATATGATAAAATCAACCATTAAAACGAACCAAAGGCATAATGGTCAAAACTCTAGATTTAACACTTCACAAAAAAAAAAAAAAAAAAAACTTCTACGAAATTCATTAGAAATCTGCAATCATCAAGGGACGAATAAGTCAATTTTTCAAGGAAACTTCCCAGCATTATCAATCTAAAATAAAAGATTACGAGGTGCAAGAATGTCACTAAACCACCTTTGTCATTCCGCCAAAAAATAACCACAAGGCAGCATCAGCACCACCAAAGAAGCGAAAGTAGACCATAAGTAGCGTGAAGGGCAAAACGGTCAAATAGCCCAAATAACATCAATCTTCAAACTTCCAAATTAGAGAGATCAATACAACTAAGAGCAAAGTTATCCAATAAAAACCAGCAGCAGACCATTAAATCAATCGATGATCAAGTATGAGGGGAAAATTGCGTGAAATAGTCACGTCTCCTCGGTTCCCTAATTCACATGAAGCAAGACGTGTCTTCGTCTTCTGATCTTGGAAATTACTGATGCGTGCTAGTTTTCCTTTGCCGATGTGGTAATAAGTGATAACCTACACTGACTTGGACTTGGTGGATAAAAATTTAGGCCAAAATAATATCAAACCTGGACCAAATCTGATGCCCCTATTATTGTGATGCCCTGCGCTGTGCCCCGCTCGCCCAGCCCTTGGGCCGGCCCTGAGTGTAACAACCCTCGCTCGGGTACGTAGTTTGAAAACACACATTTAAAACCATTATATATATATATATATATATATATATATATATATATATATATATATATATATATATATATATATATATATATATATATATATATATAGGTTTTAAAAGCTTTGTAGAATAACAAATGGTCCCAAAAGTGTTCAAAGTGTTTGATTGTTTCATAATGTGAGGTGTTAATAGGTATCATAAACAAGGTTCAAGTTCACTACAAGTCAGGGTCTTTTCAAATGTTTTGGACCTCTAGTCTCTTAAATTCTTAAATCTGAACACACATAAAAATAAGTTAGGCAGTGGATTTGTCTAGTAAGCTATTCGAGATTGGTTCATTTAGAGAGTGAGGATGTAAACCCAACTAACTCGAACCAAACCTCCAAATAGAAGTTCAAATACTATAACACTTGGGGTTTAATAACCCAAATTAAATTAATGGGTCTTATATGCCCACAGGATCGACATCAAACCATATTATTCCAAAAGAACTCATAATTCCCACAATTTGAATAAAAGGGATAAACCATGATTATGTCATAAAATGAGATGCAATGCATGCAACTATTCACACCCTTTGTCAATCTCATACATTCGACTCACAAATTTGGCGGCTTGAATATTCCAGACTCGTGGTTAGTGTCATCAAGGAACCACTACCAGCTTTTGTCCCATATTTTCAACGTTAGGCAATTAGGGGAGCCACCACCCTATGACGCACAAGGGGTAGCTAGCCTACATGTTCACCTTAGGATTAATCCATTAACCCCAGTCGTCTCACTAGAAGTTGTAAAGTGTCATATATGTATAGTACCATCTTAAGAACCTATTATAATTATATTGTAATTATTAGGAGTTCAGGATGGAAGCATACAACAGATACATTTTGTATGTGACCTTCTAATGTTTGCACCTAATTTTTCTTTGATATTTCCACACCTGTATAACCACTTTCTCACAAATTTACATTGTGGCTCAAGGTTAAGCTATTAAAATCATATAAGTTATAACTAATCCCGAACAATATCAGCCAATTTCATTCCAAATTACATCAGTCATTAACATAGATAATGACATACTACTACATGAGATATAAGATGTGCGTCATTACCATGGTTCCTGTCATGTGCAACTTTCATGTGCAAAAATCCAGTTATTAGTTCCGGTCAAAACATATCAACCACGATTTTCACTTTGTTAGGGAGCAAATTGAAACAGGGGATCTAAACAATTGTCATGTTTCTTCTTCTGATCAGGCAGTTGATATATTTACAAAGCCTTTGAGTAAGGACAAACTTAGCAATCTACATTCCAAGCTTCAATTCAAACTTGTCGTTCAGCTTGCTAGGGGTGATAACTTAATATTTATTATTCTTAGTCAATACTCAATAGATATTTATTACACTTTGACTTAGTACATAGTTTGCTTGCACGTGGGTTCTATAGTTAAGTAATTTGTTACTATATATATATATATATATATATATATATATATATATATATATATATATATATATATATATATATATATATATATATATATATATATATATATGGTTAGGATTAAATGTGAAGAGTACATGTTATTGGTAGCATTTACTATATAATTGCATTTAATTAATTGCAATAATTGTTTTATATATATATATATATATATATATATATATATATATATATATATATATATATATATATATATATATATATATATATATATATATATATATATATATATGTATATGGAAGATGAATTTCATTGAATATCAATTTAAATTTAATTTTTATTTTATTTTTGTACTGTAATCGTTTTTTACACAATACTTAAAAATATGAAATATATTTCATTCTTTAAGAATTAGGTTTTTCTTTTTTCACCACCTATAATATTTGATTTTTTTTCTTGATCATGAGAACAATTAAGAATGAATTGTTCGTGATTTATTTTATGTCATTCTTATTCTTATGAATTACAATTGTTTAATAATTCTCAGGGTTGATACAACATTACGAAATTCTTGTAGAACAAGAAATTAATTAGATGTCATAACTGATATTCTTGAAGAATAGTTTAACATTCTTAAAGAATAAGACGTTAATTTCAAGTGCATAAGCAACATTTTTGAAATAGTAACAAATATATTCTTGAAGAATAAGGCAGGAAATAAAATAAGAACCTAAAATTCATATATAAAAATATGACATTCTCATAAGGGTGAAGATAGTTTAAAACTACAAATCTAACATTCTCATGAGAATGAAAATAAAGTACAATTGCATAACCATTATGGCTCAATATTTGTACAATACGAGGAACTAACTACTTCAATGAAGGTGTTATAGGTCTGTATTGGCTTGCTAGAACATCGATAAGGAACCACGTGGTGTGGAGCTCTTTTTTGTTCTATAAGAAGAGCATGGTGAAAAGATTATCTAGTGCCCTTGCTTGAAAACAAATCATCCATCCTACGTGACCTTCACGCACCATTTATCTTTACTAAATTCAAGCCCTTGATCATAACATTTTGTGAGAATAAATGCCATGAAATCGAATTATATGAGGATAACATTTTATGAGAATGGTTGTTGTCAAGCTTTTATCCCTTGTTCATGACCTGCGAAAACAAGTGAAAAGAATTAAAAAAAAAAAAAAAAAACCAAAAAAAAAAAAAAAAAAAAACCAAAATTCCCAAATTTCAAATGCTTTTTTCATCTCCCAAATATTTAAAAAAAAAAAAAGTGAAACAGCTTCATTATACCATCGCAACATACATTATGAAAGAATATTGCAGCAACAAAGAGGAAGAACAAAATCTCCGCTTTTATTTTGATAACATACTGAAAGAATATTGAAAAACATTATGAAAGAAGAATCAAAACTCAAAATAATTAAAACCAAATCAAATTACATCCAATTTACATGGTGATAGAATGAGAGTTGAAATCAATGAACATGTTAAAGAGCTAATCGACAGAGACTAGATGGTGGCTTGATGATCGTAGTGTAGGGTTTCCAAGAAAGAGAGATGTTTTGCTGGTGATTAGTAATTAATCCCTAAAATGGTGTATTTTAAATGAATTTATCACATAAACATGATAAAACTTGCAATTTACTTGATTTTAAAGGCAAGATTACTATATTAAAAATAAAATGAAGTCATTAGTCTCTACTTGTTTGGCATATAGTCAACTCAAAGAACATGATAAAATTCAAGAAGACAGTATGTACAATTCTGAAAGAATATTGCAACAACAAAGAGGAAAAACAAAATCACTACCTTTATTTTGGCAGCATTACGAAAAAATATTGAAAAACATTATGAAAGAATATTGTAGTATGTATTCTTAAACAAGCAATGTATTCTTAAAGAATACTATAGTATGTATTCTTAAAGAATATTGTAGTATGTCATCATTTATTATTTATTAAAATTCTCAAAGTGCAGATAAAGTTATCATCATCTTCCTATAAACTTGCTTCAGAATTGTATAAAATTTATGAATTAGATGATAGTTCAAGGTCTACATAACACTAGAACGAATAAAGAACATATGTATAATAGGAAAGTAAAGGCAACAATATACAAATCTGGTAACCATATGCATAGAAACACGACCAGCAAAGAAATTTTTCATCAAAGCAAGAAGAAATTAATACAAGAAAAAGGAATAAATAGATTTGATAGAACAACTTACATAATTTCTTGTATAGAAGATAAATGCTCCATATATTGAAAGAAAGGTCCAGAATCACCCAAACTGCAAATATTGGAAGAAAGGTCCAGAATCGGCCAAAACAATGACGAACGGATTTTTAAATGAAGACGATAATTCTAGTATTTTTCTTAAAACTGATGAATAAAGATTGACTTGCAGGTCTATATTCTTCATCTTGAAATCAATTTGAAGCTGTTGAAATCCTGACATATCCATGTCACACAGGTCCAATAACAGAGCAATGGAAGGCCATTGTTGTATGATGGTGCTGATTACACTTGTAGGAAAATCTATCGACTCCAATAAAATGATAAATCGTTACTCAACATAAGGGAAAATAAACAACAAAATTGATCTAAAAATGGCTTCCAGAGTAACACATTTTCAAGTCTCCTAAGACATCTTAATTTCTGACTTCAAACACTATCCCAGGCTCCAATATTTGTTTTGTTGGAATCAAAACATTGTTTTTCAAAAGTGAAGTGGGAGACAACAGAATAATGTTATTTTTAAGGATTTTCTGTGAAAAAATGTAGTAAAACAAGTTAGGGTTTAATCGATCGGATCATGGATCCATCGTAGCTGTAGAAAAAAAATGAATGGAAGTTTATGTAAAAACCTACCTGGAGGGTGGCGAATAGATTAGAAGGTACTGATGTCGAACCTCTCTGGTGCTGAAGATTGCATTTAGGAGGCGGTGTATGGTGGTGACATGTGATTGTAAGTAGTTGGTATGTCTAGTCGATTGCTATCATATGATGTTATAGTTTCACATGGATAGAAGAGAGGATGATTGTGTATAGGGGTTTAAGCATAAAAGGTAACTATGTTGTGGTTTAAAAAGGGGTAGGCCACTGGGGAAGACGAAATCCATGACTCCGGCATGGTCTTCAGTGTTTATCGTTCTTCCTCTTTTTCTTTTGATATGCGTGAATCCAATTTTTCCCCAAAATAACCTCTCAAACTTAGGTTGAGCTATATATGGTGGACTTGTTACTTTCACTTAGCATAATTATAGTATCATCATTTAAAATTAACTAATTTATTTATATATCGAATTACTACTATATGTTTTTAATTGATTGGATTAGAATAAGTCATATATTCATACAATATTTAGAAATTATATATGAACCTAACTATATATATATATATATATATATATATATATATATATATATATATATATATATATATATATATAATGTTTACCAAAAGTTATACACAAGATACAATCATTCCAACTCTTTCTCATTTTATATGCACATGCATACACATTAGGCTTACTACTAGCTTCATCCTTGTTAATCTTCACAAGTTTACCTTGCATGATCATTAGAAACTGACTAAATATGCCAACTTGTAATCTTCAAAAGTTGGTCATCAAGGTTCTATGGGCCAATTTGAGATTTTCAAAAATTAAAATATAAAACAAAAGGACTAATGCTAGAAATAGCAACGCAAATTTTATTTATCTATTTTAGCATTCTACTTTCCTTTCTTTATATGAATGTCAACCTAAGTCCTAATAAATGCAATTCTTTTTATAAATTTTTAAAATACATTCTCTTAATAAAAATAAAATTAATTAGAAGTACTATAATCGGGTTCTTTGTCTTACCTGTTTTATGCAGATGATGATATCTTCTTTTGTCGGTGGTCTCAATAAAATGTTGTCATCATCGTTAGATTGCTTCATTGTTTTTACCTAATCTCAAATCTCAAAAATAATATCCATAAAAGTCGGATTATGGGTATTGGTGTCAATCAATCAATGGTAGCTTCAATTGGGTGTGCAGCTAGCAAGTTCCTGTTTACTTATTTGGGTCTTCCTGTGGAAAAAAAATGTCTCAGTTGGAAACTTGGGGTGATGCTATTCGTAAAGTTACTCGTAAGCTGTCAAATTGGAAAGTTAAAACTCTTTCAGTGTTAAAATCAATCTTGGGTGTTCTTCCTATTTATTTTATGTCTCTTTTTAAGGCTCCGGAAGGTGTGCTTAAAATCCTTGAATCTATGAGGAATTCTTTCTTTTTAGTGGCTGATTTGGAAGAAAGGAAAATGACTTTGATGAGTTGGAAGAAGGTGATGGCGCAAAAGGTTTATGGTGGTCTTGTGGTGAGCGGTCTTTTTGCTTTGAATCGTGCTCTATTTTCAAATGGGTTGGCGATTTCTTCCTTCTCCCACTGCTCTATGGGTTAAAATTGTTAAGGCTATACATGGTGTTCATGGTTTGATTGGTAATATCACTCATAGGAATCCTCACAGCTCAGTTTGGGTTTCTATTATAAAGGCTCTAGATAATTTACATTTTAAAGGGGTCAATCTTTTTTCTTTTTGTAAAAAGAAAATTGGTGATGGTTTGGATACGAGCTTTTGGGAGGATATATGGATTGTTGACATGCCTTTGAAGACTAAATTTCATAGAATTTATGCTTTGGAGTTAGATAAGCATGTTTTGGTGGCCAAAAAACTTATGCAGACTAACGGTTCGTTTCGTCGCATGCCTAGAGGAGGTGTCAAAAGTGTTCAGTGTCGGCTTTGCTAAACACAGTGGTTCTTTCCCCTATTCCTATTCCTATTCCTGACAGATGGAGTTGGTCGTTAGTTGGTTCAGGTTTGTTTTCGGTTAGCTCTGCTTGGTTGGCGATTGATAAGAAAATTTTGATTTGTTTTGATATTACGACTAGATGGTGTTCTCTTGTTCCTATAAAAATTAATGTGGTTGAGTGGTGGTTGCACTTGGATAAGCTCCCTACTAGGGCAAATTTGTTTAGTAGAGGTCTTGTTTTGTCTTCTATTACGTGTCCTGCGATCAGGAGTTGGAATCAATTAACCATCTTTTTTTTAATGCCCCATGGCTTGCGATTTATTGCTTCTTTTGGGTAGATGGTGGAATATTGTAATGCCTACTTTGACTTCTATGCGGGATTTGTTTATTTGGTTTTGCTCTCTTACGATGTTTAAGGTTCATAAAGAGTTCTTGAAAGCCTCATTTCTTACCTTATGGTGGCATATTTGGCGGTTTTGGTAATGACTGCATTTTTGGTACAGAAATTCCTAAAAAAGAGTTTGTTGTTTGACCAAATTATTACTCAATCTTTTCTTTAGGATAATTTTAGGTGTCGTAGCTTGAGTTGCCTGATTACACAATCCAACTCTCGCTATCTCTTGCATGTAATTTTTTTGGGGTTTTGTCTAGCTTCTTGCTAGCTTAATAATATCTTTGCCGTTTGAAAAAAAAAAATAGAAAGAAATAAAATTCAAATATTACTATATGAACATATTAATGAAAATACGTCTTTACTTCTTTACTTGTAACACGAGACAAGTTAGGTATGAGCTAAAAATATGAATTTTTTTTATTGCAGCATTTGCTTTTAAAGTGTCAGAATCCCAGATTGATATGCATCTTATAAACACAAAACCGTAAATGCATTGATTTACATGCACTTATGGCAACAATGATCCACACCAGAAGTCAACAAAGTCAAACAACACCTGGAATCATACGTAACTTGTAAAATAAAACCTTACAGAACTGCAATGCTTGTGATTTTTGGATCTTGATTTGTGACACGAATCTTCTCCTTCTCCTCCTCGTTTTTAATTTGTTGCTTCTCAGAAACAACCACAAGATTCGCCTCCTCTTCTTGACCAGGATATGATCTTGCACTCCCGCGAACAAGATCTTTAATCACTGTTGTAAGTTGTTTGTCTTTCAACAGGGATTCCATTGTCACATGAACACCTGACAGATTTTTTAATTTATAAAAAAAAAAAAAAAAAAAAAAAAATTAGAAAATGATTTAGTTACGTTGTGAAAAAAGAAACCAGATTACACTTACGGAATCGCCAGTAATGTTTAGGATTTGTGGGATCATTGATCGTTTCCTCTGTTGCAGGGCGAGCTGTGTACGCTTCTTTTAGGGCTAATAAATCCTGACAAATAAAATGTTGGGATTATTTGAGGATTTAAAACAGATGAAATGACTGAATATTATATATACCTGTAGAGGGAAAATCGCCCACATGGATGGAGATTCAACATGCTGACGCAGCACAAAATATACTATTTCCGGAACACATTGCTTAGGTGGCAAACTGTCGGACCCCACCATGGTTTTGAAAAAAGAACGTCTTCTATCTTCATCTTCTTCCCACCATGCACGTAAGGTAGAACAATCATGGCATGATGGTGCACATACCTTCAACCAATATTATGATTTATGATTCAAAAAACACATACAAGTGTGTGTGTGTGTGTGTGTGTGTTTGAAGAACATACCGTCATATACCCATATTGAGAAGGAATACCAAACTCCAAATCAGATTCACTTGGCATGCGTTGAATACGTAATCCGATTAATCCAAGCTCGTGCATAACCTGGAACACAAATCCATTGGTGTTTAAAAAACATTAAAGAATTCAGGGAAAAAAGACGAAAGATGGATGCACATACAGGATGAACACAAGAAGGAATTAGGCCTAGATCTTCTCCACATGCTAGCATATCAGATGAGTTTAGAAGAGCAGGCAAAGTCTTCATAGCATTTTGGCGCCAAAGAGTCTCTTGTCGATTAAAATAGTAATCATAATACAATCTTCTAAAAATGTTTTTGCTACATCAAACATCAATTCAACAACCATGAAACCAAATTCAGATTCATTAACCAAAAAAATTGAAGATATAGAAGGTATGTATAGCTTACCTGTGTTCATCCAAATCCTTGAAACTTGATGTATCTTCCAGGTTAAAACGAGGATAAAAACTTGTAGCATCCTCGGGGTCTCTAATAAGCACCACATTCTGCCACAATAATAAAACATTTATTAAAACTTAGTAAATTAGAAGATTGATAAATCTTGATTATCCTACCTGAAGAAGATCAAAAAGACCACGGCGTAACTTGTCTTCACTTTCCAGCAACAATGACTTGTCAATTAGTGATTTAAGCTTCGCCACAATCTTTTTCTCTGTGTTGCAATCGTCCTTAAACTGTGATACCAGAGAATGTTATATATTATTATGAAAATGAAAATGATAGTATTATATTATTACTACTACCTCATAACGGCTTTTCTGATATTCATTCATGAAATGAGAGGCTAAAACTATCCAAGATGGTCCAAATTTTTCCTGAAAAAAGAAACAAACATATATCACATTTGTGGATTCAATTAAAATATGTCAAATTTAATACCTGTAAAAAGTCCTGAAGGATGTAGGGTTTGCATAAGCGGTCGAAGTCCCATATTCCCTCTTTTTCAAGCTCTTCCTATATTTGAAAATGTTCATTATTTATATCAAAACAGAAACAATTTTTTTTGTATAAAAATTAAATGTTGAAAATTTACCTGACTAAGAGGTATAGAAGGTCGAAATTTTCCAACTAGACCTGTAGTTGCATGTTCTGGAAGCTCCCAGATTCTAAAGAAACCCAAAATGTGATCTATCCTGTAGGCCGTGAAATAATTTGCCATCTGTCATCCCAAATTATTATTCAGTAGAAAATTTTAGGAATCAAATTTAATGATTTAAGTGTAAAATATGAAAGTGAGAAATTAACCTGTGATAAACGAGCACGCCACCAAGCATAGTTGTCTTTAGACATTTCCTCCCAATTGTAAGTTGGAAACCCCCAATTTTGTCCATTTTTATCAAAATAATCCGGTGGGGCCCCTGTGGAGGTGTTCATACGGAATAAATTTGGATTCACCCAAGTGTCTACACTGTTTCTATCAACCCCAATTGGGAGATCTCCTTTTAGGACCACTCCTTTCTCTTTTGCATATTCTGCTGCTTCTGATAACTGTGGATAAAAAGGAAGTAATGTAATATCAAGTTTCTTTCAGTTATAATAATGTGGAAATTCAATAAATCATATTAGTCATTACATGTATGATAAATTGATGAGCTTACTTGTAGGTGCAAATGGTATTGTATGTAATAATGGAAGGATATGATGTCATAATGGAAGCTGTCCTTGGACACGAGTTTTTCAAGCTGGTGAATTTATAATGTTAGAAGATCAGCAAAATAGGGATTTTATTAACTGTATTTAACTTAATTAGATTCTGTTATCACCTTATTTTTTGAAAACTGACTAAATGTGCCCCATTGGCTGTGGTCTGAAGTTTCAAAGAAATCCCGTAGGAAACAAAAGGCTGCATACGGTTTTAACCATTCCTGTCACATGCAAAAACAGATAACAAGAAAGTTGATCAAGAACAAGAAGTCAAGAAATGATGTGTTATTTTTTTTTTTTTCCAAAATCTTCGAAAGGTACCTCGTTCTCTGACAAGAACTTCTTGAAGGAAGTAGAATTTAGTATTGAATCTTTTTCCAAATCAAAAAGCTTTTTAGCAATTGAAAGTTTTGTAGTCATGGTAGCCTCATAATCTACATGCTGCAATATATTAAATTATCATAAATTACTATTATATAATAATATTATTACAACTCAGGTAGCTTGATGAAGGAAGAACTACCTTCCCATCAAGCTCTTTCATGGCTGTTTGTATCTCTTGCTGCAAAAAAAAAGACACATAGGCAGAGTATAAGGAAAATAATAATACATCATGTTTACACTAATATTATGTTAGATCATGTAAAAGAGTGAGACAAAAAGAATATAACAAACAAATATCCTGGAGATTATATGAAAAAGGTAGTAACACCTACATTGATGTCATCTGGCATATTTTTTGAAAGAGCCTGGAGTCTGAGGTATAACGGGTGCAATGCAAATACAGACAGAGAGCTGCACAACAAGGAAAACATATATTCCAAGATAGTGAATTCGACAAGATATAGCAATGTACTTTAATTTACAGTATTATACTTTGAAAAAAAAAAAACATGTTCTTCTATAGTCAGGTAGATTTTCAAAGTACAATGCCTTGATAAGAACAAAACTGTGAATAGAATGGTGTAAAAGAAAGAAATGAAAATAGGTTGCTATAATAAACAAATAAATGAAAGTATGTTGCTATTTATTGCATTAAGCCCGTTATAGCTTTCAGCTAACAAAAGATTCTTACCTGTATGGATATGAATCCCACCACATCTTGTGCACGGAAGTATCATTTATGGGCAAAAGCTGGAGTAAATGGAAGCCAGAGTCAACAGCCCAGTCAACAACTAGTTTTAGATCAAGAAACTCTCCAACTCCCACATCATCCTCTGACCTCACTGAAAACATGGGGATTGCCACACCAGCACCACGCCATGGCATTTCCTTAGTAAAAAAACATACCAGATTTAGTACAACAGATTTCATACATATGATTGAGATTAATAAAGTATAAAACATATCTTAAAGATCTTACTCGCATCATGCCATCTGATAGGACAATGTAATTTGGTCCACTGGCTGAGATGTCAACTATGAGCTCCCTATTCGAACCATATTCTAGAGAGAAGTTCCCGTTCTTCCCATATTTACAGTATTTGTATGTGAAAAAGGTGTTAAGGAAGATACATGAACTGAAAGATTATATAATTTGAGATTTTATACGGAAGCTTTAAAAATCTCATATGGAAAGGATATTTTAGAGGGAAAGCGCCCTTTGGTACTACACAGTCTCCTTCCCAAATAGATTCACCAACATAATTGAGTTTAAGTCCATCATTAACCTTCCATTTACCAAGCTCAGTTGAGCTGCCAATTACATATACCTGCAAAAAAAAAGGATCATATTTCATGTGAAAACTGTGTGAATCTATAAATCAATGGAGTAGTTGTATTGAGCAAGAAGACAATTACCGATGTTCCTTCAGCTATATTCGGACAGCATATCTTGAATTGGACAATCACTAAATCTGAAAACAGTCAACATTTTCAACATTGGATCAAGCTCAAGTTTAGGATCCAAATTCATATAGAATTAGTATCAAAGATTGATAACATGATAAGAATCAGAGTGATGAAAAAATATTACCTTCTTGATCCAGTTTATTCTTGATTGTGCCAAGTGGTTTCTCAATAGCTAATTTGCTACTGGTGCGAAATATGACATTCTTGAATGCACTTTTAGAAGGGAGACTATCACTACCATTCTGCATTTTTGGCATAACACCAAATTAAGGCCATGAATCTTCATATCCTATTAGTGGATAACTTGTGCACAAAATGAAAAGAGTCAGATAGAAGAGATGAACCTGCCAAAGATCATGAAGCTCCACTACTTTTCCATTTTCAACTCCATCAGGAAGCAACAATTTCCTCTTATTTCCAGCTTCCCATCTCAACACATTCCTCTCATCATCCACTACATAATAGTTGTACTCACTTTGAAACCCAGCTGGAACTGCTAAACTCCCACCCCATATAAGTGCATCACCTTCATGGAAAGGGGTCAACAGAAGTCCCTTCTTCACATTTCCAGAACCAAGAACTGGTTCAGAGCCACACACAACCAAACTCTGACCCCATTGAGTGTAATAGGGTATCCTGAATCTCACATTCACTGATACTAGAGGCTTGATCTCAGAAAACAACCCTAAATTCACCATTATCCTCTAATCTGAAACAAAACCCCCAGGTTAATTTCTCAAACTATAGGAGAAAGCAAATGAAGTTTTATTAATTTTGTTCCCAAATATGGAATTGTGGCAGTTTCTTACCAACCATAAAAGTTCATAAAACTTGAATACTTTGACTTGAACATGAAATAAAATCTAACACACATTGTAATCAGTTCACAATTTCACAATACTAATATACGATACAACCTAATCAACCCTCACGATACTGTATCCAGAAATACACAAATTCAATCACATGGAGACGCAAATGGGATTTTACACGGATGAAATTTTACGAAACTCGAGTGCAGTTCGAGAAATGGAGCAGAAAAACCTTATACAATGTTCACTATATCGAATGTCGCCATATCCATAGCATAAGGAGTTGGGATATACACAAATTCAATCAGAAAGTAATCAATATTGATGGTAACTTACTCTAAGAGATGAACACGTGAATGAATGATGTACCTTTGCTTGAAATGAGTGTCACTTGGTATGCAAGTCGGTTTGAGTGAATATCTGGAAGCCCAATTTCCGGAAGCAATTGAATATTGACCAAACAAACAAATGAAAAGAGAGATTGCACGCTCAAGTGGAAATTTTTTAGAAAAAAAAAAAAAAAAAAATGGCAGCCACAACGTGTGTGGGTTGCGAATTGTGAAGAAGATATTATGGCAAAAAGGAGAAAATGTGCAATAAAGGTGTTTTCACGGGAGAGTGACTGGGGGGAGGGGGAATGGGATCTGCATCTTCATGACTCATGTGGGAGTTTGCGCTCCTTTGAGACGTGTCTTGTTGAAAATAGGTGAGTGCATATCTTTTTGATATTATTATTTTCTCCCGATACTACTAAAATTTCCTAAAACATTTAATAAAATTGCGTACTATTTAAATTCTTGTGTATAAGTTATATGATATTTTAAATTTATATCAAATATCTTTTAGAATTAAATTTAAAAATAAAAAGGATATGATATACAGTTTTGGGATAATTCCAATTTTAGCAAGTGATCAACCAAATATAAAGAAGATGAGTGTTTAAAGTAAGGTTGTTTGTTAACCGCATCTATTTTATATCTATTTCTGCAACGAAATGAACCAGTCGTTTTTATAAAAACCGGTTAATCCAGTTAAATTGAATAAAAACACATGAAAATAAAACATTTTACATAACAAATTTTGATGGTGATTTTACATATATTTATATTCCTTTAAATTGAATAAAAATCATGACTTTTTGATGTAATCTAAAACTATATTTTGTCATGGTATTATATTTTATTTTTTTATGTATATAGATTGATATAAAATTTATGGTTATGTATTTTTTTTTTAATGTAGTTGGAGTGATCTACAATTTGTTTTTATGTGTACTTTTAGTGTTTAAACTTGTTTTTATGTGTATTTTTAATGTTTAAACTTGTTTTTGTATGTATTTTTTATGTTTGAGTTATATGTGTGCATGAAAATAAGAAAAAGAACATGAAAACTCAAGAAATCGGGTTGAACCGGAAAATCAATCATCATACCGATTCAACTAAAAAAATGATTTTTAAAACACTAGATAACCTTTAAATGAAAATATTCAAACCATTCTCATGTTATCTTTGATTGATTACTTTTAGCATATTTTATATTTTTATTTAGGATCTTGAATAATTATAGAACCCCACATTTTCTTAATATTAAGATGTAAGAATTATTTAATACTAAATGGTTTACCGGAAAGCAAAGAGATAATATGTATGTATCAAATTGATCGAACAACATATAATTGTCCTTTGAAAATTTACTATAAAAATTTTACTTATTTTTATAGAATGTTTTATGAAACTGAAAGTTTCTAAATACATATTTTTTATTTACAACTCATTATATAAGGGTTAATGTCATAAATACAATTAATAATGCACATTTTTTAGGTCATTTATTTTTTATTATATTTAATAAAAAAATGCATCTTTTTGGGATTTTATTACATTATTGGAACAGATTTCAACTTATAAAACTGATATTGAATCATATGTGGCTTCAATTATGGCATTTAATATGATAGAATTTGTTCATTTAAAGTTATATAACCGTTATAATAACCTAAAATATAAATATTGACCAAGCCTTAAATGACCAAAAAAACAAATAAACAAACAAAATCTATTGATTGTCATTTTATGTCATTAACTATTCTATTTATATTCTTTTTAATTTATGGTTTTAACTCTATATCTTTATATACTATTACGTGCAAGGTTGTCAAAATTAAGATCTTGTGTATGATCGTTTTCAAGTTTGCAAGATCGGAATCAAGATTTTAAGATCACACAAAAAATGACATGAAAAGGTAATTGATCGTATATAAAACTTTTTTCCATATTTCAAGATTAATGATATGCTTAACAGTAACAACTCACAACCTTCATGTTTTGCTTTAAATCTTTAACATGCTATTTGTTTTAACTAAAGAAATCAGTAACAATTATAAAACCACAATTTCTCACTCTCTCAAGGAAAAGGGCTTTACTCACAGCCTTCATGTTTTTTGCTTTGAATCTTTAACATGTTATTTATTTTAACTAAAGAAATCAATAACAATTAAAAACCACAATTTCTCTCTCTCAATGAAAAGGGCTTGAACTATCAAAGAAAAGAATCTATCATAAGGCTCACTTTTATTGTTGAGCTTGAATTGTTGAAGGAAAAAATTAATAACAATCTGAAGCTAAGAATTATACCATCAATGAGGGTAAAACATAAAAGAAGAAGAACAATTATAGGATTGTTGGTCATTTACGATTCACAAAACAATACAAGAATGAGGTTGTACTCGATTGACCTTTGCATAAGGACTAAGGAGACAATGACAACCGGTAAACAGGTAAAGATACTAAAAAACGAATTAAAATTTAGCAATTTTAATGGATTGTTAGGACAGATCGGATCCCAATCCTACGATCCTATCTATCATCTTGCATACAAAACTAGGTCTGACAATTCTCGATACAACCCTCGGTACGGCACGAGATAAACTAGAGTAGGTTGAGTTTTTTCAATCCATCAACCCGTTTATTAAACATTTCATATATGGGTTTATCAAAAAAAAACAAACGGGTTGACCCATCAACCCGTTTAGAATATATATATATATATATATATATATATATATATATATATATATATATATATATATATATATATATATATAGGGTTAGGTTCATTTGAGACCACCTATATTTTGTGAGACCATGAGACGCATTTTTTTTATTTTTTTTTATTTTTTTTAGTTAATTCATGTTCCAAAAATAATATTTAAAAAAAGAATTTTTTGATTTTTCCATTTATTTTGCATTTTAAAATTATTTTTAGAATATGTACAGTGTAATATTCTATTTAGAATATTTCACGTGTTTTTCAAAAAAAAAATAGAATTTTTTTTATTTTTTTTAGTTAATTCCAGTTCCGAAAATAATATTTAAAAAAAGAATTTTTAGATTTTTCCATTTATTTTACATTTTAAAATTATTTTTTAGAATATGTCAGTGTAATATTCTATTTAGAATATTTCACGTATTTTTCAAAAAAAAAACGGAATTTTTTTTATTTTTTTTTTATATATATTTTTTATTTTTTTTAGTTAATTCAAGTTCCGAAAACAATATTTAAAAAAAGAATTTTTGGATTTTTCCATTTATTTTGCATTTTAAAATTATTTTTAGATTTAGTCTCACGGTCTCACAAAATTAGAATGGTCTCAAATGAACCTGAACCTATATATATATATATATATATATATATATATATATATATATATATATATATATATATATATATATATCTTTACTATCTTATAAAAGAAATCTCACTATTTCTATAAATAAATTGAATATAATAATAATATTTTTTTAAGACGTACAAACCATTAAGCTAACAGTACAACAAACTATTAATATAATAATAATAACCTGAATCAGTCCACATTAAACCGACATTCCGTCGCCTTCAACATATTCAAATCCTTCTTATCTCCTACCTATCAGGCCAATTATCCGTCAGCATATGATTCAAGAAATCAGAGGTTCTCTGTGAATTATTTTACCTGATTTTTTCCATGAGAAGAAGGCAAAGCCTCCCCAAAATCCTTGAAGCATACCGTCAACCTAAGAGCTCCTCTCATATCCGACGCAGACACCCACCACGTCCCGATCGGTGAGTAGCCATCACCATCACAGCTAAATGTCGCTGCCCTTTGTTTCTCGCTAAAATGCTCCAAACCGTCGCCACCCTTCACAACCATCACAGCCCGACCATACTAAATTGTCGGTGTCATCATGACCTTCACCAAATCCAGAATGTCCTTCATTGTAACTCACCGTTTCCTACACCCTAAGATCTCTCAATCCCGTTTCCTCTTATCATATATTCATCTGTTCTCTATAAACTCATAAATGCTGGAAAAAAAATGGAAGTTAAAATCAAATGACCACCGTTAAATGCCATCATCCTCCTCCTTTCTTATTTGTACTTGAAACAAAAAGAAGCTCTGATTTCAGATATCACGTAACACATTTCTTAATTTACTTTTTTGCAATCGAATCGATGATGGTGCTACTTCGAATATCTAACATCGAGTATCATTTTTTCACCTAGATTTCTATGGTCCTGGGTCATAAAAGGTCAAAAACCTCACTATACCTTGGATTTGTTCAAGAATCTGATGTGACTTCAAAGATGCAACCTCAGGTATATTTTTTGACCTGGAATTTTATGGTTTCACATCAACTAGGTGTTTTGGGTCATAAAAGGTTAATAACCTCACTGTTTTACTTTGATTACATTCAGAATCTTGTATGGCTATGAAGATCTAACCTCACATACCAATTTTTACTATTTATAGACATGATTTCTTATTGTCTTTGGTTAAAATTAATAAATAAAAAAATACCTTACAATTGAAAGGATTTGGAACTGAACTCTCAGGGAGGGTTCAAAATCTATATGCTATGGTTTGTGTTCAAGGACATGGTCCGGTTGCTAGAATACCTACGATGGCAGCTTAAGGTAATACAATTTCTATCGCTACACATTCTTATTTACTTTTTATCATTAAGTTTTCATGTTGACTAAGTTTCATGTTTATGCAATAGGCTTAGAGGAAGTGCCTTCAACATTGGTGATGATGAGAAAACAAGGGATTAAAGTTGAGATTACACCATTAAAATAAGTTGATGTCCCGTTTTTCTAACGAGATGGGAAAGCAAAAGAAATTATTATAAGAAATGGTTATGAAAAAAATTTGATTTTTGAAGGTATTTCCTATTTTTCTTCTGTGGTCATTAGGCATGATATGATGAATTGTGGTATGGGAATAGGGAAAAGTACAACTGCTTAGACTTAAATTGCCCAGGCAAAAAGTGGTTTTGACTTTGAATATGATAAGTTAAATTGGGCTTTAATTTGGTCGCTATGTATGCAATATATGTCTACTTTTGGAATTTAATTCATAGAAGAAGGTGGTTGTTGCCTGTATCTAGGTCAAACAATTTGGATGTCATCAAAATTTAATTTTAAACTCATTAAGTTAATTTGAAATTAATGTCTATAAGAATTGACATAATCTTTAATACTATTTGGGTTTCAGGATATTGGGATGAAATTCTCTGGATTCAAGGCAATACTAACATAAATTTGATAACCATGTCATCCAATTATAAAGATACATGGTACAATGGTTCTTACCATCATTAGGCCAACTACTAATTTAACCACAAGTTTAATCGAGACCATGGTAGATTAGAAACTAAAAGTGTGATGGTTTATAGCTAGATTACAGAGCTTCATCTCCATCATTTGTTCGCTCCTCTTCTTTGTGGTTCTCTTTCAAGGCATTTCCCTCCAAATGCTGGGTGAAAACTAGGAAGTTGGTAATCTTACAGCTACAGGGGTGAAATTGGCCCAATTTTTGGGGTAATATATATGCATCACATTATGTAATTGTTTTTTTTTTTTGCTCTTATCTCTTAATCCTTTATAACAACCATTTTGACTTTTTTCTCATTGTCTTTTGTAGGTAATCTGAAGTAAAAACCACTTATTTTTGTTTATTTTTAGATAATTTGCTTACTTACTTAACATTTTTGTTCTGAAAATTCAGTCTTTTTTGGTACAAAGTTTAGGATCCGAAGAAAATGTCTCGATAGAATTAGAAAATGGTATTGGTAAGGCCAAGATGGAATATTATAAGTTTATTAAGCAGATTGGTGGATAAGGTTTTGGAGCTCCACTTCTTGTATTGCGAATCTTAATTCATTGATTTCATATTATGAGATGTTTGTTAATTAATCATTTTCTTTTTTAGGAAATGCTTTAGGTTCAACAGAGAAACATTTGATGTTTTACATATAGGTAGGTTGAGAAAAAAGCATGTAGGATGTGCAATTCACTAGCCTTGTTGAAAGGTAAAGTCACACTGAATCTAATTAGTTGTGATTCTCATTTTTTTTTTTTTCCGTGAAAGCTTATTTATTTTGAATCATTTCTTATATAACTGAATTTAGAATGTGGGATTTGAAATATTGAGGGAACCTTAGTTTAAGTAAACATAGACACCAAGGATATGGATTTGGATCCGAGAAGCATAATTAACTAGGAATATCTAATAAGAAAGTCAAATAAATAAGTCTTCCACAGAGTGGAAGCAAGAATCATACTGCAACACTATCTGCCAAGTGACTGGTTATTTGATGTAGGTTTAAATGAAACTTATATTTAACAAGATTGTAATTGTTATTAGCTTATGATTATTTGTACAGTTGGTAGGACAATAGATGTGTGTTGTCCTAATCGTGTGAGTTCACCATTCCCATTCACACCTTGGGGTGGAATCATGCCTTATTTACTTAAAACTATAATTGAATTTATTGAAACTGTTGTTGCATGATGATCTAATTGCACTTTAAATGTTTCATTAAGGCATTGTTCTTTTGAAATCTACCAATAACAACATTGTATTTTCGTTTTTTTCTTGTGAATACATTATAATTTAAAAAAATCTACCCAATTATATCAGTGATTTTTTTTGCTATGAACTTCAATGACATTTGTAAAATGTGATGCATTATTTTTAAAAGTAAAACGTGTTGTAAAAGGAGTAACAGGAAGAAATTAATGTAGAATGTTGTAATAAAACTAATCCAAAATGCATATTAAGAAATTTAATTAAGTTTTTTATTTGATGTTATAACAGAACAATTTCCCAATCTTAAATAAATTTGCTTCCCCTGTTAATTCTATCCCTAATGTTATTCCACTAATTTTTGTTGCCTTCCTCTCTTAAGGATTTCTTATGCAATCACGTAATAATTGAACAAAGAGTTATTTTTGTCATAATAAATCAACTTTTTTGTTGGTTTTGTATTGATTAAGATTTATGTACTTCGCCTCCTTACATCATACGCTTTGGAAATATTTGCAAACCAAATATAAAGCAACAATCAATATACTATAATAAATTCTTGTTTTTTCATTTTGTAATTTGGAATTGGACAAATGAGTTTTATTTTTTTTTTCTCTCTTGTCTTGATTGAAATGATGTAGATTATTACTTAAAACATTTAGAGTTTGTATGCATAGTCGTGAATGTTGCATAATTCTATGATTATGGCAAGCCTCACAAATAAGTTTGTTGCTCACATACACATACGCAATCATTAATATAGCTACATAAACAATCAATTTTTCTATCTTTTAGGTTATTTATACAAATATTTTGTTAGACATACCATACATGATTAATATTAAACCTAACATGTTTATCTTTAATATTTTAGTACTATCATGTTATTCCATCATAAATATGTGAGTGAAATTGTTTCTAAACATAAAATTAAATTATTCTCCTCCGCCGCTTTGCGCGGGTGCACCACTAGTGTATATATATATATATATATATATATATATATATATATATATATATATATATATATATATATATATATATATATATATATATTAAATGCATTATATTATTCGTAATGTAGGGTACTAGGATAAGATGTCATTATCTTCCATAAGATTATTGTACCATTTGACCCGTGACCTTGATGTTTGGTGAGTTATTCAAACAATATTTATATATTTTTATTTATGTGTGTTTTAACCTTGCACATTATTTCTACTTGAAGATTAAAGTTCATCATAAAAAAGAAAACAATATTGGAAAATTGATTGTCTTTTGGAAGAAAATATGAGAATTGCGGCTATCACATTAGCATTTGAATTTGCCTATATTTTGATTAATGTTTTAGTTTGAACATGGTTCCATAAATGTTTTTAATTTTCATTTGCATCTAAAAATTATTCATGTTTAATTATCTATTTTATTTATAGAATCTAACCTACAAACCCGTCTACCTGCAAACCCGTATAAATGTAGGTTAACAGGTCGTTTATAAATTTATGTTTCAAACCCACCAACCCGTGATCTGTATAGTTAAATAAGTCATGTTGGGGTTGACCCGCCAACCCAAACACGACACGATTACCAAGCCTATACAAAAAAATCCTATTACGATCCAACAAGGTTTTCATAGATAGAATCAAAATCCCGATCTTGACAACCTTAGACTAAGTGTGCTAATAGAGTTCAAATATTGGGTTGACCAAGCCTTTAAAAGATTATGACCAGGCCCTGGCGAAAGCCCAACTTATATAATCGGGCCATAGGGTCCACTAGATGGGACTAATAGTATTACTTAACTGGTGACCCAAAGAAAAAAAAAAAAGGCGTTTTAACATTTAACACACACCATACGCATACACGTGGCTTTAGAATATAGATTAGCAACAAAAGGGAAAAAAAGATAAAACGTGACGTGACGTGATGTGGTACATCTGTTTGTTCAATTTCCCTTCCAACTTAGCGAAGAGAAAATCATACACAAAACAGGGACCAATGACAAATGTAATCAAGGGCCCGTCACCTCCGTGACTTTGACCTGAAAACACCATCGACCATCAGCCCTCTCTTCAACTTATATTTACAAAACAACCACAAATTATATATCCACTCGGAACCGTGAGGGCAGGCTCGTCTTTTTGCATTGCTCCTCCACTCGTACAGCTCCAGTTCCAGTTGGAAGGAATTATACAAAAACATTTTTGTTTGTTTGTTTTTTATGTCAAGTGCCCAAAAGTTTGATTATAGAATAGAATGCCTGCCCTCCCTCTCATTTTTGCAACAACACGTGTAACGTCACAGTAACTAGAAAGGTCGTAATTGCCCTCAAATCAACACCTGCACATGCTGCTGTTCGTTCCCAAACATAAATCATATCAGAGATTCAAACCCATGATTTATATATATATATATTTTTTTTTTAAAAAAAGGTAATATAAAATTAACTTACAAGATGGTTGCGAATATGGGCCTGGTGATGGTGCATCGGAAGGGTATGTATCAGTGGGGGGATGACTTCGCGCAAAGACTACGTTTGGCAGCGGGCTTGATGCAGGGATTGTTTCCGTTACAGGTGGTGGTGGCGGGAGAGGCGGTGGTGGAGGTGGTGATCGTGGCGGTGGTGGTGGCGGTGGTGGAGGAGGAATATGTGGCGGAGGAGCTGGCTGAGAGACGGGAGGAAAGAGAGGAGGATGCTTCTTCTTGTGGTAGCCAGGATGACAAGCTGGAGACTTTGGATGAGGTGAAGGGGTCGGAGCGGGGGTCGGTGGTACTGGTAGGGCAGCAGGGGAAGGTGGTTTAGCAGGCGGCAATGGCTTATCATGGTGGTGGTGGTGGTGGTGATGATGGTGGTGGGGTTGAGGAGGTGGATTTGGTAGGGGGGAAGGAGAAGGTACCGGAGCACCAGCAGCACCAGAAGAAGAAGAATTAAGGGAGATAGAGGAAAGGCTAATTTGCTTGACCTTCCCGAATTGAGTGTTATTGAGTCCAAGATTTTGAGTTGGTGAGCCCTTAATGGTCTGAGCCAACTGTTTTGACCTGGCCATGGATGGCGTCCCAATGGCTAGAACCACTGATGACTGTACAGTTGTATATGGAGCCACTGTTGACCCTTGTGGATTCGTCAAACTAACATGCAAGTTCTGCATTGCATTTTATAAAAAAATTTAAATTAATGCCATCATCTTCATCAATAGAACAAAAAGGCTCCCACAACTTCTTAGTTTTTATACAGGTATAATCAGTGCAACAAAAAAAAGAAAAAAATTGTTTAGGGACCCGTAATGAATTACGTTGCTAATTATTTAGGATGTTGTCAACTAGATTTGGTAAACATTTATCTTATCTTTGGATATTTACCTTAAAATTTTTAGTTTGTTATTCATATGAAATTGAGACCTTACACTATATAATAAGCCAATATTATCATTTTTGGTATAGAAAACATGACACAGTGATAATTTATAAACAACTATGTAATTTATGATACTAGATGTATTTTTAACATCAATACCTTTATACTACTGGATATTAATAAACCGATATCTTTATCTTATTATTTCATAATGATATGTAAATAACTAACTAATTTATAACACTTGGTATTTTCAATAACAAACTAAAACAATTATTTTGAAAAGCAATCGACTTTAATAGATATAAAGTTACTATGAATATTAATTTTTTCTTATTAATATAAAAATACCTCTTTTTTGTTGTGAACAAGAGTTGAGTATTTTATAACTTGTAAAATACATAAAAATGATTGATTTTTGTAGTATTCTTCAACGAAACAGTATTCTTAAGTTGATGATAAAAAAAATACAAATTTGTGATTAAATCATGGCTAACTGGTGTTTAAATGATCATAAATGGATAATTGGAACTACAAGTTAATGATAAATTGGTATAAAAACTACAAACTCGATGTTAAAACAGATATTGCCAATTAAACTATGAAATACATACATATAAATGAGAGTAAATTACACGAATGGTCCCTATGGTTAGGGGTAATTTTCGCGCTTAGTCCCTAACTTTTTTTTTTAACTCGGAAGGTCCCTACTGTTTGTTTTTGTTACACGCTTGATCCTTACTGTTTGTTTTTATTACGCGTTTGGTCCTTGTTTTTCCTAAAAAGACTATTATTTAAATAGAGAAAAATAGTGGGGTTGATAAGGTAAGGTGAAGGGGATGGGTTTGGGGGTGTGTTTAGTTAAATAAATTAAAAAATCAAGAGTAAAATAGTCTTTTTAGGTAAAACAGGGACCAAGCGCGTAACAAACACAAACAGTAAGGACCTTCCGAGTTAGAAAAATAAGTTAGGGACCGAAGGCGCAAATTACCCTAAACCATAAGGACCATTCGTGTAATTTACTCTATAAATGATAAAACTATATATTAATGACCAACTATTTGTTGTCCGCATTGGTCGCTCTGAATTTCTTTTTTATCCCTCAAAGATCCCTAAACTCTTTTTGTGGTGCTAATTACGCCATTATAACCGAAAATTTACAGGCTATAGCCAGTCATAATTGTGTATTCGATACAAACATAAAAAGTTTAGGGGCTCTAGATGTACCAAAAAATCCAGATTGACCAAATGTGGACATGGTGAATAGTTGGATGGTGGATTTCAATACAAACCCTAAATAATATAAGGAAAAAAGATTAGATTAGTACCTCATATTGAGCAAGATGCAGGCCTGATCTGAGCTGGATTGTGAGTTCATCAAAGTGGTCTAATATTTGTTCAATAGAGAAGTTCAATGTGAAGTTGAACCTTATTTGGACCTTTTGTAATGGGTATGCACTCTGGTCAGGGGTGACTGTAATTCCTCCAACAAATTTCAGGACCTCAAAAGAAGATGGTTGCCCGAATAAAGATTCGGTCAAACGCAGGGGTGATTGACCAAGAACAATAGATACAAACGAATCTCTTACTACACTTTTAGCGTATGATGGAATCTTTGAATTGTGTTCATCAGGATCAACACCAAAAACGATCTTGGTTGTATTTGATCCCGAGCTTTCTGCTGTTATGATTACAACCTGAACAACAAACAAGTTCAATAAATGAAATTACAGAGAGAGAGAGAGAGAGAGAGAGAGAGAGGGAGAGAGAGAGAGAGAGAGAGAGAGAGAGAGAGAGAGAGAATGCCTTGGTTGTGGGAACTCTCATTTCATCAAATATATCACCCCCAAGCTGTGGAAAATCATCTTCCAGCAAAGACAATGGCTTCTCAACCATAAAAGTTGCTACTATGTCATGACCTACAAAGTGGAACCAAAACGACATTAGCATATGAGTCTTTGAACAGCATATAGGCTACAGCAACTAATGAGTCTTTCCACAATTATCTTAAAGCATCAAAACTTTAAGGGGTTGCAATAGAAGGTGCTAGTTTTATCAAAATCTGTAAGTGCTTTGACAATTGGTTACATATGTAATATGCCCCTCAATAGGGAAATATTGTGCACCAAAATCATCATCACCAATATTTAGTAAAGATTCAGAAATGAACAAACAGATAACTTCGGATCGAGTCCTGGACATGAAAAAGAAAGGTTACACCTATTTGGGAAGAGGCTTGTCCCATTATGTCAAAGTTACACAACAACTGAGCATGAAAAGAACTATTAGAATGTTAATGTCTTCATAGATACATGCAGCAATTTGAAGTCTGGAATCTCCACATCAGATTCTCCAGATTATTTATCTTCTTCCTATATCCTCGGCTCCCAACAGTCTATAACAATCTAATTCGTATGAATAGTCTAAGCAAGAAAAGAAAGAATGCAGAAGAAGTCCAATAAAACCTTCATAGCTATAAACTGATTACCAAACACAGCACAGCTGGTGTACATAAATTACCATTTAGAGGTTTAGACGAATTATCACAACCTCCAATTTTCAATCAACAACTGAACAGTAAACGATTCATTACCTAAGTTGAATTCGAGCATTTATATGATATAAAGGTGAAAAAAAACAAAAACAAAAACAGTTATGTAATTATCCGTTGATCACATAATCTGAGAAGAATCGCGGTTAATACGGCACTGTAGACCTAAGCACCGACAAATCTAAATAAATTAAACCAACTAAAACTTCAAAAAGTAAGAAACAACAAATCCACAAAGCATAACTGCAGCAATTCAACCCTAAACGACACAATTCAGTGCGAAATAATCGAAACTAGACTAAAAGCAGATGGGGATCTGTATGTTACGAGTAATGCCGCGATGCTCGGATTAAGATATAAACAACCTACAAGGGAAAAAAAAAATAAAAAAAAGGACAATATCTCCTTACTAACCTTTATAATGAGAATCGAGATCTAGATCCCCCTTATCTCCGTGGCGAAAAAACGGGGGCAGCCAGAAAACAGCAGAGAGCAAGACCGAGAGTCCAAGGATCAAAATAAACACACATCGAAACCGGAATAAATGAGCAATCCTACAACAGCAAGAACAATTGTCTGCATTACGAGGAGTTGATTGTGAATGAGCGATGGTAGTGGGTAAGGGCTCTTCTTCCCCCTTTCCCATATCGGGGAATGTGGGTTGTTTCTAATTGAATCAATCTTCTTCCCCATTGCTGGTGTGAGTTGTTGGAGAGTCCATGGCTGCAGAGATAGAGAGAGAAGAGGGCTGGATTTTGATATAGGGTTTGGGGGTGTTGGGAGAGAGTAAAGAGTAGAGTTTTATTAACTTCGTGTTTAGTGTTAGTGTGAAGGAAAGTGATGGATTTTTGCTTCGAGAATGTGATGTTTAAGATTTACTTTAAATTCTTGCATTTAACGGTTTTCCAATTTTATTAATACACAATTTTACATAAATGGTCTTTTTGGAAAAGATATCATATTTGGTCCTTAGGAAGAATTTTTTTCATAGATCGTACTTATGTTTGAAAATTTTTACAATAATGGTCTTTATAACTAACATTGTTATAAATAAAGGGTTAACTTTTTGTGAAATGTTGAAATCACGGTTTTGGTATTTTTTTTTTCTCTTTTTTAAAAGGTTAATAATAAAAGAAAATGGGTCTCACCACATTATCTTTTCGAATGTTTCCATTCTTCCGAAACTACTATAAAAATCATTATCTTTTTTAACTTTCTTTCTCTAACTACCATAAAAATCATCATCTTTTTGAACTTTCGTTCTCTTCTTTATCTCTTGTCCCCTCTATTTTTCTCTCACATCATCTTGACAAGAAACATTCACCAACTTGATATGTTTACTATAACATCCACATTCCCTCATAAGTTATATATTTTCCCTCCCATCATACTAGTAAACCTAAACCACCAACATCATCGAGCTTCTTCACCATTACCAGAGATCGAGATCGCGAAACAAATGTTATATTATATATGAAACACATATAACCATCCATATACAGACAATATAATTGACACCCACGCTTATATCACAGTTGTCGGTTTACTAAAAAACGTAACTATCACTATTCCCTCCCTTATTTCTAACTCACCAACATTACCCTAAATTCATAATCATTAAATGAAAAAACCTATTATCTATAGGCACCCTAACAAACTCAATCGTTAAAAGATCAAGCCTATTATCGAGCTTAAAGCTTGATTAGTTGTTGTTACTATAATTTAGGAGTTTGGGGAGTCTAAATCGGTTGAGTCAAATCGGATTGATCTCAAGTACTTCACTTTTTCTAATATTTCATGTGGACTTAATTTCCTTTCTATAATTATAAATCTCTATAAAGAAACTTGAGGTGTTTCAACATTTGATTATATCTCTCAAAAATGTTCCATATATGTTTTCCTTCCAAATTAATGCATGTGAAATTGAATTCAATCAATCAGTGTGGTGTTCTTTTATGTCCAATTCATATCATATATGGTGTGTATGTGTGGTTTGGGTATGGTTTTCTTGATTTGTATTCTTTCTATATTATTTTTTACATTAATAGATCATGTTCATTTCATTTTTCATCTAGATTTATTCATTACTTCATTGAAAATTTCATATAGGTTTTGTTTTAGTTGTCTGGATTACTTCATTTGATAGTTTGTGATAAAAACAAAGGATCAAAAAAGTTGCAGGTTTGTAGATTGATTTGGTTTTATTGTCTCTTGTTGTTTATGGATTGTAAATTAATGGAGATTAATTATGTTAATTTGTTTTGACTTTAATTTGTGTTTGTAAATGTGGTGCAAGGTTTTTCCAAGGAAAAATAAACAATATCTTATGAAGTTTAAACCAAATTTTGAGGATGTTATAGTTAGCAATCACAATAATCATGCATATTTTACCCTCCTTAAGCTTTCCCTTAAAAGCTCTTAAATTTATCCTATATAATTTTGAGAAACAATAATAGGGTGGTCAACCATTGAAACAACTCATTTTATGCCGTTGATCCTATTCTACAACATGTTTGTAACGTCCCAAAAATTAAGACTAAAATTTTTAATTTTTAAATTAATAAAACCATTATCCAAAACAATATTATAAAACCATAGCGAATCAGATTGTATCAATAAACATCCAAGTACATTAGAGTAATATCAAATGCGGAACAATGTGGTGTATGCACTGCAATCATCCCGAGCTCTTTCCTTTTGAATTAGAGGTATCCTGAAACGTAAACTGAAAACCGTAAGCACAAAGCTTAGTGAGTTCCCCAAAATACCACATATCAAACATATAATGGGCCCCGTTCGGCTTCGAGCCCCTCTCGGAACAAATATGTCAGTCATCACGCCCCACCTGGCATCGGGTCTCACCCGGTATACATACAAACACATGCAAAAATCACAAAGATAAATAGCATACAATATAATCATCAGGCTCCGCCCGACTTCGGTCCCCGCCCGGCATACATATAAACACATCTCATACATGCATGAGTCACACAACCAACTAACATCCTAATCATAATAACCATGAGCCGACATTAGTGTCTTTGACCCGCTAAACACAGTGAGAAAAATCACCTCAAGCTGTTGAATCTCTCGGATAAAATCTTGGTCTGCTGATCCGGAAAATCTTCACGCTAACATCATCAAATAGTATCCAATTAATAATCGGATCTCGACCCATAATCAAGAATCTAAATTACATGTCCAACATCCAGGGTAAAAGACTTTTTTACCCTTTTTTTAATTGGCCTAAAACAAAGGCCCAACCCATTTGCTCAAAATGCCTAAATTCATTAATGTTTCTTTTCGAGTGACTGTTTCCAAATGTACTAAATCATCATCAACCGAATTTTGAAACGGTATCCACGATGTGATTTTGAAATTTATCATTAGACATTTTATAGTGATCAATCTAGCTCTATGTACATTGAACTTGACAGATTTATTAGTGTGAATGTACATGAGAATTTTGTAGGTCTTTGTTTATATTTTATTCAAATAGGTAAAATGAACGGACACAAAAATTTTGAAAGTCAATGCATTAAATTTTGAAAGTCGATGCATTAATTTGAGAGTTGCTCACGAATATAGATCAACTCTTTAAATTAATAATTTATTAATTTTTCGATATAATAATATTTTGCTAAATTAATAAAATATTTCAATCTTATCATTATTAATTTATAGAGGTTTTAATGTATACACTTCACATGATAGCATTTACTTGCCCTACTCTACATTCTGCATTAATTGTGACACGGTGTACTTGATTCTACTTGAATATAGTGTAGGATGGTTTATGCACTTGATTCTACTTGATTATAATTTAGGATTCGATGGTGACAACATCGGGAGTGTTTAAGCTACTTATGACAATGCCACCGAGCTGCAAACGATGCGACAATGGAGGAAATAGACTCAACGGCAAAAGAACCAAAATAGTGAAGTACCCTCGTAGACATGGCACATGAGGGTTATTAACAGTAGCAAACTGGCAAGGTTAGTTTAGTAGAACTAACCTTGCTAAATTAGTTTGAAATAAGAACAATCTTGAAACAATCCAGAAAGTTAGACCACGGATGTGATGAAACCTAATCAGAAGGGACCAATATGTAATTTACTTTAAAATTAATAAACTCCAAAATAACAAATTTAAAAATCTGTCATCAAAACTGATTTTTTTACCTACCAGATTCTAGAAACAGGTCATAACAGGTAAGTTAACTTTGGCAAGCCTACTGAGTAAGGAGATAAAATCTACAATTTTATGGTCAAATAAGACATTTTTTTTTTAAATCTAACAAGATCAGTATCCGTATGACTTGCCTAAAAGTAAAAACCAAGCAACTTTCGTACTTGGCATTCTGTATTTCATCATAAAACAGAACAGCACCTACAAACTCAAACTGAAACTAAAACCAAAATTTTTAAATCTAACAATAAACAATACATCTGTAGATACAAAGTTCCAGTTTATGTAAAACAAGAGATGGTTGAACCCTGCCATGCTACCACCCGCTCGACCACCCTGCACCACTATCTGATTGCACAGAGCTTCTCTTGCCGCCGCCGCCGCCACCACTACCACCACCATCAGCCCAACCGCCATTAAAAGCCTCTCCTCCCGGAGAGTTCTGAGTTTTTCCACCTGGGAAACCCCCCCACCCTTCTTCCCAATCCTTAGACCTATCGTCTCCACCACGGTTGTTAAATGACCCCCGCCCTCGGCCCCGCCCACGTCCACCACCGCCGTAAGGTCTCGGCACACCGCTTTCGTGACCACCACCACCACTCCTGAAATCACCTCTACCTGCAACACATGTAAGTCAAATAAATAAATAAACTGAATCCAATTATCCACGAGGCCGAGGCTGAGGCTCACCTGGTCTAGAACTCGGAGTCGATGTTCTTTCTCGATCTCCAGATGAACCTCTCCAGTCGCTGCTATTATTAGAGCCGCCGCCGCCGCTGCCACCACCCCAGCCACCACCTGCAGGGCTGCGCATGGGCACCATGGCAGCAACAGACCGAATGGAGGGTCCCGCATCATGTGGATCATCAATGTGTCTTTGAAAATATGCGACAAGTCTGTCGATTTCCTCAAACATTTTCTTTCTGAATTTAAACCCCTTGGGATACAATCCAATATACTCATGATGCGGATTGGAGCTTCGTATGTATGTCAAGATAAATGTGCCTGGGTGTTCATGGGATATACCAAATGAGTAAACAATCCTCGATGGATTCTCAAGTTTTTCTTTCCTTAAACTCTCATCCACTTCAGCTTTCTCCCCATCTTTAAACTTCCTATAACCCAACATCGTCTTTAAATGTGTCACTAAAGGATCAACATACCGATCCATCACCTGCAACACCCCACAATAAGCAACTTAAGAATAATCCATAATGCCATGAAATAGGATTATTAGATACCTCATCTAGATCTTCAAATACATCCTCTCCTATTTTTAGTGTTTTTCCAAGCCGTAACATGCTTGTAATGTCCTTATTCTCCTTTCCACCTTCTATAATGTCTTTGTGAGCATAAACACCATCATAGATTTTGAGTGTCAGTGTTAGGTACGAGGGCCCACGTGAGCTAGGACGAACAATGCTCTCACCAGGCTCCTTATCAGACAGCATCTGGTGGGACAGAAAAACAAAATATGTAAAAGACTTTATTAAACTTCACAATTAACATACATTTCATATATACCTCCATTGCTTCATCCGCTGTGATATTCTGGAAGCGAGGATGAACAATCATTCTTGATTTGAAATGCTTCTTTGCCAGCGCTTTTGCTTTATTTGCTTTTTCTTTTTCAATTTCTGAATTGTCACGGTCTTCAAAATAATACGGATCCTTGGTCTTATAGTTTTGAGAGAAGTCACTCCTTAACTCACTGTCTTTACAGCTTAAGAAAACCATGTACCTCTTTTTCTCAATTGATTTTATCTTTGCAGTGATGATGTCCCCTTCATTCAGACTTTCAGTCAAATCATTATTATCCCTCCGTACATCACTATAATCTTCCTTGTTGAGCATACCGGTGAGCCCCGAATCGAGAGAGCATATCGCCTTTTGAGGTTGAACCCTACGAACAGTGGCCTGGACGATTTTACCCTCGCACAGCGTATCCTCACTTTCCCCACATATCATATAAAAGGCTTGGTCGTCATTCGGTTCCACATACGGTCTCCGCCAGTCTTGAAAACCTTGAATCAACTCCGATCTCATATCATTCAGAGTCACCTTCTTGTTCTCCTGTTTCTTGGATCTTGCATAGTTATCCACCTTCAGACTCCTCAACTGATTAGGGTGTTCTCTCACATGCTCGATTGCCATTTCCAGCATATCCTCATCATCGTTTCCATCATCTCCTCCTGAATGTTTTCTGAACACCTCTTTAGCCAATTCCTGCGCAAGACCATACGATTCCGGGTGGATTCTGGTGTCATCCAACAAATCAATGAACTGGCTGCTGCTGGCGGCGTTTCCACTCCGCCGAACACGTAAAAACCCAACAGCATTTACAAACACCTTCTTGTCCAGACCGTGGTTCAACAGGTCCTTTCTCGTGTATATCGACCCAGCCCTCACTAATGACCGCTGTAAAGAAGCGGCTTTACGGGGTCCCAGCCCAGAAATGAACTGCAAAGGACCAAAAAGCCATTCGTGACTTATGGCTAAGTTGATGTCAAGGCCCACTTGGTTGGTGGCATCCACCATGATCTGTTCAACCATCCCGTATTTCTCATCAGGAGTTAGAAAGCTTTCTAAAGGACTCAGTTTCCAGGATAATATCTCCTTTGCAGGCCCACACAGGGTTGCAACCATTGCTAATGGGTTTTGAAGGTATCGTCCTAGGCCCACCGCTCGCCTTACAATTCCTGAAATTTCATAAAAAATATATATTAGATTTCAAGTAAAAATACTTTGGCATCAAATATATTTAATTACCCGGTTGCGGTTGAAGCTGTTCGGATGATATGCGAGAATTTTCATACAGGTGTGGGAGAGACTCGTCGCCATATACAACACCACCTTCCATGTCATGTCCAAGATCTCTAGGGTTTTCTTCTACCATCTTGAAAATGATCTGATCATATCATAAAATAAAAAAAATAAAAAAAAAAAACAATGCAATTAATATCAATATGATATGATTTTATATGTGAAACGAAAGCGACAATGTGTTTACCTCAAAAATATTATCTTTTAAGCTTCTGCAAGACAAATTGACAGCTCCAAGAACAACAACATAAGGTTGGTGGTCTGTCATGAACTTAACAAGACGTTGTTGATCGTTCTTTTTACGTTGCTGGTCATTAGCATTTTGACCACGGATGCTGATGGAAGCAGCATACAGCACATCAACAACTTCTCCATATGAATCCAACATCACAAATGTTGTTGCAGGTTTCCCTGGGCCCCAGCAGCACGCCATAACCCTTGGTGCACCATCATAATCATCTGAATTAACATCGTGTTCTTTTTTCTGATAAGGTGCCACAGACACTTTATCCCATAATAACCTTCCGTATTCCATGAGTAACCAGTTTTTTGCTCTGCTTGCCAAAATGCCTCTTGCTTCTTTTCCCATTGAAGGTAAAAGCAAACTATCAAACGCATCTTTTATGATCAGTTTCCTTTGTTCGTTCCATAACTGGGCAGACTTACTCACGCCATCACTAAGGTAGTAGTCATGAGCATCACTGATCAACTTATCGTGAACAGATGCTGGAAGCTTTACAGATACTTGTACAAGCTTCTCCTCTTCTGCTTTTTGAATCAGAAGCCACTGTGCATCATTAAATCTTGTCAAAGGTTTGTCCTTCAACCACTTTATCCCTGCAAATTCATGATCAGAATCTATGGCCTTGTTGCCATCAGATGTGGGACTAGTGGACACCACTGCATTGTCCATGAAGATGCTGCGCACATGTTTCCTCACACATGGCTCACAACTAATTTCAATTGCAGCCTATAAAAAACAAGATAACTTGGTCATTACATAATGAAGTACCATAGCTTTAAAAAAAAAAAAGAGGAAAAAATACAATAATACCATATGCCTAGCGCCTCTGAGAACAGCCTGAGGATTTTCAAACATTGCACAAGTAAACCTTGATGCCACCTCTTCTGGTGTTTCCTTTGCATCTTCCAACTCTTCCATCCTCTGTATAAGAAAGCATTATAGTTAAGTTAACTGTGGTTCATTTTGTGAAAAGTGGGATGTCAAATTGTGGAGCTTAGCCAACTTACTGACCATTTGTTCAAGAGAAATCAATAATCCAAATTCCTCAGAGCTGTAGCCAAACTTGGTTGCAACCTCCCATAGTCCAGCTTTGCTACAAACACTATACTGTGATTTCCTCTTTGGTCTTTTGAACTGTCCTTCATCCATATTAGTATCACCAGGTGGGAAATGTAGGTTAAATTTTGAGTCCACGTCATCAATTTCCCTTTCTGACTCAGCAACTTTGAGGGACTTGGTGATTGAATCAAACAGTTTCTGGTTCAAATGAAGACGTGCCTCGTCATACACGCTTCGTTCTTCTTCAAACCGCTTGTTGTAGTATGACTGTAACGCGCTTTTTCGTTTTTGAAGCAGCAACCATTTTCTGTCTAGCTCCAAGATAGCCCAAAGAATCTTGTGCCACCTCAGCGTGGGTTTTTTCTCAGATTTGTTTTCACTTTCCTTGTCATCTTGTGGCTCTGGATCCTTAAAAAGGCTCATGCACTCCTCTTTCCTATACATAGCAATAAATGGTACCTGATAATAAAGATGTTACAGCTTACATGGATCCCAAGAAGATTTGGTCCTTTTAAAATAGGGATCAGATTGAACACTTACATCTAATTTCTGGACATGCATAAATTCTAAAAACCGCATGATGTCATCCTTAACTATTGCCAGGTCATGCCCTTCTTCGGTTGCTATATCGCCTCCTCTGCCAAACAATACCACACCCGTTTGAAGTTGATGAAGAATCCAGGTACTCTCCTCTTCTATACTCATTTCATCTGTTGGTGGAGGACCTGTGCTTTCCTCAGATATCTACAAAGACAAAACTTGTACAACAATCAATACATAATAGATGGATGAAATAGTTAGTAAGTAAATGTTAATATTGTGACCTGCATTCTTTCTGGAATATCTATCTCACGAATGTGCTCATCTTTTTCAGTTTTGTATTTATTGGAAAGAATGGTGGGTTCAAATTCATCTTCAAGCCTCCTTTCCTTCCCTTCACCACTATCATCATATCTACTGATTCTTTCTAGTCCTAACTTGCGTTGCCTCAACAGCTCATCCACATCGCCAAATATATCATGAGCTTCCTGTATTGCACTAGAGGAAACCCCTGGGGCCTGTCTTGACTTTTTCTTGTTGACCTTCCTTCTCCTTGTTGGTTCACCATGTTCATCAACCTCCTCCTCATCAACAATGAAGTCAGCCATTTCATCTTCTTCCTCACCGATGTCACCATCCTCTTCCTCTTCGGGTTGATCCTCTTCAGCAATGTCCTCAAGGGGTGGACCTGAAAGTTATGGGCAAAATGCTAATCATGATTATACATGATAATGATTACTAAAATGTGTTTTAAGAAAGTCAAGAAAATACCCTCATCATCCCCGAATAAACTATGCTCGATTTTCTGCTCTGCACTTCGCCCACTCTTTCCACTTCTATTATAATCATCCTCATCAGAAAATCCTGATTGCCCTTCATCAGCATCAGACCGTGCTTTCTTTAATCGCTTAAACTTTTTACTCTCCTGACAGATTCACATGGAAAGTTTTTAAGAAGCAAATAGAATGAAAGATAATTGCTGAAGAACCATCTGAATGTAGAGCAAGAGACTCACGGCTTTTGGTCGTCGAAATCCAGTGATGTTGTTATCTTGAAGAAGCTCATAGTCGTCTTCATCAAGAACATAGTTCTTCTCCGATTCCCTTAAGATTTGTGCAGCATAAATTAGAAAGGCAGCCGTGCATTCACAACAAAAGGTAAGCTTGTCAATCTGATTTTACCTTTTCTTTCTTTTCTTCTTCTTTTGTCTCTCATCATCACTATCCGCCCTATCCTCTTCCTCAGCATCCTGTTCATCTTCATCAATATCATCCACTATGAAACCGTCTTTCTCATACTCATCTTCTCCTTCCTCTAATTAAGGTCATAAGCAAAAGCACGTTAGAAGATGAATCATAAACTCAAAAACGACAGAATGAATTGATTAGCATTAAGTGTAAAGGATGCAGAAGTTTCAATTGTCCGCAATTAAGTGGGCAACAAATTTCAGAAACACATAGGCCATATAATGATTTTTTGCAATTGGGGGAAAGCACAGGGACATCAAAGAAACCCTAAAGAACCTTTCGAGAGAGCAATAGCATTCCCAACATTTATTATTGATACAGTTATCCAAATTTTAGAAAATTCATACCATCTTCCTCGTCATCCTCTTCGTCGCGATCTTCAGGATCGACTGCGTCCCCATCAGGCTCTTCCCTCTCGTCCTCTTCAACTTCAATCTCATCTATACGTGCGTAGAATTA
The DNA here is from genome assembly GCF_052625555.1 of Lactuca saligna. Taxonomy (NCBI): domain Eukaryota; kingdom Viridiplantae; phylum Streptophyta; class Magnoliopsida; order Asterales; family Asteraceae; genus Lactuca; species Lactuca saligna. The sequence continues at coordinate 79,768,620 of NC_136424.1, read as the reverse complement.
ACCAGCGGGCAAAAAAACAAAAACCTAGTAAATAAACGCATAAATCAAAGACAGTGTTTGTTAATTGAAAACTTCGGGTAGGTAAAAACACCTTCTTCGTCTGATAATACAGTTTTCCCAGCCATTATATAATGATTAATAAAACCAGGAAGGATGCAAGCAAAAACCCTAAGAATCCACAGTCAGAATGTTGGCTTTCGACGAAACCCTAAGCACAAAGACGCTAAATAAACAAATATCAGTGAATCGGAGTCTCCGCAGCTTCGTTGTGCATAGACGAACGATGAAACGAAGCGGGTAGAAATTATTGTGAATCGAAATGGCCTTATATATCATATAATACGCTTGATGTCGGTAAATTTTGACAAATTGTTTGACGGTTTTTATTTTTATTTTTTACTTTTACATTTACTTTTACTTTTATTTGCAACTTACCCTAATTTTCGCGCATATGTATGCTATTTGGAATATAAATTGCATAACTCGACACCATTGTGATCCTCTCACTAGCTTACATCATTAAAGAGGTGAGAGACGTGGAATGTTCGAGTACTTACATTCAGCGGTGGAACCTTTTGGGAACCAGGAGGGGTCATGGTCTCCCCGGTTTTTTGTCTACTATTTATCATATGCTTAGCCAAAATGTATATGTTCGGATGTGTGCCAAAAAAGAAGACGATGATGGTGAAAATGAAAAAGAACGCAAACATTAAATAAAAAGAATATAAAAAGTATTTGTCGAAGTATTCTAAATCAAAACAAACCCGTAGAATTTGGTAATCCAAATCAAATCCTAACAAATCCTAATCACCATTAGAGTGTGATCAGACTCTATCATATCATCAAGATATTAACATATTTAGTTCATTTAATCTAAAAATACAAAAATAATAATCATAAAATATCTCAAAGCTTTTATAAAAACCTCAAAAGAGTTGAGAAAACAAATCTCGAAGAAGAAGAAAATATAAGGTAAAAAAAAGGTCACATGGGTCCCTGCCGGAAACTGCCGTTATCCATCGTTTTAGGTTATGTTTGACACGCCACAGCTAGCTTATTTTTTGAGCTTTTTTATGTTGTCGTGTTTGGTAAGTCAAAAAGTAGCTTATAAGCTAGCTTTTTGAAAAGCTACTTAGACTAACTTTTTAGAAGTTTTTTTAAAATTTTCAACTGCACCTTGTAATTAATTATAGAAACACGTACTCTTACATGTCCTTTTATGTAGTTTTATATATTTCAGCTAGTTTTACCAAACGTTATTTTTTATCAGCTAGCTTTTTATTTAACAGCTATTTTTTCAGCTAGTACGTCAAACATAGTCTTAGGAGTAATGTCGACCATGGTTGAACGTCGTCTACAAGTATATGTTGGCCTTACTCTCTCACAACCTTCGCCTTTCTCTCTCTCTATTTCCATGCTCGCCGTTCTACATGTATATTGTTATTGTTTTGAAGTGAGAAAGTGTGTTTTTTACTGTATTTTTTTTACCCAAAAGTCGAAAGTCCAAACTCTTATTCTCTACATCAATAAATGTATGTGTTGTCAAAACTTTAAAGGACGGATGATGCTTTGCTGTCAAATTTTCCCTTCTCGTTATATTTTATGTTTTTTTAGGAGAATTTATTTGTTAATTCTTTTTTTCCTTAGAAATATGATTTCATTATTTGATAATTATATGTCCTTAATTTATGATTTCATTTTTCCAAATGAAAAGTATGAATATATATTATTTGCAACCTTTCTTTCTAACCGGATTTATATAGTGTTAATAAGTCTTTCCGATAATGACTTAAATGGAACACATTTTTATTTGGTTCCATTTTCGGCCCTTCTAGGTTTTATGTTTGTGTTCCACCTCTGCCTAGATTTCGTCTCTTCTTCTCCGTACTTATTTATAGGCTTTTCATGACCAAAACATGGCTTAATGCGTTAATGTTGTGAAAGATGAATATATAGCTCTTGTTGCTAACAAGGCTTGGATGTTTGTACTTAGGTCTTTAGGGTTACAACTAGCTTTATTAGGCGGTTTAAAAATAAATTTAGCACAAATGACACTTTTTTGCGGTATAAAGTTTGTCTCGTTGTAGCGAGCAAAGTCAAAAACCCGAAATTGGCTGCAATGAAGCCTTAAATCGCGTGGTCAAACTTGCCATGATACACACGGTATGCAGCTTTGTGGTATAAAGATTGTCTCGTTTCCATGGACAAAGTTAAAAAGCAGTGTATATGTAATAACCCCCTGATTTCAAGGACCTGAATTGGCTCAATCATGTGTGTTTATTACACATATATCTTTACAACCTTGACAAGCTCCACGAACTTGGTTTCATAGATTTTTCCATGTGTATCTCTCGTACTTGGTTTGGTCATTGAAATTGTGACACATCTATATCCATTTATAGCCAAGGGTCTTATCCAAAAATACTTCTTTACGTAGATGATATAATCTTGGTCGGCTCCTCATCTAATATTGTGTCTCACATTATTTCCAACTTAAGCAACAAGTTCAATTTGGGTGATATGCATTAATTTCTCGAAATTCTTGCCACTCCAGATGTTATAGGCTTGTTTTTATCCAAATAAAAATATGTTTATGAAATACTTGATCAAGCCGGTATGCTTCAATGTAAGCCTGCCAGTACTCTTGCAGATCTTGCCTCGAAACTTGACGGTTTTGTGTAACCTTCTGATTTTCAACCCAAAAGTTTCATTTTTATTTATTCAAAATATTCATTTACATCATATTATTTATTACATTATGAGGAAACATGATTGTGAATGTGCGTATGTACAGTCTAACATTACCCTTCTTATGAACCAATGAAGTTTCTGAAAAAACATTTATAAACAACTAGACAATCTTTAGGCTTAGTGAATTCCCCGATATACTATATACCACAATACTTATACATACATACAAATAATATATGTATTTTAGACTTACGACCTACACGTCATTGTCTTTAACACGAGTCTATGTGTACTTATGGCCAACATGTCATTTCGTTAACATGTATCGATGTGTACTTATGGTCTACATGTCATTTCGTTAGCTCGTGGTCCTATAGGCTCCCAATCTCTTTGTCGTTCTGCCATCATCCCCTAACTAAACCGTACTAACTTATAAGCATATAAACAATCACGCACATAGATACTACATATTCAAATCTACAGGCGCATAAAAAACTATATTACAGGCTATACATTGCTAGTTTCTATATGTGACATCCCCAAAATCACGGCCAGAAAAGACCGGTTTGTTTATGCTTTGTTTAAAAATCAGAGTAACATTTTAAATAAAAGTGTTGCGGAATTTGTCCCAAAACAATAATATGATAAAGATTTATCAAAAGCATTTCCATAGAAATGTATTTCATTAAAAGACTCGGGATGTCATGTTCGTACAGATCAAAAGCATAAACAGTACAATACAAGCCTTACTACATTATTTCATATCTACAGGCCTATATCCGTAATCCCTCGTCCAAACATCATATATATGCTCAAGCGCCACTACCTGTAATACATAAAACTGAGTGGGTCAGGCTTGGGAGCCTGGTGAGCACATAGGGTTTTCAACCCACAATAAATAGTTTATTAATTTCATCAATCAACAATAACCCGATTACCCGTTCCCGTTATCCTCACTTTACGTCCCTAAACACCTATCATAAGGGACCTAGCCTAAGGATCATCATCGGGACGGACACTGCTACTAAGGGGATTCCTCCGCAATAAATGTCCTAATAGGCAACCATGTGGGGGATGGAGTACATCTGGTGAGCACACAGTTCAAATAAACACCTACAGGTTGCGAGCCTGCTAGTGTTCCACTGGACTGTCTAGAATAGTCCGTGGTCGTCATCTATACTCCGCTAGATGACTGGATCATCAATAACATCTATAACGAGGTCTCTCATTATTTTATTTTGTCACACAGCAACTATTACATCTACCCATGTTTTACCCAACACATTTTGTAGATATAAAATACATATACAGTTTAAATCTTTGAAAACATGTATAAAACGTTCATCCAGCATAGATAGCAAGTATTCAGATAATATGCACAAATAGCACGTAATTTATATTAAATACTTCATATCTATGTGTAAGTTGAAAGTAAATATGCACTCACCTGAAAAGGTGGTGATTCCAAACTCAGACAGCGCTTCGCTTCTTAAAAAGAATTTTCTTCGACGAAACCTAGTATTATTACCACTAGAGTTTAGTTTATTATTCGTCGAGACTAATTAATAGTCTAGCTATTATTATTATTATATAAGCGTCAAAAAAATACTTATATAACCCATAATAATAGTCCAAGTATTTATTATAAGTTCCTAATAACGTTACTATAATTAAATAAAAGCTATATTAAAAATAGCGTAGGCGTAGCTCACTTACAGCGGGTTTTATAGAAAACCGGGCTTTGCTTGGAGCAGCGTTCCCGAGACGAAAAGCTCTTCTTCTCGGAGCCTTCGAGCACTCCGGGGCTTCCGCCTTGTGCTAGGGAGGTTCCCTAGGCTTTTCGGGGGATTTCGGGGCTATAGAGAGGTTCTAGAGAGAGAGAGAGAGAGAGAGTAAAGAGAAGAAAGAATAGGAAAGGTGTGAAGAAAATAAGGGTGGGAGAGGTGGTATTTATAGGGTGAAATGTTGCTGAACTTGGTGCCACATGTCACCATCTGGTGGCAAGCCTTGGGGAGAAAGCAATGGCCAAGATTGTGCCACATCACCCATTTTCGCACAGCACACTTCCGACTTCTAAAATCCATAACTTTCACATACGACCTCCGTTTTTGACGTTCTTTATATCCACGCGTAGGTAATAATAAGATCTACAACTTTCATTTTGACACCGTCAGCTAATTCTCGACCGATCTTAAATTTAACAGTACAAGGAGATTATACTGTTAAACGTCTGCGTAAAATTAATAACTTCTACATACGGACTCTGTTTTTGTCTGTCTTTTTACCGTTGATTTCCTATTAATTAGATCTTCAACTCTCATTTACGTTGCGTAAGCCAAAAACCGCTCGAACTAAAATTCGAGTTTCAGGCCGTGCACTGCTAAGCCGAATCTTAGAAAAATCATAACTTCTTCATACGAAGTCAGATTTGGGCGTTCTTTTTATCGATGTTCTTAGTTTAACATATTCTACGACTTTTGTTTAGATTGATAAGGCTAAAAAGTCTTCTATCGTAAATTCACTATTTACGTCTCCCGGTGCCGTGCCGGTTTTGCCGTAAAACTTCGGCGGGCCATAACTTCTTCGTTATAGCTCGGATTTCGGCATTCTTTATATGTACGGAAACTTTGAGACGTATTCTACAACTTTATGTAGAGATATCGGGATTATCTCACACTTTAATTTTGACGCTCATTTTTATTCTTTATTAATTATACATTTATAATTAAATAATAAACACATAAACACACATAATTCACATAATACTCAAATATTTTATATTTATTACTTCAAAAAGAGTTACAATAGTTGACCTAGACTATTACATTGATAAAAATGCTTAGCCCTGAAAACCCGGGCGTTACAATTCTCTCCCCCTTAGGATGATTCCGTCCCGGAATCATGCATCAGCAAACAGATGTGGATAGCGACTCATCATGTCATCCTCTGTTTCCCAAGTGAGATTCGGCCCATTCGAATGTTTCCATCGGACTAGCACCAAGTTGACCATCTTGCGTCGTAACTTCTTAGTCTTACGGTCAATAATTGCCTCAGGCTCTTCGACCAGCCTTTTATTCTCATCCATCCTTAATTCCGAGATTGGAATTATGTCGAGAACATCTCCCATGAATTTCCTCAAATAACACACATGGAAGGTGTTATGAATACCATTGAGTTCTTCGGGCAATTCCAGCTTGTAAGCTTGGTTCCCAATCTTCTGAAGAACTTTGAACGGTCCAATAAACCTTGGACTCAACTTTCCTCGTTTCCCAAATCGTATAAGTCCCTTCCACGGTGAGACTTTAAGTAAAACGGAATCCCCAACTTCGAAGGTTATCGGTCGTCTTTTCTTGTCAGCATAGCTCTTTTGACGATCCTGAGCTGCTAACATTCTTTTCCGAATCACCTTCAATTTCTCAGCAGTCTCATGGACTATCTCGGGGCCCATAAACTGCTTCTCTCCGGCTTCAAGCCAACAAGACGGCGTACGACATTTCTGTCCATACAAGGCTTGATAAGGTGCCATCTTGATGCTCGAGTGAAAACTATTGTTGTAGGAAAATTCTACTAGAGGTAAGTGTTCGTCCCAATTCCCTTGGAATTCGAGGGTACATGCTCTCAGCATATCTTCCAACGTCTGAATCGTTCTTTCGCTCTGACCATCAGTTTGCGGATGGTAAGCAGTACTCAAACACAACTTTGTACCCAACTCCTCTTGTAGACTCCTCCAAAACCTCGACGTGAAACGACTATCACGATCTGATACAATCGTAAGAGGGACACCGTGAAGCCTTACAATTTCCTTCACGTAAGCATTTGCGAGCTTATCCATAGACCACTTCTCGTTGGCTGCTATGAAGTGTGCACTCTTGGTGAAACGATCCACGACTACCCAAATCATGTCGTGTCCGTTCTTCGTTCTGGGCAGTTTAGTCACAAAATCCATGGTGATGTCTTCCCATTTACCCATGGGTACAGGTAAAGGTTCTAAACTCCCATACGGTTTCTGATGTTGTGCCTTAACCCTCGCGCATGTTACACACTCAGCCACATACTTCGCAACATCGAGCTTCATCGTCGGCCACCAGTAGTAGGGCTTTAGGTCCCTATACATTTTAGTGCTACCGGGATGAATCAAGTACATGGTCTTGTGTGCTTCTTCCATTAGAAGATCTCTTATTCCTCCCGTCTTAGGTACCCAAATTCGATCTTGGAATACCTTCAGTCCTCGACTGTTCGTACTAACACTAACGTTTTTCCCAAACGTTCTTCCTTTCGGTCATTCTTTTCTAAGGCTTCTTCTTGAGCTTTCCTGATACTTTCCACAATCGTCGAGACGACTTTAATTCTTAACGCTCTTGGCCTTTTTTCTTTCAAGATTGACTTTCCGACTGAGAGCATCAGCAACAATATTTGCTTTACCTGGGTGGTAAAGTATCTCACAGTCGTAGTCCTTAAGAAGTTCTAGCCAGCGTCGTTGCCTCATGTTCAACTCCTTCTGATTAAAGAGATACTGGAGACTCTTATGATCAGTGAAGAGCTTGCACTTCGTGCCGTAGAGGTAATGCCTCCATATCTTTAAGGCGAATACTACCGCTGCCAACTCCAGATCATGAGTGGGGTAGTTCTTTTCGTGCTCTTTCAATTGTCGAGATGCGTATGCTATCACCTTTTCTCTTTGGGTCAGAACACAACCTAACCCGACTCCAAATGCATCACTATAAACTGCGAAATCTTCGACTCCATCGGGTAGAGAAAGTATCGGTGCTTCACATAACTTCTTCTTTAGCTTCTCGAACGCCTCATCGTGTTTCTCACTCGATGTATACGTAGCTCCTTTATGGGTCAAAGCTGTTAATGGAGCAGCTATCGAAGAAAAGCCTTGGATAAATCGTCGGTAATATCCGGCTAATCCTAGAAAGCTTCGAATCTCCGTGGGATTCTTCGGACGTTCCCACTTCATTACAGCCTCGATCTTGGCGGGGTCAACCATTATTCCTTCCTGGTTAACAACATGACCCAAGAATTGGACTTCCCGTATCCAAAAGTCGCATTTGGAGAACTTTGCAAAAAGCTTCTCCTTCTTTAACACCTCCAACACTTCTCGTAGATGCTTGCCATGCTCCTCCTGGCTTTTCGAGTAAATGAGAATGTCGTCGATGAACACTATCACAGATTTATCGAGGAATGGTTTACAAACCCTATTCATCAAATCCATGAATGCTGCGGGAGCATTGGTTAGTCCGAATGACATAACCAAGAACTCGTAGTGTCCATATCTTGTTCTGAATGCAGTCTTCTCAATATCCTGCTCTCTCACCTTCAGCTGATGATATCCTGACCTAAGATCGATCTTTGAGAAGTAGCTCGAACCTTGCAGTTGATCGAATAGATCATCAATCCTTGGCAATGGATACTTGTTCTTCACCGTTGCCTTATTCAGCTCTCGGTAGTCTATGCACATCCTCATGCTTCCGTCCTTCTTCTTCACGAATAACACCGGAGCTCCCCAGGGTGATGAACTAGGTCGAATGAAACCGTTGTCCAACAGCTCCTGAAGTTGCGTCATGAGCTCCTTCATCTCCGTCGGTGCTAATCGGTAAGGTGCCTTTGCTATCGGTGTTGTTCCTGGTAATAAGTCTATACGAAACTCTACTTGCCTATCAGGTGGTAATCCGGGAAGATCTTCGGGAAAGACTTCCGGATAATCGCACACAACCGGTATATTCTGCACCTCTTTCTTTTCCTTCTTAGCATCGATTACGAATGCCAAGTATGATGCACATCCTTTGGACAAACATTTCCTGGCTTTCATCAGGGAGATGATTCCAGAATTTACTCTGCGTTTGTCCCCGTACACCATAAATGATTCCTTTCCGGGTGGGTTTATCCTAACTATCTTCTTTCGGCATAATATCTCGGCATCGTTGGCGCTAAGCCAATCCTTACCCAAAACGATGTCGAAACCATTTAACTCTATGGGTAATAGTTCCTCATGGAATTCGTTTCCGTTTAGGTCAATGACGATGTTCCTAATACGATTACTAACAGGTACGAATTTGCCACTGACAACTTCTACAATCAGGGCATTATCTAGTTTTTCTACAGGTAATGCTAATTTCGCACTAAATTTATGCGACACAAAGGAGTAATTGGCTCCGGAATCAAATAGTATATTTGCAGGCAAACCATTTACAAGAAAGGTACCTGAAGCGACGTCTGCTGCCTCCTTCGCAGCCTCGAGCGTCATCTGAAAGGCTCTCGCCTTTGGCTTTGGTGGTATGTTGGGCCTTCCCGCATCTTTCTTCCTTGGGCAATCCTTAGCAATATGCCCTTCTTCACGACACTCGTAGCACACCTTCTTGTTGGTGGTGCACTCATTGGCATAGTGCCCTGTTTTCCCACACTTGTAGCAGGTTACTTCATCGCCACATTTTCCCGAGTGCTTCTTCTTGCACTTCTCGCACCATTTAAATTCGTTTCCTCCCCCGAATTTTTTTGAACCGAACTTGCTCTTCTTTTTGTTGGGTTTAGCAGACCCTTCAAATTTCCTCTTCTCGCCAACCTCGATTTTGCTGGCAGCTCTTCCCTTAATCATGTCCTCCACAGACTTGGCAGCCCAGATAGCTGCCTCCAAAGTAGGTGCCTGACGTACTGGCACCGCGTATTCCCATGGAAGTCCCTTTGCGTACTTATCAATTTTCGTCAGCTCATCCGGAACAAGACGCAAGGCAAACTCCATCTTTTCTGTGAAGTTGTTCGTGTATTCATCGATTGACATGCTTCCCTTCTTCAGGGTTAGAAACTGGTTTTCTAACTCTAGCAGGTTTTGAGCCGAGCAGTATTTTCTTTTGAATTGCACCAGAAATTCTGCCCATGTCAGTTGCAGGGGCTTGTTGGGGCTTAAAGTCTTCCCCAAGGTATTCCACCAACGTACAGCGCCTCCTCGAAACTGACGTACTGCAAATGTGGTTTGTAGCTTTCCTCTGCAACCGCACGTCATGAAAGCTAACTCCATCTCCGAGATCCAATCCATGACCCCGGTTGGATCCTCTTTTCCCGTGAAAGTTGATGGCTTGCAAGTTAGAAAATCCTTGTACTTGCATCCATTCCTCTCGACTTCGTCACCTTGGTTGTTTTGTTGAACTATTGGTGGGTTGGCTTGACCAACGGTTCCACTGTAGTCTCCTTCCTCAGTCTGCCCTTCGTTCAACTCGGGCTGTTCGATTTGAATAGTCGCTTCCTCTCGATTTTGCTGGAGCAAACGCCTGGTTTCCTCCATTTGACGATCCAACATTGCCTGGATCATCGCTTGCACTCCGGCCATCGTTATTTGTCCGGTAGCGGCTTCCACAACTGGTATTTGCTCGATCACGGGGGGTTGGTGTCCGTTTCCATTTGCGTTTACGTTTCCGCTACGGGTCCTTACCATCTTGATCTATACACCGAATAAGGTGAATTCAGATCTTTATTTAGGAGAGACGTTTTAAATCGTCCTTATCACTCCGAAACGTTTACATGCTAGTTCTAATAGCGTAGTCGTACGTTTAGAATCCTAAACACATAAGGTTTCCAGATCCGGTTGGCAACAGACCATAGATCCGAACAAAATAACAACATATCATGCATAAAGCATTTAGCACATAAAAGCATTCTAGGCACAATTCCTAAAATAAACTAGTGCTCACACCTCACAATCATCGCTTAGCATTCTATGTTTAAGTCTAGAAATCCTACAAATTCCTAGTTCGCTTAAACTAATGCTCTGATACCAACTGTGACATCCCCAAAATCACGGCCAGAAAAGACCGGTTTGTTTATGCTTTGTTTAAAAATCAGAGTAACATTTTAAATAAAAGTGTTGCGGAATTTGTCCCAAAACAATAATATGATAAAGATTTATCAAAAGCATTTCCATAGAAATGTATTTCATTAAAAGACTCGGGATGTCATGTTCGTACAGATCAAAAGCATAAACAGTACAATACAAGCCTTACTACATTATTTCATATCTACAGGCCTATATCCGTAATCCCTCGTCCAAACATCATATATATGCTCAAGCGCCACTACCTATAATACATAAAACTGAGTGGGTCAGGCTTGGGAGCCTGGTGAGCACATAGGGTTTTCAACCCACAATAAATAGTTTATTAATTTCATCAATCAACAATAACCCGATTACCCGTTCCCGTTATCCTCACTTTACGTCCCTAAACACCTATCATAAGGGACCTAGCCTAAGGATCATCATCGGGACGGACACTGCTACTAAGGGGATTCCTCCGCAATAAATGTCCTAATAGGCAACCATGTGGGGGATGGAGTACATCTGGTGAGCACACAGTTCAAATAAACACCTACAGGTTGCGAGCCTGCTAGTGTTCCACTGGACTGTCTAGAATAGTCCGTGGTCGTCATCTATACTCCGCTAGATGACTGGATCATCAATAACATCTATAACGAGGTCTCTCATTATTTTATTTTGTCACACAGCAACTATTACATCTACCCATGTTTTACCCAACACATTTTGTAGATATAAAATACATATACAGTTTAAATCTTTGAAAACATGTATAAAACGTTCATCCAGCATAGATAGCAAGTATTCAGATAATATGCACAAATAGCACGTAATTTATATTAAATACTTCATATCTATGTGTAAGTTGAAAGTAAATATGCACTCACCTGAAAAGGTGGTGATTCCAAACTCAGACAGCGCTTCGCTTCTTAAAAAGAATTTTCTTCGACGAAACCTAGTATTATTACCACTAGAGTTTAGTTTATTATTCGTCGAGACTAATTAATAGTCTAGCTATTATTATTATTATATAAGCGTCAAAAAAATACTTATATAACCCATAATAATAGTCCAAGTATTTATTATAAGTTCCTAATAACGTTACTATAATTAAATAAAAGCTATATTAAAAATAGCGTAGGCGTAGCTCACTTACAGCGGGTTTTATAGAAAACCGGGCTTTGCTTGGAGCAGCGTTCCCGAGACGAAAAGCTCTTCTTCTCGGAGCCTTCGAGCACTCCGGGGCTTCCGCCTTGTGCTAGGGAGGTTCCCTAGGCTTTTCGGGGGATTTCGGGGCTATAGAGAGGTTCTAGAGAGAGAGAGAGAGAGAGAGTAAAGAGAAGAAAGAATAGGAAAGGTGTGAAGAAAATAAGGGTGGGAGAGGTGGTATTTATAGGGTGAAATGTTGCTGAACTTGGTGCCACATGTCACCATCTGGTGGCAAGCCTTGGGGAGAAAGCAATGGCCAAGATTGTGCCACATCACCCATTTTCGCACAGCACACTTCCGACTTCTAAAATCCATAACTTTCACATACGACCTCCGTTTTTGACGTTCTTTATATCCACGCGTAGGTAATAATAAGATCTACAACTTTCATTTTGACACCGTCAGCTAATTCTCGACCGATCTTAAATTTAACAGTACAAGGAGATTATACTGTTAAACGTCTGCGTAAAATTAATAACTTCTACATACGGACTCTGTTTTTGTCTGTCTTTTTACCGTTGATTTCCTATTAATTAGATCTTCAACTCTCATTTACGTTGCGTAAGCCAAAAACCGCTCGAACTAAAATTCGAGTTTCAGGCCGTGCACTGCTAAGCCGAATCTTAGAAAAATCATAACTTCTTCATACGAAGTCAGATTTGGGCGTTCTTTTTATCGATGTTCTTAGTTTAACATATTCTAAGACTTTTGTTTAGATTGATAAGGCTAAAAAGTCTTCTATCGTAAATTCACTATTTACGTCTCCCGGTGCCGTGCCGGTTTTGCCGTAAAACTTCGGCGGGCCATAACTTCTTCGTTATAGCTCGGATTTCGGCATTCTTTATATGTACGGAAACTTTGAGACGTATTCTACAACTTTATGTAGAGATATCGGGATTATCTCACACTTTAATTTTGACGCTCATTTTTATTCTTTATTAATTATACATTTATAATTAAATAATAAACACATAAACACACATAATTCACATAATACTCAAATATTTTATATTTATTACTTCAAAAAGAGTTACAATAGTTGACCTAGACTATTACATTGATAAAAATGCTTAGCCCTGAAAACCCGGGCGTTACAATTCTCTCCCCCTTAGGATGATTCCGTCCCGGAATCATGCATCAGCAAACAGATGTGGATAGCGACTCATCATGTCATCCTCTGTTTCCCAAGTGAGATTCGGCCCATTCGAATGTTTCCATCGGACTAGCACCAAGTTGACCATCTTGCGTCGTAACTTCTTAGTCTTACGGTCAATAATTGCCTCAGGCTCTTCGACCAGCCTTTTATTCTCATCCATCCTTAATTCCGAGATTGGAATTATGTCGAGAACATCTCCCATGAATTTCCTCAAATAACACACATGGAAGGTGTTATGAATACCATTGAGTTCTTCGGGCAATTCCAGCTTGTAAGCTTGGTTCCCAATCTTCTGAAGAACTTTGAACGGTCCAATAAACCTTGGACTCAACTTTCCTCGTTTCCCAAATCGTATAAGTCCCTTCCACGGTGAGACTTTAAGTAAAACGGAATCCCCAACTTCGAAGGTTATCGGTCGTCTTTTCTTGTCAGCATAGCTCTTTTGACGATCCTGAGCTGCTAACATTCTTTTCCGAATCACCTTCAATTTCTCAGCAGTCTCATGGACTATCTCGGGGCCCATAAACTGCTTCTCTCCGGCTTCAAGCCAACAAGACGGCGTACGACATTTCTGTCCATACAAGGCTTGATAAGGTGCCATCTTGATGCTCGAGTGAAAACTATTGTTGTAGGAAAATTCTACTAGAGGTAAGTGTTCGTCCCAATTCCCTTGGAATTCGAGGGTACATGCTCTCAGCATATCTTCCAACGTCTGAATCGTTCTTTCGCTCTGACCATCAGTTTGCGGATGGTAAGCAGTACTCAAACACAACTTTGTACCCAACTCCTCTTGTAGACTCCTCCAAAACCTCGACGTGAAACGACTATCACGATCTGATACAATCGTAAGAGGGACACCGTGAAGCCTTACAATTTCCTTCACGTAAGCATTTGCGAGCTTATCCATAGACCACTTCTCGTTGGCTGCTATGAAGTGTGCACTCTTGGTGAAACGATCCACGACTACCCAAATCATGTCGTGTCCGTTCTTCGTTCTGGGCAGTTTAGTCACAAAATCCATGGTGATGTCTTCCCATTTACCCATGGGTACAGGTAAAGGTTCTAAACTCCCATACGGTTTCTGATGTTGTGCCTTAACCCTCGCGCATGTTACACACTCAGCCACATACTTCGCAACATCGAGCTTCATCGTCGGCCACCAGTAGTAGGGCTTTAGGTCCCTATACATTTTAGTGCTACCGGGATGAATCAAGTACATGGTCTTGTGTGCTTCTTCCATTAGAAGATCTCTTATTCCTCCCGTCTTAGGTACCCAAATTCGATCTTGGAATACCTTCAGTCCTCGACTGTTCGTACTAACACTAACGTTTTTCCCAAACGTTCTTCCTTTCGGTCATTCTTTTCTAAGGCTTCTTCTTGAGCTTTCCTGATACTTTCCACAATCGTCGAGACGACTTCAATTCTTAACGCTCTTGGCCTTTTTTCTTTCAAGATTGACTTTCCGACTGAGAGCATCAGCAACAATATTTGCATGTCACGCATTTTAAGGCTAATTCTCCCCAACCATTTTGATATCATGTGTCGGCGTCTCCGTGGTCCGCGTTTTCACCTTCTAGAAGCGTGTATCGCGCACATAGCGTGCATTGTTCGGGGCGCAAATCACTGATATTGCAAAAATCCATAACTTCTTCATACAGACTTTGTTTTCAACATTCTTTATATCCCCGAAAAGCTCTCGACAAGATCTACAAGTTTTCGTTAGACTCCATCAGCTAATTCTTAATTTATTTTTAGCTCTTGTTTTTATATGATTTAATGATTTTGCAAAAATCATAACTCTCTTGTACGAACTCCAATTTTGGTTTTTCTTTTACCAAAATTTTTATCTTAAAGAGTACTAAGATTTTATTTTGGTGACTTTACCCAAAAGTCAATCATTCTCTTCATACCTTTTGATGTTAATAATTTTAAATTACGCGATTGATTTTTATATCTTATAAAGTTCATATCTCCTTCATATGAACTCGAATTTCTACGAAATTTATATTTTTGGGATCACATTGACTTATACTTTCAAAATTATATATATATATATATATATATATATATATATATATATATATATATATACTAGTTTATAACCCGTGAGAAACACGGTTAAAAAATTAATTAAATTTTCATATTAAAAAATTATAATTATTAATTAATTATTTTAAATAAATTATTACTTAAGAGATATTTTTTTGTTATATAAAATTATAATTGTTGATTTAAATAAGTACTTGAAGTTATATCACCTTATAATTTGTATTAATTTTATTTTATTTTTCAATCTAATGTTATGAATTTAATATAATTAGAGTGAAAATTTTGAAATTTAAAATTTAAAATAGATAAGCAATTATTAATTAGTGTAGTTATAGTGGAAATTTAAAGTTTGAAATTTAAATTGGATAATTAATAGGTTGACAAATGACATAATTTGTGATATATAACATTAATGAAGAGCTCTAATTATATGACATTTGTCAATAGGAGATTAAACATATTCTTTTATTAGAATGTGTATATATATATATATATATATATATATATATATATATATATATATATATTTGTGTGTGTGTTTTGGTGCACTCATTTTTACGATTTACGGACAGTTCGGTTTATAAAGATTTTGTTCCCTGTGGAACGGTAAAAATTGGGTGTTACAACTCTCCCACATTTATAAAGATTTTGTTCCCAAAATTCTAATACTAACGCACCTTAGGATAATGTTTATACATTAACCTTCTAGATTTCACGAGATTAATCTAAGATCTAACAGTCATTGATGCATCAAATTTGTCTTCCTACATTCATTTAACCATAGAACATTATTTTCTACCTTAGATGTACTTGCGAAATCTTTCGAAACCATAAATTCGTCGGTTTCGGCTATACTCTATGACAAATGACCTTCTTTAAACGATAGATGTCAATTGGTTTCTTTGGCTAGGAATACAATCGACTAGATTTGAGACGATTAATTAAGGAAATTTATCTACGAAGTCCTAACAAAATCCATTTTTCGGGAAAATGCCTCTAAAAGTCTTAAGTTATATCTTTAAATTATGCACGGACCTACTTTACAAACAATTTCTTTACCTAGTTTAGGAGTTCCATCATCCTGAAATTTAACCAAATATACCACAACGAGTTTACTGACTTGAAAACTAGGGAACCAATATTCTAGTATTGGCGACGGACTCAAAATACGACTTTCTTATCTTCTATTAGGATGGACACTAGGTTACCAATTAGTTCAGGCTGCATGACAAGTACAATAGGCTCTTTTACATTTTCTTGCCATGGACGTTTTCGTAAAGGCTACATTGTGACAAACTGGAAAATATGTCATTGACTGCTGTTAGCATTTAACGATAAAACACGAAAATGTAATAAGGACAATATTGTAACCATCTAATATATTTTAATATATTCAAATTTTCGTTCTTAATTACGTCGACCTTTAGGATAAAAATAAGTGCACTAAAAGTCGCATCACTTTAAGAGCATGTTAACATTTTTAGATAATATAAACTACAATGATCTCGGAGATATAAATTTCGAAAAGATCTGACTCAATATGGGTGAGATATGACTTTTGTGGTAAATGAATATCTACCATACGTAAGAATCCACAACGACGAAAACTACAACGAGAATGGTTGACTTTTGGAAAAACTCACCAAAATGACACTCGTAGTACTACTCCAAGTAGGAACTATGAGACAAAGAATGCCTAAAACATAAATCGTATGAAAGAGTTATGATTTTTATAAAATCAAAATGGTAATAAAAACCAGTCAAAAAACGAAAGTCAAAACTAGCCAAACTGCCGAAGGGAAAGTTGTACAGTACATTAAGAACTAGACGGATATATAAGATTCGTTGAAAATGGAGTTTGTATGCAAGAGTTACGAAATTTCAACGTTTGATTTTTACTGTCGCGTATGCCCGTGCGCAGTGCGCCACGTGCAAGTCTAACACTCGATCTGACCTCGATACGGGGGTGATGTGGCATAAGGAGAGGATGGCATGTGGCATCCCCTTGTGGCTCATGCGTAAAGGTGTGATGCACACACCAAAACTGGCTATACATACCAGGCTTCGACAGTCTCACTTCCACACCACTTAAACTATCTCGCTCGCTCTCTCTCTCTATCACTATCTTTTTTTCTTTCTCTTTCTCTCTCTCTCTATCTCTCTCTCTCTCTCTCTCTCATTCTCTCGATCTGTGTGTCATTGCCCCCGAGTGCCCTCTTAAAGTTCGGACATTTGGTTTCCACCCTACAACAATGGTATCATAACTCACAGGTGAGTTCACGACCCCATTTTCCAAACCTTTTCGGGGGAAATACATGTTAAAATGCAACTATTATATAGTTATTACTAATTATAGTTATATAATTATGTTCATAACATTAGGATAATATTATGCATTTATGCCCGATAGACACTCTGTCTAACCTTTAAATTTAATATTATGCCTAGTTATTATATTGATTAACAATGATAGAAAATATCATATCTAGTTGTTACGTTGGCCAATTGTCAGGTTACGCAGATACTCTAGTCTTTATTATAACCACCTTTAGATAAGCTTAGTACCTGATGGTTACACTGCCCAAATACTCGGCTACGCAAAGCACACTAATAATATATATATATATATATATATATATACATGTGTGTGTATGTATGTATGAGACGAATAATATATATATATATATATATATATATATATATATATATATATATATATAATGACTAAATCGTATAAATACAATAAGGAACAACACGACGAGCGACAATGGGAGGCCCCCACAACAAGAGTTAGATGAGACACGTTAACATGCTGAAAGATTTCTAGCTAACCCACAACCTATAATTGTTAAATCATAAGTGAGCAGGAGAGATATGTATAGATATATACGAGATTGACACTCACACATGTGGTTGCTAGCTACAGCCCAACGACAATTCGAAGCAAGCATAACTTTCTAAACACAATTGTGGCGTCTGATGAAGTGTCATGGTTTTTCGGGGAACACTCCACGGTCCTAGCTTGATTATAGGAACTCATCGTAACCTTGTTAATCTAAAACTAATTATGTTAAACTACTACTAGGAAACAACCCAAGAAAATAGTGATAGTACACACAAACTCGAGGAAGTAAGTTTAGGATACATAAGTTAACTAAAATAACCACACAACATTTTATAACAATAAAACATGTGGACCAACCAACATTATGTTGACCTTTCAAAAACCGCATGTATTATGAGGAGAATGAACCGGGATGAATATGGAGGTGACCCCGGTGATGCAACTTGAAGTTTATGTGCTTTGCTATTGTATTTTGCTTTTGTGACCTATTTACACCTCGAACAACTTTGTAATACATTTTATTTAATGACTAAATAACAACATTGTTTAATATATAAGTGTATGTATATGGCTTGATGTAACACTTGAATTGGGTATGTTTCCTTTTAGCCTGTAATTTACAATTTTGTATTATTGGTCCTTGAAGTTAGTATGCGGGGCGTACCACATGGTACACTTAGCGTACTAGCTGAAAAGCTAGTACGCGGGGGTACCACATGGTACGCTTAGCGTACTAAGGAGGGAGTTTGATCGTGGAGTCAAAGCCTCGTACGATGGACGTAAGAGGTTGACGCACGTCGTACGAGGTGGTTAAGAAAATCGTAATTTTAGGGTGTTGAACCCTATATAAGGTCCTTAAATCCCAATGGATGGCCTCTTTACCAGCCTCCATTGTCCTAAAACTCTTATCTCCGAAGTGTTATATGCCAAAGTGGTCCAGCCCTTTGGTGTTTTATGTTTGGCCCTTTTTTGTACATAGCGGTTGAAAAATATTGTTTAAACGCTAATATAATAATAATAATAATGCTAAGACTAATAATTAGTCACGGTAAATATTAGATTAAAACCTAGTGGTAGTAATATTAGGTTTCGTCGAAGGAAATTATATTGTTAAGAAGCGAAGCGCTGTATGAGTTTGGAATCATCACTTTAACAAGTGAGTGCATAATTACTTTCATCTTACACATATATATTAAGTATTTAATATAAATTACATGCTATGAGTGCATATTATTTGTGTTCCTGATATCTATGTTGAATGAACAAAAATACACATGTTTTAATTGTTTTAAACTCTATATGTATTTTATACCTATAATTATGATGGGTAAAAGATGGGTAGATTAAAGATGCGATGAATGATGAGCGATGAAAGATGAGATGAATGATGAGCAACGATATATGAGTGGTAAAAGATAGTGAGAAGCGATAACCCAAACGATGGTCTCGTCATCTAGTAGAGTATAGATGACAACCACAAACTATTATAGACAGTCCAGTGGAACACTAGCAGGCTTGCGACCTGTAAGTATTATGAACGATGTGTTCACTCGGTGTACTCTAACAACCCATTGACATGTATTGCGGGTGGACTCCCTAAAATAACATTATCAATGAATGAGATAAACCCCGACATTTATGGACTTAACGCATGTAGATGATTTCTGGCAACTATGGACTTAGTGCCTGTTATATAAACCCTTGCAACGATGGACTTCGTGTTTATTCCTTAAGACAATCCTAAGGAATAAATAATGAGGAATAGATGATTTTCAGGGAAGATACTTAATAATAAAGAAGATAATGAAGATGGTTAATTGGGTTTATTATTCGATGATTAAACATAATAACTTTATTATTGTGGGTTAAAAACTCTATGTACTCACCAGGTTTCCCAACCTGATCACTCAATTTATTTGTATCACAATTGTCGATACGAAGCTACATTACACTGAGAAATTAAATGAGATGTAGATCACCTGTAACGCCCGCAGATCCGGGCTAGTCAATTTAAAGGCAATAGGGGTCAAAAAAACGACTTTTCGGTAAAAAGATTATTTAGAATAAATAATCTTAACCAAGTTGTACAATATGTCACAAGGTTTCCGTACATATAAAGAACGCCGAAATCCGAGTTATAACGAAGAAGTTATGACCCGTCGAAGTTTCGCGTCGGAATCGGCACGGCGCCGGGAAGCGTAAATAGTAAATTTATGATAGAGAGAGATTTAGCCTTAGCGCTCTAAACGAAAGTTGTAGAATATGTTAAACTAAGAACATCGATAAAAAGAACGCCCAAATCTGACTTCGTATGCAGAAGTTATGATTTTTCGAAGTTTCAGATTAGCGGTGTACAACCCGAAATTCGAATTTTAGATCGATTGATTTTTAGCCGACACAACCTAAATAAGAATCGAAGATCTCGTTATTAGTAGCGTAACGATAAAAAGACAGACGAAAATGGACATCGGATAAAGAAGTTATGAGATTTTAACGGACCAATCCTGTCCCGGCCTGTTAAAAATATAACTTTAAAAATAAAGTCAAAATTAGCCGACGGAGTCTAAACGAAAGTTGTAGAGTACATCTCCACCTACGCGTGGATATAAAGAACGTCAAAAACGGAGTTTGTATGAACGAGTTACAAATTATAATAGTATATTTACGTATTAAAATAAAGTATAAATCATGTATACGTACACATATATATACATATGTATATATCATTAGAAAGGTATCGACGATGCGGTCATTATAAGACAAATGTTGAGTTCTTTCGACATTAGTTTAGTACAAATATTATTAAATCCATTTAAAATAGTACTATAGATGGGTGTTTAGTTGTTTATATAACTAAAAGGTCATTAAGTAATTATGGAGGGTAGTTTTTGAAAATTCAATTAGTATAAATAAGAGCCTTGGACTCCCATATTTCTTGCACCATTCTCTTGATTCAAGAGTCTCTCTCTCCTTATCCCCCGAGCATTTCGGTCCCTCGTGATTCGAATTCTCTTTCTGTAGTTTTAGTATAGTAAGGTGAGCGCTGAAGCGCTGCACGAATCTTTCTTAGAAAGATTCAGCGACGAAGTTCTGCCCCTGTAGAGCCCGACTCCTAGCTAAAATCCCCTTGAAAGTAAGTTATGCTTACCCTATTTTAAATATAGTTTATATTTAAAATTAGTATTGTTATTATAAATTTATAATAAATATTTGAGCTATTATTATGACTTATATAAGTGTCGTTATAATATTTTTTAACTACTCGCGGTACGGGGAATCTGGTTTAAAGGGCCGCATAGGGTTGTTGGATTTCAGAAGTGCTATACGCCAAAATGGTCCTGCCCTCCGGTGTTTTATGTCTGGCCCCTGTCTGTACATAGTAGTTGGAAAGTATTGTTTAAACGCTTATATAATAATAATAATAAGACTAATAATTAGTGACGGTAATATTAGACTAAAATCTAGTGGTGATAATATTAGGTTTCGTCAAAGGAAATTATTTTAAAGTAAACGAAGCGTTGTCCGAGTACCGAGTCACCACCTTCTCAGGTGAGTGCATGGTCCCTTTCATCTTACACATAGATATGAAGTATTTATTATATAATTTACGTGTTGTGAGTGCATAGTCCCTTTCATCTTACACATAGATATGAAGTATTTTATATAAACTACGTGCTATGTGTGCATATTATCTAAATACTTGTTGTCTATGCTGGATGAACGTTTTATACACGTTTTAAAGAATTTAAGCTGTATACGTATTTTATATATACGAATATGTTGGGTATGAGATGGGTAGATGAATGATGAGAGATAGAAGATGATACATTGGCAGTTATAAACTTAGTGTCTATGGGACAAACACCGGTAGCTATGGACTTAGTACCTATTAAACGTTGGTAGCTATGGATTTAGTACCTGTTGGGAATTGGTAGCTATAGACTTAGTACCTGTTGAACATTGGTAGCTATGGACTTAGTACCTATTAGATAAAGACTGGTAGCTATGGATTTAGTACCTGATGAATAGACCATAGCAGCTATGGAATTAGTGCTTTATGAACGAACATTGGCAGCTATGGATTTAGTGTCAGTCCTATAACCCTAGAGGTAAGGGACTTCGGAATAAACGAATGCAGGATAGATGACTCTTAGGTTAACTCCTTAAAGAGTAAAGAAGATAATGGGGATGGGTAATTGGGTTGATTGTTTGATTGAACATAGTAATTATATTATTGTGGGTTGAAAACCCTATGTACTCACCAGGTTTCCCAACCTGACCCACTCAGTTTATGTATATCACAGGTGATGAAGTGAAGTGACATTACACTGAGAGATTTAAAAGAGATGTAGATCACTAGTGTAAATCATTGTAAGTTCTGTTTATGCTTATGTTTCGGTATTAACGATGACATCCCAAACATTGTAAAATGAAATAAATACGTTTCTTCGAAAATGTTTTAATAACGTATTTACCATGTTTTTCTGGGAACAAATTCCGCAACCTTTTTATAAAATGAAGTACTCTGATTTTTATAAAGCATAAACAAAATCGGTCTTTTCTGGCCGTGATTTTGGGGATGTCACAGTTGGTATCAGAGCATTAGTTTAAGAGAACTAGGAATATGGATTTATTTCTAGACTTAAACTTAGAATGCTAAGCGATGATTGTGAGGTGTGAGCACTAGCTTATTTTACGAATAATGCCTAAATTGCTTTTATGTGCTAAATGCTTTGCGCATGATATGATTTGTTCGGATCTATGGTCTGTTGCCGACCGGATCTGGAAACCTTATGTGTTTAGGATTCTAAGCATTTAACTACGATATTAGAACTAGCATATAAACGTTTTGGGGTGATAAGGATGATTTAAGACGTCAATCCTAAATTAAGATCTAGATTCACCTTATTCGGTGTAGAGATCAAGATGGCAAGAACCCGTAGCGGAAACGTAAATGCGAATGGGAACCGAAACCAACCCCCAGTGGTTCAGCAAATACCTGTTGCTGAAGAAGTTGCGCCTGAGCCAGTCACCATGGCTGGAGTTCAAGCCATGATTCGGGCTATGTTAGCTGAACAAAGGGAAGAAATGAGACAAATGTTGAACAGGGACGAACCTACCGTACATGTTGAACCGACGGAGCCAGTTCCCGAGCAATCTGAGGAAGGGAACTACAACCGCCAAGTGAGTCAAGTAGGGACTCAAGGTGAGCAAAGGGATGGCCCAGAAGGGAGAAACAACAAGGATGGGCGGATGTACAAGAATTTCTTGGGTGTGAAACCACCAAGTCTCTCAGGAAGCCCGAAGCCGGTTGAGATTATGGATTGGATCTCTGAGATGGAAATGGTGTTTGAGAGCTGCAGCTGTAACGAGAAACAGAAGACTGTCTTCGCAGTAAGACAGCTGAAAACTGGAGTCTTGAGCTGGTGGAAGCTATTGGCAGATACGATGCCACGAGGAGAAGCCTTAAGGATGTCGTGGGAAGAGTTTTTGGAACAGTTGAAAATTCAATACTACTCGGAGATAGATCTGATAGACCTAAACAACGAGTTTCAGAACCTGAAGAAAGGAAAGATGAGTGTTGATGAGTATGCCACCGCATTCACCGAGAGGATGAAGCTATTCCCCTACTTGGTGCCTACTGAACTCTCCAAGATTGATAGGTTTGCTAACGGGCTGCCCACTGACTTTGGCCCAATGGTCAAAATGACAACTACCTTGAAAGCAGCTGTTAGGGTAGCTAAGAACGTAGAGGCCCAGATAAGAGAAAAGGGTCTAGAAAAAGATAAGGTAGGAGAGAAACGGAAGTTTGAAGGATCTTCGAGGCCGAACAAGGAAAGAAAATTCTCAAAGCTTGGAGGAGCAAATGGAGGTGAAGCAAGATGGTGTGTGGATACCTTCCCTATAACAACGGCTGGGAAGGAGAACTAAGATGGTCTAGAAAAAGATAAGGTGGGTTGCACCTGAACCCACATCGGCTGGGAAGGAGAACTAAGCATTCCTTATAAGGTGTGTGGATACCTTCCCTATAACAACGCGTTTTAAAGCCGTGAGGGCAGCAGATCCCATAAGAACTCTGCAGTTAAGCGTGCTCGGGCGGGAGTAGTACCGGGATGGGTGACCCCCTGGGAAGTCCTCGTGCCGAGTGGCCCAAAGCGGACAATATTGTGATACGTGCCAAAGGGGGATGTTACAAATGGTATCAGAGCTAGGGCACGGGTCGATGTGTTCGACAGGGACGTCGAACCCTATAATGGGGGGTGAAGGTGGGTTGCACCTGAACCCACATCGGCTGGGAAGGAGAATTAAGCATTCCTTATAAGGTGTGTGGATACCTTCCCTATAACAACGCGTTTTAAAGCCGTGAGGGCAGCAGATCCCATAAGAACTTTGCAGTTAAGCGTGCTCGGGCGGGAGTAGTACCGGGATGGGTGACCCCCTGGGAAGTCCTCGTGCCGAGTGGCCCAAAGCGGACAATATTGTGATACGTGCCAAAGGGGGATGTTACATCACCGGTGTAAACAAATGTAAGGTCTGTTTATGCTTATGTTTATATATTGATGATGGCATCCCAATGTTTTAAAAGGAAACATATTACATTTCATCATAATTGCTTTGATAATGTAATTATCATGTTTTTCTGGGAACAAATTCCGCAACATTTTTATTAAAATGATACTCTGATTTTTCTGGCCGTGAAAATGGGGATGTCACAGTATTTGGGGAACTCACTAAGTTGTATGCTTACAATTTTTAGTTTATGTTTAAGGTACTTCTGGTTCCAAAGAGAAAAGCTCGGGATGATTGCAGAGCACACACCATTCGATTCCGCATTTTGTGATTTACTATGATATTGATGATGTATCAATGCATTTTGATAACTTTGGTTTTATGAAAATGATATGATTTACTATTTTACTAATCTAAAAATGAAAAAAAATTGGGTCTTACTTTTAAGATGTTACACCTTAAATCCAACATTCTAACGTCGCACAGTCTGGCTTTTTTGCCGTCGGCTGAGGGTGTGACATATATCATGCCTCATGTCATGGAACGCCTTAGCGCGCACCATAGCGTTCCTTTTAGATATTAACCTGGACCAATTATACTAATACGGGACCGATCCAGTTCGGGTAATATGGGTTTCGATTCGATTGTTAACCTGAAAGGACCAAAATAACCCAAATAAACATGTACAATATGCTTTTGAGCTTAATAACCCAAATAACTCGAAATGACCTGAATAACCCAAATCAGAAAATTATATATATATATATATATATATATATATATATATATATATATATTAAACATTAATAATTCATATTCCAAAAATCCATAATTCATATTTAAACATTAAACATTAAACATCCAAATTAAAATATGAATCTTAAGTTTTCTCCTAAATAACAATTATTAAATACAAATGAACTATTTGTGAATATTGATTGTTCTATTTCCCTTTCCACCTCCACCTCCATCGTTTATCTTGTTTTCCAACTAAAAATTTGCTTTGTGGAAATTAAATTTTTTCTCAAATCCTTTTCAATATCCCATATTAAGGCCTTAGCCTTCAAAGTGACTTCCGAGTTGAACATGGGTGGCTCTATAGTATTCTTCAACTTAATCAACTTCTCACAGACTGTAACAACTCGAAATTTTCCCGTTAATGTTAGCCCGATTTTCGTTAATAAAGTTTGAATTTTATTTAATTTCGTCAAATTCTTATGGTTTGGAAAACCATTTAAGTTTAATATAATTAAATTTATATACGAGTCGGAACCAAAATCACGCGAAAACCCAAGTTCCTTCGAAAATCAGCGAAAATCCGGCCTGACCGGTGTGTTACGGCCGTAAACCCGTTAACGGTTGGACCCCACCACCGACCATACCCCCTTCCAGCCTATATATACGTGATCCCTACGCTCATTTGAACTTTTATGGCCGCAAAAACACTTTCTCTCTCTAAAAATCATCACCCGAAAACTCAAGGAAACACATGATTTCTCTTCATTTATCGTTCTATCCACTTTGAGACTCGTTTTGGAGCATCAAATCATCAGTTTTTCATCAAGATCAAGTGTTGCTATATTCTTGAGTTTACGGTCGTACACCCTTAAAATCTTCAAACCTTCAAGGGTCGCAAACCGTTTACGACCTTACACCATTCAGAAGTTCATATTTCCTTCAAGAACACCATTCACAGCTGTAAACCCTTTGAGGGGCTGTTCACGACCGATAACAGTTCACGACCGTAAAACCCATTCACGACGATGGGTGGAGCTACTCAATGATTATGAGTGTGAGATACGCTATCATCCAAGCAAGGCCAATGTGGTAGCCGACGCCCTCAACCGGAAAGAGTATTCAGGTCGTAGAGTGAAGACACTGACAATGATCATCCATTTCCATTTATCCGCTCAAATCAGAGAGGCTCGGCTGGAAGCCTTGAAACCAAAGAACGGATCAGATGAAGCCTTAAGGGGAATGCAAAAGAACTTAGAGATCAAGGAAGATAGAGTCTATTATTTCATGAACCGGATCTGGACCCAAAGTTCGGTGGTTACATAGAAGTTGTCATGAGCGAAGCTCATAAGACTCAATAATCCGTTCACCTAGGTTTGGATAAGATGTATCTGGATTTCAAAAAGCTCTATTGGTGGCCAAACATGAAAGAAGATCGCTACTTTCGTGGGCAAGTTCCTGACTTGCGCCAAGGTAAAAGTGGAATATCAAAAGCCCTCGGGTCTACTTCAGCAGCTAGAAATACCTAAGTGGGAGTGGGAAATGATTATGATAGATTTTATCACCAAATTACCCAAATCTCCGAGTGAGTACGATACCATATGGGTAATTATCGATCGATTGACCAAATCTGTGCACTTTCTACCAATCAAATAAAACTTCAATGTGGAGAGACTGACTCGGATATACATTCAACATATAGTTCGTCTGCATGGTGTGCCTGTGTCCATTATCTCCGATCTGGATAGCAGATTCACCTCGAGATTTTAGCAGTCACTGCAGAAAGCTCTTGGAATAACTTGGATATGAGCACAACTTACATTCTGCAAACTGATGGGCAGAGTGAGAGAACCATTCAGACATTGGAAGACATGTTGAGAGCATGTGTTATAGATTTTGGTAAGTCATGGGAAACCCATTTATCCTTGGTCGAATTCTCCTACAACAACTATCATACCAGTATCAAGGTTGCGCCATTTGAAGCCTTTTATGGTCATAAGTGTAGATCCCCTTTGTACTGGGCTGAGGTGGGCGACACATAGCTAGTCAAGGGGCAAGTCCTCGACAACGTTATCACAAGCCCATAAATCATCCATGAAACCACAAAAAAGATAGTACATATATGAGAACGACTAAAGGCTTCGAGAGATAGACCAAAGAGCTAGGCCAATAAGAGACGAAACCCTTGGAGTTCCAGGTTGGTGACATGTTCTATTGAAGGTCTCACCCTTGAAAGGCATGATACGCTTTGGAAAGCGTGGAAAGTTGAATCCGAGATACAAAGGACCATTCGAGATCCTCGATAGGATCGGTCCCGTAACATACTAACTTCATTTATCCCAAGAGCTTAACAATATTCATCCTGTCTTCCACGTCTCAAACCTTAAAAAGTGTTTATCCGACGAAACCCTTGTGATCCCTCTTGATGAGATCGAGATCAACGAGAAGATTAACTTTGTGGAAGAACCAGTCAAAATCATGGATCGAGAAATCAAACGAACAAAACAAAGTCGCATACCGATAGTGAAGGTCCGCTGGAATGCCAAGCGGGGACCTGAAACACTTGGGAGCGCGAAGATCAAATGAAACAAAAGCATCCTCATCCTTTTCCGAGTCCATGATTTGTATTCTATGTTTGAATTTCGGGATGAAATTCCATTTATCGGAGGGTGATGTAACAACTCAAATCTTTTTCCATTAATGTTAGTCCGATTTCCGTTAATAAAAATTGAATTTTATTTAATTCCGTCAAATTCTTATGGTTTGGAAAACCATTTAAGTTTTATATAATTAAATTTATATACGATTAAAAAAAAATCACGCGAAAACCAGAGTCCCTTCGAAAATCAGTGAAAATCCAGCCTGACTGGTGTTCACGGTCGTGGACCCGATCACGACCGTAAACCCGTTCACGGCTGGACCCCACCACCGACCTTACCCCCTCCAGCCTATATATATGTGATCCCTACCCTCATTTGAATTTTTTTTGGCCGCGAACACACTTTCTTTCTCTAAAAATCATCACCTGAAAACTCAAGGAAACACAAGATTTCTCTTCATTTATCGTTCTATCTGCTTTGGAACTCGTTTTGGAGAATCAAATTATCAGTTTTTCATCAAGCTTAAGTGTTGTTGTTCTTGACTTTACGGCCGTGCACCCTTCAAAAGTTCATATTTCCCTCAAGAACACCGTTCACGGTCGTAAACCCTTCGAGGGGCAGTTTACGGCCGAGAACAGTTCACGGCCGTAAACCCCATTCACGGCCACAACAAACCCTCCCTAAGTGGTGAACTTTACTGAAAACTCGCTTTTCCCGATTCAATCAAGTCTCGGTAACATTCCTTAACCAAAAGCAAGTGTTTCTCTAACACTTTATCTAACGAAATCGCTAATATAGATGGATAAATGCATTTAATTGTTATTAGGATTCTGTTAAGTGTCGCGTACATCAACTTGAGGGTCTTCATTTCCAATTTCATTGTTCGACATTTCATGCAACCAACAGTGAGTTCATAGCCTACACCTTTATGGTTTTAAGTGTTTTCAGGAAGATGTGTGTATTGGGGGGGGGGGATACAAGCCAAACACAAATGATTTTGTGAACTAAAACAAAAGGATTTTAACAAGTTTAAAACTTATGCAATTGACACAGTCAAACAATTTCCACATTTTTATAAAATATTTAGATATTTTATCCCTTTTGTAGTATGCTGAGCATAAGGGATACTTTCAACTTGAAAACATAATTACAAAGTTTTCAGAACAATTCACAAAACAAGTACATAACATTGCAGACAAACTATAATGGGTATAGTTTGGGGAATTCATTACACAGTTTTTACTGATTCAGACTATATACATGGGCAAACATATAAACCATGACAACTTTAGTTTATGATATTCATTATTGCGTTAAGATAACAAGAGTATAACATCAAATAATTATTTAAGTATAATTATTAATACTCTACCAAGTATACAAACGGTTTCAATTACGAGAAAATGATACAGAACTACACGTAAACTAGTTAATACGGGATTGTGAGATAACTCTTCAATTGTACCCTTCGGGGTACTGGTAAAATCTTCAACATTTAGTGTAACCAGGGTCTCCTGGAGGGAGAGCGTGAGATTTGTGAATAGATCTATTCGGGACTGACAATCACACACCTAAACTGCTAGCTACAGTTAGGCAGACATGCCTGGGGTGACAAATATCATATCATACGATGCCTGAAGAACGTCGTTGAGGTCATCAGTCATATAAAGCATAGTTATACGAACTCATAATAGTATAAACTAACATTTGTTTATAGGATTTCATTCTTCACGAGTTTTATTTTAATTAATATAACTATTGTACATTACACTGGAGGATCTCAAGGATACAATACTTGGTTTTATTTTAAATAATAAAACTACTATACATACTGGTGGTGACCAGAGTTTTCAAACATAACATACATTACTTACTAGTAACAACCAGGGTTTTCATACAAAAGGTTTTCATTCAAAACAATGATTCGATACAGTTGGTGGTAGCCAGACATACAAACCATTACTTGATACACAACTCAGAACACAATAATAAACATTTATGTAAGAAAATATTGGATTTTCTTGGGAAACATACATACATTTTTACAGAAATTCAATGATAGGTTTTCACTACACAAAAACATTCCTATGAACTCACCAGTTTAATGCTGACACTCTTTCAAAATCGCTTTGTATTATCAGGAAATCAGTAATCAGGTACTCCTGCAGCATTTTGAGAAGACGGAGTGTTTAGAGACACGTCTTTTATTTATTTTGTCATACTTTTGATGTATACAATCTATGTATCAAACAGATGTAAATATTCATATATTAATGTAATGGTTGTGGTTACTTTGATTACTATGATGCAATTGTTGTGATAATATACATGACATCCTCCACACCCGAACGTTTCTGGCGTTTTGGTTTGGGGGTGTAACATAGACTTGTTGAAGAAACTCAAACTTCAACCGTAGATCTAACATGGTCGCAAAGTACAAAAAGTCATTTAATTTTCCAAGTTCACCCTTATACTTTTCGTATTTCTCAATCATATCATTACCATTTAAGCAAAATTGAGGAGTTGACACCCAATCCCTAATGTGTTTGTAAACATTGCATATTTCTACAAAAAAAAAAAAAAACATGTGCCATAGAGACACGTCTTTTGAGAATTTTGAGAAGACGAAGTGTTTAGAGACACGTCTTTTATTTATTTTGTCATGCTTTTGATATATATAATCTATGTATCAAACAGATGTAAATATTCATATATTAATGTAATGGTTGTGGTTGCTTTGATTACTATGATGCAATTGTTGTGATAATATACATGACGTCCTCCACACCCGAACATTTATGGCGTTTCGGTTTGGGGGTGTGACACAGGCTTGCTGAAGAAACTCAAACTTCAACCGTAAATCTAACATGGTCGCAAAGTACAAAAAGTCATTTAATTTTCCAAGTTCACCCCTATACTTTTCGTATTTCTCAATCATATCATTCCCATTTAAGCAAAATTGAGGAGTTGACACCCAATCCCTAATGTGTTTGTAAACATTGCATATTTCTACAAAAAAAAAATGTGCCATAGGTTTTGTTTATGTCGATATTATATAGGTTTTTACCTTGATTTTATCTAAAAATCTAACCATAGCTCTACAAATTTTGAAATATTCTTCTACATGGGATACAACATGTCGAACATATGTTAAATTGTGAAATATTACAACAAAGTACGTGTTATTTAAAAAATATCAACTTTAATACCCCCTGTTTATGCGCATGTATCTCATCGAATATACAACCAAAAATAACATAAAAATAATGTAAACAGTATGTTAAATTGTGAACTACATGCTAGAAAAAATCAGGCAAATCAAACAAATAATGAAAAAACTAGGGGTGTGCGCGGTGCGGTTTAGAGTCAAAACCACAAACCGCACCGCATATGCGGTTTGAATATTTTAGAAACCGCAAACCGCACCACAAATGTTCAAAACCGCGTTATGCGGTGTGGTTTGATGCGGGCGGTTTATGCGGTTTGGTTGCGGTTTGATGAGTTGTTCAACATTAAATCTATCAAAAAACCAAAAAACTGACCCGGTTAAAAAAATTGATTGCTTTTATTTCATAAAAACAAATACAATTTTCAAGTTAAATCGTTTTTAATAAATTGTGATTCATGCTACTATAGTTTCGTAAGTGTCCCTGTTATTGCTTTATATTGCCGTTATAGTTGCTATATTCTTGTAAACTGTGGGATCTTGATCTAATAGTGATTTAATGTTACGTTATAGATATTTGAGTATTGTAAGAAATATATTTAAATACATCGTTTCTAAATCGTGATATGAAGTTATAACAAAGTAAAGAATATATATATATATATATATATATATATATATATATATATATATATATATATATATATATATATATATAACATGCGGTGCGGTGCGGTTTGAACCGCGATTTTATAAATACAAACCGCAAACCACACCGCATAGTGCGGTTTGATAAAATGACGAACCGCAAACCGCACCACGAAATTCTAAACCGCATTATGCGGTGTGGTTTGGTGCGGTGCGGACGGTTTGTGCGGTTTGTGCGGTTTTTTGCACACCCTTAGAAGAAACTATGATAGTTTAAATTTGGCATAAAAATCCGCAAACATGTTGAATAAGAAAAAACATCAATACCCCATGTTTAAAGGGCATGTATATCATTGAATATACAACCAAAAATAGCATAAAAAATAGTGTAAACAGTATGTTAAATTTGTGAACTACATGTTGGAAAAAATTAGGCAAATCGGACAAATAATGAGAAGCTATGATAGTTCAAAGTTGGCACAAAAATCTGCAAACATGTTGAATCAGAAAAAAATAGCGTCAATACCTCCTGTTTAAGGGCATGTATCTTATTGACTATACAACCAAAAATAGCATAAAAATAGTGTAAGCAATATGTTAAATTGTGAACTATATGCTAGAAAAACAATTAGGCAAATCAGACAAATAACGAAGAAGCTATAACAATTTAAAGTTGGCATAAAAATCAGCAAACATGCTGAAAAAAAAAAAACAATGGAATGGAATAGGGAATTACCTTTAACTTCAAACTTGCCAAAAACCTTCTCCAACTCCACCGTCATCTTCAATAACTTGTATGTAGAGTTCCATCGGGTTGGGGAATTGTTGCACAAAAACTTCTTGGATTTCACATTTTGTTCTTTCATGCATTATTTGAACCTTTGAATCCATTGAATGAAATTCATACTATATCTAACGACCCTTTGCATGCAATTAATACTAGATTGGTGTTCATCAAACCCATCCTTAACAATAAGGTTTAGGATGTGGGCCATACACCTTATGTGTAATTGTTTCCCCCCATCGTACAAGTTTGGTAGTTTGTTTCATTAAAAATTCAATTACTTTATCATTTGAAATAACATTGTTTATGATTATGGTTATTACATCATTGATACCCCACCCTTTAAGACAAGTCAACAACGTGTGCCTAATGTCTTCTCCCCTATGGCTATCTAAATATTTAAAGTTGATAATTCTTTTATACATGACCCAACATTCATCAATAATTTGGGGCATGACCACCATATAGCTCGATCGTTGAAGAATTGAGTTCAATTTCATGAAAGTAGAGGGGAGTTCAATTTAAGGAGTATGAAGTTTGATTTTTTTTTTTTTTGTGTTCGATCAAAGTAGGAAAGGGAGGAGTAGGACAAGTGTGTGTGTGTTGTTGTTGTTTTTTTTTTCCCGTTTGTGTAGAAAAGCAGCGATGAAGCAATGAAATCGAACTCTACTCGAAGGTTAGGGTGACGATGAAGCAGACAACGATCACAATAGGAAGTGACGACTCAACTAGTTCAATCGATGAATTATGGAATAGCCAGATGACTTCAATTTTTTTTTAACGATGATCGACTGACCAATATTGGGTGTCGTACGTTTGTGGCTTCAAGTGATTATTCAATTATAGGCCAATCCTTTTGGTCAGATTAAACATTTATTCGGGTAATCCGAACCGAATAGCCTGAAACTCAAATTGTGCTAAAATAGATACCCAAGAACGGACCCAAATTACTAATTCGGATCTTCGGTTTCGATTCGAATAATTGGTCCAAATACACATCCCTATTTAGAACCATAATTTTTATATAAATCTCAAACCTTTTTGTTCATATGAAACATATAAGACCAACCTTTTTTTGTATTCAATTTTAGCCGAACCATATATACAATTAAAATTAAAAAAAAATAATCAACAAGTAAAAGCGTTTTTCTCTACATGTTTTTTTTAACTGACAAATCTAATCTACTTATAAACTAACAACACCTATTCCACCTATATCTACATGTTAAAAAAAACATTTTTTAATGAATAATCTCTAGTTCTCTACTCTACTAAATGAATGTTTTTTTTACCACATGTCATTCTTATTCAATTTGCTAAATGTTATTTTGTGGTTATTTTAAATTAATTTAATTTCCACATATCATTTAATGGGTTTTTCCATTTAAATAAATTTCACATAATACTTTATTGTAATAATTACAATAAATGTAGTAGTAAATGAATATTAATTTTATTAATGTACTTACCTTATTATTTTAAAAAATTTAAATTACAACCCATTAGTTTATTTATTTAAATTTAAAAGATTAAAAAAAATCAATTCTAATAATTTATTATTTTTTTTATTTTCTAATAAATCTAAATTTATATATATATATATATATATATATATATATATATATATATATATATATATATATATATATATATATATATATATTTATTTATTTATTTATTTATTTATTTATTTTTAGTTAAGCATGTTGAGATAATAGCTTCGAATGGAAAACATCCCTAAATTTGAAAACACTTTACCAAATAATAAAAAGAGGGACTATTGTTTGCTCACCCAAACTGCTTGTGTTTGGTGTTCGGAGGTTTTTAGGGTTTTGTGATTTCTCAAACTGCTCGGTGCTCACCATGACTGCTCAAACACAAGAAGAACTCCTTGCTGCCCTTCTCGAACAACAAAAGATTGCTGTAAGATCTATTTTCATTGTAAATCTTTCGTCTTCGATTATTGTATTCTTCTTCTTCTTCTGGTTTCAGTACCACCCTTGATTGTTTCACTTTATTAACTTCATATCCACCTTGATGTGTCGTTTTTTAGTTATGATAATATATGTAAATGGTAGCAAAACGGGCTGATGAAATCGAAACAGCTGCAAAAAAAGTTGGATCTGCCACCGTGATGCTCACCTAAGATTATCAGATCATTCTAGGAACCTTGTTTTTGATCTCATTATCGGATACTTTTTCGTTCTTAAAAGAGAGAGATCTCAATGTTGTGTGTTTGTAGTGTTGACAATTACTGACCATATGAACCGTTAGTTTTCCTTGTATATATGTTACGACCTAGTGAAGATTGTAAAGACTTGTTCTTCTTACAAGTGTACGATGTATGGTTTTTAGAATTGTATGCTTAATTGTTGGTTTTGGGTCTAAAGACCATGGATGAGGGTCTAATGTCACCAATGTTTAAAACGATAAATTTTGCAGCATGAGGAACCGCTGATTGAAGACGAAGAAGATGAGGATGAAGATGATGATGATGGCAATGATGAAGATGATGTTGAAGGTGAGACTATGCAATTAAAAATGATATACTCATTCCATTTCAAGAAACCGATGGGGTTTTACGTGTCACATAGGGAAACCATTGATTGATGAATTTGTTTTGCAAGCACAGGTTTAGGAGATGCAAGTGGTAGATCTAAGCAAAGTAGAAGTGAGAAAAAGAGTCGGAAGGCTATGTTAAAACTCGGGATGAAGCCCATTCCTGGAGTCAGT
This sequence comes from Lactuca saligna, assembly GCF_052625555.1. Taxonomy (NCBI): domain Eukaryota; kingdom Viridiplantae; phylum Streptophyta; class Magnoliopsida; order Asterales; family Asteraceae; genus Lactuca; species Lactuca saligna. Next base: position 79,733,687 of record NC_136424.1, on the reverse strand, counting down.
CGTGTCACTGTGAAGAAGAGCAAAAATGTGGGTTAACTTTTTCATGATGATTGATTGGTTGTTTGATAAGATTGATTGATTGATTGATTGTTGTTATGGTGTTGCAGATTCTGTTTGTGATATCAAAACCAGATGTATTCAAGTCGCCTGCTTCAGATACATATGTAATATTTGGTGAAGCAAAGATAGAGGATCTGAGCTCACAGTTGCAGAGTCAGGCAGCTGAGCAGTTTAAAGCACCAAATTTGAGTAATGTGATGTCAAACATGGCTTCTGAGGAGGCAATAGGGGCTGCTGCAAATGATGAAGAAGATGAAGTTGATGAGAGTGGGGTGGAGCCCAAGGACATTGACCTCGTGATGACACAAGCTGGGGTTTCCAGATCCAAGGCTGTGAAGGCTCTAAAGGCTGCAGATGGTGATATTGTTTCTGCTATCATGGAGCTTACAAACTAGATGGAAATCATGAGTCATGTTCACTATCATTTTGTTTTGTTTTGTTTTTTTAGTTATTTATACATGTATGTTTGGAGATTATGAGATGGTTATATCCTGTTATGTCTTATGTATCGACAGCTGCCTGTTTGTTAACTTTGTGAGGATATGAGGAATGATAAAAGGAAATGGTTTGTTTTGCTTATTAGAATGTTTCCAATTGATTGAGAATCTTTTTTTTTTTTTTTTTTTTGAAACTGATATTGAATGGAAGTTGATTGTATGATGTTAAATTTGGTTGGAACTTTGTAATTTTATGATGCATATAGGAGTGTTATTCAACCTTCTAATTAAGAATTATATTTTCAGAAATATGTACTTGTACATAAAAAAGAGGGTGCTTGGTATCATCACAAAACTTGAGTCCTCTCCCTATATCTTCGTAAAGCATGGAGCCATAATAAACGGGTGGAAACCCATTTGGAAATATAATAAACATTTTAAGTAAATCAAAAATGAATTTATTATGTATAATTGCTATAATTTGGAAGAGTATGACCTTCATTAGCTCTAAAGCAAAATGATTATAATATTATGGCTTGCTACTTCAAAACCCTTATTTTACATCTAAACTTCTCATTTGCCAAAATTGATTTTTTTTGTTCTTATTTTTCCCTTATTAATAAAGAGCCGTATGAATATCCAGTTTCACCGGTTGCTCAAAACACAAATGAAAAAAATCATTCTCTCAAAAACTCTTCCACACTCTCATCTCTAAAACCCCTGACATTCTTAATTTTAGACAGACGTGAAAACACAAAATTTGAATCAACATTTAGAACCAAACATACACATAATATTTTTGTGTCCAAAATACCCCTGCTCATCAAAATGCCATAAATAACAAAACAAACCAACAACACAACAATAAAACGAGCAAACATACATGATTTTTTATGCCTAAGATACTCTTGCTCGACATAACATAACAACGGAAATACATGATAATTCCAATGTACCAAAATACCTTGTGCATGTAAACATAACAACAACACCTGCAATGCAAAAAATACCAAATCATATAAAGGAACCTTAGTGAACAAAATAACCATGTGCATCAAAACCAAAGTTAATTACTTAAAAGGGAAATATTTTTACATTTAAAACCAATCATCATACAACCATCTTTACAGATAGCCAAAACATGTCTGTTCAAAAAGGCCTACTTAAATACAATAAAAGTTGACAAAAACAATACATGTTGACAAACAATTATATGTTTGTTACCAAAAGCTGAAACAAAAAGGCAAGTATTTATTGCTTCCCCAATCTACCCCCCTTTACTTAGTGCTCATACTCCAATTGAATGACATTGTTCATAGAAGAACCACCCTCAACCTTGTCATAGACTGGATTCTTAGACTTTAACTTGATTATCCTCTCTGAAACCTTTTTGTTGACTGGTACTTTTGCTTGGGTAACTTGTGTATCTTCATTACTATCACAACCTCTTGTTACAAATTATTGTATTAGTAAACTTCTAAACAATATTAAAAAGTGTATAACTATGAAATTAAGGTTGGCATACCATTCCTTCGAAATCCAAATCAATCTCATCTCCCAGACTTCTCCATATCCCTTTTTAGCAGTTCCGAGTAAAGATCCCTCACCAAACACAAACTCAGGAACAACATTGCACTATGATACTCCATTTTCAATAGCCTCACATGCATATCCTTGAGAAAAAAGGCCCCACGCCATGTTGATGGATCCTTTGACATGAACTAATCATAAACCTTCTCCTTTGACATGAACCAATCATAAACCTTCTCCTTAATCTTCTTGATTTTTTCGATCGTAGCAATGAAAACACCTTCCACAATACTTTTTGTAGCTGCCAAAAATAAAAATGTCAACCTCTAAAGCATTAAAAGACTTCCTGAAGTTTGCAAGAACATGTCTCACACATTGCCAATGTTCAACATATGGCATGATGTTTTTCATAGCTTCTAATAGTTCTTGGAACGTGCAAAATAATATGTGCTTATCTTGTGTTGGTCTAAAATGACAACCAAACCCTACCACTATCAACTTCCAAATCAACAACACAGAGTTCTAAGAACCATGTCCAGTTATCTTTGTTTTCAACATTCACTACAACCCATGCTATTGGATAAACATGGTTGTTGCCATCTCTTCCAATAACACTTAACAACTCACCTTTTACTTGACCCTTCAATAAATCCCCATGAAATCCTACTATTGACCTCTACCATCTATTCCAACCATATTTGAATGCCTTGAAGCAAATATAAAATCTTTAAATATAGTTTTTTCATATGGATTAGTAGTCACTCCCATTGTGCATGTGTTTTCGGGGTTAGAGATAAGTAGTTCATTCGTATAATCCCAAACCCTAGCATAATGTTCATGTAATTTTTAACGCCCGGTTCATGGTACGTAATTTTAATATGATTTTTTGCACATTTACTTTGGGACTCGGCAAGTTGGAGCCCCTAACTTGTAACGTCTGTAGATTCGGGTTAGACAATTTAGAGATAATAAGGGTCAAAAACGATTTTTTGACAAAAGATTATTTAGAATAAATAATCTTAACAAAGTTGTAGAATACGTCTCAAGGGTTCCGTACATATAAAGAACGTTGAAATCCAAGTTATAACGAAGAAGTTGTGGTCCGTCGAAGTTTCACGACAAAACCGACACGACACCGGGAGACGTAAATACGATGAAGGAAATTTTTGCCTTATAAATCTAAAAAAAGAGTTGTAGTATACGTTAAACCAAGAACATACAAAAAAAGAACACCCAAATCTGACTTTGTATGAGCAAGTTATGAATTTTCTAAGATTTGACTTAGTAGTGCACAACCTGAAACTCGAATTTTAGATCGAGCGGTTTTTGCCCTATGCGACCTAAATGAGAATTGAAGATCTCATTAATAGGAACTCAACGGTAAAAAGACAGACGAAAACAGAGTCTGTATGTAGAAGTTATGAATTTTACGCAGACATTTAATAGTATAATCTACTCGTACTGTTAAATTTAATATCGGTCGAGAATTAGCCAACGGATGGAGGTCGTATGTGAAAGTTACGGATTTTAGAAGTCGGAAATGTGTTGTGCGAAAATGGGTGATGTGGCACAATCTTGGTCATTGCTTTCTCCGTCTTGCCACTAGATGGTAACATGGGGCACCAAGTTCATCCATTTTTCACCCTATAAATAGAACCTCTCTCACCCTCATTTTCTTCACACATTTCCCATTCTTTCTTCTCTTTACTCTCTCTAGAACCTTCTCTAGCCCTGAACCTGTCACACCCCAAAACCAAGAACGGCGGAAACGTTCTGGGGCGGAGGACGTCATGTATAATATCAACAACAATGTAAAGTAGTAAACAAGCAACAACATCATCCATTGCATTAATAATATAATTATTATACAAATGTGTTCTGTCAAATTTTGATAAACACTAAAGCATAAATCAAAATGAAAGATAAGTCTTGAACAAGCTCCATCTTCCTTTCTTCTTGCATCGGTACCTGTCTATGATGACCTGAGGATACAAGTAATTTTGAAACGAGTATCAGCTTTGAAGCTGGTGAGATCATAAGTATTAATGTGTCTTAATTTGTAAAACTTATAATTTTTAAGACTTGACATTGTTTTGGAAGAAAGCTCGTATAATTATAAAAATGTGTGTAGAACAACTGTAAATGTTTGAAAAACCCTAGAAATCCCTACGATTCCTATTAGTAACAAAAGGAGTCTTCTACCAAGACTTGACTGTTCTCAATGTAATCTTCTACCAAGATCTAACTGTTCTGAATGTAATCTTCTACCAAGACCTAACTGTTTTGATTGTAGTCTTCTACCAAGACCTAACTGTGTTACTATTATTATCATTATAAGAATTTGTATCCTTTGGTACTAAGATACTTACATATAATTCACCTTATTGGTTATGTGAATGAGTCACAAAATAAAGGCAATAATACAACTAACCTGAATATTACCCTTTGGTACTAGGGTAACTATCATTGTTAACTTTAAGACATCCGTAGACGTACTCTTACCTCTGTTGCTAACAGCTGGGTATAGGAATAGTTAATCCCTTAATCGTATACCTGTAATGGTACCAACCGTTGACATCCGTGGATGTACTTTCACCTCTGTGGCTAACAGAGATTTTAGGAATGGTCAATCCCACAACTGTATCCTTGGGTACTAGGATAATAAACCCAATCTATCTCGTCGGTTATGTGATTGAAATCACAAGGTAAAGATAAGAATGAGGGTTTTGATAACAGAGTCGATACATATAAAATGTAATAGGACTCCTCCTGATATATCTATGTAACAGTGCTCTTATAAGCATGATCATGTAAAAGTAAACATGTATATGTACTTATATAAATGTGCTCATGTAATTGTAATCATGTAAAAGTAATCATGTATATGTACTTATGTAAAAGTGCTAGCTGTAATGTGTGTTCTCTCTATCTAGCAAGTATAGTAATGTACTGTAATGTTCTAGAAGGTATTGACTCATGAATGAACTTACTCATCTATATGATATCTCGTTCTAGTAATTGTTCTAGCATCTTCCTGAACTACCCATATGGTAGCTTTCTAGTAATCTAAATGGTACGTATGGACATGGATGTATACCCTTGCTACCCAAGGGCATAGGATGAACTGGAAGGACCTTTTATGACTATATATGTGTACATGATATATAACTAATATTTAAACGACCTTCGGACGAATACCCAAAATCCCACCAGACCACATCTCAAGGCGCGAAAAGGAAATAGGGTGGATAGCCTTCCTAAGTCTTTTAAACATTTCTTATATAAGTATACATATAGAGGCATGCAATTTATAATATAAAAGCATAAATAAGATTTGTAAGACATTTGAAATATAAATATTATTTTAAGAAAAGATCGACTTGGTGTCAATCTATAAAACAATTTGAAGGCATAAGTTTAATAAAACAGTTTTAGTATAAGGAAACATTTGTTTGAAACACAGTTGTAAATAAGTTTGAAAGGAAATGTACGGAGTAAGCTGTACAGTGTAAAAAAAAGGGGTTTAAAACATATAAAATGTTTATAAAAAGTCATTTGAAGGAAACTGTTTGGTAAAACGGCTAATGAGCAGCCAAATCATTTGAATGCTGTATATTAATCACATGTGATTGATGTAATAAGTAATATAATCCCACTTACTAATCACATGTGATTGACATAATAAGTAGCATGATTATACTTGTATCCCCCCCATAAAACATTTAAAATAGTTTAAAACATTAGTTAAGGGGTATGAACTCACCTGCGGTAAGTGACTGGAATTGAACGGACTGTTATCGTACGGAAGGATCGGACAAGTGCTTGGTGTCAAGTGGAGACTTAGACACACACACAATGATCCTAATTACATATGAAAACATATGTATATAAATAATTAGTGATTATAACACTAATTATACAAGTAATAACATTTAAGCGCGAGGATAACACTTTTGGTCAAGTGCTAGGAGGCTAAAGGGTTGCAACAAAGGAATGCAATGCCCCTAATGGAAGTTTAAGGTCAAAAGACCATATTCATTAGAGTTTACGGCCCAGGGGAGTAAGCTCCTGGCCGTAAATCTCAAACAAGTCATGAAATGGAGTTTAGAAGTACTACAACCTTATAGGGGAATTGTTTCAAGGCTTTACAAGTGTTTGGGCACCATATTGACTCCTTTGGGGAGTTTACGGCCCAAAGACCCCTTTTCCCTTGGAGTTTACGGTCGTAAACTCCCTTGGGAGGGTTCTTATTTTCCTTTCAAGTCTCCAACATTTCTAGGAACAAGTCTAGGCTTCAACCATTGGCTTAAGGAAAGTTTATGGCACTAAATGGGACCATTTGATGGAGTTTACGGCCATAGAACTCTTTGGGCCGTAAACTCCCTCACACATGAGGTTCTAAGAATTTTAACTTGTCCAAAACTCATCTAGGTACTTGCCCTAAAAGTCTCTTGGCCTAAGGAAGTGTCTAGGGTGTCCTTTGACCCCTTAATAGGAGTTTACGGCCCAAGAAATACTCTTGGCCATAAACTCTTCCACACTTGAGTTTCCATGAGTTTTCTAGGTTCTTATCTTTTAGGGGTACATGCCAAAATAAAGTCTAAGCCTTAGGACAAGTTTGAAGGCACTTAGGAACACAAAACTTGGAGTTTACGGCCCAAGGAGCTTCTTGGCCGTAAACTCCCTTATAGAAATGATTTATAAGGGTTTTGATGGCATAAATCATGAGTTTAAAGCTTCTAGGTTTTTGTTCTAAGGCTAGGGATCACAAGACACTCATTTGTGCCCTTTTCTTGGAGTTTACGGCCCAAGAGGTGTTCCTTGGCCGTAAACTCCTCAAACTACTTGGTTTTGATTTGTTTCTAGCCTCTAATGCTCATACATAAGGTCCTTAGTTAGATGCCTAACACGGAAATGGGACTAGGTGGCCTTTAGGCTTGATTTTGGAGTTTACTCCCCAAGAACGTTCTTGGGCGGTAAACTCCCGGATCTTGTGTTTTGGACATGTAAATAATGTTATTAAGCATATAACAAGTATTAAAACACATCTAGGGAAGTAGACTCACAATCTGGGATGAAAACCCGAAGATCCGTGAGAGAGAAATGGGCTTTTCTCTAAATGGAATTCAACTAATGAACCAATTTGGTTCAGAATTCTATTTATAGTCCTGAGATTTTTGGCAGAAAATATTTCTAATCTCGGAATGGATTCTAATGATTCTAGGATAATGGAATTTACAGTGTTGCACAAAATCCTAGTGCAACCACTCTCCTAATACCCCTTTTTGGTGTAAAACCCTAAAACTGCCAAACTTATTCCAAAAGTTTGAATTTTCACTGTAACTGCTCTACTACTATTGGATTGAAATGGTTTGATTTAGAATGGAAATTTCGGGTTGTCACAGAACCCCCCCCCCCTCCCCCGTGAAAAGCCTAGTGAACCTCCCTAGCACGAGGCAGAAGCCCTGGAGTGCTCGACGGCTCCGAGAAGAAGAGATTTTCAGCTCGGGAACACTGCTCCAAGCAAAACCCGATTTTTTATAAAACCCGTTGTAAGTGAGCTACACCTACGCTATTTTAAATATAGCTTTTATTTAATTATAGTAACGCTATTAGGAACTTATAATAAGTACTTGGGCTATTATTATGGGTTATATAAGTATTGTTTAACGCTTATATAATAGTAATAATAGCTAGACTATTAATTAGTCTCGACGAATAATAGACTAAACTCTAGTGGTAATAATACTAGGTTTCATCGAAGGAAATTATTTTTTTTAAGAAACGAAGCGCTGTCTGAGTTCAGAATCACCACCTTTTCACTTGAGTGCATTGTCCCTTTCATCTTACACATATATATGAAGTATTTAATATAAATTACGTACTATGTGTGCATATTGTATGAATACTTGCTATCAATGATGGGTGAAATATTTTTATATACGTTTTAAATGATTTAAATTGTATATGTATTTAATATCTACAAAACGTGTTGGGTAAAACATGGGTAGATGTAATAGTTGCTGTGTGACCAAATAAAATAATGAGAGGCCTCGTTATATATGTTATTGATGATCCAGTCATCTAGAGGAGTATAGATGACGACCACAGACTATTCTAGACAGTCCAGTGGAACGCTAGCAGGCTCGCAACCTGTAGGTGTTTATTTGAACTGTGTGCTCACCAGAAGTACTCCATCCCTGCATGGTTTCCTTATTTGACATGAATTGCTGAGGAACCCCCGAAGCATGTGTTGTCACCCCGATGAAAGTCCTTAGACTAGGTCCCTAGTGTTAGATGTTTTAGGGATGTAAAGTGAGGATAACGGGAATGGGTAATTGGGTTTGTTTGGTTTGATAAAGTTAATAAACTTATTTATTGTAGGTTGAAAACCCTATGTACTCACCAGGTTTCCCAACCTGACTCACTCAGTTTATTTATATCACATGTGTTGATATGAAGTCACATTACACTCAGAGATTAAGGAGATATGAATCACTAGTGATAATGAATGTAAGTTATGTTTATGCTTATGTTTCTATATTGACGATAACATCCCAAATGATTTAAAATGAATAAAAATACTTTTCTTCGGAAATGCTTTGATAACGTATTTATCATGTTTTACTGGGAACAAATACCGCAACATTTTTATTAAAAAAGGCACTCTAATTTTTATAAAGCATAAACAAAATCGGTCTTTTCTGACCGTGAAAATAGGGATGTCACACAACTCGTCGAGTAGAGGCGAAACTTGGACGCGGGTGGAAGGACCTACTCGCCGAGTCAAATTCCCCGACTCGACGGGTAGGCCTGTCTGAAGGAAACCCTAATTTTAAGGGTTGGCACCCTATTTAAACACCTTAACTCGCCTTCATTACATCCTCCATCACGTCCAAACAACATTCACAAAACCCTAGCCCATTTTGAGTATTCTTGAGCCACAAGTGTGTGTTTGTGGTGATTTTGAAGTTAGAGAAGGAAGAGAAAGCTCGAATGTTCTTGGGGAAGCAAGTAGATCCAGAGATTGTGCCACTTTTCCAGGTTATTTGAGGTATAAAGTCTATACCTTGCTTATTCCTTCCTTAGATCCCTCCATGAGGGTAATTTTGGGCTTTATGAAGCATTTTATGGAACCATTCATGGGTACAAGCTTGATTGGGAGTTATAACTTCGGATCCAGAGCCTTAAAGGGACCCATAGCAAAAAGGTACCAAATTTGTGGCCATGGGAGTCACATGTATCATATAAACCTCTTTTTAGGACCATTTGAGCCAAATACCCTATGCATGAATGTCAAGTTTGTAACTTTACGTGTAATATGGACCCTAGGAGGTCAGATCTATGTTTTCAATGCATTAAGGCCAACTGAAATCGACTGAATAGTTTTAAACATGGAGGGACTCGGCGAGTCGGGTCACAGTTTCCCCTAAACCTCTTATGAAAATGGGCAATGTGTTAAGTTGGAAGAACACTCAGCTAGTTGGGTTCATTGTGGACTTGAAGATCATGGAACTTGGTGAGTTTAAGAACAAAACTCGACGAGTTCAAGACTAAGCCCCAAATGTATGAAGAAGAACTCGACGAGTGCATGGAGGACTCGGCGAGCCCAGTACTAGATGTGCCATCTTGCATGATTCATGACTCGACGATTTCAAGGATGAACTCGATGAGTCAGTTGTAGAAGGTCCCGACTTTGTTTGAAGGAGAACTCAACGAGCTCTTGAAAGACTCGACGATTAGGGTTGAAGTTTTTAGCATTCTAAGGATTATGGAACTCGACGAGTTGAGTCAACCAGGTGTTAACTTTGACCCAACGTTGACTTTGACCAAGGTGTTGACCTAAGTTGACCCTTGAAATGGGTTAAGAGTATGAAATGGTAATTAAGGAAGATTGTTATGTGTAGGAATTGAGAGGAGTTGATCCCGACAACGAGGCTAGTTCAGACACTTCACGATACTTGAGGTGAGTTACCTTCCAGTATAAGTGGGTCGAAGGCACTAAGGCCGACCTACTAGTAAGAGTTACGGTAGAGATAATTGTCTTTGTGATAATTATCTGGTATATGGTTATCTATTATGATTATGTGCTAGTATGCTATGATGATATGTGCTATGTGATAGCAGGGGCATGATAGACCCCAGTACCGGTCGATAGGGCCGAATGGGTATGCCAACACCCATATAAGTTAGGAAGTATATGACTTGTATGTTTATGCACTAGGATGTTATGTGCTAGAGCAGGGGGTGAAATAGTCCCCAGTACCGGTCAAAAGGACCGAAGGGGTAGGCCAACACCCTGATATGCTAGGTAAGGTTACCAGTAGACAGGACCGACGGGGTTGGCCAACACCCTGATATGCTAGACAAGGTTACCGGACGACAGGACCGAAGGGGAGGCCAACACCCGGATATACTAGGCAAAGTATCGGTGTATAGGACCAAAGGGGTAGTTAGTACCCAGTTATTTTATGCAGTACATGTTATGTATGGTATGTGGTATGATGGGGGAACTCACTAAGCTTCATGCTTACAATTTTCAGTTTTGTTTTAGGTACCTCTTCAACATAGGGGAAGGAGCTGGCGTTGTAGTTGCGCATCACACACACAGGATTTCCGCACTATGATGCTCTTGGGATTGTACTTTGATGATATTGTATGATATGGTTTTGAGACATGTGATTATGTTTTTATTTTAAATGTCTTATAAACCGTTTTATTAAAATAAAATTTTTGGTCTTGAAATTTGGGATGTTACATAATTTACCCTTAATCATTTCACATACCCTTACCTTGGCCCTAAATCATCGAATCTTTGACACTTCTATAGAGAACTTTCTTAGGACATCCTCTTTCATACCCGTTGTTGAAAATTTAGGCTTATAAATTAAGTCCTTTACATGATATCTAACTAACCACTCACAACTAACTAGATGTCTAAAATTATAGTTCCTTGCATAGATATATGTGTTAGTCATGGCCTTAATTTGAAATGTATGTTCATTATATTTCCATGATGCATAAATCTTAAAAGTGCAATGTGTTTTATTACTTGGTTTACCATATCGAACAAGTAATATGGATTTATTAGACTTCATAAACCATAGTTGATGACCTTTAGAAATTGCATAGTTAGTTAATGCATACCTCAACAAAGCAGGGGACTCATACAACTCTCCCAAACTAGGCTTCATTTTGTCCCACCTAATTGTAGGACCATGGACCTTGTGTAACGTCCCAAAAGATCCAACAAAAATTTACAAATTTTTAAACCATCAAATCCATACAAACATTTGTTTAAAAAACAATCAGAGTAAAATGTATCTCTCAAACATCAGAGTAAAAAAAAATTTAAGCCATCGGGGGATGTTGTGCAGTCAAGTCGGGGCCTTCCCTTTGGAACTAAAAGTACCTAAAAACATTTTAAACATAAACCGTAAGCACAAAGTTTAGCGAGCTCCCCAAAATACCACATACCATACATAAGATAGTGCATTCTATGAGCTAAGTCATAGTCTTACAGTCACTTCCTGCCATGGGAAAAATCATGGTCTTTCCTTGCAATGTCGAGGGCCAAATCCTGGGCTTACAAATAAGTATCACAAAGACAACAAGAATCCTACATATAAATACTAGGGGCCAGATTCTGGTCATACATATAACTGTTAGGGGCCAGATCCTGGTATTTCATATAATATCTAGGAGTCAAATCCTTGTCTTTAATACATATTCCAAGGGCCACACCCTGATCTTCCATGCAATTATTACAAAAACAACTAGCATCCTACATAGTATAGTGAGAAGACCCACCTTGTCGAGATAGTCAACATCTAACAACTCTCACAACCTACGAACGAGGGCTATACACCTAATAAACCACACAAGGAAAACCCTTATCCAACCTTCTAAAACTAGAAATTTGAACAAAATTCAACCCATGCCAAAATTCAACGGTCAATGTCAAAGTCAACAGTTAACATTACTATCAGCTGATACTCACATCATGACCAGTCCAGGGTCACGTCGTGGCTAACAAACTCAGTCCCAATCAAAAACTCCAGTTACAAACAACTCAGCCGTGATCAAAACCACTTTCACGTATTATGGTCATGACAGAATCTGTCTAAAATAGTCAATAAGCCTCATCATCAGGTCATAACCTCTATATCAAGGGCGAGTCCAATTAATCCAAAGGTAGGTCTGTAACATTCCATTTATTAAATAAATAAATAAATAAAATTAATAAATGAATATTAGCCTTAAATCCGTAATAAGTTATCAATTTTAGTCATAAGGAGTTAAATGATATAATTTCTGGAATTTGGTATCTTTATTGAAACATTTGGACTTGAATTGTAATGAACTTTGGAAGTTGGGGTTTGTTCGGTAATTAATGGGCTTAGTTTAAAAGGGATTTGAAGGGGAGGGACTGGAAGTGTAATTATGGGATTGTGATTCAAATCTGACACGGGAATTGAACCCGATCCTCTTCCCTACCCGTTTTATGGGTGCATCACCAAGGAAACCGTAACCCTAATGACAACATCCAACCGCCAACCTTATATCCCCTATCTTTGGCTGCCACCGCCTCCTAGCCACTATGAAGCTGGATACTATCGAACCCAACCGCCTCCTCCTCAGAGTAATAAGAATCGGACCTTGATGGTTAAGCCACAACTATGCAAGTGTTTGAAGGTCACAAATGTAACATCCCAAAATTCAAGACCAAAAATTTCATTTTAACTAAGTTATTATATAAAACCAATGGTATAAAAACATTCATAATAATATCTCATGTCAAAACCAAAGTGTCAATAATCAAATCATATTATCATAAAACCATATCAGAGTGTAATCCCAAAGATTTCATGTGCGGAAAACATAGTGTGATGTGCTGCGATCGAGCCGACTCCTTTCCTTAGAAAATGAGGTATTTGAAACCAAAACTGTAATCTGTAAGCATGAAGCTTAGTGAGTTCCCCCATCATACCACGTATCATACAAATCACATACTACCGAGCATATCTGGGTGCCCAACCTACCCTATCAGGCATATTTGGGTGCTTGACCAACCCTGCTGAGCATACCAAGGTGCTCAACCTACCCCACTGTTAGGTATACCGGCTTGCCCGACCTACCCCATGTTAGGCATATCTGGGTGCCCGACCTACCCTCCGGTGTATCTCAACCGGTTACGGGGACTATTTCACCCCTACTACTACCACATAAAAACATTACATAACATAAACATACTGTCAGGCGTACCGGGGTGACCGACCTACCCCTTTGGTCCTTTCAACATAATACGGGGACTATTCCCCCTACTACCACTATCACATAATCATCATACCATACTAGCACATAATACGTAACAGATAGTGGCTAACCAGACAATAATCTAACAAACAACTCATACTAGTGGGCTGACATTGTGGCCTTAGACCCACTTCTACTGGAAAGTAACTCACCTCACACTGCTAAAGTCTCGCATACACAACCCCAGCTACTGGATGACAAATTCCTGAATTGTCAGTATCAAAACATCACCCAATTACTAATTGGGTCCCAACACATAACCGTAAGTTCTTGGAGTAACAGGATACATTACCCAAACTTGGCTTGATTCAAGCCCAAGGCCCAATCTAAAGGCCCAAAAGTAAAACTAGGAGCCAAAGCCCAACATATGGCCTAATTTTCAAAATTGGGCCCAAAACCTTACATAGTCTTATTTAAAGGCCCAACCATTTAGTCCAATCTAAACATTTTACATTTCTAATGGCCCAATATCTCATAATCATAAAGGCCCAAACTATAGCCCATCTATAGCCTAATTTTCCAATTTAGGCCCAAACCCTCATATGGGCCTTACCCTAAAGCCCATAAACATATTATAGTCCATATGATTATTCTTGGATGGCCCATTATTGGACCAAACACCAAAGCCTAATAGAAAGGTCCAACATAAAGCCCAAGTGAAATTAGGGTTTTCACATAAATTGACGATTAGGGTTAAGTGTTTCTCACTTAACCCATTAAGGACTTAATCATGTACTCCATCAATCTATTGGGTCAATCATGTAGTGTGGCCGGACTTAATACATAATCCCAATCCAGTCATCCAAAATGCAAGCCCCGACAGTCCAAAATCCATATGTCCAATATTAGGGTTTTCTAAACCCTAACTAGGGTTTCCAACCCAATCAAAACCCAATAGGTCTAATAGCTAGGTCTTTTGATCAATTAGGGTTCATTAGGCCCATTAGAGTTTCAATAAGCTCGTTAGGATTTTGCTAGTCGGGTACCACCCACTACCACCTCGAGTAGTGGTGGTCAGTGGTGGCGGCCACCACCTCACGGTGGTGGTTAGGGTTTCTAGTCAATTTTTGTCCAATCATCCAAAAAGAAACTACACTCAAGCTAAAGCATACCGCCACCCAACACGGCGGTTGGTGGCGGCAGGAGGCGGTAGCCACCACCTCACGGTGGTGGTAATGAGTTTCTTTTCATTATTCTAATTTCTAGTTACAATTTACAATGCTAAAACCCAAATAACACACACTATTACAAACACACACACACACACACCACCACCCTAGTGGTGGCAGCCTGTAACGCCCGTAGATCCGGGCTAGTCAATTTAGAGACGATAAGCATCAAAAAATGACTTTTTTATGGAAGATTATTTAGAAGGATTAATCTTAACCAAGTTTTAGTATATGTCACAAGGTTTCCATGCATATAAAGAATGCCAAAATCCGAGTTATAACGAAGAAGTTATGCCCTGTCGAAGTTTCGCGACAGAACCGACACGACCCAGCGCGACCCAGCACGACGTAAATAGTGAACTTAAGGTAGATAGATATCTATCCTTAGTGATCTAAACAAGAGTTGAAGATTTATTCGATAGTTGTCCAACGATAAAAAGATAGACGAAAACGAAGTTCAGATGAAGGAGTTATGAATTTCGAACGAAGTTTTCCTGTCCCGGCCTACTATAGATAATATATAAGTAATATACTTATAATATATTAAAAATAAAGTCAAAACTATCCAATGGAGTCTAAACAAGAGTTGTAGAGCATAATCTCACCTTCGCATCGATATAAAGAACGTCGAAAACAGAGTTCGTATGTGAAAGTTATGACTTTCTGAAGTTTGGGACGCGGAACCCCAAAACTATCAGAGACCACGACGTGGCAAGCAGTGCCACGACGTGGCAAGTCTACTGAAACCTCCGGGAGTCCCCCAGATGCAACTTGGGATGACTCATGCAGTTACGATCAAGCCCACGACGTGGCAAAAGGTTCCACTACGTGGAAAGGGCCAGTTTTGCCCTATAAATAGGTTTAAAGGGCCAGCCGAGTTTGGTTGCTCATTCTCTCATCTCTCTCCCATATTACATCGATTTATGTGCAAAGAAGTACCCCCGAAGCCCCGGTATCAACCCCGAGACACGAAGCAAGTCCCGAAGCCCGAAGATCCCGAGAAGAAAAGAGTTTCCGAGCCGAAGCTCTACCCGCGAGAAACTAGGTGTGTGAAGTGATCCCGGTTTCACCGAAGAATACTACTTCTACAAATCGTAGTGCTATCCGATCATCTTCTGATCAGGTGAGTGTATAGTTACTTTCTTTTAACATTTAAGTCTTAAGTATTTGCTACGATATACGTGCTATGTGTATAATATAAAGTTGTTGATATGGGTGAGTGTATAGTCCCTTTCATAAACACGATTATAATACAAGTATTGTTTGAATGTATTAAGTATATGTTTTGGGTGAGTGTGTGGTCACTTTCTTCTAACACATAAATATTAAGTATTTGTTATGAAATACATGCTATGTGTTTATATATTGTTTGTTTATTTGAGATGAGTATGGAATGGATGAACTATATAGGTTTTAATGAGTTAAACTATATGTATATTTTGTATCTACGAATATGTTGGGTAGGACATGGGTAGATGAGATCCGTGAGTATGGATGAGATCAAGAGGTTAGTTTTAGATCCGTGAGTATGGATTAGATAAAGAGATTGGATTTAGATCCGAGAGTATGGAATAGGAAAAGAGATAAACTTGTTATTAATCCGGGAGTATGGATCAAGACATAGTAAATTGTCCCTAGTCTGGGAGTATGGATTGGGCATAGTTTAGATCCGGGAGTATGGATCAGAACAGGATTTAGGTATAGTAAATTGTCCCTAGTCCGGGAGTATGGATTGGGCACAGTTTTAGATCCGAGAGTATGGATCAGACTAATAGGTAAACTTGTCATTAATCCGGGAGTATGGATTAAGACATGGTAAATTGTCCCTAGTCCGAGAGTATGGATTGGGCACAATTTTAGATCCAGGAGTATGGATCAAACCAAGAGATTAGTTTAGATCCAGGAGTATGGATCAGACCAAGAGATTAGTTTAGATCCGGGAGTATGGATTAGACCAAGAGGTTAGTTTTAGGTCCAAGAGTATGGATCAGGTGGAGAGATTAGTTTAGATCCGTGAGTAGGGATCTAGATAAAGAGGAAAAGTTTAGATACGAGAGTTTAGATCGTGGTGTTGTGAGGATCGTTGGGGTGGGATAAGAGTTGCTTTTATATGGTGAAATTATATAATTTTGGTTGTTCTATATATATATATATATTTATATGATATAACATTGTGGGATGAAAACCCTATATGCTCACCAGGCTCCCAAGCCTGACCCACTCAGTTATCTTTGTATCACAAGTATCGATACGAAGATATATTTCACAGAGAGATTTAAAGGAGATATAAATCATTAGTGTAAATAATATGTAAGTTCTGTTTATGCTTATATGTCTGTATCGGAACATGACATCCCGAGGTTTTATTATTAAATGAAAATACATTCTTTTTGAGAAATGTTTTGATAAGTTTTTATCATATCTTGTTTTGGGAACAAATTCCGCAACCGTTTTCTTTAAACCATTACTCTGATTTTAAAATAAAGCATAAACAAATCGCTCTTTTCTGGCCGTGAAATTGGGGATGTCACACAGCCACCACATCACGGTGGTGGTGGTGGCCTTTTCTTGGTTTTCCAGCCACACAAGGCACACATACACACACTTCAGATTAAAGTATACACTCCATCCACCCACCCGGTGGCTTACGACGACACCATCAACAGTTTTGGGATGGCAGCCACCACCTCACGGTGGCAGCGGTGGTTTCTTTTGGTTCCCAATCACGCAACAACACACTACAGTAAACAGAAAACCCAACAAACTAGTGACACTCATCTTCAAAGGAAAAAGCAGCAACGACGCTCGTCATGGCGATGGTTGCAGTGGTAGCCTGGCAATGAAACAGTGGGGCGACAACAATGATTCTCGGTGGTCTTAGGGCTCCAAAAGCGGTGGCAGCTCCAGTTGCCTACTCTCGACCTCCCAAACGGACACAACTCACTACACGAAACGCACACTGGCGGTAGATGGAAGATACGAAAGTGGTGGTGGCGCTCCGGTTTACGAAGTAGCAGGTGGATGAAACCTCTCGTGGCATCGACTGAAGAAGGAGAAGGAGAAGAAGAACGGAACTCCGGAGGTGTTGACGTCGGATTGTGGTTGGAGACAACATAGCGGCAATGCCGACGAGGAGGCATAAGGGTGGAGAGGTGGCGGCTGGGGATAGTTGACATTAGGGTTAGGATTTGCTTCTTTATATATGGAGGCATCCGGTTAATCAAGTTCCCTATAATTATAGATTCGGTCCCTCCCCCTATTTTTCTTCAAAACGAGTCCATAAGTTACCCTTTTAACCCCAACCATCTAAATGCTCTTCAAATCAACTCCAACATTTTACCAAGCAGCCCCTGACTTCTGAAATCCTTTTCAAATTAAATCCATAACTTACACTCTTAACCCCCCAACTTCTAAAATTGTAACATTTGGCTCTCGAAAACCAACACCCCACTAAAATTATGGATTTTAGGGCTACTATTCATTAATTAATTAACTAATTTATTTAATAAACGAGGTGTTACAACTCTTCCCCACTTAAATTAGATTTTGTCCTTGAAATCATTCCTTATTATTCCTAACACGCCCAACCACTCTAGTAACATGGTCACCATCCTGGGCACACCCTAGTCTTCCCAAGGTAAATGTTACCAATCTTCGCAAAGCCCTAAAATACGTGGGTGAATGAATTCCTCACAACAAGATCACATCTACTCCGTCTGAAATCTGTTGTCTTGAGATGGACTTATTACCTGACAGACCACTCCTACTGAATCATTATTTTTGAATCCAGTCCGCTTATCCTTCAAATGACTACTCAACTTCTGATAGCTCGAGGTTCCCACTATAACACAGGATCACAGAACTAATTACCCCTGCAGATCGTTTAAACTTGGCCAAGGCTCAGCTAATACCGCTGTGAGTAACTTGTCACTTCCCAAATCAACTAGATATTTCGTGCGTATTTGTAACCTAAAACACAAATAGTAAGACTGCCCAAACGTTGAAACTGCCCGAACACTGAACTGCATGAAGCAGTATGTTGCCACATGGCTGCTTTCCAAAATCTACCGAGACCTTCCTGGCCTCAATTCGTTCGCCAATCACCTGAATATTGGGTTTTGGCCTGGCTGCGGAGCCCAAGCAACGACTTCCGAATGAAATCCTTCTATGGAACTAGTTGCCACTAGTTATCATGCCACTGGGGCTCTAATAACCTTCTGATCTAACCAATCGGGTCCATGCGTCAAATCCTGACATCGCCAAATCCAATGCTAAAAGTGATTGCTACATGATCAACGGTAGACTTATATCACAAACGACCTTAAGTAATCCCTTGCTTCCTTTATCTAATAATTGTTGTAGCATTCCTACAGTCTTATCACTGGCTCAACCATATCTAATCCGTTTGGGCAATTCAAAAATCAAATCCATGGATTCCCATATCCTCACTGCTACACCCGAACTGGTGGGGTACTATAGTTCCTTCTGTGTCCTAACAACGCGCTCATGCTATCTACCAACCTAGTGAATGTTGCGGCTACACCCGCAGACTTGCATCACTCTAGCACTATCTGCTAACCTTGTGAATGCTACGGCTACACCCGCAAACTTACATCCCTTCTAGCACTATTTTCTGCTAGTGAATGCTACGGCTACCCCCATAGTCTTACAACACTTTCCATACTATTTGACTATTAGTGAATGCTATGGCTACCCCCACGGTCTTATAACACTTTCCATACTACCTGATCGCTAGTGAATGTTACAGCTACCCCCACTGTCTTACAACACTTTCCATACTACCTGATCGCTAGTGAATGTTATAGCTACCCCGCAGTCTTACAACACTTTCCATACTTGTTGAACACGCACTCGACCTAACGCACAACTGAACTTGAGTCCTAACTGGAGCTCTAACTTGGTTCCCGAAACCTGTTGTCTGAGAGTCTTGAAGGTTGCCTGTTGCTTAGGCCCCCAGCGAAAGGCCACCGACTTCTTGGTCAGTCGGGTCAAAGGAACCGTAATCTCGGAGATGTCCCGTATAAATCTCTGGTAATAACCCGCTAGACCCAGGAAACTCCGAATCTCAGTTGGAGACCTCAGAATCTCCCACTGCAAAACTGCCTCTATCTTGGTCGGATCGACTATAATACCCTTCTGGTTGACAAGGTGACCAAGATATTACACCTCGCGCAACCAGCACTCATATTTGGAGAACTTTACAAAAAAGTCTCTCCCCCACTTATATTCGACTAAGTCTTCATGGTACGTGAGAATTGAAGGATTCTCAATCCTTCTTACTTCCTAATGGTCCACTGCCGACAATATGAGCTTACCAATGCTAACGATCAATTACCAGTCAAACATTAAGATCACCCATCCACTAAAATCTTAAAGAGTACTCTTGAAACCTAGTCCAGTATGACACCTCAGTCCATCTCCAATGCTGTCAAATGAAGGCCTTAATCTTCACTCTGGATGACGAATCCTCCTTTCGACCCCCAATATCGCAACACTACTGAACTCTGACCAAACACAACCCATGCGAGAAATGAAATTCTCTCGAACATCCAATGACCAAACACCCATGCGTCTAACACTCGCAACTGAACCAAATATCTTCATGCTACCAGTCCTTCCCTAGCAACGGTAGTGCCTTGAACTCCAAAGTTCATCCATTGACAATTATCGACCATACCTGAACCATGATAGAACCAATGAACGCTGACTTCACTGGAGAACTATCGCTCTAACCTTAATCGAATACCCTCCAAATAATACCCCGCACAGATCCTGACGAAGACCCGGAGTGATAATGGTACACGTGGAACCCACTCCGTAAGATGCGTCCCTCTGTGGGTTCATCAAGGACTTTTCGACATGTAGGTTGGCATATATGATCCTTGATAACCCATACACTAGCAGGAAACTGACTCGAGATCTGACTTATCCAAACTCATTCACAAATTCAAAGCGATACGTATACCCAACGTCCATTTAACAACAGTAAACGATGACATACCCGCAACATCTGGAGGAATATTGATCACCTTTTGCTGACATGGCGAACCCCACTACCCTTGTAGCAGCCTAAACCGTTAGAATGTCAAACTCCATTGTGTACTTTCTCGTACATGGTTCACTGACTCCGACCCTGCTGGCCTTTCATCCGATGATCAGAAGTCTTGGGTCTCTCCCCGAGATCCTCTACTACATGCACCTGGAACAACCCTCTCTTCTCAAAATGCTCCACATCAATCTCACATCCTCGAACTTTGGAAGTCATCTCCTTTAGGTTCTGACACCATGTCACTCCTTAGCTCACTTGCCAATGGCTGAGCTGCAACAACTGGAACATCCTCTGTCCCCAAACCGGGTCACAAACTCCTCCCCAAACCAGACAATTATCAGAAATACATCACCCAATTACTAATTGGGTCCCAACACATAACCGTAAGCTCTTGGAGTAAAAAGATACATGACCTCCCCAAACCAGACAATTATCAGAAATACATTTATCTAACAAACAACTCTTACTACTGGGCTGACATTGTGGCCTTAAACACACTTCTACTGGAAGGTAACTCACCTCACACTGCTGAAGTCCTGCATACACAACCCCAACTACTGGATGACAGATTCCTGAACTGTCAGTATCAAAACATCACCCAATTACTAATTGGGTCCCAACACATAACCGTAAGCTCTGGGAGTAACAAGATACATTACCCAAACTTGGCTTGATTCAAGCCCAAGGCCCAATCCAAAGGCCCAAAAATCAAACTAGGAGCCAAAGCCCAACATATGGCCTAATTTTCCAAATTGGGCCCAAACTTTTACACAGTCTTATTCAAAGGCCCAACCATTTAGTCCAGTCCAAACATTTGACGTTTCTAATGGCCCAATGTCTCATAATCATAAAGGCACAAATGATGGCCCATCTATAGCTTAATTTTCCAAATTAGGCCCAAACCCTTATATGGGCCTTACTTTAAAGCCCATAAACATATAATAGTCCATATGATTATTCTTGGATGGCCCATTATTGGACCAAACACCAAAGCCTAATAGAAAGGTGCAACATAAAGCCCAAGTGAAATTAGGGTTTTCACATAAATTGACGATTTGGGTTAAGTGTTTCTCACTTAACCCATTAAGGACTTAATCTTGTACTCCATCAATCTATTGGGTCAATCATGTAGTGTGGCCGGACATAATACACAATCCCAATCCAGTCATCCAAAATCCAAGTCCCGACAGTCCAAAACTCATATGTCTAATATTTGGGTTTTCTAAACCCGAATTAGGGTTTCCAACCCAATCATAGCCCAGTAGGCCCAATAGTTAGGTCTTTTGATCAATTAGGGTTCATTGGAACCATTAGGGTTTCACTAATACCGTTAGGGTTTCGCTAGTCGGGCACCACCCACTACCACCTCGGGCAGTGGTGGTCAACGGTGGCTCATGACGGCGGTCACCACCTCACGGTAATGACCTAAGTCAAGTATTGTAATCTATTTTGAATAAATAAATAAATAAAAATAGTGTTATAAATGAAATGTTCAAAAGCCTCTATTGGATACATAAAGTAATAGATATCGTAACAAGGTTTTCAGAAATGTAAAGAACACAAAAATTCGAGTTATAACGAAGAAGTTATGACCAATCGAAAATCCGCAACAAAACCGGTAAAACACTGTTAAGCGTAAAACACGAAATCTCAATAAAATACTTTTTAGCCTTAGGTATCTAGATGAATGTCATAGGTATCATCAAACCGTGAACTTATATAAAAAGAACGTCAAAATCTGACTTTATATGAGGAAGTTATGATTTTTCTAAGTTTCAGAGTAGTGGTAGATAACTAAAAACTCGAGATAGAGATCGAACGATATTTAGCCGACACAACCTAAACAAGAATTGAAGATCTCGACAATATTAGTACAACGGTAAAAAGACAGACGAAAACGGATATCGGATGAAGAAGTTATGGATTTTTAATTGACTTTTCCAGTCCCGACCTGTTAAAAATATAATATTAAAAATAATTTCAAAATTAGCCGATGAGGTCTAAACAAAAGTGGTGGAGCATAATCTCACCTACGCGTGGATATAAAGAACATCAATATCGGAGCTCGTATGTGAGAGATATGAATTTATGAAGTTCGGGGCATAGACTTTCACATCTGTTAGGATTCACGTCGTGAGTCAAATGAGGTTTACGACGTGAACTAATGATAGAAGTTTACCAAGATTCGGGAAATAAGATGTCGAGTCTACGAACTGATCATGACACAATTCACGACGTCAACAATTCCAAGTTCACGACGTGAACTTCAAATTTTCACCCTTTAAATATGATGCGAGGCTGCCGAGTTTATTTGCCAATTTACAACCTCTTTCCCCTAATTTTTCACTTTCTAGCCCCTCGAGACTACCCCGACGCCCCGGTTACTTATCCAAGCTCCAACGAAGGTCTGAAACTCCTGAGTGATTTTCCACTTTCCATTCGAAGTGCTGCCCGAGAAAAGACTCGTTTTCTCCAAATCGTCACACTTACCAGGTAAGTTCATACCCTTATATTTTCATGTTTTTACTATATTTTAGGGGGAAAATACAAGTGAAACGCAAGAAAAACTTATGTTAAAATGAGAATCGTTACAAACAGTTTCTAATGCTTTATCTGCATTTTGTGTATAAATGTTAAATAAGTAAAATAATGTTATTACAAATGTTATACTTTACATGCAAGGTTGGTAATACACTAAGGTTTATCATTCAAATGAAACACACTTTTGAAAAACTATAATAGGTATAGTTTACGATATACTCATGATATTTTACACTCTATAAACACTATGGAAATGAAATACTTACATTTACAAGAAAAATGAACTTTTCGTACGTAAATCTATTTAATACAAACTTTTGTGAGACATTTAACTTCAAGTACTTTCAAGTATGCATTTCAAGTCCTGTGTTATAAATCATAATATCATGTAGGGAGAGCGTGATACTTGTGTATAGATCTATATGGGATTGACAATTCCGCACCTAAATTGTTAGCTACAGTTGGACCGGCAGGTCTGGGGTGACAAACGTCATCTCATTCCAACGCCTGAAAAACGTTGTGACCGGAAATCTGGGTCAATGGTACGGTTATAAAACTCACATGAAGTATGGAAAATACTTATGCATTCCGGTTTTTGAGAACTTTTAAAACTACTATTCATTATGGAAAATATTGGATTTTCTAGATATAAACTCGGTTACTTTATACAAAAAGGAAAATATACTTACACTATTTTAGGTATGGAAAATACTTATGCATTTCGGTTTTTGGGAACTTTTAAAACTACTATTCATTATGGAAAATATTGAATTTTCTAGATATAAACTAAGTTACTTTATACAAAAGGCATACAATTCTTATACAAAAAAAAAAAAAAAAAAAAAAAAAAAAAAAACGCTGATGAACTCACCAATTTAATTGTTGACACTTTTTCAAAACTACTTGTATTTCTCACGGATTCAGTAATACAGGTAAACAACAGCTTTTGGGGAGGGACGCTAAGGCGTCAATTTCAAATTTATTATATCATCATAATGTAATTTCTTTTGAAACATGTAATACAATCAACAATGTAACTTTTTAAATTATATTTATGATGGTTGTGTTTGCTTTCTTTACTATTTACTCAATTGTTATGATACTACATGAAGTCATCCGCCCCCGAACGATTCCGCCGTTCTGGTTTGGGGGTGTGACAGTGATGGTTAGGGTTTCATGTCTATTTTTGTCCAAGCATCCAAAAAGAAACTACACGCATGCAAAAGCACACTGCCACCCAACACGACGGTTAGTGACGGCAGCCACCACCTCACGGTGGTGGTTATGAGTTTCTTTTAATTATTCTACTTTTGAGTTACAATTTACAATGCTAAAACCCAAATAACACACACACTAATACAAACACACATACAACCACCCTAGTGGTGGTAGCCACCACCTCACGGTGGTGGTGGCCTTTTCTTGGTTTTCCAGCCACACAAGACACACATACACACACTTCAGATTAAAGTATACACTCCATCCACCTAGCTGGTGGCTCACAGCGGTGACATCAACAGTTTTGGGATGGCAGCCACCACCTCACGGTGGTGGCGGTGGTTCCTTTTGGTTTCCAATCATGCAGCAACACACACCAGTAAACAGAAAATCCCACGAACCAGTGATACTCGTCTTCAAAGGAAAGAGAAGCAGCGGCGCACGTCATGGTGGTGGTTCCGGTGGTCGGCTGGCAATAAAAAGTGGGAACACAACGATGATTCTCGGTGGTCTTAGGGCTCCAACAACGACGACAGTTCTGGTCTCTTACTCCCGACCTCCCAAACGGATACAACTTGTAACACCCGGTCTTAGGTACACATTTAATTCAAGTCAAACTTCATATTTTACCCTTGGACTCGATGAGTTGGAGGCTCAACTCGTCAAGTAGGAT
This sequence comes from Lactuca saligna, assembly GCF_052625555.1. Lineage (NCBI taxonomy): Eukaryota > Viridiplantae > Streptophyta > Magnoliopsida > Asterales > Asteraceae > Lactuca > Lactuca saligna. Next base: position 79,708,673 of record NC_136424.1, on the reverse strand, counting down.
CGACTCTGGGTCGGGGAACTAAGTGACCTACTCGACGAGTCGGAAGACCGACTCAGCGAGTAGGAGCTGTTTGTTGGAAACCCTAATTTTTGGGTTTGTCCCCCTATTTAAAGAAACATAACACCCTTGTGGCATCCTTATCACTCCCTCAATGTCCATAAAACCCTAACTCACCACCTTGAGCTTTGTGAGTGTTTGAGTGCCATTTTTGGGTAATCTTGTGTGATTTGAAGTTTGTGTGAAGAAGAGGAAGAATGAGGACTTCAAAAGAAGATTGTAGATATAGGAAGAACAACATTTTCTCTTCACTTTCTGGTAATCAAGCTTCATACTTGACTTGTAGTTTCTTAGATCTCCTTGTGGTCATTTTTATGGAGTTTTGGGTCCAAGAAGCTTGATCCTTGGGACTTGGATATCGCAAGTTAATGTATCTTCAGATCTGGAACCTTGGAGGATCCTCATGGCATAAAGGTGTCATCTTTATGGCCATGAGAACCCCATGTATGAAAGAAACCCCATTTTTGGTCCTTTGAGCATAAAAGTCCCATGCATATATGTAAAGTTCATAACTTTACGTGTTATATCGACTTAAGGAGCCTAGATCTACATATTGGATGAGAGTTGTACATCAGAAATCGAGTTATGGACTTGGACATAGTCGAATCGACGAGTCATTCTTGGGACTCGACGAGTCTGGGGGTTTGGTTCACCCAACCTGTTTCTATTCACAGGAACCCAGTTGAGTTCAGAAGGGACGACAAGTGTATGAACGCACTCAGCGAGTCCAAGGTCATCTCCCAACCAATGAAGATGGACTCGACGAGTTGTTCATACAAGTCGGCGAGTCACAGACTAAACACGTTCATATGAAGAAGATAAACAAGACGAGTTCAAGGAGGAACTCGACTAGTGAGTTGAAGATTGTCCTGATGATATGGTTGAAAGAGAAATCATCGAGTTCTTGCTAAACTCGACGAGTTGAGTCGGGTTGGGGGACAAATGAATGGATAAGGACTCGGCGAGTTGGCGGGCCAACTCGGCGAGTCAAGTCAACTGGAAGTTGAATTTGACCAGGATATTGACCTTATCCAGGGGTAAAATAGTCATTTTACCCTAAGATCAATTACCAACTTTTGACTATCTGTCTTTATGGAAATTATAGCAAGAGAGTCGCCGGAGCAGCAAATAGAGATTTCTTACTGATAGTTGTAGTAGTTAGGCTCACAAGCTGAGTTTTCCTCCAGTAGGAACGGGTCTAAGGCACCAAGGCTGACCCATTTAAGTAGTAGAGTATGTCGGGGTAAGCCCGATGTAGGGGTTAGCCCAATGCAGTTTATATGTTTCCGGACTCCGGTCCGATGTCGGGGCGGTCTCGAGAAGTAGTTATGTATTCTTGATGTCTTTGTGATTGATGCATGGTTATGTGTTATGTGATATATGTTCTGGGCTTAGATCCGATGTCGGGCATGCCGATGCAGTATATGTGATATGTTATATGCCATGTGTTATGTATTTCGGGGCAAGCCTGATGTATGCTAGTTTATATGTTGTATGTTATTTGTTCCGGGCTTCGGTTCGATGCTGGGACAAGCCTGATGGAGATTATTTGATTATGTTATGTATGTACTGGGGTAAGCCCGATGTCAGGATGAGCCCGATACCCGGTGCGGCCGGATACCGGGGTGAGCCCGATGTCAGACATGAGTTTGATGTCGGGTAAGCCGATGCTGGGATTCGTCCCGATGAAGTTGGGAACAGTCCTAGAGTTATGTTATTTGTTATATGTGCTTGTATAGTATGTGGTAGTTTGGGGGAGCTCACTAAGCTTCGTGTTTACAGTTTCAATTTTGGTTTCAGGTACTTCAGATAGCAAAGGGAAGGGCTCGAGTTGATGGCATGGCACACACCACATTCTATTAGCCTCAGAGTTTACTCTGATAATTTATATGAGAATGTGATATTTTGATAGATTTATGAGATTTTGAGATACATGTTCTATTATTTTATATTATGGTGATGATATTTATGCTTATTAAATGATTTTGAAAACGAAATTTTTGGCTGGTATTTCTAGGATGTTACACAACACCCAACACAAAACGCACAATGATAGCAGATGTAAGATACGATAGTGGTGGTGACGCTCCGGTTTGCGAAGTAGCAGGTGGACGAAACCTCTCGTGGCAGCAACTGAAGAAGGAGAAGGAGAAGAAGAACAGAAGTCCGGAGGTGTTGACGTCGGATGGTGGTCAGAGACAACATAGCGGCGGTGCCGATGGGGAGGCATAAGGGTGGAGAGGTGGGGGCTAGGGATAATTGACATTAGGGTTAGGGTTCACTTCTTTATATATAGAGGTAGCCGGTTAAGCAACTCCCCCATAATTACAGATTCAGTCCCTCCTTCCCCCTTTTCTTCGAAATAAGTCTATAAGTTACCCTTTTAACCCCAGCTATCTCAATGCTCTTCAAATCAAGTCCAACATTTTACCAAGCATCCCCTGACTTCTGAAATCCTTTTCAAATTAAATCCAAAACTTACACTCTTAACCCTCAACTTCTAAAATTGTAACATTTGGCTCCCGAAAACCAACACCCCACTAAAATTATGGATTTTCGGGCTACTATTCATTCATTAATTCATTTATTTATTTATTAAACAGGGTGTTACAACAAAGTTGGGTTAAGGATCAAAATCACGTTTTGACCCCAACCATGCATGCAAGCACATAAAGTTTGTGAATTTATGTACTAGGAAGCCTTAAAGGACCTGAATCTACATTCTGGATGTGAGGACTTAATGGATTAAGTCACAAATGAAGCCCCGAGGAAGCTGGCCGGTACGTCGTGCGTACACCCCGGTACGCAGCGCGTACTAGGTCAACTTCTTGTTGTAGTCAAGGCCAACGTACACTGGGCGTATGTGCCAGGTACATTGCGTGTATGCATGCAGAGTGGAGGAATTGGGCTTTTGGGCCTTAAAAGTTTAGGCATGGATAGTTGGGCCTCATGGCCCAATGCGAAGCTGAGTTTTTGGGCCTAGAACTGAGACTTATAGTATTGGACCTTTTAGGCCATATTGGGCCACTCAAATTACTTATTTTGGGACTAAGGATTTATTAGGTTTGTGAAAAGGCTCATTTGAAGAGTTTGGCCCAATTTAGAAAATTGGGCCATTAGTGGGCCTTTAGTGGGCCAATAGTGGTTTGGGAAAGATAAGATGGAATTGGGCCTTGGGTATGGTCTAAAATTAGACCAATGGGTAAATGGTCATTTTACCCTAAGAAGTATTATGGATTTTGACTAAGTATTGTTATGTTAATGATAGTCGGGGAGTCATCGGAGCAGCTGTTAGAGATTCCTTCCAGTGATTTTCGACATTCAGCTCTAAGAGGTGAGTTACCTTCCAGTAGAAGTGGGTATAAGGCACCACAGTCGGCACTCTAGTAAGAGTTATAGTAGAGATAATTATCTCCGTGATAATTATCTGGTATGTTTGTTATCTGTTATAATTATATGCTAGCATGATATGATGTTATGTGATAGTAGGTAGTAAGGGGAATAGTTCCTGTGTTACGGTCGTAAGGACCAAAGGGTAGGCCGGGCACCCCAAATATACCTGGTAGTATGTTTATGCTATGTTATTATGTGGTACTAATAGGGGTGAAATAGTCCCCGTAGCCGGTTGAGATAAACCATAGGGTAGGTCGACGCCCCAAAATTGCCAGATAGAGTAGGTCGGCACTCCAGAATTGCCAGATAGGGTAGGTTGGCACCCCATAATTGCCAGACAGGATAGTTCAGGCACCCCAGAATTGCCCGGAAGTATGTTAGTTATGATAGCGGGTCTTCCACATCTCCTTGTCCCCTTCATACCGAGGCATTGATAAGACCCTCTCCCGGAACTTGGTGGTAATATCCGACACCGTCTTTGTAGTCTGTCTCATGTCAAGCAACTCCATGGCCATCTAGTGAAGCTCCACAGCTGACGCAAACTCAACCCTAAACTTGGTCACAAAGTCAGACCAGGTCATAGCCTCAATGGCTAAGTCTCCCAAAGAATCACCTCCCACCTCCCACCAATCTCGAGCTTGGTCCATAAAACAACCTGTCATATATCAGACATTCGACTCCTCAGGGTAGAATCTCGTCAACTGAGCAAACTCCATGTCTGCGATCCACCTCCTGGCAACATTGGGGTCCTTCACCCCGTGGAAGTATCGTGCACCACATCCCCTGAAGTCCTTTTGAAGGAGAGTGTGTGTCCATGTCTGGCCAGATGCCATGTTGCTCCTGAACGCCCTGAGGCGATCCTCCATCAGCTCGATAATCCCTTCCTTGATCGTCCCAAAAATCATCGGGTTCGACTCAAGGATGCTTGTCGTGATCTCATATGCGATGAACCTGCGTAGTCCCTCGTCAACGGGCTTGTAACTTGAACCCGAACCTGATCCTGACCTTGATCCCGATCCTCTTGCTCCGTGTCACGTAATCACCACCATTCTGAAACAAAATACATAAGTGTCAGGGCCATACATAATCTCGAGAGGTCTCACTTACTCTACAAGTTCCCTGGTTCCATCTCGTCCCTCCCTGATTAGAGTACGGATCCTATGCTTTCATTAGTACGGGCCGATACTGTTGGATTAATGTCTAAGTCCATAACTATAATTGGTAAGACTTGACCCGACCCGACATGGTCCATTTGAGTTGCATGGCATCATGCACTTGGATAGACTATAATGAGAGAAATAAGACACTTACGGTTATTAATATATTATAAGTTCTAGTATATTAATAATAAGAATAATAAGATTATTTAATTAGTATTGATCAAGAATTAATCTAGGATTAATTAAGTGATCAAAAGAAGACTAATTAAATATATGGGTTGATTGTGTAAATCATCCATACTTGTATAGTGGGCTAATGCTCCATGGATAATCAAGTTGGGCTAAAACCCATAGGATGCTCCATGGTGGATTTGAACCCATGGATCCAAGGAAATGGAAAGTCATGACAATTAGGGTTTACCCTAATTGTATAACTATATAAGCATCTTATTCTTGAGGAAAATCGGTCACTAGTAAGAGAAAGAAAGGGCTAGCCGATTTCATGAAGTGTAGAATTCTCTCTAAGTTATTCCAAGTGCTTATGGTGTTGTGTGAACCATTTGAGGTGTCACACTTGGGGCACTAGGCACTCAAGCTTCATGAAGACAAGCACTATCAAAGAGGTATGTATTCTATCTAGTTATATTGATAGTTTTTTGTATGCTAGATTAGGATAATACCTTGGATGTTCATATTTGCATGTATAATAGAGAAAACATAGATCCAAGGTATTTAGGGTTGCATGTACACTTAGGAGTGTTAGAATGCTCATAACCCAATAGTGGTATCAGAGCCTAGGCTTGTTTTCTTGTTATACTTGCAATAGAAGCTGAAAAATCGAGTTTTGTTGCTGTCTACCCAGCAGACTCGCCGAGTCCATGAAGGGACTCGACGAGTCCAAGGCAAAAAGCATCCAACTCGACGAGTTGGACCCCCAGACAGCATAAATTCGATCCTTTTGGCTAGAAATGGACTAGGAACATTACCCTAAGTTGTTTTGAACTTATAAACTTGTTTTTAATGTGGTAATGTTCATGCTAATCCATTTTCAAAGATAATTGTCAATAGATTCATGTTTTGTATTAGTTTAAAGGTAATACTAATTACATGAAAAAGTTTGATTTGAATTATCTTGTTCTTATGAGTTGCTTAGATTAATAGAAAAGTTGAGTGAAAAAGTTGTTTTCAATCCAAATTAATCTAAGAGTTGATTCTAAAATGTGTTTTTGTAACTTGTCCTCAAGTTATATGAAAAGTCACATTTAAGTTTCATAAAACTCATAAAAGTTGGCAAAGGTTACAAAAATGAAGAGTTTAGTTCTAATTAATTGGAGTTATGACTCCATAATTTGTCCTCAAGTTATGGAGGACCAAGAGTCTCTTCATTAAATAAATAAAAAAATAATGTAACCTTAATTAATTCCATAAGTTATAAAATAAAGAAAAGTTAATTCTTTATTAGTTTAAAATCTTCCATAATTTGTCCACAAGTTATGGAACTTGAAGAGTTTTTGGATTAAAACTACTTTAAACACATAAGTTATGGAATTAATTAGTTTTGAATAGTTTCAAAACTTGCCCTCAAGTTTTGGAATTTGTAAAGTTTTCTCATATGAATACTTTAATTCCAAGTTAGCCCTTAGAATTTTAAAAGTTAAAATTCAACCCTTATACTTTATAATATTATAAGTTAATAATATATATATGTATAAGAGTAAAGTCGGTCTTACCGCTAGTACGCCTCATTCACGAAGCCGATCTATAAGGTGGGTATAAGGTTGTTGCCTATAAAATGGTAACTTAATGGGTGTCCAATCTCACCCACCGCTTGCTTAACTGGTGGAGGGTCGTTAGCCGAACGGGTTTGACAGGACTATAATTCTCCCTTCATTAAAAGTATTAATGATAAATACTAAGTAACTAAACTCTTAATAATTCTCAATCTTAGTTACTTATGAAAATGTGAATAAGGTGCTAATCCATGAAATTACACTTTACACTTTGTCTAAGTCGTTAGTTGAGCGTGTGTGGTTAACCGGCACACTAACTTGGACTTAACAAGGTAGGTAAAGGGTGACTTAATATTTATCATAGTATCGATGGAGCGTGTGTGGTTAACCGGCACATCGATTAAGGGGTAAACACTTAAGGGTACCAAGTAATTTGCATGGTTACTTCACACCTTGTTTTGTGATCCTCGACATCCCAATCACAAAACCTGAAGGGCACACTCGAGATTGAAACATGCCGTTGAACAGTTCAATGAATCTCAAAAGACCTAGGAGTTTCAAAACCACTTAAAACCTAATAATACATTTCGTTTATCTTGGTGGAAATGGGTGAATCGTCATTCACCTACCTTCAAATTGTTTTATAGCTTGGATTACGGCATACCTCTTCTAAGTTATAAAATAGTTTGTTGGGTCCTAGCCTTAATATTTCATATTGGGTGTCATATTAAGGACTTTAAAATCAACTATCTTGAATATCTCCCAAAAGATGTCTGGTTTAGACATTTATGATCTTCCCAAATCTCTTGAAACAAGCTTTCCTAAATGAAGATGATGTCCCATGGAAATCATACTTCATTCACCTCCTCCAATTATTCTACCTAACCCACAAGTTCTTGAAAAGTTTAAGGTCACTCAAGCCCTATTGGCAAGGCAAGGTGTAGGTGTGATCACATCTTGGAGATGTAGTCACATATTGACAAGCCGGGAGAGTTGGGTGTCAAAGTCTTGAGAAAGTTGGTGGTTTAACTACTTTCTAAGTCACATAGTGAGTTCTTTTGGAACACCTATGAAATAGACTATGACAAGACCCTTAATGATCTTATTTATTTGTTAAGATCAACTTCCTGAAACTTTATGGACATTGACAATGGTGACACTGGAAATACAGAAAAGGCATTCTCTTCCCAATGGAAAGGGATCGGCCATAGTCAACTCGGTTGACCAAATGGTAAAGAGAAAAAGCTAAGTCTGTGATAATCCCGTATACCATTATCAAAGAGTCCATATGTTTATATTGCCAAAGGAAGGGTCATTAGTTGCGAAGCTGCCTAATTTACCTAAGGATGTTAAAGTCAATAAGTTTCACTCTACTTCAGGTAAAGTCCACTATCTAACTCTGTTAAGTTTCTATTCTGAGATTCCTGATACATGATGTGACTGGGTCACATGGTAATGTTTTAAGAATCAAATAAAAGTAAAGGAACTTAAAGAAAGAATATGCTGAATCTGATAGCATAGATGGATTTCTATCGCGTAGTTTGAAAAATCGGATTCTTGAGCTAATTCTTAGGAGTTATGAGATATTGCTAAGGAATAGATAACAACAAGTTTTCATATGGGTTGTAAGGATAAGTTTTTCCGCATAGTTTTAAAATAAAAGAAAATTTTGATTTTATTTATTTTAAAATATCCTTACAATGGCATTTGAGGAAAAATTGTTGCTTATATGATTCCATTAATAGCAAGAGTGGAAATATGAAATTGATTCTTTCATTTGTGGTAATGTCTAAATTTACCAAATAAGGAAAGATTCTCATCATCCAAAGTCTCAATTGGATCGGGACTTGGAATCATGCAAGTTGTATAGCATGATGAATGAGAACTTTCAAGTATTGGAAAAATTAAGACTAATTACTTGTTCACATGGATGTGTGAGTCAAGTAATGGACTAAGGGATCGAGTACATAGTCATGTGCACTGATTAAGTCCACCACAAAGATATAAGGCTATTCATCATAGTTTACTAAAGCTCAGTAAATATGATTATACTTACAAGCTTAAGTGTAACTCTGAGACATTGGAAAAGGTTTCAATGCATGGCAGAGCGGATAAGAAGAATCAAATTAGGCAGAAGGATAAAAGTTTCTCAAATCTGAAAAGATGGGAGAGTACTTTAGTATCAGTTTTGTGATCATCCTAATGATTAAGAAACCATATCAAAATTAGTTCTCTAAGGAAGTCTTAGTGCATTCTAAGAAGAAGGGATCTTCAATTGTTGAAATGGTTAAATCAAGAAGATGAGTCATACTTCGTTCCAATACAAGTCTTAGAGTCATACTCCAAGATTGTATTTTGAGTGACATGTCTTAAAAAAGGTTTAAAACACTTGTCAAATGTAAGAGTAAAAGTTTTCTACTCTTGTACATTTGAAATTGGTAAGTTGTGATGTTTTGGATAAAACAAAGACCAACTAAGGCCTATTGGGTGAAGTGTTTGTCTTGATGAGAATCCGCACTATCTCTTAGATGTTTGACAAGGGAGTCTTATAGGTCAAGAGGACAGTGGGAGTCTTAAAGGTCTTGAAAGTCTCAAGAACTAATCAAGAATATAACCTAAAGTTCTTCACTAGCACATGACTTGAGGTTTATAACCTATCGTGTTGACATAGTCTGTGCCCATTCCAGTTAAAGTTGAGTTCTTAGAGTTCTCAATTGGTTGCACAACAACTTGGAAGCAATGGCAGACCCTTGAGCTGCCAGGTGGCAAGAAGTTAAGATTGAGTTCAGTCCATATGAGTTCGGATTTGTCATTATCCTTGTCTTGTGACTATGGTTTTGACAATTCACATGGATAAGAACACATACACCATTAAATCTAAGTGTCATAAGGTTTCTCTCCGATTCATGAAAATGATGGTGAGGAAACACTTTCACTAAGTAGATTTTAGCTAGATAGCAATTGTGATATTTGCATTCTCAAAGTCGTTAGTGGAGCGTGTGTGGTTTACCGGCACACTAACCTGGACTTGTGAGAAGTGGTAAAAAGGTCTAAGCATTATGATTACGACATCCCTCTTCATAATTGTTTACACACACAAGTGTGCTATCTAAGGGAAGGTGTATGTTTTTGATAAAGTCTTATCAAAACAATCTAGTATCAGAAATCTGAACTTTGGTAAGAAAGTCAATAAAGTATTGATTTCTAGAAGTCCAGTTGATTTCTGAGTACATGTCAAAGCTAGTGGGAGCATAAGTGTTATGCTAATAATCATCATGTTAGTGGGAGCATGATAATTATGATAAGTATTGCGAGTTAGCAATGTTAATTATAGAAAACAAAAGGTTTCAATTGGGAAAAAGTTGTTTTGCTATAATTAAGGGAGAGGAAATTATACTTCATCTCAAATCTATAAGCTTAGATCGTGAGGTTTTAATCATTTAGTCAAGGAAATATATATGAATTTCATGTTGGAATGGCTCAATATAATGAAATTCTGTATATGGGTCCATTATTTGCGTTCTTAAATTCGATTATGATTACGGCATCCCTTTTCATAATCTGAATTATGAGAACTTGGCAAATAGAAATGGAAATGTTATAGCAAAAGACTGGTTTAGTCTTTATGTGAGACATCATGAATCGTGTCCCATATGCTTCGGATATAGGATCGATTACATGTGCTATAGTTATCCGTTCTAAAAGTTTCCAAATGCCTGGGGCATTAAGAAGGGAAAAAGGTTTAGAACTGGATATGACTAAAAGGATTAAACAATTGTCAAGGACAATCTAAGGGTTACCAAAGATTGGTTGCTCAAGGACAGTTGGAAGTATAGTGATAATTCTGGAAGGACCATATTGACATAATCTGTAAGGAGGAAACTCTTGTTCAGAATTGATAGTCAAAATGGAATCTGGAAATGTTTCAAAGTTAGGATTTTTCAATCTGTGTAAGATTAAGGAAACTTAATGCAAGAAGGATGTTTCCAAGGATCCGGTCTCCTTTGGAATACTCTGTAATGATTGTTGCCAAGTCTTTGTGAATTTGTGCATAATCGTTACAAGAGGATCAATGCATATAAGTTTAGAATCGAACAGATTTCAGTAAATGGCATGAATTTGGAATTCTTGCATTTGCAGTAAGGATTTGGGAGTGTGAAAAGAGAATCATTGAAGTTATGTTCAATTGATCTAGTTCACAAAGTAAAGATCATAGACAAACATAGTATGCATACTTGGTGTGTGGCATGACTAGTGTTTAGAAAAATATAGTGTACATGCTTGGAGCATGGGACAACTATTGTTTTAAATTCAAGAATAAAGTTGATAGCTGAAACAGTATACAATGAATAATGTGTAATCATATGGTGATAAATAATAGGTGTTTTATTTATGTTCATAGGTTTTGATACCATATTGGATTCAATTATTATTGTGTTTCACTTTGCATGTTTTGACTTCCTGAATAAACTAGGTTATTCTTCCGGAATGACTAAGTTATTCAAACCATCCATAGTCGGTCATATGTTGGAAGTAGATATGAATTAAGACTGTCATGGGTTGGCTTGTAGAGGTCTAAGGTGTTGGACAAAGGGCTACAACATTCATGAGTGCTCATAAGTTCTGAGTATTGGATTCAACCCGCGCTCATTGGAATCACTTCATGGATTTTATCACGAGTGATCATGAGACGATAATATCTTATATTCTTCAAACCTAGAGATATGAGTTGTTACTATGAGTTGGTTGTACATTGATTACACGAAACCGCATTTGGTAACTCGGTGCTATAAAACGTGTCTTTGTGTATGATTCAACAAGTAGTAGAACAAGCCATATGAGTCGAAGTTTATCCATTCCTTTTACCTTTGGGAAAAAAGCGATATCTGTGGGCCCCTCGATGATTTGATGATGACAAATGGAAGTGCTCGGCCGGGCCAGGACTGATTTGATTTGTTCAATTAGTCAGTCGTCATAAATCGGAAATCGGGAAACAACAAATGGACAGAGAGAATGATTATAATCCATGTCTCAGTCCATATGATATCTAGAATAGAGGAATATATGATCCCTTATCTAATGGACAAGTCATTGACAAAGGTCAGCGTTTATCGACAAGGTCAGAGTTCGACAGAAGCTTTTGAGAGCTACGATTGCCAGTTGGTTCCTGAAGTCATACGCAATAATAGTTTTAGACTTATCCAAGTGGGAGACTGTTGGATTAATGTCTAAGTCCATAACTATAATTGGTAAGACTTGACCCGACCCGACATGGTCCATTTGGGTTGCATGGCATCATGCACTTGGATAGACTATAATGAGAGAAATAAGACACTTACGGTTATTAATATATTATAAGTTCTAGTATATTAATAATAAGAATAATAAGATTATTTAATTAGTATTGATCAAGAATTAATTTAGGATTAATTAAGTGATCAAAAGAATAATAATTAAATATATGGGTTGATTGTGTAAATCATCCATGATGCTAGGCTCACAAGGTTTCAAGGAACACAAGCAACAACAAGGTAAGTTATTCTATCTATACTTTATGTTAAAATTGTTCCCCATGTATGCTAGATAGGAATATAACCTTGGAAATCAACTTTGCGTGACAAATTAGACAAACATAGATCCAAGGTTATTAGGGTTGCATGTACACTTAGGAAGTGTTAGAATGCTCAAAACCCATCAGTGGTATCAAAGCCAGGTTTGTTTGTTCTTATTTGTGCTTAAAAGTTGAAAACAGAATCGAAAATTTGCTGTCTGCGAACGGACTCGTCGAGTCTATAGGGGGGACTCGTCGAGTCTATGTGTATCTTCAACCAACTCGGCGAGTCATGTTCTTGCACTCGGCGAGTAGGGTCGAATGAGTGCAGAATTTCGATTCAGTTGCTGGAAAATGAATTAGAAACATTACCCTAAACTGTTTTAGTAAATGTAAACTTGTTTTTGGTGGTGTAATGTCTTGCTAATTCATTTACAACAACTAGTTATCAAAATTACAAAGTTTTATGTAATTTTTGATTGTGTTCATATTCATGTTCTTGTTCTTATGATGTTTTAGATGATCATAGGAATTATTTGTAACCTATTTGGTAGTTTAATTCTTGATCATAATGTGTTTTAATGGAGTTCATAACTTATCCTTAAGTTATGGAAAACCAAGAGTCACACTTGAGTTAAAACCATTAAGAAAACACAAGAGTTATAAAAAATGAAGAGTCTTCATTTTATGACTCTATTAAACTCATAAGTTACAAGAAATGAAAAGTTTTGAAAGTTACAAAACTTGCCCTCAAGTTTTGGAACAAGTAAAGTTAAGTTAAAACTTTAGTTCCAACCCCTAGAATTTTAAAAGTTAAAATTCAACCCTTATACTTATATTATGATAATTTAATAATTATATATATGTATAAGAATAAAGTCGTCTTACCGCTAGTACGCCTCATTCACGAAGCCGGTCTATAAGGTGGGTATAAGGTTGTTGCCTATAAAATGGTGACTTAATGGGTGAATATTCTCACCCACCGCTTGCTTGACTGGTGGAGGGTCGTTAGCCGAACGGGTAAGACAAGGACTTATAAATTCTCATTCAAAGTATGATGAATATAATAAAGTAACTAAATGTTTATTAAATTCCCAATCTTAGTTACTTTAGGAAAAATGTGAATAAGGTGCTAATCCATGAAATTACACTTTACACTTTGTCTGAGTCGTTGGTGGAGCGTGTGTGGTTAACCGGCACACTAACTTGGACTTAACAAGGTAGGTAAAGGGTGACTTAAGGTTTATTATAGTATCGGTGGAGCGTGTGTGGTTTACCGGCACATCAATTGAGTGATAAACTTTGAGGGTACCAAGTGATTTGCATGGTTACTTCACACCTCGTTTTGTGATCCTCGGCATCCCAGTCACAAAACCTGGAGGGCACTCCCGAGATTGAAACATGCCTTTGAAAAGTTCATTGGATCTCAAAGAATCTAGGAATTTCTAAAACCAATAAAAACTAAATATTTAATATTTCGGTTTTCGTGGTGGAAATTGGTGAATCGTCATTCACCTACCTTTCAAATATGGTATAGCTTAGATTACGGCATACCTCTTCTAAGTTATATTATATTGTGATTGGATCCTAGCCTTAATATTACATTTGGGTGTTTTATTAAGGACTCTCTTAAATCTAAACTAAACTTGTTCTTCTTTTTCAGATGTCTTCAACTAATGCTTCTGGCTCGAATCCTAATGGCTCCTTTACTCTTATGAGTCTATGTGGGAAAGTCACCTTCGATGGATCCAACTTCAATAAGTGGATCAGAAACATCAGGATGATTACCCGCTACGAGGACAAAGAATATGTCCTTGACAAGGAGCTTAAGGAAATTGACGAGTCCACTGCAACTCCCCAGGAGATCGCTGACTTTCATACTCATGAAAGAGATGCAACCAAGGTGGCTTGCATCATGTTAGCCACCATGACAGCTGAACTCCAAAAGTCTTATGAAGACTTCTACCCTTATGAAATGCACCAAGATTTGAAGGAAAGATACCATCAAAGTGCACGACAAGAGAGGTACGAAGTCATCTGCTCCATGATAACAACCATGATGAAGGACGGAGAGTCCGTCACGAGCCACATGCAGAAAATGCAAAGGTATGTGGATCGTTTGCTGAAGCTCAATGTGAACTTCCCTGAGGAGCTTGCAATAGATATCATTTTGCACTCCTTACCATCGTGCTATGATCAATTCCGCATGACATATCACATGAACAAGGAAGAGGTCACCCTCAGCAAACTTCAGGGACTTCTCAAGACCGCAGAAACAGGTCTTAAGGGGAAGTCGGTTGCTATCACTCCTACTCCAGACTCAACTCCGGTCTTGGCAATCGGGCAAAGTCGAGGGAGGAAGAGAAAGAGATCTTCAAAGGGTACCAAGGCTCGGACCCTTGATGGCTCTTCTTCAAGTGGAACCAAGAAAGGTTTCATTACTCCTTCTTCTGACCCAAAAGAGGCTGAATGCTTCTATTGCCATGAAAAAGCTCATTGGAAGCGGAACTGCCCTAAGTACCAGCAAGATGTGAAGGATGGGAAAGTCAAACCCAACCATGCAGGTATTTACACTATCATTTCTAATAACTCACCCCATTCGAAATCTTGGGTCCTTGATACAGGTTGCGGTATTCATATTTGTTGTGACTTGCAGGGACTAGGAAGAAGTGAGAATGTGGAGCAAGGAAGAATAAACTTAATCATGGGGAATAGGAAAGTTACACCTGTCACCAAGATTGGAGTTTATACTTTATCGCTAAGTAGTGGGTTAAATTTAGATTTGAATAAATGTTGTTATTCGCCAGAAATGGCAAGAAATATTATTTCCTTTCATGCATTGTACAAACAAGGTTTCACCTTTTCGTTTGATAATGAAGTTGGTTCGATTAATGCTTTCTTTAATAATGTACTTTATTTTAAAGCATTACCTTGTGATGGTGTGTATGAAGCTGTATCTATTGTAGATAACTTAGGAAATAATGTTTTGTGTATTGATTCTACTAATAATAATAACTTGGATAAAGCATCATTATGGCATTGTCGTCTTGGACATATAAGCAAGAAACGCATAGGCCAACTCCAAAAGGATGGAGTCTTGGAGTCGTTTGACCTAAAGTCAAATGATAGTTGCGAATCATGCTTACTTGGAAAAATGACAAAGTCACCCTTCACAGGCTCGTGTGAAAGGGGTGAAGGTTTGTTGGACCTTATACACACGGATGTGTGTGGACCATTCAAACATGCCACAAGAGATGCTAATCGTTATTATTTGACTTTTACTGATGATTACAGTAGATATGGATATGTCTACTTAATCAAGCATAAGTCAGAGACTTTCGAGAAGTTTAAGGAATTTAAACAGGAAGTCGAGAATCAATTGGGCAGGAACATTAAGATGCTTCGATCCGATCGGGGTGGTGAGTATCTTAGTTCAGAGTTCCTCGACTATCTAAAGGAATGTGGGATTGTCTCACAATTGACACCTCCCAGGACACCGCAGTTGAATGGTGTGGCTGAGAGGCGTAATCGAACCTTGTTGGACATGGTTCGTTCCATGATGAGTCGAGCTTCGCTACCAATCTCATTCTGGGGGTATGCCTTAGAGACTGCCGCCCATATCCTTAATCTGGTCCCTACAAAGAAAGTTGCCAAAACTCCTCACGAGATGTGGACTGGTAAAGTACCTAAACTAGACCACATCAAGATTTGGGGCTGCGAGGCTTTCGTGAGACGCGAGACTCATGATAAGCTCGAACCCCGAAGCGAGAGGTGTATTTTCATCGGCTACCCACAACAATCCTTTGGTTACCTCTTCTACAGACCTAGTGACAATGTGGTCTTTGTAGCAAGAAGAGGAGTCTTTCGAGAAAGAGAGTTTATAAGCCAAGGAGACAGTGGGAGGCAAGTTGATCTTGAAGAAATTCAAGAGTCAAGTGGTGAAGGAACTTCAAACTCTAGCCCTCAACTTGAGGAGGAAACTCCTGTTGAGCCAATTGATGAATCTGTACCTCTGAGGCGTTCCACGAGAGTTAGGAGTGCACCTGAGCATTACTATGGATTCCATATTACTGTAGAAGGTGAGACACTTATTAGTGATGAGACACTAGTAAGTCAAGATGACCCTAACAGCTACGAGGAAGCCATGGCGGGCTCCGAGTCTGCCAAATGGAAAGAGGCCATGGATAGCGAGATACAATCCATGTATGACAATCAAGTTTGGAACTTGGTTGAGAATGTACCAGGTCGAAAGACTGTAGGGTGCAAATGGGTCTTCAAGAAGAAGACCGACATGGATGGTAAAGTACACACTTATAAGGCTAGACTGGTTGCAAAGGGCTTCTCTCAAATTCCTGGAGTGGACTATGATGAGACCTTTTCTCCGGTAGCCAAGATTAAGTCTATTCGGGTTCTGTTAGCCATAGCCGCATTTCATGACTATGAAATTTGGCAAATGGATGTCAAAACCGCTTTCCTTAATGGAAAGTTGGCTGAAGATGTTTACATGAGTCAGCCAGAGGGTTTTGTCAGTAACGAGTACCCTAATAGAGTGTGTAAGCTTGAGAAATCCATTTATGGATTAAAGCAAGCACCTCGCAGATGGAATCTTTGCTTTGATGAAAAGGTCAAGGAATTTGGCTTTTCTAGGAGTGAAGATGAATCTTGTGTATATGTCAAGGCTAGTGGGAGTATAGTTAGCTTTTTGGTATTGTATGTGGATGACATACTACTCATAGGAAACGACATTCCAACCCTGCAGGAAGTAAAGTCCTGGCTTGGAAAGTGTTTCGCTATGAAGGACCTTGGTGAAGCTGCCTATATTTTGGGGATAAGGATCTTGAGAGATCGGAGTAAAAGACTAATTGGACTTAGTCAAAGTACCTACTTGGAGAAGGTTCTGAAGAGATTCAGAATGCAAGACTCCAAGAAAGGAGAGTTACCCATCCAGAGTAACGCCAAACTGAGTAAGACACAAAGCCCTAGCACTGAGGCTGAGATAGCAGAAATGAGTCGAGTACCTTATGCTTCGGCTGTAGGTTCGATCATGTATGCTATGACGTGTACTCGACCTGATGTAGCCTTTGCCTTGAGCATGGTTAGCAGGTTTCAGGGGAACCCTGGCAAGGCACACTGGACTGCGGTAAAGACTATTCTCAAGTACCTACGAAGGACTAAGGACTGGGTCCTTACCCTCGGTGGGAGTGATGACTTGAGAGTTGTAGGGTATAGTGATGCTAGCTTCCAGACTGATAGGGATAACTTCCGCTCTCAGTCGGGCTGGGTCTTTACCCTAAATGGAGGAGCAATTTCTTGGAAGAGTTCCAAGCAAGAGACAGTGGCAGATTCTACTTGTGAATCAGAGTATATTGCAGCTAGCGAAGCGGAAAAGGAGGCGTTATGGCTGAGGAACTTCATTGGAGACCTTGGAGTTGTACCAGCTATTAAAGAGCCGATGGAAATTTTCTGTGATAGTGAAAGTGCAGTTGCCTTAGCCAAGGAACCAAGGGATCACGGGAGATCCAGACACATCGACAGAAAATACCATTTCATCAGACATCGGATCGAAGAAGGACTCCTCGTGGCAAAGAGGGTATCATCAGATGAGAATCCGGCAGATCCCCTCACGAAGGGACTGACTCGGGTTAAGCATCTCCAGCATGCTCGGAGCATAGGGCTGAAGGATGATATTAGATTTAGTAGTTAGATAATCTTGAAATTTGTAAAGTGTAATTGACATTTGATGATGAATAAAATTGTTTTATTTATGAGTAAAGTGTTGCTATCTCTTGTCGATCGTTTACTATATTTCTTTTGCATGTTTTGACTTCCAGAATAATTTTGTTTGGTATAACATATTATTCAAACCTCCACAGTCGGTCATATGTCGGAAGTAGGTATGAATCAAGACTGTCATGTTTGGTTGTAGAGGTCTGGGACAAGGCTACAACAATCATGAGTGCTCATAAGTTCTGAGCATTGGACTCAACCCACGCTCACTGGAATCACTTCATGGAATTCTATCTCGAGTGATCGTGAGACGGTAATATCATATAAGTCTTTAAACCTAGAGATATGATTTGTTACTTACAAGTTGGTTATGCATTGATTGTACGAAAAACGCATTGGTAACTCGATGTTATAAAATCGTGCTCTTATGTGTAATTCAATGAGTAGTAGAACAAACATATGAGTCGAAGTTTATCTGTTCCTTCTTGGATTAGAAGCTGATATCTGGGCCCCTCGATGATTTTGTTTTGACCTATGTACCGGGCCCGGTCAGAACTAAATTGATGTGTTCAATAAAGTTCTTTGTCAAACAAATCGGAAATCGGGAAACAAATGTTGGACAATAAGTAAGACATTGTTCCATGTATTTGTCCGACTGATATCTAGAACAGAGGATTATATGATCACTTATCTTAAATGGCGTACCACCATCTTCTCAAGTTTTGAGAAACCTTGTAAAGAGCTATGATTGCCGATCGGTTCCTGAAGTCATACTTGCAGTAATAGTTACTAGACTTATCCAAGTGGGAGACTGTTGGATAAGGTGTCTAAGTCCATAACTATTTCTGGTATGTACTTGACCCGACCCGGCATGGTCCATTTGGGTTGCATGGCACCATGCAATTGGATAGACTAAATGAGAGAAATAACGCTTGGAGATTATTAATATATTATAAGTTCTAATATATTAATAATATTATTTGATTAGTTTGATCAAGAATTAATTTAGAATTAATTAAGTGATCAAAAGGTAACTAATTAAATATATGGGTTGATTAAGTAAATCATCCATATCTTGTATAGTGGGCTAAAAAGCTCCATGGATCATCAAGTTGGGTTCCACCCATAGGATGCTCCATGGATGCTCCATGGGAGTTACAAACCCATGGGTCATGGAAATGAAGAGTCATGACACATTAGGGTTTAACCCTAGGTGTGTCAACACTATATAAGTAATATGATCTCCTCCCAAATCGGTTACACTAAGAATATAGAGGGCTTGGACGATTTTGTGAAGTGAGTATTCTCTCATAAGTTCTTCCAAGAGCATTTGGTGTTGTGTGAAGCATTTGAGGCATCACACTTGGGGTGCTAGGCTCACAAGGTTTCAAGGAACACAAGCAACAACAAGGTAAGTTATTCTATCTATACTTTATGTTAAAATTGTTCCCCATGTATGCTAGATAGGAATATAACCTTGGAAATCAACTTTGCATGACAAATTAGACAAACATAGATCGAAGGTTATTAGGGTTGCATGTACACTTAGGAAGTGTTAGAATGCTCAAAACCCATCAGTATAGTGGGCTAATGCTCCATGGATAATCAAGTTGGTCTAAAACCCATAGGATGGTCCATGGATACTCCATGGTGGATTTGAACCCATGGATCCAAGGAAATGGAAAGTCATGACAATTAGGGTTTACCCTAATTGTATAACTATATAAGCATCTTATTCTTGAGGAAAATCGGTCACTAGTAAGAGAAAGAAAGGGCTAGCCGATTTCATGAAGTGTAGAATTCTCTCTAAGTTATTCCAAGTGCTTATGGTGTTGTGTGAACCATTTGAGGTGTCACACTTGGGGCACTAGGCACTCAAGCTTCATGAAGACAAGCACTATCAAATAGGTATGTATTCTATCTTGTTATATTGATAGTTTTTTGTATGCTAGATTAGGATAATACCTTGGATGTTCATATTTGCATGTATAATAGAGAAAACATAGATCCAAGGTATTTAGGGTTGCATGTACACTTAGGAGTGTTAGAATGCTCATAACCCAACAGATATTACCTTCCACATCTATCCGGACTTTCCTCAAGGATTGCTTCAACTTCACCAAGTCCCTTCTACTGTTATAGCTTGCTACTCTAAACTCATCCTAGGCTTAGCCTAGGGTAACTCCTCCAACCCATTCTCCGCCATCAATTGCATAAGAAGTCCCTGCCATCTCTCCCTAACTAGCTTGTGATTACCATTACATATTACTAAGACCAGATAATTCTTCGAACGAGAGGTCTCTGCCTACAATAGTTAGACTCAAACGAGAGTTGTGAAATATGGCTAAACCTAACCCTCTAAAATTGTTTAGTCCTCGTAATATGTAACTTAGCGTATTTGTTTACTAGTTAAATAAAGACAACTAGAACTCCTAATATCACAAAGCAAGCAGCCTTCGGGCATTGAGTAACCCGGACCAAGAATATCCTATCCATGTTATCATATTACTAGCTACTTAGTACTATCATGCAGCTCAATAAGCACATACAACAGGCATACTAGGCATCTTCCTAGATCCTTAGCCCTATTTTAACATGCAGATCTCATACACATACAATAGGCATAAAAGGCATCCTTCCTAGATCCTTAGCCCTAATCTAGCATGCAGTTCTCATAATCATATCATATCATAACATAAAATGTATGGGTATCTTGGGGAAAACTTACTTGAGCTCGGCCGGTTGCATGCACCACACACCTTGTTCTTTCTCAAAATTCTTTACTTTAACTTTTAGAAAACTATTTTCTCGTGAAAATCTTTCAAACCCTCGATTTGATTCCTGACACTCCCGAAAGTGTGTCTGAATCCCTCAAACCAAGGCTTTGATACCAACTTGTAACATCCCAATTTTCAAGGACAAAAATTTTTCATTCTGATATGTAATGATTTAGAAAAAACATTTATAAGGAAACATCATCATGTCACATCGTATCATAAAACCATAATCACATGTCTCAAAAGCATATCATGAAATAGTAATAATGTCAGAGTAAAATCCCAAGAATCTCATAATGCGAAAATCATGTGTGTGTGTGATGCGCTGCTACCGTGCCAGCTCCTTCCCCTTTGATAAAGAGGTACCTGAAAAAAAAATATTGAAAACTGTAAGCACAAAGCTTAGTGAGTTCCCTAATAATACCACATACCACATAACAAACATATTGTCGGGAAATTATGGGGTCAGTTTGGCAATTTTGTGGTGTCGACCTACCCTGTCTGGAAATTCTGGGGAGCCGACCTACCCTACGGTTTATCCCAACCGGCTATGGGGACTATTTTACCCCTTACTACTACCACATAATAACATAGCATAGACATATTGTCAAACGTATATGGGATGCCCGACCTACCCTTCGGTCCTTACGACCATAACACGGGGACTATTCCCCCTACTACCTACTATCCCATAACATCATATCATGATAGCACATAATCATAATAAATAACAACATACCGGATAATTATCATGAATACAATTATCTCTAATATGACTCTTACTAGTGGGCCGGTCTTGGTGCCCTAGACCCACTCCTACTGGAAGGTAACTCACCTCAATGTGATGCAGTAACTGAACTGTCCTCAATGTTGGGTTCAACTCCTCTCAAACTCATACACATAACAATCTTCCTTAATTACCACTTCATACTCTTAACCTTTTCAAGGGTCAAATCGAGTCAAAGTCAAAGTCAAGGTCAACACCCTGGTCAAAGTCAACATATGGTTGACCCAACACGTCGAGTTGGTCCCCCAACTCGTCGAGTTCCATAATCCTCAAAGTGATGGGACTTCGAACTTATTCGTAGATTCTTTCAAGAATTCGTCGAGTTCCTCTTCATATAGAATTGGGACCTTTTGCTCATGACTTGGCGAGTTCATCCTTGAACTCGTCGATTCATGCTTCATGCAAGTTGGCATGTTTAGTTCTGGACTCGCTGAGTTCGTCCTTGACTTGTCGAGTCCTTCTTCATATCAGTCAGGACATTGCCTTGAACTCGCTGAGTTCATCCTTGAACTCGTCGAATTCTTTGATCTTCAGGTCCATATTCACGTCCATTTTGTTGAGTCCTCATATAGGCTCAACCAGATTGCTTTGAAACAAAAAAGGTTAGGGAACCATTGCCCGACTCGCCGAGTCATATAGGCGACTCGTCGAGCCCCCAAAAGTCCAAGTCCATACAGTCAATTTTAGGCAGACTTAATGCATCCAGAACATAGATCTTACCTCCTAGGATCGATATAGCATGTAAGGTTACAAACTTTACGTGCATGCATGGGTTAACTAGCTCATAAGGACCCAAAATGAAGTCTACAAGGTGCATGGGACTCCCATGGCCATAAAGTTGGCACCTTTATGCCATGGGAACCCTTAAAGGTTCAAGATCTGAAGTACAACCCCATTGATACACATAATCCCAAAAACGGCTTTACTAAGACTTAGAAAATGTAGAAAATAGCCCTAAATAGAGATCTAAGAAATGAATAGTCAAGGTATCAACTTTTTACCTCAAATGAGCTGGAAATGTGCCAAAACCTCTGGATCTACTTGCTTTCTCTTGATCTCCCAAGCCCCTTCTTTCTTCTCAAGCTTCTAAGACACACAAATGACACAAAAAGCTCAAGAACACTCAATATTCGATTAGGGTTTCGTGAAGAGAGTCTGAGGGTGATGGAGGCTGGAGTGGAGACCCTATAAGTTTTGTAAATAGGGTGCAAACCCTCAATTTTAGGGTTTCATCCAGACATGTCTACTTGTCGAGTCGGGGCTTCCGACTCGGCGAGTAGACTCTTCCACCCGCATCCAAAATGCACATTTACTCGACGAGTTGGGCCTCCAACTCGCCGAGTCGCAGTATAAAAATGTAAAAACTTATATTAAAATACGTATCGGGAACCAGAAGCTACATTTTTAGGTAAGACAAGGACCAAATATGTAACAAAAACAAATAATACGGACCTTTTAAGTTAAAAAATAAGTTAGGGACCAAAAACACAAATTAACCCAAACCATAGGATCCATTCGTGTAATTTACTTAAATATAAAATAAAGTTAAATATGGGAAAATGTTTTCACCTGGCACGGATAGAATATATTTAATGTTTTTTGGTACTGCCGATATTAGCTTTTTAAACATGCATAATTATCATCAAAGGTAAATTTCATAAAATGAATGCAAATGTCATAGTATGGATCGAACACGAGTTCTTTCAGAAGGTGTCGAACGCTTTATTAAGTAGACTACTATTAGATTGTTTTCTATTTTTATTTTCAACACAAAAATATATAGATAAACACTAGCATATTTAAAAGTAGGCCCCAAAAAATAAGAGGGCCTCGGCCGTTCTCAGCTTGTCCTCCTCTTGGGTCGGGCCTGACTATATTATATATTAGATATAAGGAAAGTAAGTAATCTAGCTACATTTTAGTTTAAAGTTAACAAATATAATCATTTCTTTTTTTGAAAAGTAGCAACCTTTATGTTCCGAATGGCCATTCCGGACAAGAACAAAATGTGCCAAGCCTACTACTGAAGCCTAGTGTTATATATATGGGCCCTACACCTAAATATTCGAAATAAGCATTATGGAAATTGAAATTCCAAAGCTCGTGCTACTGACATTTCGGATGGTATTTTTCCCATTGATTCAACAAACCATATGAGTTCTAATCTTTAATTTACTTGCATTTAAGTTTAAAAATAATTATATGTATTTCCGAATATGTAGATCATGTCCGAAATACGAAGAACAATTTTGAAATATCTATTTTTGTATTTTTTTAGTTTTATAGATAAAAGAACCATTTAAGTATCTTAAAATATGTTTAACATCATTTTTTAGTGAGAAAATAAGTCTACATTAGCCATTACAAGGGTTTCCATAAATGGTACTATCACTCCGGAATACGAAGAATATAGTCTAGAATACGAAGATCAGTTCCAGAATGATGGCCCGAAATGGTAACTTATCTTGTATACCTTGGCTCGAACATTGGCAAGCTCTCAGATGACTTTTACGCTGTTAAAATGCATATTTTGCTATGATCTCTTTCTCAATCAAAATACAACCCTTGATCTTACGACATTTTCTGACTCTGATTGGGGTATGACTCCACAAAAGGCTGCTCTACAACAACTTATATTGTGTACCTTGGCTCGAACATCTTTTCATTGCAATCATTCCGTCGAACATCAGTCTCACGATCCTCTATCGAAATTAAATATAAAGCCCTAGACAACACGACTGCTGAATTATCATGGGTCCAAAATTTACCAACTGAGCTTTGTCTCTTAGTTCCTATTGCACCAACTATTAACTGTGACGACACCGGTGCCACATAGCTTAATGCAAATCCAATATATCACTCACGCATGATGCATGTCACCCCGGACTATCACTTTGGTCAGAAACAAGTATTTGTTGGTAAATTGAATGTCCACTACATGAATACTCTCGATCAACCTAGTGATGTCCTCACCAAGCCTTTGGGTCACACATCATTTCTCAAGTTTTGATACAAGATTGGAGTTTATGACAAATCCTCTATCTCCGCGGGGGGGGGGGGGGGGGGGGGGGGGTATCAAGGATATACACTAATCACACTTAATTATAGGGCTCGATCTCTTTTATTTATAGCTAAAATCCTAAAATGCATTCCATTTATATCCTCTTAATTTGTGCATTCCGTATTGTAAGATCCACACACACACACAACATGTAAACCTATTCAAATGTAATACGATCAAATATCACATCTTGAAATGGGCCGACACTTTGGTTTTCCGGACAACCTAGGTTATGGACAAAGATATTAGACCATACAAACCACTCATTATCAATTTATCACACACCATCTTAATTTAACCATTTACGCGATTAAATTGTCTAAATAATGATTTTTTCGGTCGGATTAGAAGTCTGAACTATTTTTATTGTTATTTTTTACACAAAAATATATAACCAATTATATTAAAAAATAAACATAACTATTGATATTTAGAAGATGAAAATGACGAACATTGTTCAAATAAATAACCACTTCTTAATTTATAAAGTAAAAATACAACATCGCGTAAGAAAAAATCCACACTGGAATAATGATTGAAGTTTGAAAATTTACAATTAAAACATCATTGCAATTTTTAACCAGTTGATTAGGAATTTAAGATTTAAAACAAGAATATAATTAATATACAAAATAAAAATCTAAAAGAAATTACAAGAAAGTTGATACAGCTAAAAGGGTCACCTTATGGTCAATTTTTATCGGTTGGCGAGATATGTTTTGTTTGTCAGTATGTTTGGATTTTTTTTGGAAAACATGTTGCACATTGTACAAAGCTTCCATGTTTTAAGTACTAACATGGTCTGATTAGAATATTCTTTTGACATTTTTTTGTCGTATCAATGTTTTTTGTCAAGAAAAAGACACCTGCAAACTTCTTGATTGATCCGTTGGAATGTAGATCGACACTTAGGCTGACCAATGTTTGGTTTTTGAATTAATAAGATAAAAACATCACAAAACATGAAAAAGATTTTACAGGAAATCAATAAATATTTATACTTTTCACATTTTATAATTTTGGTTTCCTTGCCTTAGATAGTGTGTAGCTCTCGGTGAAGTTTAACTAGTCATCATACATAATAATGATCTATACATATAATTTTTAAAAAAATATTTTTGTTATCCAAAAAAAACGTTGTCACCACAAACATCTCCCTTTTCTTCCGATTTAAATGGTGCTTTCACTTTATACGTGGCAAATTAAACGATGATTTTTATAAATCTCAAAACACTTTTGGTTCGTATGAAATCAATAAGGCCAAATTATTTTGTATATTTAATTTCAGCCGAACCATACATACAATTAAAAATTAAAAAAATATATAATCCTTATATCAATAAAGAATAGTTTTTTTGTCATGTGATACCGTGGTAGACATTGTAATTAATATCATAACACTTGTCAATTTATTGATTCTCAATTTCAAATTTCAAAAATTAAATTTCATTTTAATTAAATTAAATTAATAACATTAGAATAAAAATAAAATAAAATTTATACAAATTATAATAAAATAAAATTTATCCAAATTATAAAATAATATATTTTACGTATTTATTTGAATCAACGATTATAATGTTCTATACAACTAAAAAAATATCTTTTAATTAATAAGTTATTTAAAATTATTAATTAATAATTTAAAATTTTTATTTAAAAAATTTAATTAGTTTTTTATTCGTCGCTTCCACATATTATAAACTAGTATATAATAAAAAAGTAAAATGGTGTTTTAAAAAAACATTTTTTCAATGAATAATCAGATAATAGCTTAAAAAAGGAAAAAGGAAAACATCCCTAAATTTGAAAACAGTTTACCAAATATAAAAAAGAGGGACTATTGTTTGCTCTCCAAAACTGTTTGTGTTTGGTGTTCGGAGATTTTTAGGGTTTTGTGATCTATTCGTTTCTTTTCTTTCCCACACACACTCCTCCGTGCTCACCATGACTGCTCACACACAAGAAGAACTCCTTGCTGCCATTCTCGAACAACAAAAGGTTGCTGTAAGATCTCTTTTCCTATTCAGTAATTGTAAATCTTTCATCTTTGATTCTTATATTATTGTTCTTCTGGTTCCACTACAACCTTTGATTGTTTCACTTCATTAGCTTCATATCAACTTTGATATGTCGGTTTTTAGTTATGCTAATCTATGTAAATGGTAGCAAAATGGACTGATGAAATCGAAACAGCTTCAAAAAAGCTGGATCTAGCAACGTGATGCACAAATATCACTATCAGATCATCCTAGGAACCTTGTTTTGATCTCATTATCGTATACTTTTTCGTTCTTGTCCTTTTCCCCCAAAATAAGAGATCTCAATGTTGTGTGTTTGTAGTGTTGACAATTACTGACCATATGAACCGTTAGTTTTCCTTGTATATATGTTACGACCTAGTGAAGATTGTAAAGACTTGTTCTTCTTACAAGTGTACGATGTATGGTTTTTAGAATTGTATGCTTAATTGTTGGTTTTGGGTCTAAAGACCATGGATGAGGGTCTAATGTCACCAATGTTTAAAACGATAAATTTTGCAGCATGAGGAACCGCTGATTGAAGACGAAGAAGATGAGGATGAAGATGATGATGATGGCAATGATGAAGATGATGTTGAAGGTGAGACTATGCAATTAAAAATGATATACTCATTCCATTTCAAGAAACCGATGGGGTTTTACGTGTCACATAGGGAAACCATTGATTGATGAATTTGTTTTGCAAGCACAGGTTTAGGAGATGCAAGTGGTAGATCTAAGCAAAGTAGAAGTGAGAAAAAGAGTCGGAAGGCTATGTTAAAACTCGGGATGAAGCCCATTCCTGGAGTCAGTCGTGTCACTGTGAAGAAGAGCAAAAATGTGGGTTAACTTTTTCATGATGATTGATTGGTTGTTTGATAAGATTGATTGATTGATTGATTGTTGTTATGGTGTTGCAGATTCTGTTTGTGATATCAAAACCAGATGTATTCAAGTCGCCTGCTTCAGATACATATGTAATATTTGGTGAAGCAAAGATAGAGGATCTGAGCTCACAGTTGCAGAGTCAGGCAGCTGAGCAGTTTAAAGCACCAAATTTGAGTAATGTGATGTCAAACATGGCTTCTGAGGAGGCAATAGGGGCTGCTGCAAATGATGAAGAAGATGAAGTTGATGAGAGTGGGGTGGAGCCCAAGGACATTGACCTCGTGATGACACAAGCTGGGGTTTCCAGATCCAAGGCTGTGAAGGCTCTAAAGGCTGCAGATGGTGATATTGTTTCTGCTATCATGGAGCTTACAAACTAGAAGAAGAAGCTCTGTTTTGATATTCTTGTATGTTTGAGATCGTGTAATTGTGTGTTGTTTGTTGGTATGTTTATGAGGGTTTGACTTTGAGTAATGATAAAGAAAATGGTTTGTTTTGCTTTTGTTAGAATGTTTTGAGAATCATTTTGGTTTTATAATTTAACATATTCTTCAACAAAAACAAACAACTTCAACCGATCTTTATGCCCGAGTTTTGTAGATGCACAAGTAACAAAGACAAAAAAGGGGATGCAAAGTTGCAAACAAGTTCAAGATTGGGATCCAAAAGGCCACAAGAAAGACAACCGACTATGCCATACTCGGCTCCGCCTCCTACTGCCACCACCTGCCACCACTTCGCGGCGGCAAACCGGGCATGAGTTCACCTGAGCTAACCAAGGTGCAATACATCCTGAATGGTACAAATGTTTACATGGCAACTTCTTGGCACTAGACCCCAATATGAGCTTCTCTTTACAAACTGCACAATGGGAATCAGACCGAATGTCTTTCTTTGAAACTTTAACAGTTGGCAATGCATCGATTGATAACTTTGGAGGTGGTGGAGGAACATCGGAATCATGACTGTTCAACTGTTGGAAGAATTCTTCAACTCCGGGGCCCACAAAGATGTCTGCACCGTTTTCTCGCCGGAGTCCGAGCACTTCATTGAAAAGCTCAAAAAGACCGCCATTGTTGGGGATTCTGACCGGCATGTCGCCGGAGAAAATAGGCCATGGGCCCCACGTGCTGTTAATGTTGTTGTCTTCAGTTACCATGTCTTGTTGATCCCGGTGGTTGGATTGTGTTTCTTGTCGCCGGAAAAAGTTTGAGAGGGTTTCCATGATGCCTGAGTTGCGGTTTTGTTCTTCCACATTGGTGGTGGTGGTGGTGGTTGTGGTTGTGGTTAGGATATTTTCAAGCTCTTGAACGAAGCCTCCTTCACATTCACAACAAACTCTGGTTTGTGTTGTGAGAGTGACTAATTGCCTGCAAGTGTAACACCAATGGGTGGTTGTGGTTATTCTGTCTGCTTCCATTTGAGACCTGTAATATAGTAATTTGAGTGAATGCTAGATTTCATCATCAATCCAACATTGAAGATTCGACTATATTAATAATAGATACAGATTTCCATCTTATAATACACATGAAAGATGAAATACTTATCGTTTTGGATTTTAACTTGAATCATGCTAGTTATCTGTTCCTGATTCATTTTGACATGGATTCCAAAGAAAGTCGTTGATAAATTAAAAACGAAACCCACATCAGTTTTGCGTTCTTGAAGAACAGGTACAAATCCAGAAATGTTTGTGGTAAATTGCCAACAAAATCAATATCTGTTTTGCATTCTGATAATATTGGGTTTGATTATTTTTCCATGAAATTCAAGTATCCATATGAATTTTAGATCTGCAGATCAACACCCTTGATGTAAAAAAGTCAACGCCGGAGAGGAACTCAGAGAACGAAGAACGTAGACACACATATATAGTAGATTGAGCCACTTATTCATGTCTAATGTTAAAATTTCACAGATGTATAATTCTTTCATGTTTTCCGATCATGTTACGATAAGGCGACCCCAACTATATCAAAAGTTCATTGTACGGATCAGTTAAAACAAATTCGGGGGATTAATGTCCAAGTTCACCTAGGATCCAAATAATAAAAATCTGAGAAACGCATCAAATCAAAAGGTAGGTATAATGAATTAGCAAATCACGATCCAAGTCAGTAAATCGAATCCGATACTTGACAATCGGTCCATTCAAGGAAACAATTGAAGATCAAACGCATAGAGATTACTGACTGATAAGAAGGAATGCAATAAAGAAGAAGAGACGATGCATTTTACGAATTGTACCTTTGATCTTTTAATCCAATCCAAGTGCAATGAGAGACGATTTGAGATTGAAACGAATTTGGAACTTGTAAGAGGTTATCAGAGGCAGAGAATAGAGATGCTCTTACTCTGGTAGTGGAGCTGTAACCAGTGAGGGACAAAATGTTGAGGTGTATAGTAGTGGGGTCGTAGGAGTAGGTGCTAACGTGCGCAGATGTGCGTAGTATCACCGTCAAGCTTGATGGATTTGGGGTCCACGTGGTTGTAGTCATAGGCTATAATAAAATATTATCAGACTCGACATCTTTTTGGCACGCAATTATATAATTTATTTCACAACACACTAAAGTCACAAGATTCGTCGACACGTTAAAAAGTGATTTATGTATTTCACAACACACTAAAAAAGTGATTATATAATTTCCGGTTACATACATCTCACTCGATATCATTTTCAGAAAGCAAAAGCGGAGCATTTGGAATGAAATCGGAATCAGCAACATAAAAAAATATATATAAACTTGTGACAGATACATAATTAAACAAGAAGGATATCCATGCATGGCCCGAAAGAAACCAATTGACAACAACTAGATACTGACAAAATAAAAATAAAAATAAAACTAGGACTATTAATTATATTATTACTTGGCCATCATGACCTTAACAAACTCCTCATAGTTGATTTGACCATCGCCATCAACATCTGCCTCACGGATCATTTCATCAACTTCTTCATCAGTGAGTTTTTCACCGAGGTTTGTCATGACATGACGAAGCTCAGCAGCAGAAATGAAACCGTTCTGATCTTTGTCAAAGACTCTGAAAGCTTCCTTTAATTCTTCCTCCGAGTCTGTATCCTTCATCTTCCTTGCCATGAGGTTTAAAAACTCTGGGAAATCAATGGTTCCATTTCCATCTGCATCCACTTCGTTGATCATGTCCTGGAGCTCAGCCTCTGTTGGATTTTGCCCAAGCGATCTCATCACAGTTCCAAGTTCCTTTGTCGTGATGCAACCTGCATATATCACACAGTTCACATTTTTTATTAGTTCCCATAATACACCTCCGGCATAAAAATAATACAGAAGCAATCCCCACAATGTCACTTTTTTTTTTTTTTTTTTTTTTTTAAATTCAGAGATTATGTTGATTTCTTGTTGAGGTATAAGATCCCAGCATGTAGATCGAATCATCAAAATATTCATTTGATCAATCTTCAATTGTCAAACAGAAAGAAGACTATTGTCCATTCAAAATATATAACAAAATGAAATGATCGATTATTAACTTCAAAAACAATTAATTGACCAACTAGAGGGTACTAATAATAATATCGTCACCATACTCATTTCTCAGTATGTAACACTTGATAAGAACATGAATATGTTGCTAAGGGTCCTTATTATTGTATATTAAGTACTTCCTTCGTCTTAGAATATATACAACTTTTGATTAGGCAATTGGCATATAGTTCAATCATTAATTAATATGATGAAAAACCTCCTAACGAGATGTAGAAAGCTTATGTATCATGATGCATTTCATCAATATTACTAGCAGGTATATATAGACATATTTTCAAAGGATGTTACAGTTATAATTTATAAACTACCTAACAACATGACAAACCCATGATCAATTTCATTCATATCCAGTTATATATATTTACAAACGGTCCAATAGGCAATTTGTACAGGAATCCTTCATCGTTAAGGACGTCTTTCAATTTGGCTTCCTCTTTTTTAACGTTTATTTATTATATTTCGTCGATGCAAAGCGCTAAGACACGGAAACAAAACAATGTTTTCATCAAAATCGGCTCTAAAACACATGATTTACATCACAGTTATTGGAAAATTCGCACCTAAACCAGGATAAACCCCAAATTGATTTTTTTAGAAACGACGAATTTATATAAAAAACAGGCCATGCCTAAAGGGAAAAGGCAGGGAAAGGGAACAGAGCAAGGAAATTACAGAATTTTAAACGGGCAACAAACCCAATTGTGCCACTTACAAGCGCCAAAACTACCCCTATTGAGAACCCAAATAAACACTGTGGTGATGATGCAATCTGCCGTCTTAGAGGGGGAAGTCAGCTATTTGTTGAAAAGCTTATCGTTCCTAAACCCCAAATTGATGACATAAACATAGATACAACTGATAACATATACACAAACTATTAAAAAAATCGAAGAAAATCGCATGAACATACTCGTCTAAAACACACATCATGAAAAAAAAAAACATTCAAACAAAATTCAATAATCAACGAATTCATTTATAAAAACGATAATAAATGAAACATACCGTCGCCATCCTTATCGAATAGGCTGAAGGCTTCCTTGAACTCGGAGATCTGGTCATCGGTGAGCTGATCGGCCATTTGTTGGGAGTGAAAGAGAGATTGGTTGAAAGTGTGGGTGGAAAGAGAGAGGGAGAGAAAATAGGGTTGTCGATTGTAATCAATGGTTTTCAGACAAAGAATAGGGTTTATATACCAGCTTGGCTTCCGGACGTGATCGGTTTATCAAATTCGTTGCATCCGTTTTTACCGCTCTGCCCTCTTTCTTCCCCTTCCTTTGTTACAAAAAATAAAAATAAAAATAGTAATAATTTTAAGATTACTAACTTTGAATTAATTAGTTCATAAAGTTTCTTTATTACGTTAAAATCAATGGTGACTTTACATATTTTATTAATAAAAAATAAGTTGTCTATTAAATTAAATTTTTATTTTTTTTAAATATATATATTTTTAAAAGTTATATGTTAATTTTTTAAAGAGAAAACATTATAAATGATCCATGTGCTTTTTAGAAATTTGACATATAATCTCTAAGTTCAAAAAACATGTATATGATCCCTATAATTTCAAAAAAAAATAAATAAATAACAAATAGCCCCTTACCTATATAAATGTAGCACTTGTTCTTTGAGATGCCATTTTTCTAGTGTCAAATGATGAATTTCAAGTCATGATGCTACGATTAGTGTAGGCAAGCTACTCTGAGTGTATGTATGTCTACGTTAAGCGTAGCGCCGTTGTTTGAACAAAACCCTAGATTCCATGTTTGGGGCACTATTTAAACATCTTTAACTTTTAGGGTTTATAAGGATCAACCTCTATCTTCTAAAGAACGAAACCCTAGCATTCATTCCATCTCCTCCCTCCTTTGCTTGTTATAGGTTCCATTTGGGAGTGCTCAAGGAAGTACATCATTCTTTGGAGCTTGAGTGAGTGTTTCCATAAGAGATCCAAGTTCTTTTCCATCCTAAGGAGCTTTATAAGTCATCAAGCTCCAAACCTTATGATTCAAGCTTTCCTAATCTTTCATTTTACGGTCTTTGAGTCCCTTTTTGAGGTTTTGGTTGGAGTTCAAGGAAGAACTCTAGATAAACCTTGCAACTATATAATTCTTGAATGTCCTTGAAGTGTTCTATCTTCTGGATATGGACTTTAGACTTGTTTTGGTGTCATATACGGGTTCAAGGTCATACTTTCACCATTTTTGACCTAGAAGTGTGTAGGATATGCATGAGGCATGCATGTCCATAAAGTTTTGATTCTTATGAGTCATCTTTTGGTATAATGGACTTTTGGAATGTTTGGGATGTTGGCTTAGCGGATTAAGAACTTAAGGTAAGCTACATTTTTTTGAAATATTGCACTATTTCAATTTCAATACATATGAAATGTGAAAAATAAGGCTGTATGGAGTGCAACATATTGTTACATGTATTGTGACTTGGCAAGGCCAATCACGCGTGAGTTGCTTGGCTACACCACCCTCAACCTATGGAAGTGTGAGTTCTTGTGAGTACAGTTACGGAAGGTTACAAGAGAGAGAAGATTTTTGTGTGTTGTTGGGATTAAAAAAAAACTTTTCTTAAAAAATAAGGGGAATGACACAAATGCCCTACGAACTTTCTAGGGTTGTTCATTTTAGTCCCTAAACTATTTTCATGGCTTTACGAGGAACCAACTCTTAGGTAACGTGTCTTTTTAGTCCCCTTTACTTGTTTTAGCCAATTTAAGTGACACATAGACAGAACTTAGGGCATCTCTCTCTCTCTCTCTCTCTCTCTCTCTCTCTCTCTCTCTTTCTCTCTCTCATTCTCTCATTCTCTCTATCCCTCCCTTTCTCTCTCTAAAGAACACAATCGAAGCGATGTGATTTTTCGGGCACTTATTTTTGGGCTTAACTGTTGACGAAAACAATAATTTAAGTATATTGGAGGTTACAAGACCGCCCTTCTTATGGTTTTGTGTTTTATCATTAAGTACTAACGGCAGTTGTTGACGTACTTTCCAGGTTGTCACACCTCTACTAGTGTTGATTCCCAAAAGGTCGCACATGTTTCTCTCTTTTGACTAACAGTGAGCACATTCTTTGCATTCTCTGGTGAAAACAGGGAGGACATGATCTCCGACATGAAGTTCAGTTACTCCTTCATCAACACTCACCTCAACCTTGTTTACATCACTTAAATTAATCATATTTTTTTTCTGAATACAAACCCTTTTTGATTTAATACACGAATCAAACATACCCTCCAACTTCATGTCCTAAAATTTGCGGAAACATGAGATTCTGATCCTGAAACATTCATCGAAAACCAAGATTCAAGATTTGAGTTGTGACAGAGGTTCAAGTAATAGGGCAAGTAGATTGATTACCTTGGCTTCCCATGTAACGCCCGCGTTTCTGGAAAGGCATTAATATTATGATGTAATTGTTAGGGTCAAGAACCGTAACCTATTTTAAAGTAACAAAGAATAATTAATTGAGTATTATGTGATTTATGTGCAATATACGTGCTTATAACGATATAACATATAAAAAAAATACACGTCAAAAATAGAATGAAGATTTGACCCAATATATTTTAAGAAAGTTGAACTAGTCATAACAAGGATTTCGGGGATATAAGGAACGCTGAAATCCAACTTACAACGAAGAAGTTATGACCCGTCAAAGTTTTGAGACAAAACCGGCACAACGTTGTGTATCGTAAAATGTGAGTTTGCGATAAAATAGTTTTTAGCAT
Source organism: Lactuca saligna (assembly GCF_052625555.1). Lineage (NCBI taxonomy): Eukaryota > Viridiplantae > Streptophyta > Magnoliopsida > Asterales > Asteraceae > Lactuca > Lactuca saligna. The sequence continues at coordinate 79,674,238 of NC_136424.1, read as the reverse complement.
TAGCGATCTAAATGAAAGTCGTAGTATATGTTAAACCGAGAGCGTACATATATAGAACGTCCAAATCTAACTTCGTTAGAGGAAGTTATGATTATTCTAAGATTTGGCATAACCGTATGCAGCCAGAAAATCGAATTTTAGATCGATCGATTTTTAGCCGACACAATCTAAAAATGAATCGAAGATATCATTAATAGGAGCTCAATGATATAAAGACAGACAAAAACGGACGTTGGATGACAAAGTTATGAATTTTTAATGAACTTTATCTGTTTAAGCATGTTAACATATAACTTTAAAAATAAACTCAAAATTAGCCGACAGAGTTTAAGCAAAAGTTGTAGATCATGTCGTTACCTACGCATGGATATAAAGAATGTCAAAAACGGAGCTCGTATGCGAAAGTTAAGGAATTTAGAAGATAATTAAATTATGTGTTAAGATGCTAGGTGACACATGGCACAATCCTGACCGTTGCTTCTTCTCCACGCCTTGCCACCGGATGGGGACACCTGTCCACATACTCCCAACATACCTGTTATGTATTCCCCGTGTACTCCAAGTTCCCAGCCTATAAATAGAGGCGTAGACCACCTCATTTCCTCACACTAAAACCATTCTTTCTCTCTCTCAAATACCCCCTTATCCCCTCCCCTTCCCTAGCACTTTCCAAGTGTTAGAGGTGAATCCCGAAGTGCCAGAAGGCTCCAAAAAGAAGAGCTTTCAGCTCAGAAGTTTTGCCCCTATAGAGCTCGACTCCTAGCTAACCCCCCCCTTTTGTAAGTGAGTTATGCTTACCTTACTTCAAGTATAACTTATGTTAAGTTCATTATCATTATTATGAACCTATAAACAAGGTTTATCAGTGATTCAAAGTCGTTATACTGATTGAACTACTTACAAGAGATGTGTCTAGAATGGTCACGTTGGCTTGGTTGTTGGATTTCAGAAAAGCTATATGCTGAAATGGTCCTACCTCCCAACTGCCCTGCTTGGCTAATCATTACTTGATAGATTATGAAAGTAGACTTTGAGTTAATGATGAATCTAGACTAATAATTAGTTGCAATAAATATTAGACTATAATTTAGTAATAATGATACTAGGTTTCGTCAAAGGAAAAGAAAATTAATAGAAGCGAAGCGCTACCCGAATTGCGAGTCATCACTTTAACAAGTGAGTGCATAGTTACTTTCATCTTACATATAGATATGAAGTATTTAATATAAATTATGTGCAATGTATGCATATTATATGTGTTATTGATATCTATGCTGGATGAGCAAAATATACATGTTTTATTCGATTTAAACTGTATATGTATTTTATACCTATAAATATGATGGGTAAAGATGGGTATATAATATAAATGGTGAAATAAATGATGAGAGACCTTGATGTTTAAGTTGATTTAGTCATCTAGCGGAGTATAGATGACAACCACTTACTATTCTAGACATTCTAGTCGAATGCTAACAGGTTCTCAACCTATAGGTGTTTGTGAACGATGTGTTCACCGGTGTACTCCATCCCCCTCATGGTTGCCTTACTGACATAATAGATGTTGTAAGCCTGTACTATTTCTGTTTTTGCTATTGTACTACATTGATAATGACATCCTAAGGTTTTTAATATAATTAAAACAAATAAAAAACTCTATGTGTTCACCAAGCTCCCAAGACTGACCACTCAGCTTCTTGTATTATAGGTAGTGGCAAAAGAGCACATAAGTAATGATCTGATGAGATATCTATGAATTATAGGCCATTAGAATAATAGATGTTGTAAGGCCTGTACTATTTCTGTTTATGCTGTTGTACTGTATTTATAATGATATCCCAGGGTTTTTAATATAATTAAAACACATTTCTTCGGAAATACTTTGATAATATATTTATCATATTTTTGGGAACAAATTCCGAAATATTATTTTAAAAAAAAATACTTTGATAAAGCATAAATAAATCGGTATTTTCTGGCCATGAAATTGGGGATGTCACATCCCATAAGTAAACAGCTGAAGAGGAATTTGATTCAAACTTCCACTTTCTACGGTGGTGCCACCTCCACATCTTCAATCAACAATGACTTTCCGGCTTCCCATGCCACCGTCGCTGTTACATTTACATTCATAAGCAACATTTATTCTTTAGGGACAATCACAATAGAATGAATGAAATGCTTACCTTTACATCGAATCGCCTTGTTAGTAGTGCTCAACATTTTTATCTTCTTGGTACTTGATTGTTGAAATATAGAATATGAAAACAACTTCAATAGGGTTTGTTAATTACTTGGATATAAAGGAAAAATGAAGAATTGGGTATTTATAAGGAGTGTGTTAATATAATGATCGAGAAGGTTTGATTTGAGTTTCTAGAATTTAGTAAACAAGATACTAAACCAAAACTAGAAACCTGCCACCAGGTTTTGATTTGATTAGATTCGTTGGATCAATGTGTTGACTAATTAAACGCAACAGTTTAACGAATTTGAGCTGAAGAACTAGCATATACCATCACTGGGATGTTGCTAGATTGTGCTCTTGAGAGAGAGAGAGAGAGAGAGAGAGAGAGAGAGAGAGAGAGAGAGAGAGAGAGAGAGAGAGAGAGATAGAGATGAGCCTCAAGTTTTGTCTATATATCACTCAAACCGGCTAAAATAAATAAAATAACTAAAAAGACAGGTTGCCCATGAGTTTGTTCCCTCGTAAATTCACTCATAAAGCTATGAAAACAATTTAGGGATTAAAAAGATCAATCCTAAAAAGTTCGTAGGACATTTGTGTGTAAGGTTTAATATTTTTCAAAAAATATATATATAATATAGTGGTAGGTATTTTTTAAAGTGAGTAAGGTTTAATTAGTAAATTGTGAAAGTGACACAAAGTCAATATGACATTCTCAACATACTTTTTGAGTGAGAATGTTGTGATCTATTCCGTATAACCTAAAAAGAAGTATACTGTGTACTAGTAGTAAATTACACATTAATAAAGAGAAACATTGCAAATAAAAAAAATAAATATATTTTTAGCATTTAGTTAAGCTATTCTAGACTATACATCTAAAAAAAAACTTTTTTAGACATGCATCCATAAATAATAATTTTAATATGAACAAACTTTTCTTTTTTGTGTGAAAGATATCTTTTAGGACATAAAGAAGGTTAGATATTCACTGCATCTTAAAAAATAAATAAATAAATAAATAAAATAAAAAAATAAATAAATCGACCACTATCGTTTATAATTAACCAAAAGGCTTCTAGATTACATTCGCAACTTGAAAATTAAAATCGATGGCTCAAATCCTATTCCTATATAAAAATATAGATGAGTTTATGAATAAATTAAATTTGTAGTTCTAAAAATATAGTATAGATTAGAGAGAGCAGTTTTATATAGCTCTAGATAATGATTCCAATCAATTCCAAGATTACGTGGAATACTTTTTTGGTTTAGATCCAAAATTCTGTCGGCATTAGAAAAACGCGGAGTGGATAAAATAATCAAGATACTGAGGTTTGTTGGTATTTAATGGTTACGCGGTTTATACGCGTCATGTGACTTGGGGTCTCACCTCGGGTTGACCATATCTAAGTAGTGTATGCCCCCACGTATTATAAGTAGTTTTTACCATTTACCAAACCACCAACCCTGTCCTTCTCGATTTGGTTGACTTAATAGTTGATACCATTTTCTAGTTTCTGCCACTGTATATACACCTACGGCATTTCTTATGATAAAACTTTAGTTTAGCCTTTACAAATTGATGTTACATGTTCATAATCATTGAAATAAAAAGTCAAAATTTTAATATCGGATAATCACAACAATCACTATAAAGTTTTGACCACCCTTTAAACAATATCTTAAATGATCACCAATTTTTTTTTTTTTTAAATGGTCTAAGTTTCGAAATAGGTTTAAAATGTTTAGTAGTACAAGAATTCTATTAGTTTGGAAATACTTTACCACAAAAGAATGCAACATTCTACGGTTTTGGCTACCGGCACATCGCTTGTATTGCTCTTCTAGATCCTCATTAATAGGTTTTTCGGTTTATAAAATGAAAGCTATGTTTGTAAAAATAGATAGTAGAAGAAAGTTGTATTTTTTATTTGTATCGAAATGTTCGGAAAAAATATTGCAAGATTTGAATGATGTGGAATGATTTACAATATCAAAGATAAAAACTCTCGAAATCTATTTGATGTAATTTTTGGATTGTGAGTTTTTGATTAAAATAAAAGTCTTGTTCGTATTATCGAACTTCTTTTAATCTTTTTATTCATTTGAAGTTTTTCTTAAAAATTTAAAGCAAGAATGCCTTAAAAGTTTTCAAAAGTTCTTTGTTTAACATACATGTAAAGTTCTATAAGTATCCTATACACAAAGGTAAAATGAGTTGCAAGTTCTTCGATATAAAAAAAAATGAGATTATAATTGTGAAGACAATGATTACTATTGTCCGACAACTCATTCCCCTATGTCTGTCTCGGATCATTGAGACCTTTGCTACAGTGGAAAATTTTCACAAATTATATGATTTTTGCTACAAAGAGTTGTTACCGAGTCAGCAAGAGGGATGTCGAAGATTGTAAGGAATAATTATGCACAAAGACATTAAAAGAAGTAACAATAAAGAAGAAATGAATTGTCAAAATTAAATAATAGATTAAATTAGTAGAAAAATTGATACGCGTATGGTTGTTTTCAATCTTGACTTCACAAAGAGTTTCATCATCTTGAAAAAGATTTTGAAACAATAATGAACTTATTGATGGCAAAAATATTATATTCTTATCAGTTATAGGAATTATAAAAATAAAAATAGTTAGAAAGATATTAACTTTAGTTTCTTTTTCCGTTATTTAGTTATTTGTTAAACAATGTATCGTATATTTGGTTTTATAATATTAAGATGCAATTGATTTAGCTGTAAAATTGATTTTATTAAGATGCAATGTATATACATAATGAGATACTTATTATCATTGGCGTGAGTTTGAATGGTCGGTATATCAAAGCAAAATGCTTTTTGCTAAATAAAGAAATAGAAATACAGTTTCGTAAATTTACATATGGTAGCATTCTACTTAAATTTTTTACAACATTGTACTATTGATCTTCACCAGGATATGTACATATCCTGAAAGATATGACATTCTCCATTGTAGAACTTTGACCGATCAGGAACTAGAAGAAGAGTCTTCTCTTGCCCATTAACATGCCAAAGTTGTGAATACATCAATAGATTTAATATATTTTAACAAATAAGTTTAATATTTTGATAATAAATTATAATGTAATTTTTCCACTACCTGCAAATTTCCAGTGAGAAGACCCCTAACATTTACCCATTGGCGCTTCAAAAGTGCTAGAAAAAAGATACTCTAATTTTATCTCTAGAGTAAATTACATTTTTGGTTCGTCACGTATAGCTAATTTTTTTTTGCAATTTTGATCCTAATTTTGGACTTTCCTCAAAGTAAAGTAATAATTTTTGGTCTCGGAATATAGATCATTTTTGCAATTTTGGTCCAAAAAAATATCATTTTATTTAGAACATGGACCAAAAATGTTCAAATTTCTCAAATAAGGATCAAAATTGCAAGGGAAAACTTTTTGGGACTAAATTTGAAAATATAAGCTATACTTGGGGATGAAAATGTAAATCACTCTTATTTCTATTCTAAATTGTTCAAAGTGTATCATGTAATTACTAACATGCCATCTTATCTCGGCCATCTTGTCTCGACCATCCTCAGAGACTATCATTTCAGTTGATTGAGGTCGTGTGTTAAATTTTGACCGAAAAGCTGCTGTCTCAAAGTTTTTAATGACTCTAATGATATGAAGTTTTTGTCTATCGATGCTACGAGATACTTCTACAAATTAAATTCAATAATAATGAACGAAGGAGTTCAATCAAAGATGCATGGGAAAAATAAAAAATGAGAGAGTTAAATTGTACTTCTGTAGCTCCACTTGCGGTATAGATGGAATTAAAATTGAAATTGAAAGTTCTTTAGCCTTGAAGCCATGAAGTTGATGGCCGAGCTTAGCAAGGAGTTCTCCTCGGTACCCTTAAACCCTTGATCATGAGAAACAGCCAGACCATTCATGAAAAGCACAAAGAAAACGTAAATTGAAAGAGGTCAACAACACCTTCAATTTAGGGAAATTGTTCAATAGTTGAGGACTAAAAGTGTAGGGACTAAAAGTACAATTGTTTAATAGTTGAGCAAAAGGGTCCAGAACCTTCCTAGAAGGTGGTAGACAAAATTCCTAAAATAATTAGGGTTTCTAGATTATCCCATATGGATAATTACCAAATTTGAATTAATAATATTATATTCAAATTAGGGTTATCCTGGACATCCTATCTGCACTATAGATAGTCATCTACACCTTATGTATTTCGGCCATCATATCATAAGAAGAGAAAGCTGAAATTTTGTTCTCTCCTTCTCCTCTCTCCTCTCTCATCCTCTTGCTAGTGTCGGGTGTGAACCATTAGAGGCACGACATTTGTGGTGCTTGCTCTCGAAGCTTTAACAACACTAAGGATTTGAATTATTATTACTATATAACAATCAAAGGCACGTTAACTAATCCTAGTTGTAAATTTCAATTATAATATAGGGTTCCTAGGGCTTTTACTTTTGATGTTCAATACTTGTATGTTCCATTAGAGAAAACATAGATCAAAACAAGTAGGGTTATATGCACACATAGGATAGTTTGTTATGATCAAAACTCATTAGTGGTATCAGAAACTGGTTTGTTTTCTATTAAATGAATTACAATTGGTTGAACTTGATCAATTAGGGTTTATGGCAATTAAACCCTTTGGACTTAGGGTTTTTTACAATTTAGGATTTCCTAACCCTAGATTTCGAAAATTTGGAAAAGGGTTTTAACCCTTTCCTTTTTCCTTCAAATTTCTAAAATTAGGGTTTCCTAATCCTATGGATTTTCGAAGATATGATAGGATTGAAATCTTTGCCTTCCTCCCCATATTTTGTGATTTTCGAAAATTAGGGTTTGTAACATCCTAAAATTTAAGACCAGGTTCTTAAATTAATATGGATAAATAAATAATAGGTGAATTATTTAAATAAATAATCAAGGGATAATCATATCATTAGTCGATATGAAGCTTGCAAAGTTAAAGGATGAGATGTTCACATTTCAAAGTTAAGGGACCCAAAGTATCAATTTGGAAAAGTATGTTTGACCAAGAGTTGACTCACCAAGGTTAAATGGATGAGGAATGTTAATAATTTGATGTTCAAGGACTCATTATGTCAACCTTTTAATCAAATGTGAGAATAATTGAAGTAATGGTAAAATTAACAAAAATTGTATAGTTAAGGGACTAGTTTTGACAAATAGCAAACTTTGTGACTAGTGTTAACGTAGTCATTTGACTAATTAGATCAAATGAATTATTTTGGCGTTCAAAGTGTGAAATATTTAAGTTCTCTTTTAGTTATTGATCAAATGGTGTTAAATATGAGAACAAGGAAGGTTAGGGGCCATTTCTGCCAATTGTCGAAAGTAGTCACTACTAGTTAGATGGGTTCTCTTCATTTGAAGAGAGGAAAAACGTGATTAAGGGAAAGGAAGAAGGAAGTGGCGATTTATATAAGACTAATGGAAATTTCTTCATGCTTCTACATCTAGGGTTTGATTCAAGTGGGGAGTTGAGCATCCAAGCAAAAGAAAGTGGGATCAAAGACTTTTTAGTTATAATTTCTCTTCCTCTAACTCTATTTTCGACTTCATGATTGGGGTTGGACCCCAATGTCGAATTTGGATTGAATTGATGATTGGGGTTTTATTTTCTAACCCCCATTGGGTGATTTCAATGATTCTAATCTCAAACCAATCATTCCATTGATGGTTTTGGTGATTTGGGTAAAAAGCAACCATGAACCCTAGAAAACCCAGAACTATGGATAATGTAATTGATGATGAAATGAGATTGGATTCTATGACCTAGATGATATTTGATAGCAATAAAGCCAATTGGAATGCTCAAATTCATCCATGATGGTAGAATCAAGCATAAACTAGGGTTTTAGATGGTTATGTGAGAAATTGTGATGAAAATAATGAAATTCTTGGAATGTGAGCATTTTAGGAGTATATGATACTCATAATCATGATTTGATACTAAAAATATGATTTGAATGCAATAACATGAAGGATTGAGTGGTATATAGTTGAGTTTATAGAATAATTACCCATAAGGGCATTTTGGGAAATTTATTGATAAATTCATAATGAATCTCATATAAGAAGTGAATGATATTCATGAACATAAATTGACACTCAAGAGGTGATAGTGAAACATAAACATGAAGGAATGTTAGCAAATATGCATCTCTAGTGATTGTTATGAACCACGGGTAATTTTGGAACATGGAATGAAATTGAGAATTCCATAGTTAGATTGGGCATTTTTAATGAGATTAATGGGGGGTTTTATGTGCTTGACAACATTTATTTGAGTGTTTAATAAGTTAGGAACAAGCATTGTGAACTTTGGAATGTTCAAGTGAAAAATGGACTAGTTTACTCTTCTTCTAAACACTTGAGGATCATCATGATCTTAAGGTTTCAATGAACACTTAATAGATTAAGTGGAGTGTTTTCAGATGATAAAACATCTCCTAAACATGTGTGAGAGCCTATACAAATGGTACAAAGTGATATGGAAAAGGGTCTTCAAGAACTATGCAAAGTATAGTATTATTTTGAGAAAAATTGAGTTTTGGGTGTGTCCAGACATGAAAACACGGCCCGTGTAAATCTCTGATTTGGAGATTTTCTTGTTTTCTTCATAACTTTTGCATACGAACTCGGATTTACGTACGGTTTTTTGCCTACATTCATATTTTTGGATGAGGAATGATTTGAAATAATAAATTTTAGTATTTAAACCTTTGAGGGGTATTTTGGTCATTTTAATGACTTATGTCCATATATGGTGTATGTAGTGTTTGAGGAGGATTGCTATAGGGAAAGGAACCAGAAGAGCACTAGCTAACCTATGTGTGATTGAGGTGAGTACGTGTTGACATTTTTCCCACTTTGGGGTACATGGAAAAATGAGGAGGATTACTATAGGGAAAGGAACTAGAAGAGCACTAGCTAACCTATGTGTGATTGAGGTGAGTACGTGTTGACATTTTTCCCACTTTGGGGTACATGGCAAAATGATTTTATGATAATGAAATGCAATGCTTTGAAATATGAAATGTTTTGAAACGAAAGTGTCAAATGTTTTTAGAAAGGGTATTTTGAAAGAGTGCCTTAAAGGCAAGAATGTTTTTGAAAGAAAATAATGTTTTGGAAGATCGAATGTTTTGAAAATATGATTGAAATGTTTTGAAATATAGATGCTTTACTTTTGAAATGATTTTTTGATACTAATGTATGAAATGTGTAAAGCATGGAAAGTAATGAAAAGCAATGTAAAGTAATGAATACGAATGGAAAGTAATGAAAGGAATTGGAAAGTAATGAAATGAAAATTGTCCGGGACATGATACCTCGTAAGAGGCACTAGAGAAATCTATCGGGGTGGCACCTCCCCTTCGTGATATAGATGTCCTATTATGATACCTTAGTGGATTAATTTGTTCTTTCCACATTGGCCCTGGAAATGATGCCTTGGTGGATTGATTTGTTCTTTCCACCTTGGTCTAGACTTGGGAGTGGTTCCTTTATTGGACGTAGACCCTAAAAATGGCAACGGTTTAATACCAGAATTAGCCCTTAATGATAAAAGAAAATGAAACATGGAAATATGGCTTTTGAAATGAAATGAAATGATAAGATATGAAATGATATTTTGACTTGTATGAAATGAGTATTTCCTTGAAAATGCTTGAAAATGTTTTATGGTCTAAAACTATGTTTTGCAAAGATGGAATGTTTTTGGTAAAAATGTGATAAGTGTTTTGGGTCATAAACCCACGTAGCTCACGAGACATTTTTGTCTTACGTATCTCTTTTAATGTCATGTATCCCATGTTACCTTTAAGGAGAGAGGATGATAGATGGAAGTTAGAAGTCAAGTTATAGAGAATGGAATGGTACTTGATTAGTTCCTTATTCTTTTGTATTGATGTAATTCTTATTTGCTTGCTATGGATTTATTAATGCTTAATGGTAGCACCCAATATTTTAAGTTATCAAGGTTTTTGTTGGATCGGTTTTTTTTAAATGAGGGTTAATACCCGAATGTTTTTAAAATCATAGCATGTAAATATTTTGAAAATTTTGGGGTGTTACAGTTTTATGGGTAGGATTTCTTTATTTTTGGTAATTATCTTCTTATTTGAGTAACTAGATAATTATAAAATTTTGATATATCCCTCCTATATTTTCAAAAATTATGGGGAGTGGATTAAGTTAAATTATTTGATTAACTTAATTAGCTAATATTATTTTAGTTAATAAATTAATTAAAGCTTTAATTAATGAATAATTATTAAATCAATTTCTTTGAATTTAAATATTAGTTTTAATATTAAGAATGTGAAAGATTATAGAACCCTAGTATTTTGAAAAGTTTAAAATACATCATTATGAATTTTATTATTAATTTAATTATGTCATTAATTAAAAAAAATTAATAAATCCATAAATTTGTTTAAATTTAATTAAATTAAAAGTTCAATTTATTAAAGGATTAAACCCTTTTTTTTAAAATGCACCTTATACTATGTATATAATTAAAGGTTTAATATATACTATATGTGTAAGACTAAGTTAGTCGAACTGCTACTACACCTCATTCACGAAGCCGATCTATAAGGGGGGGGGGGGGGGTATAAGGAAAATACATATAAAATGGTAGTTGAATGGGTGTCTATTCTCACCCACCACTTCCTTGATTGGTGGAGGTTCATTAGCCGAACAGGGTTTAATAGGACATAACCTCATTAAAAGTATAATAATAAAGGTAGCTAAACAATTTTCTAAAATCATACTCTTAATTACTTTAGGAAAAATGTGAATTTGTAACGATGTAAATTTTCAAACAAAATTTTTCATTTTAAATTACCAACGTCACATATTATAATTCTTAAAATCTCACGTGTCAATGTCACAACATATTTCAAAATAGTTTTCAAAAGTATTTATCATAATCCAGGATCCATAAAACATATAACTCCAGCTCTGTGGGTGTGTGTGTACAATCAAGTCGGCGCCTTCCCGTGATCCTCAGAGGTACCTAAAACACATAACACATAACACGGTAAGCATAAAGCTTAGTGAGTTCACTAAAATACCACACATATATAATTAACCACTCGAGGCTATATCTCTGTAAGACCCTCCGGTCAATGTGCCTCAGTGGGACCCTCCAGTCCCACAACTCGTTGGACCCTCGGGTCCGGTCTAGTTGGGACCCTCTAGTCTCATGGTTCGTTGGACCCTCTGGCCCGGTCTGGTTGGGAACCCTCCGGTCCCATAGTTCGTTGGACCCTCCGGTCCGGTCTAAGTGACACATAATATAACATATAACACATATCACACAAGCATGCATAACTCCATAAAGCACATAAAACCCTCTAGTCACACATAGTTACCACTCTAGGTAAAGAATAGTGAGAAGACTCACCTCGTAACTAGTAGGTAATAGCCAAGCACTCGGAAATCTTGAACTAGCCTTCGCCTAACACATTAGACAAGCATCTAAATTATTATCCATCTTTTAATCATTTACACCTTAAGTCCTCTTATTATCTTTCTAACCCTTGGAATGGGTAAAATACCAATTTACCCCTCCATGGTCCCAAATGCTCCCAATTTACCCACTCACGAAGTCAACAGAAGTAAATATGAGTCAATAGTCAAAATTGACCTGACTCGCCGAGTACACCCATGTGACTCGGCTAGTCCACTTGATGATATATGGTCCATTAGCATGGCCCACACTTCTTTAGCATGCCAGCCTGGCCTAGCGCACTCCTACCAGCTCTGCCTGGCGGTCCCTTGCCATCCTCGCTAGGGACTCTCCTGCTGGTATATATGATTTAGACCATTTCGATGTCATTGGCCATGTACCAGTAACACCAGATTAGGGGGACTTGATGATATATGGTCCATTAGCATGGACTAGACTGATCTAGCGCGCCAGCTTGTCCTGACACGCTCCTGCCAGCCCTGCTTGGCGTACCCTTTCCAGCCTTGCTGGGGACTCTCCTGCCGGCCCGACATGACGCTCCCTTGCCTAACGCCCCTTGCCTAACGCCCCTTGCCAGTCTTTCCTAGTGTGCGCTCGCTAGCCTTTCTTGGGGCGTGCCCGCCAGCCCTGCCTGGCGCCTCCGGGCGGCCTCGCCCAGCTCCTTGCTAGTTGGGCCTGAATTGAGCTGACCTGTGACATCCCCAATTTCTCGGCCAGAAAAGACCGATTTGTTTATGCTTTGTTTTTAAAATCAGAGTACTCTTTTAAAGAAAACAGTTGCGGAATTTGTTCCCAAAACAAAATATGATAAAAAATTTCAAAGCATTTCTTTAAAGAAATGTATTTTCATTATATAACAAAATCTCGGGATGTCATGTTCCGATACAGACATATAAGCATAAACAGAACTTACATTTAATTACACAATTGATTTATATCTCCTTTAAATCTCTCTGTGAAATATGTCTTCGTATTAATACCTGTGATACAAAGAAAACTGAGTGGGTCAGGCTTGGGAGCCTGGTGAGCATATAGGGTTTTCATCCCACAATGTTATATCTTTTATTTATAAATATAGAACATTCAAACTTGTACAATTTCACCATATAAAGGCAACTCTTATCCCACCCCATCGATCCTCACAACGACACGATCTAAACTCTTGTGACAACCGTCAAATTCTGGTCAATTCAAAGTCAAATAAAGTCAACGAGTCAAACCGGTCAGCTCAACTAACCTTGTGTATTAGGGTTAGTGTTATGTTCGTATTGTATAACTTGCTATGTTAATGGGAAAACATCACAGGAGAAAAGTTTGTGTTAAAAATTTCCTAAGCCTTCGTACTAATCAAGAACTAAACTGTGTTCGCATTTGGAATGAAAAATTTTGTGAATCGCATTTGATTAATTAGGTTAAAATGCGAAGGTGATTAATGCGAAGTTGGATTTAGCTTTGCTATAAGTTTCAATCGATTTTGAAATTGAGTATTGTTCGCATTTGTATGAGTGTAGTCGATGAATCGATAAGGCAAGAACATATGAGTTTTTGATTCGCAATTGGATTGATGATTGAGGGATGATTCGTGAAGAAAAACGCGAAGTCAAGGACTATGAAATTGTTGTTTGCAAGAATTTAAAAACTCGATTGTGGAGTTGTTGATGCTCATTTTGCGAAAGTAAAACAATCGAGTGTTCGCATCTATGAATCAATTTGAAGTCAATTGGGTTAATATTCGCATATGGGTTCAACATATGAATTTTTGATTTCGCAAGTTTAGAGTTCAAGAACTAAACTGTGTTCGCATCTGGAATGAAAAAAATTTTGTGAACCACATTTGATTAATTAGGTTAAAATGCGAAGGTGATTAATGCGAAGGGATGCGAAGGGTGTAAGAATGAAGATGCGAAGTATTTCACAGTAGAATGCGAATTGGGGAAGAAAACAGAAGATTTCAAATATTGTCCCTGGAGTTTCGCATTTTTGGAAATAAATACTCAACTTCGCAAATGGGGGTCATAAAATGATGAAATTGCAGAATTTTTAAAGAGATACACACACATAGACAACCACACATATATTTAGAAAATTAAACTAAAAGATGATAAATTACAGATTATAGCATTGTTCTTTGAGAATAAATTACTAAAAATGGGATATAGACAATTATAAGACATTGTTCTTGACTTTTGAGTCCAAAGACGTATGATCCGAACTTTAATTGTGAAATCGTCCTTGATTGAGTCAATTTCCTTTATAGGAGTAATATATTCCATTGTGCCTTGCAAGTTAAAAAAAAAAAAAAAAAAAAAAAAAAAAAAAAAAAAAAAAATCAAAGTCACAAGCAACCACCCCACACCCACTCTATGACCAGCCATACCTCCCCACCTTACCTATGTCACTTCAATGTTCCCTTACACTCAAATTTCACTCACTCCCACGTTTTTGAGCTGGAACAATCAACCACACTCCTCATTTTCTCTCATTTCTCTCATTCCACTAAGTAACAAACATCACTTTTTCTCTCAAACTCTTCTACACAAATTTTCGAGATCCAAGGCTGGATTCAAGTGTTCTTCCACACTTAGTAAGTAAAAATTCATCCTCCCTATTATTATTTCACTTCATTCTACTCAAATCTTTGGTTGCTTACACAAACTCCCTAACTATGATGTTAGATTCTCGAAAACCTTCAAGGCATCTCCAAGTGTTCTTGAATTAAACACTTCCATTCTTCAACAATCATCTACTGAAATCACTCAAGGTGAGTTCATACCCCTACATTTTCATGATTTCTCAAGTTTTCGGGGGGTGAATACAAGTTAAAACACTAAGAACCTATCAAAAGTTTTCTAACAGCCTTCATCAGAAAAGTTCAACTCCATTCACGGACTGTTTTGGGCATCTTACACATTTTTGTTTTCAAAACTGTACAAGGTGCAAATAGTTCAAGTTTTTATCTTTAAAATGGCTACTTGCACATCTCCATACGATTTTTCTACAATTTATGGCGATTTTTACAAAACTGCCTATCATTTCAAACAACAATCCGGACCAGTCTGTGATTTTGGACTTTTTCACCCAAGTTAGAGGTCATTATAAATTGAGATAAAATTTATGAGCAAACTAGACACATTTTGTGAACTCTCAGAATTTACGGATCTAGTTTTCGACTTCGTATGATTTTTCTATGATTTTTCCAAAACAGGGCAGAATTGCTAAATTTTGCCAACAGCATGTAAATATCATAACACTTTGTATTATGTTAAGCAAAGTGTATAATCATAAGTTTTAGTATTTGTATGTGTTTCCTTGTTAGTTTATCATTATGAACTGAAACTAAGACATACATATTAAATATTATTCATTCATTTTGGAACACGCATTATTAAACTATAAAAAGTATAGTTTGATAAATTCACAACACTAATACATTTCCATAAAAGAATTCATACATATTACATACATTTTAGATAAACTATAATAGGTATAGTTTATGATACATCACTCTACGCACTCGTACAAGAAGGGTACATTCATACAAGAAATATTTATATTCACACACATTTCACGTAAACTTGTTATCCTATATTGTGAGTTTCTCTATTTTTTTCTTTCTCTCTCTCTCTCTCCCCGTACGTCCGAGTGCGGGATATAATTCCTGGTAGTTATAATCAAAATCTCCTTGAGGGAGAACGTGATACTTGTATATAGATCTATATTGGGATTGACACCCCACACCTTGCTGCTAGCTACAGTTGGACCTGCAGGTCTACGGGTGACAAATGTCATTTTATTTTTCGCGACACTGAGAACGTCGTGGCAGGTTCACATAGTCATAGTATGATTATAGCGACTCACATAGGGATATAACAATCCATAAGTTTGCGGGATTTTATTTTTAAAACCTAAATGAGTTTTATGTCGATTTAAAATCACCTTTTTATCTCTATGAGTACAGATATTACTGTACACTTTTGGTTTTGGTAGTTACGACTACACATCATTTGAAACCGCATTTATACTTTTAAGTATGGTCAATACTTGTTATTACTCGGTCCTCTAATTTAGGACTACATATATATAATGTATTAACAAACATGAGAACGTACAGAAATTTCGTTTAATTCAAAAGCGTCCATGCCCATTTAAATACATAACATTTTCTACTAATAAGAAGGGTTACTTATACATTTTGGTCTTCAGTCATAAGACGACATTACACAGGTTTTAAAGAAAATATCGGATTTTCTGGATACATACTCTAACGCTTTTTCGAGGAAAACGATTTACTTTTCTAACGAAATCTCTTATGAACTCACCAACCTTTGTGTTGACACTTTTCAAAACTACTTGTATTCTCAGGAATTCAGTGAAAACAGGAAATCAACAACGTTTTGAGGATGGGACGATAAATCGTCAAACAGTTCATTTCGTATTATAATGTAACTGATGTGAATCATGTAAACATGTGCTTCGATGTAACATTTTCAATTATATTTGTGTTGGTTGTATTTACTTTGAGCACTATTATACTCATTGTTGTGATACTCTACATGAAGTCCTCCACCCCCGGACGTTTCCGCCATCCTTGGTTTGGGGGTGCGACAGATTGGTATCAGAGCATTGTTTATAGTGAACTCAGTATATCAAACCACATAAGATATACAAACTATAAATGCATTGGGACTAAGTCTCTGATTTAAAGTTTCAAAACAACTATACTTTTAGAAACAAAAAGTTTCTTATTAAAGGTATACATGCATACATACATACTAAGGTCAGCACCACTCTAGAACAAAACAAAAGTAATGATTGTCGAATATCACAGGTAAGCTCGGGGATGTATGGTCAGTCTTGGGAGTGGCATAGCCTGATCAACTATGCTGGTCCGAGGAGTGATTAGCACATGCCCAAGAATAGTTGTGATATGTCGACAAGTCTAAAAACTTACCAACACTACCACAATAAGAACAGTAGAACAGAACATGAGTTTAAAATACTATAGGAGTATTTTGTAATATCATAACTTATATGAAAACTAAATAGATCCTTAATAATAGGTCTATAGTCCCTAAGTGGATACTTTAAGGTTATATAACTTAGAAATTATAGACATAGAATTTGTGGTCATTACTTTACTTCCTTTTCCTTGTTTGGATGTGGACTTAGAGTGGGATCACTTATTCAAAGGTCTATCGTATCTTGTTATATGTAATTAGTATGCACTACGTCATTATAGAAGTAACTAATAAGGATCACCCCTATAAGTAATTGATAATAGAGTTAGACGCATAGTACTTATCTCCTCCCCTCCTATTCTCGCAAATACGGCATAGCAAAATCCTACTTACCGGACGACCCTTACTTTTCTAATCCGAACTCGAGGAATGGTGAACGATTATGAGAAGAATCATAAGCGGGACCGGAGGTAATCAATCCTCCATGCATAGCAAGGGTTCCGTGAACCGTTTCGACTATAATGAACCTGTGACCCGTTGGGAAATCGTGATCGAGAGTTGAATGTCGACAACAATGACAACAACCACCATGTGGAGACCAACGAGGGTGCTATGACCTCAACCACGGGGGACTGACGGACAGAGCCCTCCCGGCAAAGACCCGGCAGATCGCGATCATCGGGGATCAAAACAGGAAGACTACAATCTGAGTTCAGAAAACTGCGCGCCACTATAAACCCCATCATCTCATGTACCGGTGACTCAGAATTATACTACTATTCCCGAGACCAACTCTCTTTCCAGAACCTTATCACCACCCGTGAAGAGGAAAGAGAGAAAAAGGGTAGGACACACAGCATTCAAAGAAAGGATGATTGTAGCCAAGCGCTGATTGGCAAAGCTACAAAACTACATCGACCTTGCCTCAGGCATCACAAGGGATGGATCATCGTAAGTAGAGTTCGTACCGCTCACCAGACCTGGTAAATTAACTTCATAAGTATGTGCTGGTGCTACTCTATTGTAAGTGAAATCGCGACACAACAAATTAAGTGGTCATTCTAATCGAGAAATCTATCCTCTATCAAAACCCGCCCATGCACGAATGTGAAGTAGACCTGCATTGAGGTCAAAATTTTTCACTGAAACCATGATTTCTAGAGTCATATTAACAAGATGGGCTTAGGATGTACCTATCAGACTCGAAGGACTAACTAGCCTTAATTATATAACTAAGCACACATCAATAGGTCGTGATAAGGACTTAGCTTGGGTCAAGTATAAGGTTTCACTTGAATACCGAACTACTAAAATACATGAGTTTATTATACAAAGAATCTCATTATAATTGTTTTCAGAACACCCTAAACAACCGAGCTTTGATACAAATCGATATGAGATAAACTTAGTTAGAAAACTCGCGACATATAGCCATTCTATAAACTCATTATCGTCTCACCCTTTAAACATTAGTTGAGAAGTTTCTTCTTCATAGACCTATGGGTGCTATCACACCAGCACTAATGCACCGGAATCCCATCGAAATTCCTCAGCCAAGGTGTTCGGACGAACATGATTCTAAGAGGAGTAAAGCTTAACGTCCGTATGAAACCTACTCCTACCTACTGCCATAACTCTATCTCGGGAGCGTTAGCAGAGACACTAAGGATAGTACAGTAATGTGCAAAAATTTATATGCGTAAATATAAATTGTAAAGATGCACTTAAGACAATCATTTCCACTAACGAAGTCGTTTTTCGTCATGAAACAGAGCTATGTCTCCACCAAGAGGCAACAAACCAACTAGCAAGACACCAACACTTCAGATAGACGCTGCTACATTTCAAGCTGCAGTCACGGCAGCCGTGGCAGCCGTCATGGTGCATTTCAATACTAACAACATCAACAAGGGTGGAAGCGATACTTACAATACAAATTGTGGTAACAATCAGGGACACCAATGGGTACCTACCATCAAAAATTCATCAGGCCACGAACCTTCGAACAAGAAGAGAAAGTTTTGGGACATGAAAAAGCGCCACCAATCAAAGGGATACACTAAAAGACAACAGCCTAAGGCCGCCTCTACCATTACAACAACAGTCATGACAAATGCCTCGACACTAGCCTCGGGGTCTGCCACCCAAATGCCTGCCAGACCATATAAGGGATCACTCCCAAAGTGCAACAAATGTGGTTTTCATCACCATGGGGCTTGCCGGGAGATGCACTGTAAAAACTGCAACAGGAAAGGGCATACCGTTCGTTTCTGTAGGGCCTCGGCCCATCACCTCCCTTCAATCAACTGCACCAAGGTAGGCCCAGTATGCTACCTATGCGGTGAAACGGGACACTTCAAGAGAGAATGTCCAACTGAGAAGAACGACAAAGGAACAGTAGGAATGTGATGGACACACCAACAGGAGCAGCAAGGGAACCATGTTAGGACTTTTGTAATGTTCCCAACGATAAAACGTTTAAGTACTATATGTTTGTAATGAATTTGGTACACTTACTAAAGTAACCTTCTTTCTAAAAAGTAGCTAAAATATTTTCTCTCTCATACAAATCAAACCAAAGACATTCATATGTGACCTTAGGAGCATTACCTGTAAGTTGTAATGACTTTGTCCATACATCGGGGATAATTTAAAATCAAAATACTTAAGTCTTGAAATAGATAATTCCATCCTGACTCCGATTCCATGTCTAGTATTAGGGGTTGAGTGGGGTCACCCACTCGACAAATTTCACGATGTCAATTTACATACGACAATCATATACCGCTCGATCGTAAGGAGACCTTTCAGGAGTCATGATATCAAGTATCATTACTGGCTATCGAAAACACACCCACTACCAGTGCTAGACACTGTAGTAGGAATCATCTACGATAATCATAACATCAAACAAAACGGAACACACAGAAAAGAAATACAGGACACTCTATCACTCTATTGATCTCTTCCTTTGTATACAACTTATCTCATGTTATCTAAAAAGATAGTGTTGTCGTTATTCAATTTTGATTGATATAGCCCTCGTCTTCCCGATTTAACGACTACAAAAGGGCCTTTCGCCTAACCCCCTGAATATCGAAACCATCGTCTCTCATAAATATCCAGCACGGACCCTTGGGTCATCTCTCCCTGTGGAACTCCAAAACACGCACCAGAGGAGTGTTATACTTCATAAAGCCCTATCACAAGTATTTACAGGAGACCTTTCGGGAAGGTCATGCATACAACAGACAAAGTTCAAGCAAGGAAGCTTGGGATGGATACAACCAGGTACGAATCTTGCCATGAACTTCAGGCCAAGGTTGCCCAGAAGGACAAGTAAATGTCCTACCATTCAAAAAGGCCTAGTCGTGTAAACCAAACCCACATACTTCCTACCGAGCTACAAGAGATGTCAGGTCAAACCTGTCGAACTACTCAACAGTGAAATTGAAGAACCAAGTTTCTCACCATGAAAAGCTCTCGTCTTATTCTACAATTAGAAAGACAAATTGCTCACAATCCCATCGATTTCAGAGGCCCCGACAACATCTCTAATAGAAACCTTTACTATCTGCCTCGCATTGACGAATAGGCCGACCAACCTCAAGAAACGAGGTACCCTTCAGGAATTGGGCCTGAGATCTGAATATCACCAGTCACGAGTATGGAAGAAGGATATCCAAGAATAATCCTCCAATTTCGATAAAGATGTCGAAGGTTCGTTGTGATAACCCTCAGATAGGACCAGACCCACTCGTTGGATTCATGAACGTAATAAATAGGATATACCCTTCTTGCTAGGATCAGTTCATCATCGTCATTACAAATGACTTACTTATCTACCCTCGTAGTAAGAAGGAAACCAAGGAGAGCAGCTACAACAAACCACGGAAGAAATACGATAAGAGAAGTATTACCCGAAGTTCTCCAGATACGAGTTTAGGAATTGAGGAGTTCAATTCTCAAGACACATCGTTACCCAGGGTGGAAATTCATAAGGAACCTTTCAATTGATCAAAACCATTGAGAAACAGTCAGCACCGAAGGTGTTAGCAGAAATACGCCAAGATTCTGGGTCTTGCTGACCTACTGTCTTAGTTCCTTTGGAACTTCTCGAAAAATACGAAACCCCTCCCAACTTTGACCCAAAAGGGAGCAACCCTTGACAGGAAGAGAAGCAAGAGGAAGAAACCTTTAGAACGCCGGTATAACTGATCAAATTCCTCTAGAGACACTCACTCTGGGAAGGCTTAGTACGCTTCGGAAAGCATGGAAAGCCAACACCCCGAATAATTGTGTCTTTTGAGATTCTTGTCAGAATCAGCCCTGTAACTCGCTCCTTCAATCTACTCCCGCGAGTTTGGTAAAGTACACTCTACCCAACACGTCCCAAATTTACAAGAAGTACCTATCCGACGAGACTCTTGCAATTCCCCTCGACGAGATCGAGTTCCACAAGAGCCTCACCTTCTTAGAAGAACCATGGTGACCATGGATCGAGTTCAAGCGGATGAAACAACGCCACTTCCCATTAGTGAAAGTTCGCTGGAATATTAACCACGGACCTAGAGTCACATGGGAGCGCATGAGTCAGTCGATTAGGAAGTATCCTCACTTCTCGGCTTGATTATTCATGCCTACCCCCTTGCCTGACTTCAAATTTCGGGACGAAATTCCCTTTAACGGGGGGATGATGTGACAACCGTCAAATTCTGGTCAATTCAAAGTCAAATAAAGTCAACGAGTCAAACCGGTCAGCTCAACTAACCTTGTGTATTAGGGTTAGTGTTATGTTCGTATTGTATAACTTGCTATGTTAATGGGAAAACATCACAGGAGAAAAGTTTGTGTTAAAAATTTCCTAAGCCTTCGTACTAATCAAGAACTAAACTGTGTTCGCATTTGGAATGAAAAATTTTGTGAATCGCATTTGATTAATTAGGTTAAAATGCGAAGGTGATTAATGCGAAGTTGGATTTAGCTTTGCTATAAGTTTCAATCGATTTTGAAATTGAGTATTGTTCGCATTTGTATGAGTGTAGTCGATGAATCGATAAGGCAAGAACATATGAGTTTTTGATTCGCAATTGGATTGATGATTGAGGGATGATTCGTGAAGAAAAACGCGAAGTCAAGGACTATGAAATTGTTGTTTGCAAGAATTTAAAAACTCGATTGTGGAGTTGTTGATGCTCATTTTGCGAAAGTAAAACAATCGAGTGTTCGCATCTATGAATCAATTTGAAGTCAATTGGGTTAATATTCGCATATGGGTTCAACATATGAATTTTTGATTTCGCAAGTTTAGAGTTCAAGAACTAAACTGTGTTCGCATCTGGAATGAAAAAAATTTTGTGAACCACATTTGATTAATTAGGTTAAAATGCGAAGGTGATTAATGCGAAGGGATGCGAAGGGTGTAAGAATGAAGATGCGAAGTATTTCACAGTAGAATGCGAATTGGGGAAGAAAACAGAAGATTTCAAATATTGTCCCTGGAGTTTCGCATTTTTGGAAATAAATACTCAACTTCGCAAATGGGGGTCATAAAATGATGAAATTGCAGAATTTTTAAAGAGATACACACACATAGACAACCACACATATATTTAGAAAATTAAACTAAAAGATGATAAATTACAGATTATAGCATTGTTCTTTGAGAATAAATTACTAAAAATGGGATATAGACAATTATAAGACATTGTTCTTGACTTTTGAGTCCAAAGACGTATGATCCGAACTTTAATTGTGAAATCGTCCTTGATTGAGTCAATTTCCTTTATAGGAGTAATATATTCCATTGTGCCTTGCAAGTTAAAAAAAAAAAAAAAAAAAAAAAAAAAAAAAAAAAAAAAAATCAAAGTCACAAGCAACCACCCCACACCCACTCTATGACCAGCCATACCTCCCCACCTTACCTATGTCACTTCAATGTTCCCTTACACTCAAATTTCACTCACTCCCACGTTTTTGAGCTGGAACAATCAACCACACTCCTCATTTTCTCTCATTTCTCTCATTCCACTAAGTAACAAACATCACTTTTTCTCTCAAACTCTTCTACACAAATTTTCGAGATCCAAGGCTGGATTCAAGTGTTCTTCCACACTTAGTAAGTAAAAATTCATCCTCCCTATTATTATTTCACTTCATTCTACTCAAATCTTTGGTTGCTTACACAAACTCCCTAACTATGATGTTAGATTCTCGAAAACCTTCAAGGCATCTCCAAGTGTTCTTGAATTAAACACTTCCATTCTTCAACAATCATCTACTGAAATCACTCAAGGTGAGTTCATACCCCTACATTTTCATGATTTCTCAAGTTTTCGGGGGGTGAATACAAGTTAAAACACTAAGAACCTATCAAAAGTTTTCTAACAGCCTTCATCAGAAAAGTTCAACTCCATTCACGGACTGTTTTGGGCATCTTACACATTTTTGTTTTCAAAACTGTACAAGGTGCAAATAGTTCAAGTTTTTATCTTTAAAATGGCTACTTGCACATCTCCATACGATTTTTCTACAATTTATGGCGATTTTTACAAAACTGCCTATCATTTCAAACAACAATCCGGACCAGTCTGTGATTTTGGACTTTTTCACCCAAGTTAGAGGTCATTATAAATTGAGATAAAATTTATGAGCAAACTAGACACATTTTGTGAACTCTCAGAATTTACGGATCTAGTTTTCGACTTCGTATGATTTTTCTATGATTTTTCCAAAACAGGGCAGAATTGCTAAATTTTGCCAACAGCATGTAAATATCATAACACTTTGTATTATGTTAAGCAAAGTGTATAATCATAAGTTTTAGTATTTGTATGTGTTTCCTTGTTAGTTTATCATTATGAACTGAAACTAAGACATACATATTAAATATTATTCATTCATTTTGGAACACGCATTATTAAACTATAAAAAGTATAGTTTGATAAATTCACAACACTAATACATTTCCATAAAAGAATTCATACATATTACATACATTTTAGATAAACTATAATAGGTATAGTTTATGATACATCACTCTACGCACTCGTACAAGAAGGGTACATTCATACAAGAAATATTTATATTCACACACATTTCACGTAAACTTGTTATCCTATATTGTGAGTTTCTCTATTTTTTTCTTTCTCTCTCTCTCTCTCCCCGTACGTCCGAGTGCGGGATATAATTCCTGGTAGTTATAATCAAAATCTCCTTGAGGGAGAACGTGATACTTGTATATAGATCTATATTGGGATTGACACCCCACACCTTGCTGCTAGCTACAGTTGGACCTGCAGGTCTACGGGTGACAAATGTCATTTTATTTTTCGCGACACTGAGAACGTCGTGGCAGGTTCACATAGTCATAGTATGATTATAGCGACTCACATAGGGATATAACAATCCATAAGTTTGCGGGATTTTATTTTTAAAACCTAAATGAGTTTTATGTCGATTTAAAATCACCTTTTTATCTCTATGAGTACAGATATTACTGTACACTTTTGGTTTTGGTAGTTACGACTACACATCATTTGAAACCGCATTTATACTTTTAAGTATGGTCAATACTTGTTATTACTCGGTCCTCTAATTTAGGACTACATATATATAATGTATTAACAAACATGAGAACGTACAGAAATTTCGTTTAATTCAAAAGCGTCCATGCCCATTTAAATACATAACATTTTCTACTAATAAGAAGGGTTACTTATACATTTTGGTCTTCAGTCATAAGACGACATTACACAGGTTTTAAAGAAAATATCGGATTTTCTGGATACATACTCTAACGCTTTTTCGAGGAAAACGATTTACTTTTCTAACGAAATCTCTTATGAACTCACCAACCTTTGTGTTGACACTTTTCAAAACTACTTGTATTCTCAGGAATTCAGTGAAAACAGGAAATCAACAACGTTTTGAGGATGGGACGATAAATCGTCAAACAGTTCATTTCGTATTATAATGTAACTGATGTGAATCATGTAAACATGTGCTTCGATGTAACATTTTCAATTATATTTGTGTTGGTTGTATTTACTTTGAGCACTATTATACTCATTGTTGTGATACTCTACATGAAGTCCTCCACCCCCGGACGTTTCCGCCATCCTTGGTTTGGGGGTGCGACAACTCTCGTATCTAAAATTTTCCTCTTTACCTGATCCCTACTCACGGATCTAAAACTAACCTTTTTCACCTGATCCATACTCACGGATGTAAAACTACCTGATCCATACTCACGGATCTAAAACTAACCTCCTGATCTGATCCGTACTCCCGGATCAATAATTGTACCCAATCCATACTCCCAGAATAAGGACAATTAACTATACCTTAATCCTGATCTGATCCATACTCCCAGATCAATAACTGTGCCCAATCCATACTCCCGGACTAGGGACAATTAACTTAGTCTTAATCCATACTCCCGGACTAATAACAAGTTTTATCTCTTTACCTGATCCATACTCCCGGATCTAAAACTAACCTCTTGGTCTAATCCATACTCGCTGAATAACTAGATCAACAACAACAACATCGGGGCCTCTCATCTGTTTATCACACATCAACTATCTACCCATGTTCTACCCAACATATTAGTAGATAAAAAAATATATATTTTTATACATAGTTTAAAACCTGTATAACATTCTCATTCAATACCTATTCCACATAACAAATGAGGCATACCCACATAACACATATTTCATAGATAATAAATCAGATCTATGAAATAGAAGAAAGTGAATATACATTCACGCATATAACAACAAAATATATACATAACACGTATTTTATATAAAATACTTCATAATTATGCGTTAGAAGAAAGTAACCACACACTCACCCAAACATATACTTAATACATTCAAACAATACTTGTATTATACCCGTGTTTATGAAAGGGACTATACACCCACACATATAAACAACTTTATAATATACACATAACACGTATTTTATAGCAAATACTTAATATTTATGTGTTAGAAGAAAGTAACTATACACTCACACATATAAACGAAAATATACCTAATACACTCAAACCATACTTGTATTATTATTGTGTTTATGAAAGGTAGTATACACTCACTTGATTAGAAGATAATCGGATAGCACTACGACTTGTAGAAGTAGTATTCTTCGGCAGATCTGGAACATCTTTACAAAAACCGGACTCCTCGCGGGCAGAGCTTCGGCTCGAGAATCGCACTTCTCGGGATCTCCGGGGCCTCGAGACTTGCTTCGGGGCTCGGGAATGATACCGGGGCTTCGGGATGTTTCTTGCACGAAAAACGATGCAAAAACGCGAGAAAACGGGAAGAAATGAGCAAACTACTCGGCTGCCCTCGACACCCTTTTATAGGGGCTGGAAGGCCGATTTACGCGGGGCGTAATCTTAGGTTACGCGGGGCGTAACCTGGATAAGCCCGGTGACTCCCCCCTTGGATAATATCAAAATTTTATATTTAAATAAAATATCGAAAATATTTAATAAACTTCGAAAATTCATATCTTCCTCATACGAACTCCGTTTTCGACGTTCTTTATATCCACGCGTAGATGAGACTACGATCTACAACTTTCATTTAGACTCTGTCGGCTAATTTTGAATTTATTTTTATTATTTATTTTTACTAGGCCGGGACAGGAAAACTCCGTTATAAAATCATAACTTCTTTATCCGACGTCCGTTTTCGTCTATCTTTTTATCATTTTACTCCTATTAATGAGACCTTTGATTCTCATTTAGATTGTTTTGGCTAAAAACCGCTCGGTCTCAAATCGAGCATTCGGGCTGCATACCGCTAAGTCGAAACTTCGATAAATCATAACTTCCTCATACGAAGTCAGATTTGGGCGTTATTTTTATGAACGCTCATGGTTTAACATATTCTACAACTTTCATTTAGATTGCTAAGGCTAAATATCGCTCTAACGTAAATTCACTTTTTACGTCGCGCTGTGTCGTGCCGGTTCTGTCGCGAAACTTCGACAGGTCATAACTTCTTCGTTATAACTCGGATTTCGGCGTTCTTTATATGCATGGAAACCTTGTAACATATACTATAACTTAATTAAGATTATTCCTTCAAAATAATATTCCATCAAAAAGTCATTTTTGACGCTTAACGTCTCTAATTGACTAGCCCGGATCTACGGGCATTACATGACCCAAGGCCTAACCTAATTCCCATTGACCTACTTGTCCCATATATAATGAACAATATCTCCACCATGGAGAGGGGGCTTCCCCTTGGCTCAGCCGCCACGCTATATTCCGGCCGGGTGGCTCAGCCGCCACCCGCTGTCGTCAGCCACCATACACCACCAATAGCACCAAGATTGTACTCTATAGCTAAAGAGAGCCATCTCAGATCTACCAGATGATCTAACTTGACCGTCGTAGTCCGCTCCTGGGGCACAGTCTGTAACCCCCTGTTATTAAAGTGTTTAATTATGAGTCCCTGAGATTTAAGAGGAAGGGTAATTTTGGTCCTTTTTCGGGAAATGGGTTTCATCCGAGAAGGTTTCGGGCTGGTGTATGTTGTTAGAAGCATTGGGCTTCTCGTCACCCTCGTATGAATGAAAAGTTATTTGGGAGCGGGTTTAGAGAATAGGAGTTGCGGCGTTTTGAAGATGATCATTGTTACAACTCTTTGTGAAATAAGTGGGAAAGGTCCCATGCATGCATGGCATGCATGCATGAGTTTTCGGTTTTGGCTGGGTACGCCCAACGTAAGCTGGACGTACACCCAGCATAATGAAAGGAATTGTGCGGGGTGTCCGGGTGAGTACGCCCAGCGTACTCTCAGAAACCCCAAACCCTAATTTAGGGTCAGCCACTATATAAGGAACATGTTGGTTCATACCCTAGCCTCCATAAGCTCATCTTTAACCTCAGAAACCCTAGAAACCCGTATTCCCTCCATTATTGGGTGTGTTTGACCTTGGAAAGCTCATGTTGGCAAAAGAAAGTCTAGAAGAAGAAAGGAGAAGCTGTCAAAGAAGAAGAGGAACGATTGGAGCTTGTAGATCTGAAGAGATACCATCCTTTGGAGCTTGTTTGAGGTATAAAGCTTCTTGCTTGCCAATTATTTTGCATATATCTAAGTGTTGTGAAGTTTTAGCATCTTTATTGTCCTAAAGTTCTCATCTTGATTCATGCTTTGTGTTGGCCAAGATTATCTGTCCTTTTAGACCTTTGGAGAGGTCTTGAGTGAGAAAACTGAGGTCCCAAGGGCTATAGTTGTTCCATGTGTGAGAAACATAGGTCTTAATGGATTATGGCCTTGGATTAAGAGCTTTATGGACGTCCCAAGTGATAAAGTTTGAGACTTTATGAGTTCTAATCATATTTGGCCTAAGGATCTGAAGTTTGGGCTTAAGAGCTTAAACCATTAAGTTATTATGTGAAATTGTTGAGCATCAGAGTTACGCCCCGCGTAGCGGGCCAGAGCCCCGATCCCCTTTGCGAATCAATGCTGTACGCCCCGCGTACCAAGGAGGGTACGCCTAGCATACTCCCCCTGTTGGACTTTCATATTGGGCCTTAGAGTTTGGGCTGTTTTTGGGTTGTTGGTTTATGGGCCATGACTGGGAATTTATGGATAGAGTATTTTGGGCCCAATTATTGTTATGGACATTGGATCTAGGTCCATTTGGTGATGTGGGCCCAATTTGGTAAATTGGGCCAATATTGGACTTTGTATAAGATTTGGACTTTGGTATTGGCCCGATAAGTGGATGTATGATTGGCCTAATGTTTATTTTGTTATGATCGTTAGTTCGGGATTGCGGTGAGTTGGTGATTCGAGAATTTGCTTCTTCAGAGTTTCGGCAGTGCGAGGTGAGTTATCCTCACTATATCGATAGGGTCTAAGGCACCAAGGCCGGCCCTTTATCGGATTGAGATTCAGATATTTGTTGTTATGTTATTGCTTTGATATGTCTGCATCCTGGTAGCTAGGATGGTATATGTTAGAGACCTGGTTAAGGTCGGTTTCCTGATATGTAGGGTGATGCTATGCTAGTGACCGGTTAGGTCGGTATCCTGGTTAGGGGAATGATATGTTATGTGATCTGCTTGATCGACTTGTTGACTATGAACAGTTATATGATTGTATATTATGTGCACATGGTTGTTTGGATTGGAGTTGGGTTAAGGCGGGTCCTGCTTTGTGTTGTAGGCCAAGATACCCAGGGCGGACCGGTTGTTCCGAAGGCCCAGCGAGTGGTCCGGATAGGCTGTAGGCCCCACGAGGGCGGACCAGACGTGCTGAGGCTCGGAGAGTGGACCAGGCCGACTGAAGGCCCGATGCGGGCGGACCAGTCATACTGTAGACTCAGAGAGTGGACCAGGTGGGTTGAAGGCCCGGTACGGGCGGACCAACCACACTGCAGACTCAAAGGACATGACTAGACTCGGAGGATGGACTCGGTGGACTAAAGGCCCGATACGACGGACCAGTCACACAGTAGACCCGATATGCATGGCTATTCTATGTTATGTTATGTTATGTATGTTATTTATGTAATGGGCCGGAAGGCACTATGTTATGGATCGGAAGGCATTATGATTTAGACCAGAAGGTCGTAGCCTGGAAGGGCGTATATGTGGTTGTTATTTTGGGGGTATCTCACTAAGCTTTCGGGCTTACAATTGTGGTTTAATGTTTTTCAGGTTCTTCAGGAGACCGTGGCAAGGCGAAGGCGTGATCGTACCGCTCCTCGTGTTTATGGTTTATGTTATGGTTCTGGGAATACTCTGATAATAAATGTATTGAAAACCTTTTTGTAATAACATTATTAAAATGGGTTGTTTTTGAAAAGTTGAAATTTTGTTGAAAATTTTGGTCGTTACACAGTCCTTGGGTGGCTCTAACACGGTTCTCTGATTGTGACTAGCAAATCTCCGTCGCAGAAGAAGACCAGAAGACTCGCCGGAGGTCAACGTCGCATCATTTGGTGCCATCCCGGACTCGAGCAAGTAGCAAAATCCTTAGTTGGTTTCAAGCTCGTTCTTCCTCAAATCTGATGTGTTTCATCTTAGGTTTCCTCAGATCTGTTAATTTCTAGTATCATTTGTTCGGATGTTTGTTTTTTGCCAAGATCTGTTGAAATTTGTTACACCATATTTTAGATCTGTAGATCCATCGTTTTTTAGTTCAGATTTATGGATCTACACGATTTTCTTCACTCAAATATTCCCCAAACTTGCAAAAATGTTCTTAGACCTGTTCTTGTTTACATTTTGGGGTTTTGGATTGAGCAAGATAAGAAGAAAACATGTTTTATGAGTGTTGAATCATATTCATCAGCTCATAAGATCACAAACCCCTTTTTATAGTTGAATTTTTCTGTATACAACTTCATTTCATGAAACAAATGTTTGTAAAAACAGCCTTGCTGCTCATGCATCTTTCAAGTTTACAAAAAACCCTATCAGATCCTGATGGCGTGCCTAGGGCAACACAACAGAACCGCGTCTAGCCCAAGATCATGGCACGCCAACTAAGCTCGTCCCAGCAGGCTCAACGCCCACTAGCGTCCCCGGGAGCGAAGCGCATAGGCAAAAGGCTCGCGCCCGCCAAGAGGTGCTCATGACTCCAGGACAAAAGATACGGTCAGGAGACAAGCAGTAGGATCAGATCATTTTCATCTGAGCCAATGAGTGCGCTCTAACGGTTGAAGGCGCATGACCCTCCAATCAGCGCCTCTGATCCTGTCTCCCCAAAAGCGATTATGTCTGGTACGACTCGGGCAGGAGCGCTAGGTATAAAAGGATGTGCTCTCATACTTGCGAGGTAAGTTCTCCAAGCCTTCTGGAGAGAATACACACACAAACCCTAAAATACCCTCTAACTTGACCGTCAGAGCGTTCTTCCGGGAGCTCCTCCCGGAAAGCGGCTGCCGGCCTCTTTTCTTGTGATCTTGCAGTGTTAGTTAGACGATCGAGAGAAGTTCACGGAAGAAACCAGATCAAGGTCGCATCATTTGGTGCCATCCATTTGTGAGACAAAGAACACAAACGAAAAGCACGAGAGCAAACATCAATAGCGTCCAACGGCAATGAGGGACGACCGATCAGTCCCATACGTCCCATGACGATGTTGGACGAAACACCACCATCTACCACGGTCAACAGGACCATTTTAGGCGAAGGAAGTTCTACAATATTCACCAGAAACGTTCCACAACCACCGCCTTCTCAGGAAGGAACAACTCCGGTAGGTCCGCCCCCGTCTACACACTTTTAGATGCCACCATTCTTTGCACCACCGCTGCAGCAGGCACAACAGGCCCACCCAACAACATTTCCATTGATCCACGCTTTCAATATCTCACCATCGTTTTCAACTCTGTCGTCCTTCCAGATGACAGGTGGACAGAGTTTTACAACCTCGTTACCACAACTAGCACAAACCATGATAAATCACTCACCACTTATCTACCCGATGGCCGGTGCATGGACTGGACCGATGATTCCCGTCAGCGGCGGTCTACAACAGTCGGTGATGATCAACCCTATAACCCCTACACACCCTTTCTCCACCAGTTATCCTCTCCAACTGCCATTCCAGCCATACCCCTTTTACGGACCAAGTACCGGCTGTCTTACACCGCCATCACATGGCATGAACCCTCAGTATCAACAGGGAGCATCGACGATTCCAGGCCAAGAAGGCTTTCCCCGTAGTGTGACGTCTCCGTTTGTCAAAGAGTTGTTGGATTATGAAATACCAAACATGGCAAAGCTTCCAACGCTCAAAACATACAACGGAACCACCGACCCGGATAGCACATCGATACGTATGAGTTGACGATGACGTCGTTGAAGCTTAACGAGAAGTTCTGGTGCACGTACTTCCCGACGACCCGCGACATCAACACTGGCACGTGGTTCAAGACGTTACAACTGGGCAGCATCTCGAACTTTGCTCAACTCAAGTACCTTTTCCTTACCAACTTCATGCAGTTGCGTAAGTACAAGGTAGATTCTCATTCAATCATAGGTTGTAAACAGAAAGAAGGTGAAACGGTGCGAGAATATTTTGCACGGTTCACAAATGCTACACTGGACGTGCCAGGGCACGACGAAGGGCTCATAGTCGGCACCTTTACACGGGGGCTCTTGTCAGGCCCTTTGTCACAAAAACTCATGGGAAAGAAGCCCTTAACACGAGCTGAGTTCCTCCTTTTTCCAACAGAATCGAGGTAACTCCAACCCAACTCGTTGAGCTCCCTTATGAATTCGTCGAGTTCTCCAGTCTATCAACCCACTTAATGCATTAAGCCCTTTTTCTTGAATCCAAAGGTTCCAAACTTCATATCCCTAACCATAGAGATGTCTAGAAGGGTAAAGTTTCTAACTTTACCCCCAAAGATCATCTAATAAGCTTTAGACCCAAACCCTAGATCCTTTAAGGAGGGTCTTGACTCATTAAGCCTCAAACCCTTGCTTCAACGTTTCATATCACAGATTTGAGGTCCTAAGGTGGTTTAATCACATAAAGTTTCCAACTTTATGCCCATGCATGCAAGAAACACCCTCTAAGGTTCATTTTTGGCTTCATAATAGACATATCGTATTAATGGGACATGGATCCTATTAAGGTTTGCAACTTTAATCCTCCAGATGTCTTATAGAGGCTAGATGTACACCTTCAACCTATGGAAACATGTTTTCTTTGGACATGCAAGCCAAAGTCCCAAAACCAAGCCCTAAACTACAAAAGATAAGATCCGATAACCTACAAGTCAGGGTTATAACTTTATATCTAAAAAATGTAGCCCTTGATGTAGAGTTTCTGGATCCAAGTTCACTTCTCCAAGCTTGATACTTCTCTCTTCAACACCTCTTTCAAAGATCTCAAATAATCACTCAAGCACTCATAAAACTCAATGAACAAGAGGGAGAGGCGATTCTAGGGTTTTCTCTGGGCAAGGAAGATGGTAGGGAAGCCAGCCAAGGGGGTTAATGTTCTTTATATAGGGTGTAATGCCCGAAAATTAGGGTTTTCATCCCCAAAGTCAATTCGTCGAGTTGAGGCTCCCTAACTCGTCAAGTTGGGTGCTTAATCTGCGCGTCCAAAAAGATTCCTACACGATGAGTTGGAGCTCCCCAACTTGTCGAGTTCCAATCCAAACACTAAAATGTGGAAAATTGAATAATACCTTAACCAAGTGTTACATCCAAGGACCAATTCCTAAATGATGCTTAGGGCCGTTCCAACCCAATTTGAGGCCCAGGGCAAAATAAAAATTAGGGCCCTCATAAGGGTGTTTCTTGGTCTGTTTAATTCATTTTTAGTTTATTCAACTCGGTTTAATAATTTGTTTTTAAAATTTTTAACATGTAAACAAAACCAAATAATATGGTTTAATCGGTTTTGGTTAATTAAGTTTGAGGTTTTTGGTTTTTTGGTTCGGTTTAAAGAGAGATTAAAATGACTTTCAAATCATATTTGTTTTTTACTACAATAAATTAATATGTGTATAAAAAATATTTATCATGACTTTTTACTTTTGTAAAAAAAGGTCCTAAAACTTTAAATTAAACAAAAATGAGGAATATGATCAACGGAATGAATAAAAAAAATAGTTTGCAAGTTAGCTACTACAACCAAGAAAAAACTAATTATTTTTCCATTTTTACCCTTTGCAACGAGTGGATTACAATTTAACTTTAGAAAGTATGAAAGAAGAAGGCACTAACAATTTAAAAAATACTTCTTTTTCCATGATTGCCCTTGCCAATAGAATTCAAATGGTCATGTACTTTAAATTATTGTACAACAGCAACCAATACACACTTAAAAACCTTTGAATAAGCAATAGAGATAACTTGAGTAATGTGCTGTCGTGCATATCTCATCAGTTAATCTCACTTACATCACCAACATAAAACCAAGCCAAATTACATAGTATAAGAAATAGAAATTCGTATTACAATGTAACAAAAAAATAGAAGTTCAGAAAGGCAAAATCAGATTTAGAAGAATAAGAAAGTTCAAGAAGCTTTAATCTTACACAAATTCAAATTCATAAACCAAATGGGTCTCTAACTCTTGATTATCTAACTTCCAATTCAGAAAGAAATGTTAGTGACTCTCGATTTTCCAAGTTCAAATTTAGAAGAAATCCTAACACTTCTCATTTGATGCAGCGGTGCTATAGAAAATATAACAGATCAGAAATAAGAAGAGATGAATAAGAAATCATTTGGTGAATAAGAATCGAGTTTCAGAAATAAAATGGAAAACACAAGAAAAAATCATCTGGTGAATAAGAACCGAGTTTCAGAAACAAATAAGAACATTAAGAAATCCAATAACAAATGAAACAAGTGAAGAACTAACTGTTGGTTGGAGAAGTGGAATCGATGGCGTTTGGAGTTTCTATAAAAATCGATTACCGTGATCTATTAGTGTTGATGAGCCTTGAAAATAGGAAATTGACAACTTACACACGCTATGTAATCTCGCTTTCGGCGCCCTCTCTTGGCACGCGATCAGTATTGGACTATTAGGCCAATCTATTAGGCTTAAAAACAATGGGATAACACAGTAAAATCCAATATAATAGGAAAAAAGGGGCCTTTTGGCATTTGGGGGCCCAGGGCGATCGCCAAGCTTGACCTGGTCCATGGGTCGGCCCTGATGATGCTCCAAAGCCCAATATGGCCCAATCTTCCAAATTGGGCCCCCAAAACTCATCATGGGCCTAAATCCAAAGGACCCCAAAAGATACAAACTATAAGCCCAACATAGAAGTCTAATGGCCTAATCAAGGCCCAACTAAGAAAACCTAACAATGACCCATCCTCAAAAGCCCAAAATTGACACACTAGGGGAGTACGCCCTGTGTACCAGAGTGGTACGCCCCCAAAGCATACTGTACAAGTCCATAATGCATAAACTCAGCATTACGCTGAGCATACTCTTAGGTACGCTCTGCGTACTCCACCATCCACCTTTTCACTCCAATAAGCCCTTAATTTGTTAAAACAAAGTGTTAAACTCTCGAATCTGATTCTATAAGACTACTTATCATGTAAAGTTGGCAACTTTACGTGCTTGCATGGCAAAATGGGACTCAAAAGCTCAATAAGGACTTAACAAAGGTCTTAATGCTTGCATGGACCATAATACATCATAAAGCTTGCATTTAATGAATTGAGCTAAGATCTAGCACCCATTGTTCTGGAGTAGATCATAAACCCATCTTTATTACAAAAGAATTCAAAAGCACAAAATACTCCATGAACTAGATCTAACATACAAGATCATCAAGATAGAAACTTTATACCTCCAAAATGTAGATTAAAATGCAACAAACCTGGATCCAAAAGCTTCAATCCATCCCACATTTCTCCAAAAAGTTCCTTCTTCTTCTATGGACACTAAAAAACATGAAATACCAATAAAAGCTTAAAAGCCACTCAAATGGGGGGTAACATTTCAATTCTAGGGTTTAGAGAGATGGAGGCGGAAGATATTAGGGTTAGGTGATGAGATAAAGAGCTTAAATAGGATCAAAGACTGTAAAGTAGGGTTTGAGTCTGATTGGAGTACGTCCAACATAATTCTGGTACTTCTAAGTGACCTACCTTTCAGATCTGAGGTCTAGAAGGGGTTTCATGGCATAAAGGTGCAAACTTTATGACCATGGAAGCCCCATGCAAGCTTTAAGGTGTTATTATGGCCTTTTAAGCCCTAAAAGGCCATGCATGGAAGGGAAGTTAGGAGCTTCACGTGTTCAAATGATGTCTAAGGCATAGATCTATGTTGGTATACCTTGGTTTGGAGTATTATGGCTTTTGGACTAAGATCTATGTCCTAGAGAACTAGGGTTTTAGCTAAACCCATTAAGAAGGACTATTAGTGGGTAACGTTGGAAACTTTAACCTTAAAAGGTCATTTCCAGTATGTAGATGAAGCATGAAGCAGGATCAGAAGAGTAGGGGTTAACCCTTTAAGATGACCCAAACCAACAAAGGGACTCGACGAGTTGAGTTGATTTTTCCTGATTTTGTACAGGGCAAAACTTGACGAGTTGACTCGTTCTGTCGTGAGTCGTGACTATGAGTAGCGAGGGAACTCGGCGAGTCAGGAGGATGACTCGATGAGTTGAGTCAATTCGGAGTGTTGACTTTAACCTTGACCTTAACTTTGACCAAGGTTTACCATGGGGGTTATGAAGGATGGAAAGGGTTCAAATAGGTTGAGTAGAGTCCATATTTAGACAAGAATATGGGAGGGGTGGAATGGTCTTCTACCCCAGTGAGGACCTATGGTTAAGTTATAAGAATCACAGACTTTTCTAATTTATATGATGATCAGTAGCTCGGGGAGTCGAGAGATCAGCAGTTCAGGGATGTGCCAGCTAGCTACGAGAGGTCTATTCGTGGGATTCTGCAGTCAACATGTGATATGAGTTTTCTCGTGTAGGAACGGGTCGAAGGCACCAATATCGGCTCGTGTAGAGTAGCTAAGTGTGGACTAGGCCCTTATCTTATACTTGTTCATGATTAGTAGCTAAGTGTGGGTTGGGCTTGTATCTCAGTATCACCTAAGTATGCTATGAATGGGTAGATTATGGTATCAGTATGTTCCGAACTAAAGTTTGATACCGGGCGGGGCCCGAGGAAGGTTATATGTATGTTTCCAAACTACGGTTCGATGTCGGGTGGTACCCGATGAAGGAATGCATGTTTAGTTATACATTTTGTCTTTGTGATACTCGTATGTGCCTAGTAGGGAGGTGAGTGTGGACGGGGTCCCATATCTCACCACTAGCTAAGAGTGGACGGGGTTCCATATCTCATTATCAACTGAGTAGGAGCAGGGCCCATGATAGGCGAGGCCTTAAGAAAAAAGTATATAGTATTGTGTATGATTCTTTATTCGCTAGTATGATTATATGTTATTGTCTGTATGTGTATAACAGGCGGGGTACAGAGACAGGCGGGGCCTGGTAGAAACAAATATGTATACCGAGCGGGGCTCGATGCCAGGCGGGGCCTGATGCCGGACTCTGTCCGATGTCGGGCGGTGCCCGAGGAAGGGGCGAGGCCCAATTTATGTGACTATGTGTATGATATGTGGTAGCTTAAGGAGACTCACTAAACTTCGTATTTACAGTTTTTGGTTTTGGTTTCAGGTACTATCGGTAGCAAAGGGAAGAGCTCGGGATGACTGCAGTGCACACACCATTTATTCAGTCTGAGATTTTTTTTACTCTGATATGTTTGATAGATGTTTTTGATATTTGAGATACATGACTTATGATTTTATGTAATGGATTGTTAACTATGGTTTTGTAATTGATTTGAAAATGAAAATTTTGGACCGTATTTTTGGGATGTTTAAGTTTTAATTAAAAAAAATTATGTTTTATTTAATTTTGTATTTCTAATTTATTAAATTAAAAATAGTGATGTGACAATGAATTAAATAAGTTAGAAAATATGTTATTTCAATATGTTGTAGGTTGGAAAAGATTGAAGAAAGAGGAGAGAAAGAAAAAAATATGAAGTTGATGTGATAGTGGGTTGGAAGGCAACCACTTGCTACCTCCCTAAATGTCAAATTTGATTTGAAAAAAATGTTTGAACAAGTTATAATATGTCTTAGAATAGAAATAATGAGAAGAAAGCGTTTAGGAAAAAATAGTAAACAATACACACTACATTGTTGTTATGAAATGAAATGGGACAAAATGAAAGTTCAATAATTTATGAATCCCACCCAAGGCATCAAAGACTTTGTCAGGTGAAAAGTCCGCGAGCATATCACTTGTAAACCATATGTGTCATGAGAACCTTTGAAACTTGGTGTTTCAAGAATATAAAGGCGAATATGGATATACCTCAAAGATGTGGAAAAGTTACAATTTAGGAAGATAACGTTGAAAGAAATTGATAAATGTTGTTAAAAATTATATTTTATATGAAAATAAACCATACAAATTATGTTAGACAAGTTCATGAAGTTATAATGTGATTTAGAATGAAAATGGTGTTAAAGAACACCTAGCTATACAAAGATTAAACAAAAACTCAGAATGGGTTACTGTTGTGTTACAAAATGGGCAAAGGCCCAAACGACAAATTAGGAGGAATATGCCATAAGTTTTAAATATATCAAGCCCATCCTTATTTACATATATTAGGAAAAAGGCCCAAATAATAAATTAGGCCACACCATTGTAAATTGTAATTTTGAAAGGCCGACTGAACAGCACCTAACGAGTTCTACAACATAGAGAAAAAATGTTGACAACAACAAAAAAAAGGAATTGAAAATCAAACTACTAAACGAGTTCTTGATTATTTCACTAACAAGAATCATGTTCTTCATTTGTTGTGGGAGTTCTTGATTACATCCAGAATTTACAACAAGATTGAATTCAACATATAAATTGGCAGGCTTCTGCACTTATGTTGGGAAGGATGGCATTAAACAGCATCGCTAGAATGTCATTTCAAGCACAAAAAAAAACATAATAGATCGATGATGCCAAAAAATAGTTTGAATGTCAAACCTGCAAAATGTATGAAAACAGTGTAAAGGTTTCAGGAATTTTAGTTTCTTATCAATTTATATATTGATGAAGAAACAGGATATTTGTTGCCTCTACACTTGATGACCAATGTGGGTTTCAGGAGTTATAATTCCATCATCACACTTCTCCTCTACTTCAATACAAGACTTCCTTTCTACAACCACACCATTTGCCTCAAAGAGGAAGGGAGATGGAACGGAATCCACAATTCCATTCCCCTCCTTACTTCTCATGCTCTCATCTAACTCCTCATAATGCAAACGCTGTAGAATTTCAGGAAGCGAAATCCCACTTGCTTCTGCAAAACTACTTCCCATTTCAATGTCAATTTTTTCCTTTGAAGTAGCTCCAAGATTTGGACTTATAGGATCCATCACTATACTGTCATCTTCTTGAATATATCCCCGGAAATCAATAAGCGAAGGAGGAATTGGTGAAAGAAAGACTTCTACAAGATTCTGTTTTACACCTTTGTGATATGGATTATCCTTCTTATCATATCGGTATCTGAAGTTTTCATATGTTGTCTGCATTAAGATAAATTGTAATCAACTTTATATGACATTTACATTACAAAGATTATGAAAATGATTATATTACCTGGTTTGAGCAAATAAGGTAAAGGTGGAAGATTGTAAGCCCCCCTACAAACCAAACTGCAATGAAGCAGTAAACTATTAGAAAATCTGATAAAATGTCTTGTGACATAGTCTTCAATATGTGGTCTCCTTGTTGAGCTATGTTGACCCATGAAAATATGAACACATATAGGCACAAGATGGTTGATGTTGATATAAACATGTAAAAAAACCGATAGTTACGCTGCAATCAGATGAAGAAAGAAAACTGTTATTTTAATTCAACCATTAAATCAAGAAATCTTATAAATAAATGTTGACTTACCAGTCCAATGCATTGACCAACCCATGGACAGTGATGATCAAATCTTTGAACACAATTGTTGCAGACAGAGCAATGTGAGACTCTTGGAGGACGATAGAGCATACAAGTATCACAGTATTTGACTTTGACTGTGTGACCATTTACAAGAACATCTTTGGTTCTAGGAAATCTCAAGTGAGGTGTTCTTCCATTGATCCACTCCATTGAAGGGGTATTCATGTCAAATCCTTCATCTGTGTCAGGTGGTGAGGTGTTTCGTGGGACTATACCAGGGTCTCTTCCGGATGTCATCAAAAGAAATGTTATGTCCTGTGTGTTGTGTGATAGATAAGGTAAATGTTGTTTGAAGAATCTGAGAAGAAGGTAGTTATAACAAAACAATGGAAACCATGAAGATAGGTTTACTTACTAAACAAGTGAGGGCTGCTGCTAGAATCAACACTCCATACCAATAATAACCAGGATCATTGTGGTGTTGTTTATTGTGGTTGATGATGGTGTAGACTTTAATACAGAATGATACAGCAGGGCCTGCAACCAGGAGCACGGAGAAACACAAAGAAGCAACATCTGGACCGAAGATCAATCTTCCCCCACATAAGAATTTCTGAAACATCAGATTGTAATCAAATATCATTTGCAGTGTATCGGACTCTTATATTTGAAGTTAAAAGTTCCTGACAATATTTCAGTGCAAAGAAGTAATGGTAGAATTGACATAAGAAACAAGCAAACCAAGTGATTTGAAGTTGAGCAAAATCGAACCCTAATTCCAATTAACTATAGGAAACGTGAGAAGAACTTACATTGCTTCCTTTCCAGAGCTGATATTGTCTTTTTGGGTTCTTCTTCTCTTCTGCCATCAGCTTTTTAGACTTAGAATTTGGATTTAGAGTTTTGGAAACTGAATGATTTTGTTGTGATCGACTCAAAACCCATGAGAATGATGAAAAAGAATCGCAACGAACGAAAGGAGACGAAAAGCCCAGGAATTAGGATTTGAATTTGGACGGATCTACCCAGAAAATAGGTGGCAACAACATCACATATACAGCTTACACCTTCAAACCTTCGTCACTGTGATTTGTCCTTACTCGGCCAACAAAGCTGGTATGGCGAATGTTCCAATTTTCGTAGCGACATTCCCGCGGGTAGCTTTAAATACATTATTTTCCCTCGCCATAACCCGTGTTCACTTCTTTCATAATTTATCGTTATTTAATTTAATATTTTAAATATTTTGTTGAATGATAGATGACAAAGTCCATGTTAACATTAAATAGTACCACAAACTCCATATGTGTAAGATTCTCTTGAGACTCTGCAGAGGCATGGTGTGAGTGCCAATTGTAGAGGTTGAGTTGCCGATTCATCACCAAGATGGGTCCCGATTAATTCGGGTTATCAAATAAGGGAAACTGGAAATGGTAAATAGCAAGGATTCCCATTTGATTATTTTATCCGAAAATGTGATATGCATCTCATATACCCACGAAAATTTAGCACAAATTATTTGGGATTTTGGAACCCTCCGACTCTATCGGTCACAAGATGGAGAGAAAGAGAGATACCAAAACGATTTGGGTTTCAGCAATTCTAATCAGAGAGAGGAGGAGAGCCGGGGCAGGGGCCGCAGCTGTTGATCGTAAAAACAGAGAAGATATTGAAAGAGAAAGCATAACATATCATAGTTTAATACGCAGAGATTTAGAGAGAGAGGGAGAGAGAGGGAGGGTTTGTTCATCCGTAACAAAACATAAACTCCCCCTATCGATCTCCCCCTCTTCTATAAACAGCAGATTTCCTCCACCTGGTTTGAATTCAAGTCTGAATCTGAATGGGCTGATAACCATCTTCAACAATTAAAAATGATGAGCGGAAGCGATACCCCGAACTCCCGTCCTCCTCCCACGACTAAGAGGCTGTATCAAGTTTGGAAAGGTCGTAATGTGAGTTGATTCTCCTATTCTATCGTCATGCAATTTCATAATTATCTTGTGGGTATTGCTTAAATCTCAAATTAATTTGGGAATATGATCACATTTCATTTGTTTCCTATGAGAATTATCGTATTCCTTGCAACAGAGAGGAGCATGAAATTTTTAAAATACTTATGTGGGTATTCGTTCATTACGAAAATTGATCTTATAATCATTACATCTTCAAAGTTATTGATTACCTGCAACATCTTCAAAATAAACATGAAAAACTGATATAGATGTTAAACTGTACATACTACCGTGGTTATTAGATAAATCTCAAATTGATCTAGTAATTAATTGTTATCATGTTTTCAATTTTTCATGACTTTTTCTGGGAGAATTATGGGTTTTCTACAATTCAAAATTTTGACTTCAAAGACGAAACGAATGTATATGTATATTGAGGAGCATATTGTTTAGTATGGCATTTCAAAAGTACGAAAGTTTGGCTTTCAAAAATCAAAATAGACATGAATACATTTTAGGAACCTTGTGCAGAAATTCTGTTGTGGCGGTAGATTGGTTTTTGGCGCGGATGCTGGGTCAGTGATTTTATCTTCAATCCTTATCGGAGCTCCGGCAATCACCTTCTGCATCAAAATGCTAGTCAATATCAAAAAAGACAAAACCAACTTTGGATTCGTGGAATTATCTATAGGAATAATCCTCACAGTATTGGTATGTTACCTTTTCTTTTTTAAGTTGACCTTAAATTTTATGAATTAACTCGTCTTTCTTAATTGTATACACAGGATCTAATTTTTCTCTTCGTGACATCCGCAAGTAACCCCGGAATAGTTCGCCGGAACAAACGACCACCGGAATGTGAAGAGTCGTTCAGTTTCCGATCACAATCATTGAAATGGATGAACGGATCGGTGATGAGTATGAGGATACCAAGAATCAAAGATATGCTCGTTAATGGACACACCATAAAAGTTAAATACTGTGACACCTGCATGCTCTATCGCCCACCCCGTGCTTCTCATTGCTCGGTTT
Source organism: Lactuca saligna (assembly GCF_052625555.1). NCBI lineage: Eukaryota > Viridiplantae > Streptophyta > Magnoliopsida > Asterales > Asteraceae > Lactuca > Lactuca saligna. Next base: position 79,632,100 of record NC_136424.1, on the reverse strand, counting down.
GCAATAACTGTGTTCAACGTTTTGATCACCATTGCCCGTGGGTAGGCCAATGTATCGGAGGTGTAAGTCCACAAAAATTTGTTTGTATATCAGTTAAACTTAGACTGTAGCGTCATAACATTTTTAGGGTTATTTTTAATGTCGTCTTTTTCACATACGAAGGACCAATCCATCTTTTTTGATGGCATAAAGTTTATGTAACCATGGTTAATGGATTTGCAGCGCAACTATCGATTTTTTATCGTATTCATCATGACATCAACGGCGTTGTGTATTTACGTGTTCACGTTTTCATTGATCGATGTAATCCGGCAACACGGGAGCTTGTGGAACTGTTTATCAAAAGACGCTATCTCGGTTGCACTTGTAGGATACTCTTTCGTATGCGCTTGGTTTGTTGGTGGGCTCTGCGTATTCCATATTTTTCTTATTTCCACAAACCAGGTTAGATAAACAATGGCAATGGCAATGGCAAATCGGTAAATTTACTTAGAGTTTCCTCCTCTCCTGAAAGTAAATTTTTTTTGGTTGTATATTGTAGACAACTTACGAAAACTTTCGGTATCGATACGAGAAGAAGAAAAATCCATATAATGAAGGGTTTATGAAGAACCTTAAGGACATATTTGGTTCTAAATTGCCACCTGCTATTGATTTTAGAGAGTGGGTGACAGTTGAAGAGGAGGATGAGGATGAGGATGAGGATGCGTCAATGTCACGTAGATTTGGTGGATCTATGCGTACCTCAAAAGTAAAACTCAATGGGGAACCCAAGGATGACAAAACATTGCCAAAGACTTGTGGTTCTTCAGCTGCAGCAGCTGATAAAGATTTAAAAGGCAAGGATGAACATAAAAACTCACCACAGGACCAAAAGTGATTGATGGTAGTCAGCTACACAAGGTTTCAGTAGACCCACGGAACCGTGTTATTTTCAGGGAATAATACGTGTTTATTTGCTTATTTTGAGGTAGTGATGTTTGTCTTTCAAATAGATCGTTTTTCTAGATCAATGAGTTTCAAATCCCACATATTTTCCTCTTGTTGACGGTTTACTAGAGGAGCATGTAGGTTGTTTGTTAGACGAATGTCTTGTATATGAAGCAAGCACTATACATAAGAAATCATTACCAATAAAACAAGATGCATGGCACTATCAGTGTTCAAAACATAACATGTGATGCTATCGGTACTTACTCATAACAGTTATATCAAGTGAGTATAAAAATTAATTAACAATATACAAATCCAGATTCTGCTTTGATAAAAAAGTACTTGTGCATCTTCTACCCAAGGATACTAATAAAAGTGTAGACATACGCCAATATTGTAATGACTCATGCCCTCACAAAAAACTGAAATATATGTAACATTTCATTAACTAAATTTTAAATTAATAAATTAAACCCATGATTTTTTTTAACAACCTACCTACACTTTCATAAGTTATATAAATAAAAATGTATGTTATCATGGCCGGAGCCAGCATTTAGCAAGGTGGGTCTTAGGATGCATCTAATTTTTTAATTTTATTTAACATTTATGAGAAAAAAATTTAGGCCTTATATTGAAAAAACATTAAGACATGACTTACTGATAAAAAAAAGAAGAAATAAATAAATAAATAAATTTTTTGGTGAAAGGTTTATACTTAAAATTGCAATGTAAATGATTAATATTTATCCAAACTTATCTCACATAAGAGATAAAGAGAAAGATATGTAGGTGTTTGATGTAACAAAAAATAATGACCAAGAGATAGAAGGAAACTCAGGGGGTGTTTGGATAGGAAAAAAAGTATTTATTGCTTATTCCCACCACAAAAAGTTAAGTTTAAGTATTAGGATAAAATTTTTAAAAATTTTAGGAATAAACTAAATAAGCTAATTTTAACAAACATTTCTCACTTGCTTATTGTTTATTGTTTATTCCCACCACAAATAAGCTAAGCTAATTCAAACACCCCCTTAGAAAAACAATACAACTCTTTTCATATCATTTGTTGTTGGAAATGGCATTTGCAAATTGTTTTTTTTTTTTTTTTAAAAAGAAAAGTAAACCAAGCGTTCAAAATTAATAATTATATTTTTGCAAAAATCCATCTTTAGGGGTCAAGTAGGCTGGATTTTAAGATTTTTTTTTTTTTTTTTTTTTTTTTTTGGCAAACCGGCCGATTCTTACCTATCGACCCAATTTGACATGCCACAAGTATTATTGACTTTTTCGTTTTTATAGGCTTCATTTGATTGGGAAACCACATTTTTTCCTACTCTAAATTAATCCACCAATGTTATACTATAATTTTTCAAGATTTTTGACATATCTCAGTAACATATATGGTCAATGAGAGAGTAAACCAACTAAAATGGGGTGCAATATAACCAAACAATATTTAATTCTTCATTTTTGGTCGAATAGTTGTATGTATATTTAGAGTATCACACAACATAATTTAATAGAATAGTTGAAGGAGGTTAAATGTTTAGTTGATATTGAATGGATTAAATTTAGGGATTATGTCCATAATAGATTATTTCAACATATAGACATGCAATCTTCAGAGCGACCTTCAAGGACTCTGTGAAATGAACTTATGTTTCGAGAAATCGATGTGGCAAAGAAAAAAAAACACATACACACAAAAAAATTGAAGAACAGTTTCGCGAAATGATGAACGTTGAAGAACAGTTCCTTATATCTCTCACTGAGGAATCGATGTTGTTCTGCGACGCTCCATTTTTTTTTTTTTTTTGACACATCAATTTCTCGGAGCATAAGTTCATTCCGCGGAGCCCTCAGAGGTACCTTCGAAGATTGCATGTCTATATGTGGAAATATCATTTTTTATATCTATATTTTGGCAAATACCCAAAAATATGTCTATTATTGGGATAATCCATTGAATTTAACCATCCTTAAATATAACGAATTTAATGACCATTGAATTTTTCGATGAGAAAAAAAGGGATAATGACTTAGGAGGGTAATAACGTTTTCAGTTTGTCCGTATTATGTCACTAAGGTTTTTTTTTGTGCGTATTAGACCAATATGGTTGTTATTACCGTTTAGAAATAATCATTTTACCAGTTTTAACGGGTAAAAATGACTATTTCTAAACGGTAATAACAACCATATTGGTCTAATACTCACAAAAAACCTTAGTGACCTAATACGGACAAACTGTAAACCTTATTACCGTCCTAAGTCATTAACCCTGTTTTTAAAGACATTGAGAATATATGACCATCAACAGTAAACTACTTCATTTAGAACTCGCGTCGTCCCATATAACTTGCTACTCCTCTATATGGTGAAGCTCTTCATCTATAGTCGTCCCTTTGGAGACATCCGATAAAATTGGAACGATACAGAGAAGATTAGCATGCCCCTGTGCAAGGATGACACACACAAATCGAGACAACATGTGGATTCTATGGTCAGATTGATCTTCTTGTTGATGTCTTCAACTATTTGTGGCAAGTAAGGGTGATCTTTCTTTCTATAAAGTCTCCTTTAAGTTTTTTACTTTTCCTATCATTAAGTTTCATGCTTTATAAACTTCCGTTTATGTGTTGTATATAGTATGTATGTATTTGTTTATGTGTTGATTTTTTATTCATTTTGCAATTTTAGTTTCTTAGTTCATATTGTGGTTTTGTTTTTATAAAATAATTGATAATAGACATCCTATACAAGTCCCTGTTGGTTTTACATTTTTATCCGTTATCAAATGTAGACATTGATGGGAGGTATCAAAGTGAGATTTTGTTTTTTACATATGGATGTGTTCATGTAAACATTTAAATGACAAAAAAGAAGTTATTGATAAAATATTGCATATTTATGTAATGAAGATCATCAATCAAATGAGTTTTTGGACTTAGAAGTTCTGAAAGGGTTGTGAGATAAGTTTAAATGGAAGCAACTATTTTCAGTCAAACAAATCAGTCACATTGATTAATAAGTATGTTTTCTAAATAATTAGGGTTAATGACTTAGGAGGGTCATAAGGTTTCCAGTTTGTCTGTATTAGGTCACTAAGGTTTTTTTGTGCGTATTAGACCAATATGGTTGTTATTACCGTTTAGAAATAGTCTTTTTTACCCGTTAAAACCGGTAAAATGACTATATTTCTAAACGGTAATAACAACCATATTGGTCTAATACGCACAAAAAAAAACCTTAGTGACCTAATACAGACAAGTTGGAAACCTTATTACCCTCCTAAATCATTATCCTGAAAAAAAAATGTAACACACAATTATTGACAATAAAAAAATTGTTTAAATATTTTTTTATTGAGCTTTTATAGAATTTAAATACAAAATCAAATGGTAAAATTATATGAAAATTAAATAATAATGTAACAATCTACCGTATATTTTTAATCGATAACAATCATTATGGTTATGTATTTTTAACCTTTTATAAATTGTTTAGATGTTTAATATATTTTTCTAGATTATTAATGAATTTTTGAGGGTTGTTTCCACAAGTTCTTGAAAGGTAAATTCATACAGCGGTTACAATTGTAATGGTAGAAATGGGATCAAATGCTCATCTTAGAAACGGAAAACGACGATACTTTCCTGTGGTAGCAGTAATCTTCTGAAGAATGCAATTCCGCCATTTTTCGTTCCCCTTTTCCTCATACACCCACGATCCTTCATATCACATTTTTTCAATGTAATCGATAGAATTCACTGAAACTACATACAATTCGTCATACTGAACCCATTTTGAAAGAAAAGAAGGTTGTCAAATCGAGACCAACCACTTCTAAAAATGGCGGGAATGGCGCAGCTGATGATCACAGATATGATAATGTCTTTCATATGGGTTTGGTCAGGCATTTTCATCAAATTAATTACTCACGTTGTTTTAGGGCTGAGCATCCATGATCACGCTTCCGAATTCGTTAGGTCTGTTCTCACCATTCTCAACATGTTCTTGTTTACTCATCTGGTTAAACTCACCAATGGCGGGGCGTACAATCCCATTGTTGTCTTTACATCCGCCATCAATGGATCTTTTACCACCTTTCTCTTCAACATCGCAAGAATCCCCTTTCAGGTCCGTTACAATTTTTATCATTTTCTTCTGCAACATGTTTGATCTTTTGCCAATCCCGTTTTCATGGTATCGACTCAGATTGATCCTATCTTCGGAATGGGATTAGATTTTTGTTAGTTGAAGGTGGTTTATGTTTGATTATGAATGAATGACAGGTGGCTGGATCGATTGTTGCAGTGAGGCTTATCATTCAGACATTTCCTGAGATATGGCGTGGGCCATCGCTGGTGATCAACCTCCATCAGGGTGCACTGACAGAAGGATTATTGACATTCTCACAGGTGCTCATCACACTTGGTCTTGACCGAAGCATTAATGGCAGTTTCTATATGAAGACATGGATTAGTAGCATCTTAAAATTTTCTCTTCATATACTCGGATCTGATTTAACTGGTGGATGCATGAATCCAGCTGCTGTAAGTATTAGTATCCTTTAACATTCAATCTTATCCCATTAACTTCGGTATTTCTCTTGAACTTGACAAACTGATAGTTATTAGTTTTAATAAATCTTTTAGGTTGTTGGATGGGCGTATGCATTTGGTGTTCATAAAAGAAAGGAGCATATAATTGTTTATTGGTTTGCCCCAATTGAGGCGACTCTATTGGCATCATGGACATTTAGGTTGCTCACGCGTCGTTCAAAACCAGAGAAGAAAAAGAAACAGAAGATCAACTAACCAGAGTTTTTTTTTATTTTTTATTTTATTGAGGTTTGTAAAAAATCAATCCTTCTATATATGATGACAATTCATCTATACAAAGTACATTTTAGATTTTCTTTTCTTCACATTTGTGTTCCCTTTATCTAAGATTTAGATACTTTGACTTTTTTCTAGTCAAACAAGTTGGGTATTGTCATTACCAAATACCAATTAGTGTAGAATCATTTTTTTAATAAATTAGGGTTCTGGTTTGTACCAATCAGATTCCTTCTATGAGCCTATAACACACGTACATATAATACATAACTACATATATTATATGATACAAAACAACGGTGAATTTGGATACCTAAGTTTATATACCCTTAAGAGTATATTCACTTTTCCCATATATATATATATATATATATATATATATATATATATATATATATATATATATATATATATACACTATCTTATAAAAAACTCTTAAAGTTTAAAAAATACAAACCATAAAACATTATTTATGTTACAACCTTTGAATATTTTGTTTTAGTTTGGTTTATTTTCAAAATGAATAGTTTGAAATTTCTAGCTAAAAAAAGGATGAACAAGTAATTTTAAGGTTATGTTTGGTGTTCTAACTGAAAAGTTATCTGTTAGCTGAAAAGATAGTTGTTAAATAAAAAGCTGAAAAACTAGCTGATAAAAAATAACGTTTTGTAAAACTAGCTGAAATATATAAAATTACAGAAAACTACATGTAAGAATATGTGTTTCTATAATTAATTATTATTTGGAAATTAAAAAAAAAAAATTTAAAAAGCTAGTCTAAGTAGTTTTTCAAAAAGCTAGCTTATAAGCTACTTTTTAGCTTACCAACACAACAACATAAAAAAATTCAAAAAATAAACTAGCTTATCAATTAGTTGTAGCGCGCCAAACATAACCTAAATATGTATGCTTCTATTGGTTCATATACTTGAATCAAAAAATCATGGGCTCATTTTTTTAAGGAGTGTTTTTTAAAATGACTTATTAGCTTAATGGTTTTTAAATCATAGTTAAAAAGGTGTTTCACAAAGAATGATTATATAGGCAAAAAGAAAAAATGGTTTTTCCAAAAAAATCAGGAATTTCTTATTTTTCTAAAAAGTCAATAAATACGCGAAGGAATCCCAAACATGCTCTTAGTCAAATGGTGGACCTAAATTGTTGGGAATGATTAATTTTTGGATTTTCCCAATATACTAACCATTGTTTTTTAATTTTAGTTTAAAATGACATCTTTGTTTGGTAGCCTCATGGTGGGGTTTTTGCAAAGCAAATATTGTGTAGCGTAGAGAGTAGAGTGACTAATAGAAAAGTAATTGCCATATCAAACTTTTCACATATCTGGTGTTATGTACACTTCAAAGATATCAAAGAAATCTCTTTCTTCCATCTGTTTATGTGAAGGATAGAGTCTTTACATGGCTGGAATTCAATCATCATTTAAAGATTTCACCTATGTATGCAATCATCAGATTTGTTTGTCTTGTTTGTTTGTATTTGTCACAGAAATTCATAATCGAGAAAGAATTCTTCATTTATATTCATGAACAAAAAAAGGTTATTTTTTATTTATCGAGTCTCACCTTTGAAATATTGTTTATAGGTTTTGTAAATAAAACGGTTATTTATATGCTTGATAGAATATACAAAGATAGAAAGAATAACGAAAAAGTCCAAGTGTAAAATCACATCTTGGTTTTATCATAATAACCAAAACCTGTAAGTGTTTGCATTAGTGAAGTTTACAATAAACACAATGTTATCTCTCTGTTGGTTACACTACACAGTTATACAACTTGTAAAATATATAATACATAGAACACTTATCGGTAAAATTCAACTTCTGTAATATATCATATTCTTACACTTTCATTTGAATTGACATCAAAATAACATAATCAATGCACATAAAACCTCATAATTCATAACATAAACATCAATGTCACACCTACACCTACATTCATATTTATATCTCTATTCATTTTCTTTAGGTTGGACGTAAGAAAATACATCATCATAGCTAAAAATTGTTGTTTCCCTTGTTAATTATTTTTGTACAAAAAACATCGCCCACTTTTTCTTTTGCAACAAGCTCCTCTTGGCTGATTACCCAAAAAAAAAAAAAAAAGGAGGATTTTATTCTTGGCCGAAACGATTATACTGGATTCCAAAAAGTAGAGGTGAATAGAATTTTCCAGAGATAAAAACTTAAAAAAAAAAATACAACTTACATTTCAGATTCAATGCACCATTGATATTTGTGTTCATCTTCTGTTACTTGTATAGAATCTGGAGAGTATTACACCTCTTCATTATTCCTTTTCCTTCACTGTTTTTGTCTTCTGCATAGATTCCATTGCTTCTTCAAATGATTTCTTCACACAAGAAAATGCACAACTGTCAATATCACTCTCAGCCATTACCCTGTTTATGCAACAATGTTTCAATCTCTTACCAATTTATGCAACAAACTCAACCACTTGCCAATTTATGCATGCATACATTCACATTTCACACATTGGTAAATGTTGGCAGCATAAATTGGTAAGAAAGCCACTCCGTTGTGTCTTTTGTTGCATAAATAAGTCACAACCCCAAATGTTAAAGCAGAATGATTTTCACTTCTGAGCTGTAAATTGGGTATGCAAACACTTGAAAGTGAACATAGTAAGTTACAAAGGACAAGTAACATACACCTGGATTCTGCATCTTCCAGATTGCATCTCTGCCTATTTCAACAACCGCTAGACCACTTAATATAGCCCTGCAGAAAGTTTCTGTATCACTCAGTTAATCATCATTTGGGAAACAAGTTTGAGCATAAAGGTATGATTCATGATGATCATGTGAAATATTGAACGGGAAGGAAATAAGATGTGGGAAGTGAGGGGCCTGAGGGCAATCTGGCATATTAAATGGCAGCTATCAAACGGAAAGGGACATAAGATTCCTTCTGTGATGGTTTCTACTGATGAAGGAATAAGGATTTCTACAAATCATGCTATAAGGTTTTCGAAAAAGTGGTGATAATTAAAAGAATTAAAACCTAGAAACATGATCGTTTTCAATTTCAAAAGCAATCATGATAATTTTAGCTCAAGAGACAGAGGAATACCCAGCAAAAGCAACATTGAGAAGGAATGCACGACTGTTTATGTATCCAAGGGCGATCTGAAACCTAGAAACGGATGCCTTCTTGCTGTAGTAATCATAATTAGATGAACGGTTCTTCCTGCTATCATATGTGTACCCATATCCATACCCGTACCCGGAACCACTTGGGCCGCCCTGATTGCTACGATTAGAACGGAGATTATAATCAGCGCGCTTGTGATCATCGACTAAAACCTCGTAAGCTTCGGATGCCTGCTTGAATCGGACGGTGGCACCATCCCTGACGGATTTCGGAGACGCAGAGTGCTTATCGGGGTGGAATTTCTTGGCTATATTCCTAAATGCTTCTTTGATTTCGTCTTTGGTAGCGTTGCTACTCAGACCCAGCACCTTATAATAATCCATCCTTCAGCCGATTGAGAGAGAGAATTGGGTTGAATTTGACATAACAAAGACCAGAAGATGAATCAACAGGAGGTTACTTGAGTGGTCGGGAACACGAGATCGTGTCCAGGGTACAACCATACATCGCCGCAAACCACCTCGCCTCAAATTTACTATACTAGGCTACTCGGACATCTAAATTGTGGATGTCATGGAAATTAAGGACTAGTAAAAACCGAACCAAAAATCGAAAAACCGAAAAAAAATCGATATAACCGAAACCGAAAAACCGAAACCAAAACAATAACCGACGGTTTAGGTTTGAATTCTATAAAAACCGACAAATAACGGTTTGGTTCGGTTTTGACGTATAAAACCGCCCATAAAAACCGAACCGACCCATATATATATTATTTATATTATGATTTAAACTTTTAGTTTTAGACTTTATGTTTATTTTCAAGAAACTGTTAATAGTGTTAAACTTTGATCTTTTGAACACTTTTATACTTTTATAATACTAGAATTAGTACTCTTTATTTTATTATATTTAAAGTAGATAAAATATTATTTATCGCAACGTATTTTCACTAGGTTTGAACCCAAAAAATAGAAAAAAAAAAATAGGAGCTCATAAACCCACGGTTTAAAAATGAAAACCCATAAACCGAACCCGGAAAACCGAAAAACCGACCCATGCAAAAACCGAACCAATATGGGTTTAAAAACCGAAAAACTGACTTTCTACGGTTTGGTTTGGTTTTAACCAAAAACCGACCCAAACCGACTCATGCTCATTCCTAATGGAAATAACACCAAATAATATGGGCAAATAATATAATATGGGGTAATACATTTTATTTTCTATTTTTTTTTTATTTTTTTTTTAATGTTTTTAGTTTCTATTATTCTAATTTGTTTTATTTTTTTTTATTCACTTCATATATTTCTTATTCGTTTTATTTTTTTATTTATGTTATATATCTAAAAAAACATATAAATTAATAAAACATAATTTCATTAAATAGTAAACTAAAAATACCATACAAACCAAATATATATATATATATATATATATATATATATATATATATATATATATATATATATATATATTGAAAAAAAAACACACGATTCTCATAATAATTTTAAAATAAAACACCGACAAATTATTGTTCGCCCAAGTATTTGCTCTCGATCTTTGCCTTCATCATTCGTATCACTTCAGCTTGCTTCGGTGGTAAATTTTCTTCGTTTGTCATAAGAATTGTCAAATCCTTCGATATGCGATCTTCTTGGGCTTCTTGACGAAGGAAATCCAAATGCTCTCGTTGCAATTCATATATTTTATTTGCGATTTCCGTGTGGGCATCGAATTTTTTTTCATTTCCTCGTGCTCTCGAAGCCGACTTTCATTCTCCTCCACATGTCGTTGAGCGCGCTTCGCTTTGTCGAGCCCCATAGGTTGTCGTGGCGGAGAGATTTCCTCAATGTCGTCAAACTCGTTCGGGATCTCATCGGTGTCCTCGTTGAGGTCGATATTCGTGTGTCCGTTGAAAATGTCAACCGAACCCGAACCATGAGACCTCTTGGATTGTTGTTCCGATGATGTTGGCGTTTTCATCCATTTTGGATCTTTCCTCACTATCTCCCATATTTTTTCATACTCAAATATATGCCCCATTTGCACGTGATATTCCTCCCTCGCGGCTCTAAACACATCGAAATCATTGGCACCACTTTGACGTTGCGAAGAAAGTTTGTTGTATATGGAATTGAATTTGGTGCACTTCTGGCTAATTTGAGTCCATTTGTCACTGAGCATATCATTATTGCGATATGTGTTACCCTTGTTCAAAATCGTGCGGAATTTGACAATTACGGCATCCCAAAAAAGCAACTCTCTTCATATCGTTCCCCATAGTTGGTTGTTTTGAAGTACCGCCCAAAGCCTCTGCCAACGCATGCTCTTCCTCCGGTGTCCACCATGTTGGAGGTGCTTCCGTTTCATCTGTCCCAACAACAACCTCTTTCCATTTCTTTTTTGGTCTCCTTTTTTTTCCGATGCTCTCTGACTACCCCGGTTTGCGTCTCGGCAACGGATTCTTGCGTGGGTGTGGTTGTGTGACTGTTTGGCGTATGGGACCGAATGTGGTAAAAAGGTTTTGTTGAATGTTTGCATTTTGTTGCATAAATGGCGAGGTAGGGAATTGTAGTGGGGATGAGGCGGGATTGAAAAAATTGTTGGAATATAGAATTTATGGTGAGTTTTGGGAGGTTAGAAGGTTCATGTATCCCTCATATCCCGCAAAAACTAATGGAGTGGATGTGTTTGTCTTCGGAGGATGGGTATTCGGGTTTTGATCGTTAGTGGTTTTTTTGTTTTGAATAATAATAAAAGAAATAGAGATAGATATAGAGAAATAGAAGTGTAAAAAGATATATATATATATATATATATATATATATATATATATATATATATATATATATATATATTGATATAGTTTAAAAAAAATAAGTAGTAATTTTTTTTTACAATTCACCGTTTTTAAACGGTAATATTACCGTTTTTCAACGAAAAAGAAAATGCAACGGTCGAAAAAATGGCGTTACGATACGTTACCATGGTCACGGGGCTTGACGTAATGCCCCATAACGGGAGCCTAGGGCGGTGTTTCTGCGTTATGGCGCCGTTATGGGCAGGCCACGTCAGATAATGTCATTAGGGCGTTGCCCACACCCGTCACTCTAAGGTTAAATCTATGCTACGGTTTTATTTATTTATTTATTTATTTTCTATTTCATATCATATTAATTTTGAGGGATAATAACTTAAAAGTGTAATATATTTTTGATTTTTACATATTTAGTCATTGATTTTTTTTCGTCTATATTTACTCCTTCAACTTGTTAAACTGTATATTTAATCCTTATGACCGGCTACTTCAGGTTAGCCAGTAAAAATGACTTGATAGGGTAATATATTTCTCATTTTGTACACATTTAGTCTTTAATATATATTGTTTTCAAAATAAGTCATTTTTGTTTTTATACTCATTCAGTACTTATGAATGATTTTTGTAGGTTTTTATCACAACATCTTACGTGGGATAGTAATATGGTGGTGGGATAGTTTGGGGTGGTCCTGCTATATGATGTAGGCCAAGATACCCAGTGCGGGTCGACTGTAATTTGTAGGCACGAAAGCTCGTGAAGAGCGGTTGGGTTAAGGCGGCATGCCAACAAACACCGGGTATTCCAGTCCGATGACTGATTTGATATGTTGCATGTTGGCATTCCAGTCCGATGACTTATTGGGCCAAAGCATTCCATTCTGATGAGTATGGGCTCGTTATGCATGATAATACGTTTGTTGTATTGGTTATTTTGGGACAAACTCACTAAACTTTGTGCTTACCCAGTTGTTTATGTTTTCATGTTTTATCGTTGATCGTGGGAAGGCGAATGCTTGACTATACACACTCATCAGTAGTATTAAGGATTTCATATTTCTTATATTACTCTGATTTTCGATAAATGTATTTTGGAATAAATGTTTTTTTCTTAATAATGGATTTATAATTAAGTAGTTTTGCCTTATCTAAAAATGAAAAATTTTGGTTGTGAACATGAGATGTTACACATGATCATCAACAATCTTACACATTTCATCAATGATTGTGTAACGCCTGTGTTTCTGGGCTTGCCATTTTTAGCAATGTAATAGTCTAGGTTAACCTTTGTAACTCAACTTGAAATAATAAGAATGTATTATTTGTGAATTATGTGAATTATGTGTTTATTTTCTTGATTTTTATAATTTAATGAATTAAGAATGAAATAAGCGTCAAAATTAAAGTGTGAGATACACCCGATATCTTTGCATAAAGTTGTAGTGGTTGAAACAAGGATTTCGGAGATATAAGGAATGCCAAAATCCGAGTTATAACGAAGAAGTTATGACCTGTCGAAGTTTCGAGACAGAACCGGCACGACGCCGAGTGACGTAAAATATGAATTTAAGATAGAACGATATTTAGCCTTAGCGATCTAAACGAAAGTCGTAGATTTCGTTAAACCGAGAGCGTGCATAAAAGGAACGCCCAAATCTGACTTCGTATGAGGAAGTTATGATTTTCTGAAGTTTCAACGTGGCAGTATGCAGCCCGAATACTCGATTTGAGATCGAGCGGTTTTTAGCTGAAACAATCTAAATGAGAATCGAAGATCTTGTTGTTAGTAGCGAAGCAATGAAAAGTTAGGCGAGAACGGACGTCAGACGAAGAAGTTATGAATTTATAACGAAGTTTTTCTGTCTCGGCCTTCTAAAAATAAATAATAAAAATAAAAGTCAAAATTAGCCGACGGAGTCTAAATGAAAGTTGTAGAGTACGGTCTGACCTTCGCGTGGATATAAAGAACGTCGAAAACGGAGCTCGTATGCGAAAGTTACGCAATTTAGAAGTTTGACAAGTCAATTACGCCCCACGTAATTTGAGTACGCCCCGCGTACTCAGTCGGTTGCAACTTGTCTGACCAATACTCGAGTGCCACCAGTCGATGCACGCAGTGACGTCAAAGTACACCCCGCGTAACCCGAGTACGCCCCGCGTACTGAGTACGCCCCGCGTAATATGAGTACGCCCCGCGTAATCCCAGACCCAGCAGCCTATAAATAGAACTCGAATTCAGCCATTTTCTCTTGTTCAAACTCTTCTTTCTCTCTAAGTTTTGCCTCGTTTTGCGTGCCGTTTATACCCCGAAGCCCCGGTAATATTCTCGAGCCCCGAAGCAAGATCCGAAGCCCCGAGAATCCTGAAGAGCGTTATTCCCGAGCTGAAACGCTGCCCGCGAGGAGCCCGGTTTTGTGAAGATCTTCCAGATCTACGGAGAAACACCTCTTCTGCAAGCCGTAGTGCTGCCCGATCATCTTCTGATCAAGTGAGTGTGTAGTTACTTTCATTCCAACACAATATTATGAAGTATTTCCTATAAAATACGTGTTATGTGTATATATTTGGTTGTTATACGTGTGAGTGTATATTCACTCTCTTCTATCTTATAGATCTGAAGTATTCTCTATGAAATACGTGTTATGTGTGTATGCCTCATCTGTTATGTGAAAAATGTTTTGATTGAGCATGCTATATAGGTTTTGAAACTACGTATAAAAATGTATATTTTATCTACTAATATGTTGGGTAGAATATGGGTAGATAGTTGGTGTGTAATAAACAGATGAGAGGCCTCGTTGTTGTTTGATCCAGTCATCTAGCGGAATTTAGATGACGACCACGGACTTTTCTAGATAGTCATGTGGAACGCTAGCAGGCTCATAACCTGTAGGTGTTAATGAACTTGGGTGTTCATTCGCTGTATTCCATCCCCCCCATGGTTGCCTTAGTTGACTTATATTGCTGAGGAACCCCCGAAGCATGTGTAGTCGCCCCGATGAAATATTCTTAGACTAGGTCCCTTGTGTTAGTTATTTTAGGGACATAAAGTGAGAATAACGGGAATGGGTAACTGGGTTATTGTTGGTTGATAATAATTAATTTAATTATTTATTGTGGGTTGAAAACCCTATATGCTCACCAGGCTCCCAAGCCTGACCCACTCAGTTGATTTATTTTACAGGAAGTGGCGCAAGAGCTTAAGATGGGTGAACATCAAGTTGTTTTGTTTACAAGTCTGTATATGTATATATTTGTTGAAAGACTTGTAATGCTATCGTTTATGCTTTATGATCTGTATCGGAACATGACATCCCGACTTTTGATTATGAAATGAAATCATATTTCTTTATGAAATGTTTTGATAAATAACTAGTTTATCATGTTTTGTTTTTGGGAACAAATTCTGCATCTCTTTTAAAATTAAAAGGATTTACTCTGAAAATTATTTTAAAAAGCATAAATGAAATCGGTCTTTTCTGGCCGAGATTTTGGGGATGTCACAGATTGTCCAACGTAAAATGTCGTGAGAAAAACCTACATAAATCATTCATAAGTACTGAATGATTATAAAAACAAAAATGACTAATTTTGAAACAAAACAATATCAATGACTAAATGTATACAAAATGAGAGATATATTACCCTATTAAGTCATTTTCCCGACTAACCTAGAGTAACTGGTCATAAGAATTGAATGTGTACAGTTTAACAAGTTAAAGGGGTAAATGTGTGACAACCCGAAGTTCGTACCATCGCCGAAACCCGTTTCCGTCTATAAATTCGTCTTTTTCAAATCATTTCCGTTTACATTTTTAAAATTTAGCCATTTATTCCGAGACTTGTATTATGACTTGATTAGTATCCAAAGCCATTAGAAATTCAAGAAAACACCCCAATATGATAATTAGATAAATTTTAGAATTTGTCCCGCCGGGTTACGACAACTTAATCGGGTGCGACCAAAAGCCCCGTTTAACGTCGTTATCGGGTAGAATTCCACCGTGTCCCAAACCCGAACCATATATAAAGTGGTTTAAGCTTCATTTGAAGCCTTTTCACTCTCTCTCTCTCTCTCTCTAATCTCTCTCCTCAAATCCACACTTTAAGTCCAAAAATCATTGAATTCAAGCCCCAAATCTTCAAGGTAACCATCCTAACTCCTAGTATAACATCTTTAGCCTTCAAATTCGTGGTTAATCTTTGAAATAGGACCATATTCATGAGTTTACATCCCTAGAAAAGTCCTAGGCCGTGAACTCACATAAAATGGGTTTTGGAGCCCAAAAACCCTTCCAAACCACATTAGGAGCTTATATATGACTTAGGGGCTTACCAAAATGGACTTAGAGCACCTTGAACTTAACTTTTGGAGAGTAAACATGAGTTTACTACCCAAGATCATGCTTGGGCCGTAAACTCCATATCATGGGGAGTAAACTCATTTTAAAGTGTTAAAATGCCATTTAAACACACCAATAGCCTTGGAATAAAATCTAGAAGCAACCACAAACGTGTTAGAGGCCTTAAACTTAATGAAAAACCATCCCTTAGGAGTTCATGGCCGTAAACCCCCCAAGGATGGGTTCCTAGGCCGTAAACTCCTATAACATAGTCAAATGATGCCCAAAATTCCATCCAAGGCTTGTAAAATGAGTTTAAATCACATGTGATTGTCCTAACACCACCAAAACACATAATGAATGGGTATGGGGGAGTTTACAGCCGTAAACACCTATTTTACTACCGTAAACTCCATTAAATGGTCAATAAGTGAGTTAAATCCATTCATATGCCCTAGATTTGATCATAGCTAATTTTCCCAAGTCATATAAGGCCATTTAGCACCCTAAATCCCTCACCCATGAGTTCACGACCGTGAACTCATGTGGAGTTGGTCTTAGGGCCGAAAACTCCATAAGGAGTTTACTCTCGAAGAGTAAACACATTATCCAAGCCATATACGTTCGTAGATGTCACCCGGGTCACTCCAAACACTTACTTTGAAGTGTTTTCGCGTCTTGGAGTGTATAATCATATCTAATTAGTGATTTAAATTTTAATTATATACATTTGTATATCATTTCACATTACATAGGAACCTCGCGCGTTATCAAGCCCAGAACCGACACATAGCATCCAATCCGACACGTTTGTCGACCGGTGAGTTCATACCCCTACCCTTTTTCAAATGTTTTCAGGGGGGATACAAGGAAATCTTGTACTCAAACTTATTATTTTCAATTCAAATGTCTATATTCTGTATGTTTTTAATATCAAAAAGTGTGTTAATCAAATAGTTCGAATTACGAAGTTAGCTTTCAGACAAATCATAGATTTCTTGATAAAGTGTTACAATCTAAATTATATTTCATAATCTACGAATAACTCATACTAATCATCAATTAAAACTAATACGAATACGAATACGAAAGTACAACTAGGAACAGAACGAATACGAAAATACAACTATGAATATTACGAATACGAAAGTATAAACTAGGAACAGAACGAATAGGAATACTAAAGTAGGAATACGAATACGAATGCGAATATGAATACGAATACGAATAGGATTAGGATTAGGATTAGGAATACGAATGAGAATACGAATACGAATACGAATATGATTAGGATTAGGAGTAGGAATACGAATATGAATGCGAATACGAATACGAATACGAATAGGATTAGGATTAGGAGTAGGAATCGAATATGAATGCGAATACGAATACGAATACGAATAGGATTAGGAATAGGACTATGAATACGAATACGAATACGAATAGGAAGACCATTATGAATACGAATACAAATATAAAATACGAATATGAATATGATTAAGAATAGGAATACAAATACGAAGACATGCATCTAGGTACATTCAAGTGTAACTAGGATACCATAATACCTAGCTAATATAACAAGTATGATAGATAATCAAACATTACATTGGGATTTAATAACTAAACTTACTTTTAGGAAAATATAGGATTTTCCTGGAATAACAGTTGTACATAACTAGATTCGTGTAATAAAACAGTTAATCAAACTTTACATATAAGAAAATATGAGATTTTCTTGAATAACAAACTTTTTCGGAAAACCAAAGGGAACTTGTACATTTTCAGAAAACAAACATCTTATGAACTCACCAGATTTATGTTGATTTTCAAATTGCTTGTATTCTCAGGTCCATATTAGACAGGTACCCAACGATCCTTTTGGAGAAGACGGAGCGTATAGAAGACTCGTCTTAACTTTTGTTCATGTATATATATGTATAACACTTGTAACACTTTACTTTTGAACATATGTAAATTCTAATATGTAATGTAATGGTTGTTTACTCTGCTTACTATGTACATTGGTTGTGATACTTAACATGAAGTCACCTCCGCCCCGGAACGTTTCCGCCTTCGGTTTCGGGGTGTGAAAAAATGTGGACGAAAAAAAACTCAATGAATAAATGTGTACAAATCGAAAAATATATTACCCTTTTAAATCATTATCCCTAATTTTGAACTCTACTTCAATTATATTTTTATTGGAATAATGTTGACATCGTCTAGTGTACTTGGCATACACCATGGCACAAACTCGCCTTGAACTCGACAAAATTCAAAATTCAAGGAGAGAGAAAGTGTCAAAATTCAAAATTCAAATATTATTGAAACATCCCAAAAATCATAAAAGTATCATAGAAATTTAAAATTTTTAAGAAACAACTCACTAACCATAAAAATGTTTACAAAAAAAGTCATTGTTTCAAAAGTACTATAATCATAATCAGAGTATCCCAAGATCCAATATCATAAAAACAGGAAGATGTGCACGATCATGCCTTCGTTTTCCTATGATCATCTGAAGTACTTGAAACAATAAATTGAAACTATAAATCAAAGCTTAATGAGTTCCCCTAAAGTACCATTATACAACATAACAAACAATTGAATACAAATATGAACATTCAGCCTAACTGGACCGTCTTGTAGGGCCTACAGCGTATCAGGACCGCTCTTTGGGCCTTCTACCTGACTGGACCGCCTCGCATGTGCTACAGCCTATCCGGACTGCCTCGGGTATCTAGGCCTACAACACAAAGCATGAACGCCTCAACCTCACCACAATATATTGACATATGTAACAAATAAACATAAACACATACTTAGCAAATACAATAAATCATATAGATTTACTAATCAATCATATACTAGCACATACCATCTTATAAACTAGGATAGATAACCTAGTGGTTCGGTATTGGTGCCTCCGACCCACGAGTACAGTGAGGAAAACCCACCTCTTAGTCCGATTAGTAGCATACTAGTACACAAGACATCATATTACTTCAACAATGATAAGATTAATGATTTTTGTCTTTAAAATTGGTGTCCATTAAGTTAATCGACTTGAAATACATAAAATAAGAGAAATTAAATATCATTTTAAAGCATCCACATCCGTTTTAAGAAGTATTATTTCAAATGACATGTATAAGCCACATCACCACCACAAACAAGATTCCTTGCAATAGCTGAAATGCCACATAAGATACATGGGCCCCAACTATCTCCATGTGCTTTCTATGTCTTTATATATATATATATATATATATATATATATATATATATATATATATATATATATATATTAGGTTTAGACCTATAGAAACCACGATTCATAAAGTAAAAGTATACAAATTTTAAAAATAGAAACGTAATTTTTTTGTGCAACAAAATAAAATTTCATAACTTTAAAAAAACAAAGAAAAATGGAAAAATATTATTTTTAATTCGATTAATGTTGTCATTTGTAAGTATTTAGTAAGCATGAAGAAAAAAAAACTTCCACTTATAGATATGCAGAGACCACAATTATTCAATAATTGAATTAAAGTCATCAAAAACAAAAGCATTAACTAGGCCAGAAAAATGATCGCATCTAGTGAGATTTGTTTTCTAAATCAACACTATCGTTTAGGTTTGAACTGTAACACTATAACCATTATTAACTAGTTAGAGGAATGTGGGCAAGGTCTCGTATCTCCTAAGTCATAGGAGTGTGGGCGTGGGCCCGTATCTCCTAGTTAGTGGAATTTGGGCGAGGCCCGTACCTCCTAAGATAGCAAAGTAGGGATCAAGAAAGGATAGTTCGTTGAGATTTAGTATGGAGTTGGTCGGCATATCCCTAAAGAGGTGAGACCTTGGGAGATACCGCTCCAAGATACAATTGGGTGAGACCCATGGGTGAGGCCCGTATGTTATTAATAGTTTAAGGTGAGACCTGGGAGCAGAGTAGCTCAGTAGAATGGTTTGGGTGAGACCCGTGCGGGAGGCCCGTGTGATTATAATGATACAGGTGGGATCTGGTAGAGACCGTGGGGTCAGGATAGGGGATCGAAGATCCCAGGACTTGTAGGGCCAGAGTGGCAAGGTAGATAGAGCAGTTGTAGATAGCCAAAGTTTCTTCAGAAGTCGGTGGGAGCGACTGAGAGATTGTGTCGCGGTGTAGTAACAGGTGGGAGTCTGATAACCCAGTTATCAGCATAATAGTTGGGACCAGGGTGGTCTCGGTTCATCCGGAAAGCGGATAAGTGACAGCATAATCTTAAGACAAGGACAGTGGTGATAAGAGAAGTATGGTATGGGGCAGCTAATTGATTAGGCAGAGGGCCATTAGAGGCGGTCCTCCGAGGATTGGACCGAGCAGGAGAAGTGTGCGTCGGGAAAGAAGGTTGTGAGCGGATTGCAGGATAGTTGGTAGTAGCGGACTTCGAGTACGAAGTCTAGTTTAAGTGGGGGAGAGTTGTAATGCTCTGTTCTAAAATATTATTTTAGGGGTTTTAGAAGACAAGGCTAAGGGCGTTCTGGTCATTTATGGGCTTTGAGTTTTATTCGAGAAGGTTTTGGGCCAGGGTGTGTTGCTAGAAGCGTAGGGCTTCTCTCCACCTTTTCGTGGATATAAAGTTCGTTGGAAACGGAATTAGGATGAAGGAGTTATAACATTTTGAAGTTGTTGTCATTTATGGCTCCTCAATGGAAAATTTGGAAAAGAAGGGCCATGCATGGAAAGTAGGAGGCGCATGGGTACGCCCAGCGTAAGCTGGGTTACACCCAAAGTATGAAAGGTGGTGGACGCAGGAGCTTTTTGGCATACTCCCAACGTACGCTCAGTGTCTAGGAACCCTAATTTCAGGGCATGCCACTATATAAGGAATGTTATACCCTCAAGTTTCAGCCTCCATTCCACCCTAGAGAGCTACTACGAAACCCTAACCCTCCTTTGAGTATTTTTGGAGCTTTGGAGGCCTTTGGAGAGTATTCAAGTGTTGTAAAGCCATTTTCTCAACAAGTAAAGATCAAGGAAGGTGGTGAACTGAAGGAGGATATATAGATCTGGGAAATTTGCCTCATTTCAGACCTTTTTTTAAGGTATAAAGTTTTGAACTTGATGATTAATATCTTAGATCTCTTTTAGTGCAAGTTTATGGACTCTTTTGGTCCCAAGAATGGGTCTTTAGGACTCAAGCACGTTTCTAAGACCAAGGTTGCCTCCCTTAGAGTCATATGAGTCCCATAAGCTGTAAAGTTCCAACCTTTAGGACTTATTTGTGCTCATGCTTGAGATCTAGCCTGTGGAATGAAAGTATGTTGTCGCATTTCGAGTTTGGGCTTATTTGGTGGATTGCATGTCACCAAGTTAGTGACTTTATGAACTAAGACATGGAAGAGGACTTCGATCTAAGTTTGTAGCCTTTGGATCGAAGTATTAAGCACTTAATGTAAAAGTGGCTTAACAGGGTTGTACGCTGGGCATACAAGGAGGTACGCGCAGCGTACAAGCCATCAGCCAGTACGCTTAGCGTACCTAGGAGTACGCCCCGCATACTCTGCCAGTTGGGCTTTGTGCGTATTGGGCCTCGGTGTGGGTTGTACTTTGGACTTTGGGTTTTTGGGCCTTAGTGGGCCATCAGGGGTTAGTTAATATGAGCTAAGTATATGTGTTTGGGCTTAGGGAAAGGCCCAATAAGGGATTGGGCCCGATATAGCAAATTTGGCCATTAACAGGCTACTAGTGGGCTTGGGAAACTTACTTAGTTTTGGGCCTTGGTTGTGGGCTTTAGATATGGACCAAGTTGGACTAAGGGTAGAATGGTCATTTTACCCTAATATAGATTAATGTATTGGACTAAGTGATATTTGGTGTTGTTAGCTCGGGAAGCCGAAGGAGTAGTAGTTCGGGAATTGTCACATAGCAGCCGGAGGGATATCAGCAAGGGTTCAACAGTGCAAGGTGAGTCTCCTCATTGTGTGAATGGGTCTACGGCCATAATGCCGACCCATGTAGTTTATGAGTAGGAAGGCCTAAGTGTTAGCCCTAGGTACTGTATGCTAGTATGTGATTCCGGATTAAGGTCTGATGTCGGGCGGGTGCCCGAGGAATGTTTGCATGATAAGCTATACTTGTTGTCTACGTGATACTTTTATCTACCTGGTAGGGAGGTGGGTGTGGGCAAGGTCCCGTACCCCACATTAGCGGAGCTTGGTCGGGGTTCTATAGCTCACTAGTAGTAAGACAAGGGTGAGGCCCAAGACAGGCGAGGCCTTAGGACAGTAATGCAGTAGGGTATGTTCAATTTATGTGTTATGTGTTGTGGTTATATGTTTGCATGTGTTTAGCGGGCGGGGCCTAAAGTAAAACAAATATGTACACCAAGCGGGGCTCGAAGCCAGGCGGGGTCTGGGATTGGGCGGGGCCCAATGTAGCAGGCGTGACCTAGTGCTTACAGTATGTGATTATGCATGATATGTGGTAGGTTGGGGAACTCACTAAGCTTCGTGCTTACGATTTTTAGTTTTGGTTTCAGGTACTTCTGGTAGCGGAGGGAAGAGCTCGGAGTGATCGCATGACACACACCATTGTTTATTTAGTATGGGATGTTTACTCTGATAAAATAAAATAATGTTTTGGTCATGATACTCCGATGTGATATGTTTTGTGTGAATGGTTGACAATTTGTGGTTTGTTTATTAAATTTAAAAATGAAATTTTTGGTATGGATTTTTGGGTCGTTACACAAAATAAGACCATTAACCTACAATTTGAAACTTACGAACATAGAAATGAAAATCTTTATGGTAAAATTTATACCAACAGTATCATAGAAACTACGTTGTCCATCCAAGGTTCCTACAACGCTTCCCTATAATAAAAACAAATGAAATATTTTACATTTTTAGTCATAAAAAACATAAAAAAAACAAAAAAACAAATAAAAAACAAAAAACACAACAAACATTTCCGATTGTAAATCATCTTCAGTAACAAATTTGTTTCTCTATTCATAAAGAAAACTAAGTCCATTCCTATAATTAGTAAATAAATTTTAATGCATGCATGTTATGTGTGAAAAGTAAAGTATCTTTATATATTGTTGAAAAAAATAAAAGTATGTTGCTATTTTTTTTCAAGAACTTACCAGAAATTAGAAGATGGACAAAAATGGATTTTCATCATTTTGAAACAACTATTGGCTCAAAATCAAAGTAACTAAACACTTCATTAAAAGGGGATCCAAGCTCTTTTTGTACATCAAAAAAGATATAACAAATAATTAGCTACATATATGAAACAATTTGATGTGGAAACATAAACAAATTAAAAAGGAGAAATGTAGCTAGTGAAAACAGTATCATTTTAATCAGATGAAGAAATTGCAACATTGAGAGTGAAAATCTGTTTCACTAAAAAAGTACCTTAATATAATGTTGTAGTTTTATTTTTTGGACAAATTGTCCAACGTTGAGAGTGAAAATCTGTCAAATTTGTTTCACTAAAAAAGTACCTTAATATATGTCAAATTTAATTTTTGGACAAATTACAACATTGAGAGTGAAAATCTGTTTCACTAAAAAAGTACCTTAATATAATGTTGTAGTTTTATTTTTTGGACAAATTGTCCAACGTATCATTGTACATAACACTACACTTTCACTTAAAACAAACTGCCCAAATATAGCATTGATGTAATGCCTGGTTCCTGGTACATATTTAACTTAAATTTATTCCATTTATAGAGCAACTCAACGAGTTGGGAGCCCCAAACTCGTTGAGTAGATATCATAAGGGCCGCATAATTTAAGTTACCTACTCGAAGAGTTGAGAGGCCTCAACTCAACGAGTAGGCTGGCTGGGATGAAACCCTAATTTACAGGGTTTGCACCATATTTAAACACCTTAAACCTTTCATGTTGGCCTCATTTCCATCCTCCAGGTCCCAAACCATAAATATCGAAACCCTAATGCTATTGTGAGTGTCTGTGAGCCATTCTAAGCATTTTAGTGTGTGCATTGAAGCCATTTGAAGAAGGAAAAGCTTGAGGACAGAAGAAGGAGTTTGTAAATCCGGAACCCTTGCCTCATCCACGACATTTTACTGGTATAAAGCTTGAACCTTGCTTTGTAGTTGTTTAGATCTCCTTTTGTTGGTTATCTTGCTTGTTTTGGTCCAAATGTTATGATTCTTGGGACTTAGACGTCCCAAGTGGAGAACACTTCGTATCTAGGGTCTTGAGGGGTTTTCATGGCATAAAGCTGCCAACTTTATGGCCATGGAAGCCCCATGCAACCTTTAGACCATCATTTTGGTCTTTTGAAGCTTCTATGACCATGCATGTGGAAAAAGTTTAAGACTTTACGTGATCATTTAGTCCCTAGAGTCCAGATCTATGACCTCATGGTCTATCTTGTAGCTTTGGTTGTTCTTTAATCAAGACCATGGCCTTTTGGGGTTAGGGTTAGCGCTCATTTATTCTAGAGTGGCTGGAATATTTCGAATCCAGCCACTCGACATTAAATTTCTTCTTGTAATCAGCCATTCGTTAACATACCACCTTATCAATACAACCGATATCAAAACCATCAACCACAATACTTCGAATCCAAAATCAACTAAGTCTTCGTTATCAGTAAAGGACCATCGATTAAAACCAACATCAACATTAACTTGCGACCAGCGATGCTCCCATTTCGAATCCGTTGATCTCAATCCCAGGTAACGTTCAAAAGAATGGATACACACAACATATCAAAGTTATTCAATCATCCTCGTAGATTCGAAATCAATAGAGCACATTTTGACTTCATAAAGTCAACACAAATCAATTTCCTCAATTCGTTTCCAAATGTGAGCTGAATAACAACTTCAATAGATTTCACTTTTTCTAAACACAATGATATCGACTTCCCAAAATCAATTTGTAACGTCCCAAAAATACGAGCCAAAAAAATTCATTTTTAAAACACATACTTAGCAAAACATTAGAAATAAAACATTCACCGATCATATCATTTCATAAAAGATGTGCGTGTCTGGAAACCAGTTTATAAAAACATAACAATGTCATAGTACAAATCCTCAGGAAGATCTCATAGTGCGGAATACGAAGCGTGTGTGTAATGTGCCGCTACCGCGCCAACTCCTTCCCCTTCGAAGAAGAGGTACCTGAAACCAAAACTGAAAACTGTAAGCACGAAGCTTAGTGAGTTCCCCCATCATACCACATACCATACAATCACATATCATACATACTGCCAGGCAATTCTGGGGTGCCCGACCTACCCGATAAGGCTATTCTGGGGTGCCGACCTACCCGTGTCAAGCCGTTCTGGGGTGCTGATAACCCATGTCAAGCCCTTCTGGGGTGCTGACTACCCATCGGTCCTAACAACCGATCCTCGGGGACTATTTCACCCCCTACTTCTACTATCACATGTATCATAACATAACATTTTATCAGGCATATCTGGAGTGTCCGATCTACCCTTCGGTCCTAACGATCGAACTTGGGGACTATTCCCCTCCTACTACCACTATCACATATAACATATCATGCCAGCATATAAACGTATCAGGTAGTAGCAAACCTAGATGATATCACAAAGACAATCATCTAACATACAACTCCTACTGGTGGGCCGACATTGTGGCTGTAGACCCACCGCTACTGGAAGGTAACTCACCTCGTAGTAGCTGTTGATCTGCGTGGGAACAGTCTTTCTGCTGCTGCTGCTCCGGAAATCCTCCGGCTGCAATTCCCACCAAACACTTAGTCAAATACTGCTAACCGACGTCAGGGTAAAATGACCATTTACCCCTAACCAAACCAAACCAAGAGTCAAAGTAAAAGTCAACTTCCAGTTGACCCGACTCGCCGAGTTGGCTCGCCAACTCGTCGAGTCCCTATCCATTTGATTGACCATAATCTCGTCTCTACTCGTCGAGTTAGGCATTGACTCGATGAGTTTTCCTTCTAAACCGATGCCCAATAGTCCTTCATCCTACTCGTCGAGTTGTATGAACAACTCGTCGAGTTCATCTTCATCCGAAGAACAATCTATGCTGAGACTCGCCGAGTTGAATGAACAACTCGCCGAGTCTGTTTTTGAGGCAAGAAGATTGCCTTGAACTCGCCGAGTTAGGGCATTGACTCACCGAGTTCCTTCATGAGTGAGTCTGGCTTCCGACCCACTGAGTCACACCCCATGACTCACTACTCCACCCAGAAACACGAAAATAGGGAAAACTCGAGGACTCGCGACTCGACTCGCCGAGTCTTTCTCATGCAAATACTATATATTCGATTTTGTTTGAATCCAGCTCATGCCATACATAGATCTGGGTTCTTAGGGCTTGATTAACACGTAAAGTTTCCAACTTTACATGTAAATAAACACCAATGAAGGTTTTAGGGGTCAAAATGCACTAAAAGAGTAGATTTAGGGCTTTCATGCAATATGGCTTCATAAAGGCAGTGGATCCGAGCTCCTGGAGTTCAATCATGCCTAGATCTAAAGGTTAAACGGCTTATTACAGACCCTAAATCATACCCAATCTTGGAAATGGCTTAAGAAGAACTTTAATGGAGCTATAAGGAACTATAAGCATGAAAACAGAGGGAAACTGAGTTATACCTCAAGGAAATCACTTAAATAACACCAAGATGTCTAGCCTCCTTCTTATCTTCTTTATCTACTCTCCTTTTCTCTCAAAATCTTCAAGAAAACACACCAAAGCACTTCAATCTCACAAGGAACAAGGGTTGGACGATATAGGGAGCTCTGAGGGTGAAGGGGGCGAGCTTGGGGTGCATAAGGTTGGTTTAAATAGGGTGCAAACCCTTGGAATTAGGGTTTTACCAGACAGCAGGGACTCGTCGAGTCCAGGATATGGACTCGCCGAGTCGCCAGCTTAAACGTATTCCATATCCTGTCTCTACTCGGCGAGTCGGGCCTACAACTCGCCGAGTCCAAGGCTAAAATTGCAAAATACTTTGATAAATTTTACGTACCAGGAACCAGGTGCTACACAATTCGAACTAAAAGTTGATTCGAACAACTGCTACGACCAAGAACATCAATCAAAATTGATGTTGACCCTACGCAACCACAATTATTTCTAATTCGAATTCAAGACTTTAAAATCTCAAGTTGTTCGACTTCAAAACCTTCTACTAACCAATTTCGAACATAAATCCAATTATCAACAACAATTTTGATTTTCAATTGCAAACAACTGAAATCACACAAATCAAAGTAAACTTCGATTTCAATAACTACCAATCCAGTATGAATCCAAAATCAAAAGAACTTGATTTTGATTCCATCATAGTTTTCGACATGAACTCAATCAACAAATCATTAAGAAAATCAAGTTTAATGTGTTCGACATTTATTTTCTCATATGTGAATGACCATAGAACTAAGGAATCGAACGAATGAACATAAAGAAAAATAAGTTGGGCTCAATAAAAGTATTCCATGAACAATACTTGAATACTTTTAGGGCTCAATCAAACGTGTAAATGAACAGTAACATTCGATTTTTTTTGGGCTGCAAATTGTATTTAATGATGAACACTAGATCGAATGACTTTTGGGCTCATATTTTGGATTAAGTAAAAGATTTGGGCTAATTTTAGTTGAATGAACAATAATCATGTCATTTAATTTGTTTGGGCTCAAAAATTAATCAAATCAATTTTGATGTTTGTGATTGATCTAAACAAGAATAATTGGATCAACAATGTGGTTGAAACGGATTAGATCCAATGAGGCAAATCGATCAAAAATAAAAAACAAAAAGTACAAATCGAAATCATGGATGTTTTGAAATCTATTTGAGAATTTGGGATACATTTTTGATGAATCGAGTTCCGTTTTCCACGAATGGATCAAATTTAGAAGATCTTGGTTCTTTTGTTGGAATCAGAAAATCTCCAATTTGAACATTATACCACCCACTATGCGTGATGTACAACTCGTTCTTCGTGTTCTTCGTATTCTTCATCAAACCAAGAACAACTTCAAAAGAACCATCAACACATTTGGGTTTTGACTTCAAGTTCAATGCAACATTTGGAGATTGTTGCTTTGGAACCTAAATTTGCTTCATGGATTTTGGCTTCATAATATTTGATGATTTTTGTGAGTAAACTTGCTTGGTTTTGCGTTTAATCTTCTTCTTCTTTTTCTTTCTCATTTTTTTGCATCTTGAAGACTTGATTTCATGAACAAACCCACTTTCCACAACTTCAATTTTTTGAGTTGAATCAAATTTTTTGGAGTTTGATACTTGTGAATTTCTTGGATCATCGGCTTCCGATAAGGAATAATTCCTTCAAATGAATCACAAGAACACAAAATATCATCGGTTTAAACTCCAATCGAGCAAAAAAACGTTTTCATCATGAGAATCAACTTGAACTCCTTTTTCTTGAACATCAAGAATATCACATTGACCTCCATTATCAAGAACTTCAACAAACTTAAGAGCTAGAAGATCATCCGGGATTTCAATAAGAGAAATGAAATGCTTATCAAACAAATCTTTTTCCTTTCCTTTCTTTATATCTCTCTCAATCATCAAGTTATTGTAAGCTTTAGTCAAGCATTCAATCTTTGAAAGTGGTTGAAAAATCAATCATCCATGATCATCCTTCAAACCTCCATAAGAAATCAAAATATCTCAATGAAATAATCCTGCTTTTCAATATTAATCTAATGAATTGTTCTAAATCGACTTTGTATTTGACATCTTTAGTGATCACAATCCAATAATTATACTCCAAGTACACCATTTCCACCATCTTTGATCAATTTGATAAGATCTTGAGTTTTTCTAGAGAGAGAAAGTGATTTGACATGGGTTTTCTAGAGAGAGAAAGTAAAAATCAAGGAGATCTCTAGAGAGAGAAAGTGAATATGAACCAAATTCTAGTGAGAGAAAGTGGTACAAACAAGTATTCTAGAGGGAGAAAATCGAATTACGGTCAAATCAAGGAAAAATTCGATTTCTAGAACACAAAACACTCTCTAATCACGAAGCCCAATAAGAACATGAAGAATCACTAAATTGAGATTGCAATCATGGATCAATTATTGATCAAATCAAGAACACCCGCTTTGATACAAATTTTAGTTGTGTTGATTATAATGACATTTACAGAATAAGAAAAGATCTAGTGAATCATCATGTAATTTATGAACACATGGAGTAAATAAATCTTGTTAAGCTCTCATTAGATCTAGAAAGAACATAAAAATGGGTCTTGTAAGAATTCTCTCTCTAGTCTAACACTCCAAAATGATCATTAGATAAAATGAGTGTCACTCACTTCCTTATAAAGGAAAGACAATTCATTACACACATACAAATGAGTAAAGCATAAATATATACAAGAGTGACTTTGCACCCTAACAAGATGATTTTTTGGTGGAGATGAAGTGGCATAATAAGTTTAGGTGGAAATGGAGGTGATAGGCGATAGTGATCGCGTACTGTGATAGTGGTGGACAGTGGTGTTAGCGGAAGATGTTTTTGAGCATTCTTGAATCTATGAATATATTCATCAAACACAAACCGGAAGAGAGAGAGAGAGAGAGAGAGAGAGAGAGAGAGAAAGAGAGAGAGAGGTGGGTATTTCCTTTTCTTCTTTTTTCTTTTTTGATTTCTGTAATAAAATAATTGAAAAAGGGGAAATATCAAAGGTAAATCTGTCATTATAAAAAAATATAAAATATTTTGACCTAAACTCGCAAGAAAATCAAACTATTGGATCATGGATGCAAATTCAAACTTTTTTGATTGAAGCATGAGAGCTTATCATATAAACCATTTTTATGTATATCAAACCATTTTTGCAATTTTGTAAAAAAAAAAAAGAGTAAATTACACGAATGGTCCTTATGGTTTTGGGTAATTTCAATGTTTGGTCTCTAACTTATTTTTTTTTTTAACTCAGAATTTTCTACTATTTATTTTTGTTGCGCATTTTATCTATGTCTTATCTAAAAAGACTATTTTGCCATTAATTTTTAATTTATTCAAATAAACACACCCTCACCCTCATTTCCGTATCACCTTAGCTTGGCGGACCCTCTTAGAGCTAATCCAACGTTACACTAAAATAGTGGAATGCCAACTATTATTGCTCCAATCGATCGCTAAAAGGCCGGTAAGTGTCTTCAAATTTTGGCCTTTAAATATGGGATATGACTTAGGAGGGTAATAAGGTTTCTAGTTTGTCCGTATTATGTCACTAAAGTTTTTTTTGTGCGTATTAGACCAATATGGTTGTTATTACCGTTTAGAAATAGTCCTTTTTACCCGTTAAAACCGGTAAAAGGACTATTTCTAAACGGTAATAACAACCATATTGGTCTAATACGTACAAAAAAAACCTTAGTGACCTAATACGGACAAGCTGGAAACCTTATTACCCTCCTAAGTCATTAACCCTATTTATTTAGAAAACATGCTTACTAATCAATGTGACTGATTTGTTTGACTGAAAATAGTTGCTTCCATTTAAACTTACCTCACAACCCTTCTAGAACTTCTAAGTCCAGAAACTCATATGATTGATGGTCTTCATTACGTAAATATGCAACATTTTATCAATAACTTCTTTTTTGTCATTTAAATGTTTACATGAACACATCCATATGTACAAAAACAAAATCTCACTTTGATACCCCCCATCAATGTCTACATTTCATAACGAATGGAAATGTAAAACCAACAGGAACTTGTAAAGGATGTCTATTATCAATTATTTTATAATTAAAAAACAAAACCACAACCTGAACTAAGAAACTGAAGTTGCAAAATGAATAAAAAATCAACACATAAACAAAAATACATACATACTATATACAACACATAAATGGAAGTTTATAAAACATGAAACTTAATGATAGGAAAAGTAAAAAACTTAAAGGAGACTTTATAGAAAGAAAGACCACACTTACTTGCCACAAATGGTTGAAGACATCAACAAGAAGATCAATCTGACCATAGAATCCACATGTTGTCTGATCATGACTTCAGTAGATGAACTACTGAAACGTAAGAATTGCAATTGAACTTTATTAACATTTGAAAAGGGAATTAGGGTTCCAGAGAAGACAACGAAGGGTTAAAAATTTTTTTGGATCATTTCTCAATTTGTGTGTGTCATCCTTGCGCAGGGGCCATGCTAATCTTCTATGTATCGTTCCAATTTTATCGGATGTCCCCAAAGGGATGACTATAGATGAAGAGCTTCGCCATATAGAGGAGTAGCAGGTTATATGGGACGGCGCGAGTTCTAAACGATGTAGTTTACTTTTGATGGTCATATATTCTCAATATCTTTAAAATTAAGGTTAATGATTTAGGAGGGTAATAAGGTTTTCAGTTTGTCCGTATTAGGTCACTAATATTTTTTTGTGTGTATTAGACCAATATGGTTGTTATTACCGTTTAGAAATAGTCCTTTTTACCTATTAAAATCGGTAAAAGGATTATTTCTAAACAGTAATAACAACCATATTAGTCTAATACGCACAAAAAAAATCTTAGTGACCTAATACGGACAAACTGAAAACCTTATTACCCTTCTAAGTCATTATCCCTTTAAATATAGATGCCTTTTCCATATAACACCTAACTGCTTTTTCAATATATATTAATATTATATTCAATAGACTTGTTTCAGATTATCACATATATACATATATTATCACATATATTGTATTATAAAAATAACCATCTTAAGCTATCAAAATAATTTATACAAACGGCTGATTTTTATAATTTAAGTATTGTATTATATTTTATAAGTATTAATGTATTGTTTAATTAAAAAGTCTAAAGATAATTCAATCTTGTTGTAATTAATTTAAACGCATATTAAAAATTGAAACTTCATAAATATAACATAGATAATTAACAAAAAAACATAAACTAAGATAAATAATCTAGAAATTGTTCAAAAAAGTATTGACTATAATTTTGGTTTGTTTTTGTTCTTGTTCTTGAACTTCTTCTTTTTGGGATCCTTGGAACTCATATGGTTGATGTTGAAATCCTGGATATTGAAGTGGTTGATATTGAGAGGCTCGATATTGAAATCCTTGATAATTGGACCCTTGTCCCTGTCCTTGAGATTATTTTGTTCATTATCTTATTATTCGTTTCTTTTCATTTTGAATATACTCAAGAAACTCGGGATCGGAGATAGTGGTAAACAAAATTTTGTTTTATTCTGTAATGTTAGCCAAACGATTTGTTTCATTTGCCACCCGATTTTTTTCATTTTGAGCTTCAAGGTATTTTAAGTAATTTCATTGCCAATTTTTAAAGCTTCACACATTTTTTATTAGCGTCTAATGTAGAAGTTGAAATAGTGGTTGATGATGATATTCGCTTTCAAGAATTTCTTGCTCGACATAAAAAGATCAAAAATAAAGACGCTCACTATGAACTTCGAAATGCGTTGATTGAACATTTATGGGATGAGTATATTAACTCGGAAAATTAGTTTAAATTTGGGTTATGTTCGAAGTTGAATTAAATGTAATGTTTTTTAGTAATGTAATATTGTCGATTTAAATTTAAATTTATCTTTCATATAATTTTTTTTCAATTAGTTAATTAGTTATTATTATTATTATTATTATTATTATTATTATTATTGATAATTTAGATACTATAATAAATAAGTTAAATTGAATTATATAATAATAATGAAATTGCTTTCTAATATAATATTATTAAAATAAGTTTTTAGTTTAAAGTTTTAATATGTGGTTGGAATGGAAACTCTATTTTTATGTTGAAAATTCACTATTTTAGTGTTTTTTTTTGGTGTTTCATGATTAGAATTGGCCTTAGGGAAGAGAGGGGATCATGGCCTCTAAAGGCTTCTTATACATCTATATATAATCAAATTATACAATAATTACCAGAATAGCAAATTATCCCCTCGTTTCCAGATTATGGAATATATGGTATATATTTGATTTATGCAATTTAGTTATCAACTAAAACACTAAATGAACAATAACCAAATTTTAGAAAATTTGTGAACAAATCAAAACCAACTTTATTTTTTTTAGGAATCTTCAAATAAGAAACTATATATGACTACCGAAATCTATAAAAAAAATCCAAAGATCTAATTAAAATTATACTCTAGCTTTGAGTTTAAGAGAGCTTTAAACACTAAAACTTTATTCAGGCCGTCTAGAAAAAACTTCCTCAAACCCACCGAAAGAAAAACCCTCTTGTGGCCTTCAAATGCTCTTCTAGTCTTCGAATTTTTTTTTCCGCCTCTCCTCTTGACAGATCGTTGGAGATTGGACTGGTCTATTTTGACATCTACTCTGCACTCAACCTGCTGCTTCTCTCCATCTCAAGACATTTCTCTGTCGGTCGCCGGAACCCGACTATTAGTTTGTAAGTACTCCCTCCGACTTTCTCATTCTTTTTCTCTTTGTTTCACTCTTTTTCAAATTTTATTTCTCTAGTCATAGCTGGGTACCATCTAAAAGAACAAAATTGGAATCTGAAAGAGGGTTTTTTGGGAATAGAAAATATAAAAGAAAAATTGAAGACACTACACACTCATAAAGCTAACACTCGTTACTTTATTAAATTGAAATGTGTATCTTTTATTTATTTATAAATCTACTGCTTATTGTTTACTTGTATAAATCGGTTTGTCATTTGAAATATTTTGTTGTTGTTATTTGTATTGTTAAGTATGGATAAAAATTTTGAAACACGAAAATAATCCAAAAGATTTTATATATCTACCATGTTAATATAAAATGAAACTTAGCCAAAAATAATTAGTTTATAGAAGTTTTTATAGACCTGACAATTTCAGACACGAAGATACGAATATGTGAGAGACATGACACGAGAGACATGACACAACACGACACGAATACATCTTAAAAATTAAGATAAAACTTATTTCTCATCGTGTAATCGTATCGTGTCAAATTCGTGGCTGACACCTTTTCATGACACGAATACACGAATTGTCAGATCTAAGTTTTTACGAGACTTCAATGACACAACGTTCTATTTGACAAGCATTGTAACAATCTTGTATATTATTATTATTATTATTATATTCTAGTTTTGAATCAAATAAAATTTGTTAATTTTCATTTTGAAGTTTTGAATTCGATCCCCCTAGTTTTTATGGTCGTGGTCCGGACTTGTCCTACCTTATATTACTTATCCCATATTATTCAAATAAATTAAAAAATCAATAACAAAATAATATTTTTTTATGTATAACAAAGACCAAATGCTCAACAAAAACAAATTATAGGGACCTTCCTAATCACAAAAAAAAAAAAGTTAAAGACTATATATGTAAATTTCCCAACCCATAGGGACCATTAGTATAATTTACTCTTAAAAAAAGCGAGGAATAAAATATGACCAGTAGTCCCTAAAATTGACCTTGAGGTAGTTGGGAACTTGGGATTGGCATTGTGTCACACTCACTGTTACAAAGTGTTACTATTCCATTCGCTTCCTCCATCATTCGATCCTATTCCTACCTACCACCCCACCAAACTTCCTCTCCTCTCAACCTGCTTTCACTGCCCTTTAAACCTTATTTTTATTCGCAGATCTATATCAAGATTTGTTCCTGATTTTGTCTTTTCCCTTCAGGTTTGTTCATCTATTCGATAAGTTCGAGGTGATTTTTTTAGTATTGTACTGTAATTATGTGAATAACATTGCAAATCACTTTCTCAAATTAGATGTTTTTGATTTGTAATCATGATTTCGATTAAATCTGAACTGAAGATTTTATTTTTTTTTAGTCATAATTTGTGAGCATGGATATGGTATTACTTTGAAGTGTAATGCACCAAATGAATGGAGCGCCTCTTTATAAATGCATTTTTTTTCTCTGTTCGCCCCCCAAATTAAATGGAGTTTGCACTTGACTTTTAGCTTATAAATGAGCTCCAAAACTTGATAATACAATTTGCTGTGGATTTAAAAATACTTATTCCATCAAACTAATTCAAAAGTGTCAAAGGTAACAGAAATGGAGGTTTATATAGTAGAAAAATTCTGCGTTTTGAGTTCCTGAGATCGAATAGCGCAAAAGACCCAAGGAGACACATATAGATCATGCGTTGATCATCATACACTCTTATTTGGTTTCAATCATATATCTCATAATCTGAAACTATGATCTTCAAAATTCCAATTTTATTTTCCTTTTGTATATTCTTGTTTGTTTTCTGTTTCCTCAGAAGCATGTTTAACAACTCAACCATAACTAATACTATTTTGCATTGTATAACTTATAGCTTTAGGAGGTTATTTGCTGCATGCTATCACACTTATTTATTTTGCTTTTTTTTTTTTCATAAAAAACAATTCCGTTTATTTTTGAAATGGTTATGGACAAGAAATAGCATATTACTGCTTAGGGAGAGGACATATTTTTCTTATGATTCTCCTGAAACCGCTATAAATTAGGCTTGTTATCAAGCCATTAAAACTCTGTTTTTTGGTGTGACATCTTTCAGATAAGAAAAACACCCAAGTCTTCACCTCCTTCTCAAGCAATGGAGTTCTTGGAAGCAAAGGAGGTCCAAGTCGGAATTGGTGTTGCCATTGTTGCTGTTGTTGCAACTGCAGCCTACTTGTATACCTCAAAGAAGAGCAAAGGTTTTTATTTCTACTTCATCCAATCTAACTAGTGCAGCTATTATTTTCAAATTCTTAGTTTCCCATCTGAATAAGAAAGTATTGCGTTGTGTTGTCAGTAGGGAGCATAGACCCTGAAAATTTTAAGGAATTCAAGCTTGTGAAGCGCACACAGCTTAGCCATAATGTTGCAAAGTTCAGATTTGAGCTTCCTACACCTACTTCTGTGTTGGGCCTTCCTATTGGACAACACATAAGTTGCAGGTATATTTATTTAATTGGCTTTGTTTTTTGCTCACTGATAAATACCATATGTTAGCTTTTAAGTGGTGGGTGTGTTAGGTTTCTGCTTCCTACAATTATTTACCTTGTTTTGTACTCTAGGGGTAAAGATAGTCAAGGGGAAGAGGTTATCAAACCCTACACCCCAACCACCCTTGACACTGATGTGGGATATTTTGAGTTAGTTATTAAGGTACACATGAATATTCAAAATTTGTTGCACTTTGTGATCTGTTAATGCTTAATCTTGTTGTATAAATGGTTGTGATGGTGATATATATATATATATATATATATATATATATATATATATATATATGTGTGTGTGTGTGTGTGTGTGTGTAGATGTATCCACTAGGTCGGATGTCCCACTACTTTAGAGAGCTGCGTGAAGGTGACTATATGGCTGTAAGGGGACCCAAGGTATATGATTATAACTTGTTGAATCTTCATTTTCTAGAATGTTAGAGTGAAGTTTTATTCATAATTCCATCTATAATTTCAGTAAATTCCATTCCAGGGGCGTTTCAAGTATCAACCTGGTGAGGTGAGAGCTTTTGGAATGCTTGCTGGGGGGTCTGGAATCACTCCAATGTTTCAGGTGAGGTCTTTGCATTTATTTATAACATTATGATTTTATATTTTTGTGATTTTTTTTTCAATGTAGGTTGCTAGAGCTATACTAGAAAACCCAAAGGACAACACCCAGGTGCATCTCATATATGCTAATGTCACATATGAGGACATCCTTCTTAAGGTGAGTAATTATAGCAAAGCATCCAAGAGTTGTCCATATTAATCATAAACATGATGATGAGGGAGAGTCATGCCTTATGTAAATTGTCTGATTGGATGATTTTCAGGAAGAACTGGAGGGACTTGAAGCTAAATACCCGGGGCGTTTCCATGTCTACTATGTGCTAAATCAGGTATTCAGATGAAACTGTAATTTTTGTCTTATTGACATCAGTCTCAATGCACGTTAAACCATGGTTGCAAACAACCTGTTCTGTTCTGTTATGTTCTGTAATGTGATGTGTTGTCCTTTTGCAGCCACCAGAGGAATGGACAGGTGGAGTTGGTTTTGTATCAAAAGAAATGATCCAAGCCCACTGCCCAGCACCTGCACCCGATATCAAGGTACGATTCAAACATGTTTTCAAATTTTCAAAAAAAAAAAAATTAGAAAAGTAAATATGAGAATTATATTGTTAAAAAAACATGCAGATTTTAAGGTGTGGGCCACCACCAATGAACAAGGCCATGGCTGGTCATCTAGATGCATTGGGATATTCGGCAGAGATGCAATTCCAGTTCTAATTCATAAACATATTCACATGTCATGGATTCTACATATTGTTGCTCTATTTTGAAGAATATTGAGTATGCTACCACTTGATCTTGATTGAGTCTATAATATACTCGAATAAAGTTTTGGCCATTGATGTTAACCATGGGAACATGCAACATATGCATTTTGTTTGGCATCTTTATGGCTCTTTCATAGCTTGGGTAGAGGGGAAGTTGGTAAACATTTAGCAACAAACAAAAACATGACTATATATATACTTCATAAGTTAATCTTCTTGCATATGAAAGACTAATTTCTATCAGTGTTATATGAGTTTGAAATATTGTAACAAATTATAAAAATAAATACTAATAAAATCATCTCTTTCGAATTTTATAGAAACTAATCAGGGCTGACTCAAGCCGATTTGAGTCCCTGGGAAAAAAATGTGACTTTTTTTGCCTCTACTGTGATGACTTAATATCAAAATCTTTTTTATTTTTAAAATAATATAAGTAGATACATAAAAATAGGCCCGAAAATTTGGAGGCCCTTGGCCATCATCTCTACTGTCCTATCTTCTGATACGACCTTTAGTTAATAGTTATATGTGCTCTATGATGGGAGCTTAAAGGTGGAGTAAAAATATAGAACGGAGGTCTTAAGTTCAAATTTTGGATACGCTTCTTGATGGGATTTACATCTCAAATGATTTGATTAGTTATCAATCATTTTATTATATTATCTTAATAATTTTTTTTGGCAATAAAGCACAAATGTAACAAATTCTATAGAGTAACAAACTGGCAATCATGTGAGAAGTAGGATAAAAAAAATCACTTTAAACTATTATTTATATGTTAAATTATCTTCGTTTACAACCAAATCCAACCCAACTCAACATAATTATTTATTCAAAACTAATTTCTTATTCTTTTATCTATACAATCCAACTAAATCGAAATTTTCACTCCTATTAACAACCTAACCAAAATCCTTTTTCAATTTAATAAATAAAAATTATAATAGGAAAGTAAAGAGGGTATAAATAGGGAATTGGAACTAGATGTTGAAGTATGTCAATATTATAATTTATTTATAGGGAAATAAAAATTATAATTTTTAATAACATTTTATATTTTTTTATTGTACATTTCTAACAAACAAGAATTATTATCTATATAATTGTTTGGTTTGTTAAATTTAAACTGTATTTGAAAAAGATATTTTCATTTTATTCTTAAACTATATACAAAACATGAAAAAAATTAATAAAAAAGTAAACCGAATAACGATGGAAATGTAGTATTGGTTGTTAGTATTGGGATTTGGGAGAACCTTTACTTATTTTAATAGTTTTATATTAAGGCTATCCGGTATCAAGCCAGGAAGCTACGCGTGCTGCTTACGTGGCAGCCCTACCCACGCGTGAACACCGCCCCAATGGGGGTAGGTGTCTTGTGACGTGAAGCTGGCTACGGAGGAAGACGACGAATGCGATTGGTGGACCATTTTTTTGACCTTTTTTTTTTTTTTTCTTTCTTTACTTTTGACCGTTACCAAGATAAAATAAATATATTCAAACAAAACTTAATACACATATATAAATACATACACAACATATAAACAAACACATTTCCATTCACACTTTCAAACACCCTTTCAAACATAGATATGAATAATTTTGCGGGTTCGATTGTTTCTTCTTCATCCGATGATGAAAGCTCTAATGAAGATGACTTGGTGTTGCACAAGTTGTTGTCTACGCCACGCAATATGGTGCAACAAAGAGGTCAAAGTCCAAATACCGAGAAGATGCATAGAATTTCGATATAGCGTGATCGTATGGCGACACACGAGCTTTTGGTACGTGATTACTTTGCCCCTGATAGTTTGTATGACCTATCAAAATTCGAAGACCGATTTCGTATTAGTAGAAATTTATTTTTACGTATTCCTAGAGATTTGGAAAACAATCATGAGTTTTTCCAATTAAGATGGGATGCAAGAGGTAAACGTGGTTTTAGTACCCTACACAAATGCACAACAACCCTTAGATAATTGGCATACGACATAGCAGCAGATGTTTCAGATGAGTATCTGAAAATGTCTGAGAGGACTGGACGAGAATGTGCTTATCTTTTTTGTGAGTATGTCATAGAGCTTTATGGTGACATATATTTGCGACATCCAACTAGAAATGATATTGAACAATTGTATGTCGCACATGAAGCTAAACATGGCTTACCATGAATGCTTGGCAGTATTGATTGTACACATTGGGAGTGGGTAAATTGTCCCAATGCATGGCGAGTTCAATTCACACGAGGTAATCAAGGCGTCCCGACTATTATACTAGAGGCCGTTGTGTCACATGACCTATGGACAGGGCCGGTCCAAGCCAATCTGAGGCCCGGGACAAAATAAAAAATGAGGCCCTTTAAATATAAAAAAATATGGAAAAGAAGGTATCTCAAAAAAATATTAACTAAAAAAATTAATACAAAAAACAGAAAATTGAAAATATTTGTATGTAAAGATGTTGGACTTAGATAAAATGATTCTTGTAAACCCATCAAGAACAAACATTTAAAAAAAACACAAACGATAAGTGAGTTAATTACAACAAATTTTAGCTCTTTTTACCGATTTAGTTGAAAGACATTACATATGTTAAGTTCAAAAAACCATTCAGTCAAGTGAACCAACTCTTACAACACCAAAGAGTATTATAAAAAAACTACCCCCATGGGCAAAATGGTAAAGACACCAACCAAAAAGAATTAGGCCAGCAGCATGAACATTACGAAATGAATTTTTTGTAGGTAACTTAACATTTTCGACACATCAACAACCGCATATTAGGCCCAGAATGCCTCTAATAGAATCAGGGGTAAAATGGTAACCGGTAGGTAAAATACATCAAACTTTTTGAATTAACATTGTAAATGCAATTAGAGATCCACGATTGTTTTAACTCTATACACAACAGCTCCAGGTAATACACCCCAAGGGCAAAATGGTCCAGACCCAAAACAAAAATAAAAAACCACCAAAGTATGCTTTACTGGTTTATAGGAAGGAGCTTTGTATGAGGCATTAAAATGTTGCAGCAAAACCAATGAATTTGAGTCATAAGCCAAAACAATTCGTAAGGACTTTCATAAACTGAACAAGATTTGTAAGAATAACCGAAGACCATCTATGCAGGTAAGTAGGAATCAGAAACCAATCTAAATCATAATTAAGTACTTGTAGATTAATTTATCAATAAAAAACTAAAACTCTGATTAAGCAATAATGGATATGTATGTATTAAAAAAAACTACACAAAAAGAAACAAAAGAATGGAGAAACAAGATGGCAGGTTTTCGATTTTTTTTCTTACATATTTATGAAACAAGCAAGATGTCATGATGAATTCACTTCTTGAAACTGTTGTGAAGTCATGTATAACGAGGGGACTTCATCAAACATTTATGATGGCTTCTTGAAAAATGAAGTGTCATCACTGAAGGCACACCAAAAAGAAAATAAATAAATAAGTGAAGTAAAAAAAACAAGACAAACACAGGGCCTCCACTATATAAATATATGCGCATAACCATCTCAACTGGCAATGAATTTGTATAATTTCTTCTGATTATAATTTATATTATCCAAAACTATATATATATACACACACACACACACACACACACTAGTAACCGTAACTCGTAGGGGCTCCCGATTTTTGTGAGGCCTGGGGCGATCGCCCAGCTTGCCCGTGCTCTAGGTCCGGCCCTGTCTATGGATGTGGCATGCATTCTTTGGTATGGCGGGGTCAAACAACGACCTGAATGTGCTTGGAGCCTCTCCAATATTTAATGATATTTTGCAGGGTAAAGCACCAAACATGTCATTTGTTGTGAATGAACATCAATATAATTATGGGTATTACCTTGGTGATGTGATATATCTAGAGTACGCTACGTTTTTCAAGTCGTACTCATTTCCGGCCAATGAAAAACAAAAATTGTTCAAGTTAGTACAAGAATCGATAAGAAAGGATGTGGAATGGGCGTTTGGGGTCCTCAAACAAAAGTGACACATTATCAAACATCCGGCACGGTCATGGGATACGGCGAAATCGACGAAAGTGTTGACTGCTTGTGTTATTTTACATAACATGATAATTGAAGAAGAGGGCAGGGCTATTTGTATGTATAATTCGGAAGATATTCATAACCCACCCGCAGTAATACAAGTCGACAGCCCTGCATACTTCACACGAGTTTTGGAAATACAAAATAGTGAAACACATCACAATTTACATTATGATTTGACTGAGCATATATGGAAAAGGCAACACGATGGCATTGATAATGACGGAGAGACGACGAGGATGACGGCGAGGATGACGACGAGTAGAGTTGGCAGCCTCATTAGTCTTAATTTAGGACATTCGAAAGATAGCTTAACATATGTTATAATTGCAACTGTAAACAATTAGAATTGGCAGGGCCGGTCCAGACGGTGGGCAACCCAGATGACCGCCCAGGGCCCACGACTCCAGGGGGGCCAAATTTTTTGTGTTATATATATATATATATATATATATATATATATATATATATATATATATATATATATATATATTACTAAAATGATTTTTAGGGCCTAAAATTTGTTCAAACTCAAACTAGTTCGAAAGATAAACAATTTGACTTGCTTGTTATTGCTAATTGAATGTGTTTATAGTGAAGAATAAATGATATTTTTTTAATCTTTATTATATTTGTCTTTAAGGGTTTTTTTTTCTTTTCGTCCCGAGTCCCATATACGTTTGGACCGACCCTGAGAGTTGGCAAAAAAAAAATTCTAGTAAGTCTACCAGAAATTCGGTAGGGCAATACACACTTAGTTGGCAAAACCCATATTTAGTTTTTGTGTCCACATTAACTATTACCTTTTCAAAAATCTTCCAATTTTTGGTCATTATCCGTTAATCATCCGGTTACCTTAAGTGCTGATTACCCTAATACTTTTCCTCCTCGTGTTCTTCATCCCCCTTCTTCCTCTCTCACAATAAAATTGTACCACATTGCATACACACGTTGATTCATAGGTAGCCGACGCCACCTGGATTTCCCGACGAGCCTTCACTCTGACAACTCCTCACCTGGTATACACAAATGAAGAATGTTTGAATATCAAGAATGAAGAACAAACGAAGAAAGTTGTTTGGGAGATGGTGTATAATTGATGTTGCAGTCAAAGTTAGATCTACATATAGTAAAAAATGGTATTGTTTTTGATGACTTGGAATCAAGCAGCTTACCAATGCTTTGTAAGGCTTCTATACATTGAAATGATGGCTATTCTTGTGTTGAATTGAAGAATTAAGTTTGGATTTAATGAAGAGTCAAAGGTAGAAAAGTCAAAATTGATTTGGTATTGAGAATGTGTTGAAGTGTTCTTACAATCGAAGCGATTTCTCATGTTAGTCAAGCATGATGGTTAAGATTGGTTTCAATTTATGGTGCTTCCTTCTCCGCCGATGCCATTCTCTCCAATAATGATGTGTAGTGGTAGTTGAAAATCACACTTGTTCCCCCACCCCACCTCTCTCAATTTTGACCGATGTGACCACCCCTCCCCTATTCTTTCTCAATTTTGAACCATGTTGGTCATGATAGGAGATTATTTAGGATAAATAATCTTGACCAAAGTTATAGTATGTATGACAAGGATTTCGTACATATAAAGAACTCAGAAATCTGATTTTGTATGAAGTTAAGCTTCTTTTAAGTTCCATGATTAAACCGGCACAACTCGGCGTATCGTAAAAAGTGAATTTTAGATAGGTTGCTTATCAGCCTAAGAAATCTAAATGAAATTCGTAATAGTCATAAAACCAAGAGTGAATTTTAGATAGGTTGCTTATCAGCCTAAGAAATCCTCTCTCTTTCATTCATATATTTCGAAAAATTAAGTAGGATCTTGGATTTGTATGATTTGTGGTTTAGTTGTACCATTTCCTTACGACTTACATAACTTGAGTTCCTGTTAGTTGGATTTTTTTTTTCAAAAATCAACCTTTGGATAGCCAATGACATGAATGCTTTTGTTTTTCTCTTTGCATCTTGACAGATTTTATGTCCCGGTGTTTACAAGAACATAAGCATATATTAGGTTGTTTTTGTAGATCGAGTTGTATGTTTTTGTTGAATCACACTAAAAGGAGAATCAATAGGAAATACCCCATGAATGGTTTAAAGATGAGTTGTACGTTTTTGTTGATTCAAGCTTTCACAATCCTTTCTTACTTAGGATTAAACATTCGGTTAGTTCTTTAAACTCTCACAATATATTGAAACTTTTATTAATTTTGTGATCTATTATTGTATTTAAGTTACTGCATATGTTATGGAAGAATCCAAATCTTGTGTTATTTGTGGGAGGCAATAGAGATGGAAAGTCAACTAATATTTCCAGGTAAAAAGATTAGAAACATTAATCTTGCCATAAAAAACTAAAATAATGTTGAAAGCCAAATTGCAGGTGGCTTACTGGCTTTCAACAACTTGATATTCAATGTGATGATGGTTATATGTGACACTTTCCAGTAGACTAGAGGGTACACTCAAACCTGTTGGCTCCAAGAATGAAATTAACCCTTTTGTCCTCTAATGTTCTTAATGGTGACATGTTAATGGTGTATATATTTTGTTTTCAGATCCCTATATTTGAAAAGGGTTACAAGAAAGACCGTACAGTTGTTGCTAAAGAAGTTGCTATGGTATTTGCCAATATCATAATTCATAAGTATCTGGTACATTTGGCCATGTTAGTCTTATATCATACTTTTAGTGATAGGAAACTCGGATTTTGTTAAGTTGTAGAATAATAAAAATATTAAGTCGGATTTTTTTTCACCATTCAGAAATCTTTATGAAGTAAGACGGATGGCTAATGTGACCGACCTTCCAGTAATCAAGCACATTTTAAGACCTAAAAAAATATTTTTTTTTTCACATTGTCCATGAGGACCAACAAGGAGGTTTGCGTGTTGTTGACATGTTTCCTTTTGCAATGTTTGTATCTGAACTAACCGGTGAAGTCATATGAGCAAGTTATTGGTGATGTAGATAGAGTAATTGCACTAGACAGATTGATGGCGAAGGCATACCATATGGTTCGGAACGTAAGTAAAGTTGTAACTAAAGTAAGTCCAAGCACGACGATTCTTACTCTATTTTCCTTTAATTGT
Organism: Lactuca saligna; assembly: GCF_052625555.1. Classification (NCBI taxonomy): domain Eukaryota; kingdom Viridiplantae; phylum Streptophyta; class Magnoliopsida; order Asterales; family Asteraceae; genus Lactuca; species Lactuca saligna. The sequence goes on along the minus strand of NC_136424.1, from coordinate 79,587,527 downwards.
GTCCATGTGTATATCATAAAGAAATGGTCGGATTAATGTCCCTTCGATGCAGCCTTGTGGGTTTTACGTTAGAGAGAAGATGTATTCAATTGGAATATTATTATTCGTGGAAGTGCCTTGTTTTATTATATATATGCATCTAAAGTTTATTTTAAATGTTTGCATCTGAATTTTCATCCATTTAGATGGAATGCCTGAAGTGGTGGCTGATTCATAAGTTGGTTAAGATAGCTCACACAAAATATTTGGTGAGTTTATAATTTAGTTTTTATGTTTTGTGGTTTAAAGTCTTTTTAAACAAGATAAAACGAGTAATGACATTTTTTTGTTAATGTGTTGCATGCTACCATAAGAAGCATAAGATTCGAGATCCATATGGTGTCACACAAGTTGAATTGTATTTATTTCAATAAATATAAGTGTGTTACTTTTGTTGGGTGCATATTTCCTCTCATGTTTCTTAATTACTTGGATTGTATGTTTTTTTTGTGAGTTATTGGTCTCTTAATTACTTGGATTGTATGTTTTTTTGTGAGTTATTGGTGGAGATTCTGTTTTTTGAAGGATAATATAATTTTTAGATATTATTGTCAATCATGGCTTTGTTAAAACACATTTATGTAATTATTCCCATATTTAAATGTTTATACAAGATCTTCATGGTTGCAGGAAAGAACCTTGAATCCATTTTTTATAGATTTTATCTTTATCATATAAATTTTGTCACAAAACCTTTTGTTCTATATCTTTTTTCTTTCCGTTTATTAAATATTTAATGTCCATAAGTGATTTCTGTTTTTTCTTATGAGATTTTATGTCTTCAGTTCTAATTCCAAGGAAATGCTTGTTGGAGTGACAAAGTGAGAAGATTCTATCATATAAAGAAAAGTATGATTCTATTTACAATACATAATTGAAAGTAAATTGTTTTTTGAAAAAATAAATACCTAATAGACTTTCATTGATTTGTTTATTGCAAATGTTTGTACCTTAATTTATTTTTCATTAATTTAATCATCACATTTTGGTAAACAGTTAACCATCATTTTGAATGTAAAAATCAAAAAATATTTTTTGTCATCTTTTGCTAATAACATATTACTGAAAATTTTAGCTTAAAATAAACTAAATAGATGGTGATGTCATTATTAAATTTAGCGATTGACATTATTCATTGTAAGAGTGAGATAATGTTTTGTCCAATTGTTGCTTGGTACTTCGTTTTTAGATTAGTATACAATAAAATTTATCATAACATGCTAAAACCCAAGTCGAACAAAAACCGTTCCATTATCAAAAGAAAATTTTTGTTTTCTTAACCTATGGTTAGCCTAAAACTATGTCATCTTTTAAAAAGAAACTAATGTCCCAAATGAAATTCTTTGCACAAATGAAACAATTCTTCAAATATAAACTATCCATTAAAAAAACCGTTCACCAATTGCAAAAATGAAATTGTTCATTGCAAAAAACTACTTAACAACCTCCCTTATTACCTGAAATTTATTGTCTGTCATAACTTTTATTTATAATTGTTTTGATATAACATTAAAATAAAAAAGATAAGAAATTTTAAATTACTTAAATATAAACAATTCAATATAAATAACCATATACCTAAGCATAGCGTGTGCACATTAAAGTTTAATTCCCTATATAATGTGATGTTTACGACTATCCGTCAATGCAAAATCGCCAATAACAATATGTATCTGTCTTGTTTTCTTTGAAATATAATATATTTTCGAATGAAACAAATTAACGAAAGAGTGGCTAAATAAACCAACAAAATTACATGTCAATAAAGTTCAATACGTGGCATCATTACACCTTGATGATTCATTATTTTATATACTTTATTAACATTACATTTGGTTTTTTATAATATTTACGAACCGAGCTTATTGACCAACTCATTTCATTCCAACCGCTTTTGCAAAATCATCATAAAACATATTAAATTTCCATAAAATAAATACTATAAAACATCAAACTTATTTTGAACAATCCATATAGAGAGACAAAACCATAAAAATTACATCCCAATAAAACACTTCTACTAAAAAAATTTAGGAGTTAACAACTGCATTGTCATCACCCTGAGGGTTTTCAATTGCAATAATATGCAAATCATGAAAAATAAATTTGATGGCATTAATAAGTTTAAAACAAACAATTAACTAACTATATATATAGTGATAAAAGGAATAAAAAACAGAGTTTGGTGTTGCAAACTCAATATTATTGCATGGACAACTTTATGTAGCATTGTCCAGAGGGGTTTCACGTTGCAATACAAAAATATTAATGAAGCCCAACGAAAATTTAAAAGGTGATGGAGTTCATACAACAAATGTGGTGTATAAAGAAATGTTGTATGATTAATAATGTATAATCAGTCATGTGTTATTACACATTTTCATATTTTGTGTATTCTTATATAATTCTATTATTTTTGTTTGAATGACTTAAACATTTCATATTTTGTGTCACCTTGATCGGTTTCTTTTTATCGGTTATTTGATATATCATGTAACAAATAACACTATATTTTGATTATATTGTCTTCGACATGTACTTTCTTTTGGAAGATAACATTTTTGTAAATGAAACATATCACCAAAAGAACTTGCACGCCCCGCCGCTTTGCGCGGTTAGACTACTAGTATATATATATATATATATATATATATATATATATATATATATATATATATATATATATATATATAGAGAGAGAGAGAGAGAGAGAGAGAGAAAGAAAGTCCAATAAAGAACCATAATTATTGGTTTTCCAAGGAACCAAATTTTTTTTTCCAGTTCTAAAACTTATTCTTTATCGCAAAAAAAAAAAAAAAAAAAAAAAACTAAAATATCTAAATTCATAATTTAACATTGTGAATGTTAAATATATTTTTCGGATTCACCATGTGAATTTAGATTCACATTGTGAATTTTAAAATATTCACATTGTGAATTTGATATCATTGGAAAAATAATAAATAGTTATAAAATTTTGTATTTTTTTTTTTTTTGATAAAAAATAAGTTCTAAAAGTTGAAAAAAAAATTGGTTCATTTATTCCTTGATTAATTATGGTTCTCTATTGAACCTCAATATATATATATATATATATATATATATATATATATATATATATATATATATATATATATATATATATATAAGTATGATCAAATGAGAACACTCAACAGGTTGAGAACGCGAGAACATATCTGAACCATTTAAAAAACTAAATCTAAGGTTATTATCGAATGGACCATTTATGTAAAATTTTAAAAGTTACAGGTATCAAAGTGTAACTTCAAATGGTGATAAGGGTATTATAGTAATTGGACCTTTACAATCGTTATTTAATTTCTATAATTCCTCAATCACTCACATATTTCCTTCTATTTCCCGTCTCTCTCTCTCTCTCTCTCTCTATATATATATATATATATATATATATATATATATATATATATATATATATATATATATATATATATAACCTAGGTATGTCTCCACCCTACATCATTGATCCATCACCAAAAGGGAAAAGAATGGTGAGGCAGATTTGAATCGATGAAGCCAAAAAAGGGAAAGGAAAATAGGAGATCCGAATTGATGTTGATCGGAATAGAAGGATTCACGAACGGAGCAGGGATCGGGAGGCATAGTCGATTAGGGAATGTTCGATCCTTGTTTGATTGAGTGATAATGAACGAAAGAGGTCATAAATCATTTAGGCTCCTCTCGGTTTTTTTTTGTTTGATTTTAACAAAAATCGAAGAAGAAGAAGAGAAGAACAACGAATTTCTTTTTCTCTTTTGGAACAGGATCTCTGAAGTACTGTTGATCGGAGTAGAAGGATTCATGAATGGAGCAGGGATCAGGATGCATAATCGATTCGGGAATGTTCGATCCTTGTCTGATCGCGTGACAACGAATGGAAATAGGTCAGAAATCATTTGGGCTACTCTCCGTTTTTTCTGTTTGGTTTTAACAAAAATCAAAGAAGAATAAGTAGAAAAGAACAACGAATTTCCTTTTTTTTCTTTTCTGATAATGACATGCGCATCATTAAGTGGCTATTTTCTAGTAATAGGAGAACTCACTAAGCTTCGGGCTTATAGTTTCAATTTTGATTTAAGTATCTCGGATGACCGCAGGAAGGCAAATGCGTGATCATACAACTCCTCACATTTTATGACTTTATTTCTGGGCTACTTTGATGTTTAAACTATTTTGGAAAACAAATTGTAATAACTTAATGGTTTAAAATGTTTTAAAAAGTTTTAAATTGGCTTCAATTTTATGAGTGTTACAATTTTGCCCATTCCAAGACAAAAAAACCCTCACTAGTTCCCTTAAAGACACAACGAGCCCAAAAGTCAAAGAAAGTCAAGACTTGGACGTACATACGACGTACACAACTAGAATTATACTCGGCGTACGTATTTGAATCTCAAACTCAACTTTCAATGTCTTAAAGACATTTACTCCAATGTTAGATCTGACCATTAAAGGACGTCCTAATCCATAAAGTCTCTTACTTTATGCCTTTGCATGGATAAAGAGAGATTACTCCAAAAACCCTAACATTTTACTTCACTAAAAACTCAATAACTCATGCATGGAAGAAAAGAAATGACCAAACTAACATTTTTTATAACTCTAAGCACCCTAAAACATTTGAAAGGACAACTCGTATGCTCTAGAGTATTCCATACTCATAAAGATCAAGATTTTAGGACAAAAGAACATGAATCCAAGCCTAAACAAGATTTATCAAAACAAGCTCCAAGGTATGATCTTTATACCTTCAAAGGATGAACAAAGAGATGTAGATTCTGGATCTAAAGGCTTGAATGCACCACCACTTATGGAATGATATTTCTTCATTACCAATAACACTCAAAGATCACTCTCAAGCTTTTTAAAGCTCACTTACAAGGGCTAGGATTTCGATTTTAGGGTTTAGAGGAATTAAGGTTGGTCATAAGAAGACCCAATGAGGATTAAGATGTTTAAACAGGGGACACAACACTAAAAATTTAGGGTTTAAGGACTGCACGAGTTGACCCGGCGTAAAGATGAGTGAGAGTAGAAAGACAATATAGACCATGGCTTGGTGGTACCGCAAATTGCTTAAGTTGCAGACCAAGCGTGGTGTTTGCCACGACCGAGTTGGCAAACCGTAGACCATACCACACTCATCCCCCCCCCCCCCCCCCCCCCGGTAACCCATAATCATTAAACGATACAACATAAATACTTGACTCATTAATGTTAAAACAATTACCAAATATATTAATAAAAATAAATGAAAATCATAACCAAATACAACAAATACTTAATCTTCTACAATAATCATTAAATTAAATAAAAACTTATAAGAAAGTTATAAATCTCCATATTAAAAGGTAAATAAGTAACATGAATAATAATAAAACACAACTAATTAATTGCTATAATGACAAATTTCAAAATACAATAACTTTTCAAAATAATAGTATATTATTATTTAAAAATAAAAACTATAAATTACTAAAAATGATAAATAAAAGAGTACCTAATCATCTTTGAATTGTATGATATTTGTTTACTTGTCAAACTCTTGGATAATATTTTTAGTTCAACAAAAAAAAATTAAGATTAAATTCATTTCACAAATTTGCGCTCTTTTACCTATCATTTTTCCGTAATTATAGTTATTATTTTTTAGTAATATAATAATCTCCATATAGTAATAAAAAAGTAGTTCTTTTGTCATGTGTTATCATTTTAGACCTTTTAATTAATGTGTTTGTGTTGCTACTTGTCAATCTATTATTTATTCATTTTAAATTTATTAGACATACTCATTAATGTGGTGTTATTTGTCAATGTGTTTATTCTCTATTTTAAATTTAAATTTTAAATTCTATATTATTGTTTTCATTAAATTTTAAATTTTAAATTAATAATTTTGAGGTTTCATTATAAAAAGTTTAATTAATTTTATTTATAAATCAGTATAATGATAAAAGTATATACATTGGAATCATTATTGAAAAAATTATGAGCCGAATCACAATAAAAATGGAGAAATTATTTGAGAAAATAAATAAAAATATTAAATACATTGTAAAAATTTATAATAACTTTTTTGTCAATATTCGTCAAATTATTTAGTTTTGGATTGAGAAGCCCATATTTTCACTTGAAGACTTGAAGTGGGGTCGCCCTAATGGCAGGCAGGGCAGGTGGCTAATGATATAAAGCAACCAAAGGTGCGGCAGAAAGCTGACAACTCCTTGTAAATTGCACACCATTATGCTTTTTAGTTTTTAGCCCTTGCAGTTGCAGTTGCAGGACTTCCTTCGATTCTCAAAACAACCGGAGAAGTTATTTAGTGATGACTTGAAGACTATCGAGTAATCACCTACGCTATGTTTTTTTTACGATTCTTATCGTTTACCTGAATCGTATTTTCGCTTTCTTCTGCTCGTATGGTTTAAGCTTCACATCATCCGATTCTACTTTCTGTTTTGCTTGTACTTGATAATGCAGCATCATCTAAATTCGAACTGTTCTTATTATGGCTACTAAATTTCAATCGTCGTAGTTTGAATTTTTCTGTTTTGCCGCGAAATTATAGGAATTTTACGTTGGATGTATGTGTTTTACTTCTGCCCTATCGAGTGATTAGTTTTGTCATTTGCTTTGATGTTCTGGTAGTCGTAAGTAATATAACGATGAAAACATTACATATATGAGTTTTTCAAGGTACCCTACCCTCACTTGAATCCGATGTTCATATAGTACAGATCCCCTGGGCCATTGAACTCTTGGTTCCCTATATTTAATTAAATATTAATCTATCACAAAAGTGGAATAAACAATTTGTTTGCATATTATGTCTTAAATTGATAAAACAGAGGTTGTTTTTGTGATTCTTTTCGCCACAAGGTCAACAGATAGCAACAAAAAAAAAGTCTTTTTCAACAAAATTAACAATCTTGAGTAGTCTTACTACTTTGAGGAACATGTACTTTTTGACTTTTATGATCAAAGGAATAACCTTTTAAACATAATTGATCCTTTATTTTTCTAAACTTAATAGAAACATCTTTCACATTTGAATATTTCATATATTATCACTTGATACAATCTTGAATCTCCTGATAATAATGTAATGTCATGTTCTTTATAGGTACTAGAGTTTGCTGGATGCCATGGAACTCTTGAAAAGTAATATGCCAATGTGCCCTGCAGATGAACATTGCTCACAATGGGCTAGGAATTACATGAAATATTGTCTTTGCACAAGGAAGGATTGGATTTCACTGATATTGGGATTAATTAGTGTTATGAGTTGGGGTGTTGCAGAGGTACCTCAGATCATCACAAATTACAAACAAAAATCTTCAGAAGGCCTTGCTATGTGTTTCCTTTTGACATGGATACTCGGGTAATAATAATATACTTGTATTTTCTTCACTCAAGATATGTAACTCTGATCAAATAACTCACAAATCTTCATTCTTTACTTTTCCTTTTTTCCCTTATTTAATTTTCTTTTTCTGTTTGTCAGAGATCTTTTCAACGTGTTTGGTTGTTTGCTCGAACCAGCTACAGTGAGTTTCTGTTTTTGTTTAAAGATATGTTATTTTTCTTCTTTATTGTTTTAACTATGGTGTTTGGCTCTAATCTCTTATCCTACAGCTTCCTACACAGTATTATATGGCAGTGGTAAGCAGTTTATAACCCACAAAGTGTCTTTATTAATTTTTCTATTGTTATAAATTCAATTTGCACTATTGATTGGCATGTAGTTGTACTTGGTGACTACCTTAGCTCTTACATCCCAAGCACTTTACTATGGTTACTTCTGTCATCAAAATACATCCAAAAGACAAGATCATAAGGTAAGAATTTTCCTTTTTTTTTTATTTTAATTCATATGGTAGGAAGTTCTTAATCCATAAAGCTTCCTCACTTTTACAGATTGAGTCAGTAGACAAGAAAATAAGATGCAACCTGGAAGAGTCAACGGCTCCTATGCTATCAAAACCCACTCCAAGTTTGCCAATTCCAGCTGCTGATTACGATTCTGCCCCTGAGAGAGTATACTACACGTAATGCTCTTCCATTGAAGCAATTACTTTATAATATATCTCCATGTTTTTTAGTTTTTATTTATATATTTATCTTTCTTGTTGATTGGTGCAGCTCTGCTAGATCTTTAACTAGAAGTCACACTCCTACAAATTTCTTTCAAAGAGCAACTACCCCTATATCTATATCTACATGTGATCAGGGTTCTGTTCAAGAACCCTTGCTTTTGGGAAAGTCAACACCTGCTTCACAACCTAAGACTATGCTATGTGTGGTGTGTTTGTTGTATTTATATGCAACTTCTTCATTTGAAAGAAAACTAATAATCTTGTCACTGATTTTGAGATAAATATGGTGTTTTATGGTTCAGGTTTTCACTGTGGCAGTTTTCTTGTACACATCGAATCTCAAACTTGAAAGAAACAGTTACCTTGAATCTACTTCTGTAAAACCACATGAAGGATTTGTTATTCAAGTGGGAAGAAAGCTTTTACAGGTAAAGGTTACTAATTTGGTTCTTTAAAGTTTAAATCAACAACATATATAAACGTACTTTGTACTTATTTTTTTTTTCTTGTTATTACATTTACAGCATTGTAATTTACTTAATATTTATTATAACTGCAGGTAAGTGGCAGTTTACTGGAAGGTAATGAGAGAAGCACTCAGAGTATTGGAATTGGTACCTTCCTTGGTTGGGGAATGGCAGCTATTTACATGGGTGGACGCCTCCCACAAATTTTCTTAAATGTAAAAACCCCTCCCTTTTCTTAAATTCAATTTAAAAAAAAAAAAAATGAAAAACTTAATTTCTGTAGTGTATTAATATGTTTATATTTGGATGTCCTTGATTTCTGCAGATAAGAAGGGGACATGTTCAGGTATATCTTTGTTTATTATTTCTTTTTTGAGTGGGAAATTTTTTAATAAAAACATGTATCTGTCAAATGTGTCTGCATATTGAAATTAATGCTTGATCAGTTATGGTATTCTCTCAAATGTGTAGGGTTTGAATCCACTGATGTTTGTCTTTGCACTTGTTGGGAACTCTACTTATGTAGCAAGGTTAGTATATATGTGATATCATGAATCAAGTATGATTATAATGTTAATGAATTTTTTAAATATATGTAAAATCTGTAAAGTATTTTGAAACGTATGATGTTTATGTATTTGTGTAGCATACTTGTGAACAGCCTGGAATGGTCAAAAATACACCCGAATCTTCCATGGGTGGTGGAAGCAAGTGGATGCGTGATGCTTGATACTTTTGTATCCTTGAAAACTATGTTTTTTTTTTTTTTTTTTTGCGCCTTTTATAAAAATAAATCATTTGAGTTTTATAAAATATATAAAGTTTTATATTTTTCATATGGCTGTTTATCCTTAACATGCAGCATGTAATACTAGATTCTAATTCAGTTTATCTACTTTCGCTATCGGAAAAATAGAAGTATTGACACGAGGCATAGGGAGTTGGATCCATGATTGTTAAACAACAAAAGGAAGTAGAAATTTGTTGTTTTGTTCAACACTCCTTTGATTTATTTCTTATCTTAATTTAATAGAAAACATTTCATACAAAATGTTTCTACGTGTAATATGCATATGGAGTGGAAAGTTGTATTTGAGGTATTTTGCATGGTTGACGCTGTTTGACATTGAGATTCTTTTGTTTCAAAGTGGGCTCTAGTAATGACAAAGAATTTCAAGCATTTCATTGATCTTTAATTAAAAATGACTATCACGATTATAAGAATACAACATATGATGATTTCCCAAAATGCGAAACAATGAAATTACACATAATTGATGATGATTGAAAATGTTATTTTATTTTATTTGGCATCTTGCTGACCATTTGTAATTCTTCAAAATATAAGTATCACCTATTTATATAACACTAAGGCCTCTTTGGTAGACATATTTTCAAAGAGCTTCCTGGCTAAATGGTTCGAAAAAACTGTTTTATTTGTAAAAAAAAAAAAGTTTTCCCTACTAAGATATGTCTTTTCCATAAAGTCTGAAAACTATGTTTATATTTGGCGCGCCACAGTTAACTTATTTTTCGAGTTTTTCTAAGTTGTCATATTTGGTAAGCCAAAAAGTAGCTTATAAATTAGCTTTTTAAAAAGTTACTTAGATTAGTTTTTCATGAGCTTTTTAAGAATTTTTCAAATATACTCCTTCATTAATTATAAAAATATATTCTTTTAAATGTCATTTTATATCATTTCATATTTTTCAGCTAGTTTACCACACGTCATTTTTTATCAGTTAACTTTTTATTTAACAACTAGTTTTTCAGTTATCAGCTATCTTTTCAGCTAATACTCCAAACATACCCTATATCTTTCTGGCTGAATGGTCGGACAATTGTGCCCGAAACCTAGCCTTTTTCTTTCTTATCTTTGGCACTCTTCATCATACAATCATTGCCTCCTCACATAGCTCCCTACTTCGTTGCCACTGCAACCACTAACTTCGCGTCTTTTTTTATTTGTTTCATTTGGCTAAAATTGTAAAAATGGTCCTTGTGGTTAACAAAATTTTATGATTTTGAAAAAGTTTTGTTAATGTACCAATGGTCCAAAATTGGATCTTTTTATTAGTTTTGGTCCATATCCACTTAAAAAGATGATTATACCCCTCTTATTTGTTTTTTTTTTAAAATTTTTTTATTAAGTTTAATGATTTTAAGTAATTAAAATAATAAAATGGCCCACTCTACCTTTATCTGTTTCATCTTATTTTCTTTCTTCTAATTTTCGAGCATAGGATTTAGGAAGACCATTTTATATATAAAGTTTCAATCGAAAATTATGATTTTAACATACATTTTGTGTAATTTTGATTTTGTATGATAATTTATATTTGAATTTTTAAATTATTATTATGTAATTTTGATTTTGTATGTTTTATAATTATTCAATAACCAATCGCAATATAGAACAGTAAGGTAATATGGTCATTTTTCATTATTCAACACAGTCAGTTAGATATATAATCAAACAACATGATTCATTTCCTAGTCAGTAAATTTTCTCACATAACACTTTCTTAGCCAACAACTATCAAACGGACCCTAAAACATAATGTATAAGATTCTATCGGTCGGATCGAGAGGTTTGTTTGAAACAATCATATCAACGACTATCAAACGATCTTTAATTTAAATACCACATGACACGCCGATCATCGTTATGAATGATTTTTCATTTTAAAAAGGAAGAAAACACCAAAAAAAAAAATGTGCGCCGTATATCAAGAGTGTAGCATTACCCATTCCGGTAATTCATAATTGGTTTGGTTGATGTTGAATCTCTTAATCCATATGAGTTGAGACACAATATTTCATAAGTTGGAGGGTTGGAATGCTTTAAATCAATAATAAGGGGGTTTAAATGCAAATTTACCACGTTTTGACTGGACAGGGAGTATAGGCAGAGCATCGTGTACTGTAACGGGCCAAATTTGAATGGATATTGGATGGATGTGCACAACTACACTCTACAAATAATGCATATATAATTGAGCCTAAAAGCTAAAAAGCACAATTTCAAGCACTAGTTTTTGTCGTTGCGCTGACGGGATAGCTAGGAAATCGAGCAAGAGTCGGGAAGAGGGATACCGCTGATTCATTCAATCCCTCTCTTTGAAAACCCAAAACCCTAGATTCAGTTATCCTCTATTTGTGTTTATTTTTTCCTACTCAGATTCACAATTTGAACAATTTTTAGGACAGGGAGCAGTTTTTCTTGAGGAAATCAATACAAAAATGAGCAGCAAGAAGGAGGAGGAGCGAAATGAGAAAATTATAAGGGGTTTAATGAAACTTCCCCCTAATCGAAGATGCATCAACTGCAACAGCTTGGTATGTGTTTCTATGTATATACCTTTTTAAAGTTTACAGTTTCTTTTAGTTATATACTAGTTTTATGTTTGTAGTTTTTGGAAGTTTTCACACATGTTGTTCATCGTTGTTCGTGTATTCATGAATGTTGCTGATAGAGACCGAATCAGTTGCTTACCGGAGGTGTACCTAATTATGATAGTTAACATTAAGTTGTTTCATTGTAACGATGAGACTCCCAGTTATGTAACAACATTGCATATAAATAATCTTTTTTGCAATCGAAACAAAGTAAGAATAATAGGCGTTTCAAAAGTTGGAGACCTACCTTTTCTACTTGAAGACAATTTATCTACTTAAGTGAGTATTAGCTCACATAAGTCTGAGTGTTTTCATAGTTGATTTCCTAGAACTGATTCATAAGGGGACATCCACATAGCTAAATTAGTATGCCATATTGATGATGAGATTCTTACTTCTCTCTTAAAGTGACAGATTAGTCTTTGCATTCCTCTAACTCCATGGGAGGCCCGAAGCACAAAGTGTCATATGCTCCTTCTGTTAATAATCAACTATAACTTATAGCTCAATTATTTATGTAAAGCATACTAGCCTGGGGTTATAGCAAGTTACTTGAAATAATAATTGTATAATTTGTTTATTTTGGTGATAAAACTTATATTGCTTCACCCTGTTCCCTGACCATATTTTAATGTTAAAATTTGATTTCCAGGGACCTCAATACGTGTGCACAAATTTTTGGACGTTCATTTGCATGACATGTAGTGGGATACAGTGAGTTTTTGTCCTTAGTTGAAGTTCTTTCTTTCAATGTTATTCAACATCATGAATGCTGTATAGAACAATGTATGTATGTGTTACTTAGATATACATAAAACAATGTATGTATGCTGGGTAACCTAGTAATCTGTTTTGACCTCATATTAAAGTTACCTCAATGCATGCTGCAGCCGTGAGTTCACTCACCGAGTTAAATCTGTATCAATGTCCAAATTCACTTCACAAGAAGTTGAAGCCCTTCAAGAAGGTGGTAATCAGGTACACATGAAACCTGATATTACCCAATTTCCTTTTCTCCATGGAAGCTATTCTGGTTTCTGACATTATGTTTGGTTCTTCAGCGTGCAAGGGAAACATTTCTTAAAGATTGGGACCCACGAGAGCAAAGACTCCCAGATAACAGGTGATACACTTTTAAATTTTTACACGTGATAAAAATAGACTTGTCATGCATGGTCTCTGTTACAGCAACGTGGAGAAAGTTAGAGAGTTTATAAAGAGTGTGTATGTGGATAAGAAATTTTTCGCTTCAAAGGCCTCTGGAAAACCTCCTAGAGATACACTGGTAAGATACAACATCTTAACAAATGAGCCAATTTAGGTGTACTAATTTGTTCCATACCATTTTGTTATAAACTTATCAGAGCCTTAGAAACCATGAAGATGAAACAAGAAGAGCTAGTTCATATCATTCTTACTCTCAAAGTCCACCATATGATTATCAATATGAAGAAAGGCGTTATGGGAAACAGGCTCCTGCACTTACTAAAAAGCCTGGATCAGATAGAGGAATGTTGAGGTTTTTGAGCACCAGTCGTTTAAGTGATCATGGGCAAGAGGATAGTTTTGCTAATGAGGTGGCTAATGCTCCTCGAGTCTCGGATTATTCAGTGAGTAGTGGAGCTGACCCGTTTAGATCTGGTACCCAATCGCCACCTCCCTTCCAGAAGGAACTTGGATTCAGTAGTCTCAGTAGAGAAATGTCAAGAGATAATTTAACTGAAGATGTCCAGCAGCAGTCTTCAGTCAACACATTTTCCAGCCCAAATGCTAAAGGAGAATCAGATCAGGTTGAACTACATTATCCATGTTGTTACTTGTTACACACTATACTGTATATATATTTTGTAGATTCTGATTTTTATTTTATTGTGGGTTATTTTAGAAACCTGGTCCTTCAGGCACCACATCTACAGCTTCAGCTGAATTTGGAAAGTTTGATGGTCTGGATCTATTTAGTGCACCATATGCACCTCAATCCCAATCCACCACCACATCTGCACCTTCAGCTGAATCTGAAAAGTTTGGTGGTTTAGACCTTTTTAGTGCACCATATCCATATGCACCTCAATCAACCACACCTGTGATTGCTCCTTCAGTCATTGACCTATTTGACTTTTCAGCTACATCTTCTTCAACTTTGTCCATAAATAATAATAATAATAATAATAATAATAATACTTCCCAGCCATCACATAATCCTGTTCCACCAACTTCAAGTGTAAATCAGCAGTTCCAACCTTTTGACCCCTCGTCTTTGGATTTATTTACTGTTATGCCACAACAGCAGACAACCACCCTGAAACCGAAAGATATACAAAATGAGGGATGGGCCACATTTGACATGCCTTGGCATGCACAACCTGCTAAAAATTCAACCACCGTTGTGCCGGAAACTTCCACCAGTGAAGGGTCTTTTGGGAAATTCGACCAACCTCCATCTAATTCTATGGACAATAACTCTCAATGGTCATTTCATCAAGACTTTGGTGTTGGTGATATTGGGATCCCAGTTGGAGTTGGGGTTCAGAATAATCAGGTATGCTGTCTTTGCAATAGGTTTGTGTTATCAACTCAAACATAATTACATGTATTCTATTCATTTGTATAAGTAAAACGACATTATAATATCGCTCTTAATTTTGTTTAGCAGTCATCATGGAGTTCATTTCAAGAGTCTAATACACCTTTTCAAGATCCTTTAGCTGTTGATCCGTATTTGGCATGGGGGATATCAGAGGTAACCCTTAATTTACCTACAAATATCATTATTAGGAAGCAAACCATTTTTTTAATATGTTATATATTTATTTACAGAATATGAAGATGAAACAAGCTGATGTGGATGCCAGACCTGCTTCTTTTCTTAACACAACACCACATGTCGTTGGATCATTAGACTCTTCAAATGAACTCCCTGTACTGGTAGGATGCTTTAATTTATTTATAAACACATTATAATTATCATTATTAATTTTCTTTTTATATTTGATTGTTTCAGGATGCAGCACAATCACATGGAATTGATACAAAATCTCGCAATCCGTTTGATTTTCCTAGTGATGATGATCTGGAAGCTAGCAACATGGTAAGTTTTTGATGTATATAATTTTTTTTTTCACTAATTCATACTAGCATACTTCTCAAATTCTGTTTTTTTTTTCTTTTAAATAAAATAAAATAAAACTCCAAATGCAGTTCTTGGACATGGGCTCTTTGCAATCTAGTCTGCCAAATCATAATTGGTTTCCTGAAAGTGCAGCACCAGGCTTGCAGATTCCGTAAGTGTGTCTGTGTTGTTTTACTTAATTTTACATAATTTATTTAATTTTAGTTTAATGTTTTTGGGTGATTTTGTAGGAACATTCAAGCTCAGGGACCTGTGGCTTCAATTGGTGGTAATCCGTTTGGATAAGGGAGATTCTTTTGTGATTTTGTTTACATGGTTATGTTAAAAATTGTTATTCTTGCTTCCTTGTAAAAATAAGGTGTGTTTGGGTTTAATGGTTTTGGGGTTTCTAAATTACTTGAAAGTTGTGATGTACTCGTTTTGGCAATTTTAAAGCAGTCGGTGGAAGGGGACAACGCTGGCTGCTAATAGGTGGCATGTATAATCTTTAAGGAAGGAATGCTAGTCTATTCATAATAAATAAATAAAAAAAAAAAAAAACACAGGATTTTGAACGAGTCATCACTGAGTAACATATGATATGAGTTGCGTCCAAGAGCCTGATTAATAAAGTTTTTTGCAATTAGGTAGGTACATTCGATTAGTTGATTTTAAGTTTTTAACCTGCTTTGGTATAAGCAAAACGTTTCCGATGGTCTACATCAACCCGTTTTATAGATGTCTATTTCTTTTGGAATACAATGAGCACGGAAAAAGTTTTTGATCGAGATGGTGTTTGGATCCATATTTTGAAATTCATTATTCGATTGGACATATATTATAGAGAAGACAACTTTAAAGTTATGTATATATTTTTAGTATTTTTTTTATATAGTTTACCAAACTAAAAACTATCAATTTTAACAGCCTATTATAAGTTATTGCTATTATTATTATCTTGTGTATTACTTATAATTAAACAGTAAATTTGCTTTGGACACAATCTACCTTCCCACCAATACCATTGGCCTCCAACAACAACAAATATTGTCTTCTATCATCATTATAACCAATCAATACACCATTCATCAGTCATCACTACCACCATGAAAATAATCTAAATTCTTTTAACGGATGTGGTTTCTGATGGCACGCACTTAAAGTACATGCGCTTAAAGAAGTAATGGGATAGAGAGAGAGAGATGTATTGGTAGGATAATTTTCACAAAGTAGCAAGAAAAGATCACACGCTTAGCAAGAAACTAAAACCCAAACAAAAATAATAATAATAATAATACTTGGACAATATGAAAGTGATCAAATGTGTACAAAAGTTAGTTTAATGTACAAAAATATCAATTTACTTGTGTTTACTGAATAACAAATATAATTTTAAATGTGTTTTTTAAACCGATAAACCGCTAGACATAACAATCAATCAAAATGATATTTTTTATAATCAATAAGCATGATTTTAATTCTATGCAAAAAAAATATAAATATAAATATATAAAAAATAATAATTAGTTACCTTATAATTTTTTAGATAATAATAATAATTTTTAGTTGGGCAAAATATGTGAAAAAAGCAAAACATATTCAAATGTTCTTTTCTTTTATCTTTTATGCAATTAATTATTTCATTTGTACTTTATTTTTATAATCCAAAAAAGTTTGCTGATTAGTTCAATGGGATTTGCTAAAAACTTTATTATATTAAGAAACATACTCAAAAGATGTTTGCACTTTGCAATAACTTCTTTAAATATAAATTTTTAGTTAAAAGTCAAAAACTAAAATATATTTAACAAATCCCAGAGTGCCAGGTCAGACTCCCGTAAAGAAGTATGTTAGAGAACGGTTCAAATACCGTTTTGTAAAATTCCCAATTACTTTAACTTCACCGGAAATCCATAAGAACCCTAGAATTTGACGACAGTTTTACCTGGAAATTGCCCTTCGAAAGCCAAATCGGAAATCTAAAGCCATGGATGGGAGTATCCTGGAATCAATCGGAGTGGAAATCATCGGCGTAATGTCTCCGGTCTCAATTTGCATGCTCCTAGTCGTCCTTATTGTCTACTCTCTCACATCCTTCTCCTCTTCGTCTGGCGAGCCCATCCGTACCGCTGCTAATCTCGTCTACCTCGAAACGCCGACGGATTCTACATCCGAGAAGATCGAAGGCTCACTACTCAATGCTCTTGTCTTTGTCATCCTCATCGCCGCTGTAACTTTCCTTCTTGTTCTCCTTTATTACTACAACTTTACCAATTTCCTCAAGAACTACATGCGTTTCTCGGCCTTCTTTGTGCTTGGTGTCATGGGCGGTTCCATCTTCATCTCCATTATTCGACAGTTCTCGATTCCGATTGATGCTATCACGTGTCTCATTTTGCTTTTCAATTTCACAGTCGTCGGAGTTCTCTCGATTTTCGCTGAGGGTATACCGATACCGATATTGTTGAGGCAGGTTTATATGGTCCTTCTGGGTATAATTGTGGCTGCGTGGTTTACTAATCTGCCAGAATGGACAACTTGGACTCTGCTTGTAGCATTGGCTCTCTACGATTTAGTTGCGGTTTTGGCTCCTGGTGGACCTCTTAAGATCTTGGTTGAATTGGCATCTAGCAGAGATGATGAACTTCCTGCTCTGGTTTACGAGGCTCGGCCAACAGTTTCTCGGAACCCTAGAGGGTCTGGTTTTGGGCTTTTGGTTGGCGGGGCCTCTTCTGAGTCAGTGGAGGTTGAGATGACCCGGCATAATCCTACTGATTCCAGGAATGGTGGTGATTCCAATGAGACAATGGAGGAGACTTCCCCATTGGTTCCAAGCCTAAGAGATAGGATGAGGTCTAGTTCAAGTGGCAGTAGTGAGTTTTCTTCTACTACTGATCGCATCCATCAAACTGGAACTGATATCATTGAAGACGAAGAAGTGGATTTGTCAGCACTTGGTGCGATTCTGGGCATGGGGGGGAATGAATCTAGAAGAGGCAGGGAGATTATTGATGAGGAGGAGACTAGTAGAGGCATAAAACTCGGGCTAGGTGACTTTGTTTTTTATAGTGTTCTTGTGGGTAGAGCTGCAATGTATGATTTGATGACAGTGTATGCTTGTTACCTTGCTATTATATCTGGATTGGGGTGCACTCTTATACTGTTATCAGTGTTTCGTCAGGCTTTGCCAGCTCTCCCGATCTCTATAGCACTGGGCATCATGTTCTACTTCTTAACCCGGTTATTAATGGAACCCTTTGTGGTTGGGACATCCACAAATTTAATGATGTTTTGACTCTACTCTCATACAGCCAGGTTACTTCAAATCATTCTAGAGGGATAGGGGATAACTTTCACCTTTTGAGTTGTAAACTTTTTGCAAGTTGATGGATGAATCATTCCATGCTGCAACTATCTTCATGAATTCCAATCCTGTAAGTGTTTATGATTTTCTTGATTCAAGAGTAAATGAGATCATTCCCCAAATTGTAACCAGAAATTTTCAAGTGACATACATGTTTTATGTTTATGCCTCTATCTTGATGGATTCTTGTAAATTTAATAATTCAGCTTTAATATTTGTCATACATGCTGATTATATTTATACAGGATTCACATGTGGAGAATCATGTATGGCTAATGGGTCTATGTAGAGTGGATGACAATGACATTTATTTAACGCAACACAAATATGACTGAGTTAGTTTGCAGTATAAGCATTCTTGTTGTATGCTATGCATATGCATATGAAATTATCAAAATTGTGGTTAGGCATAGGCATAGGCATAGGTGTAGCTAGTTAGTTTTGAGTCTTGTCAAATATTGTAAATTCATGAATTATAATATTTCTGTTGCAATCCTACTTGGTTTCTTGCTACCATAACCATAACCATTACCATGCCAAATGCAAATTATGCTCTTTCTTCTTTATGTAGAGCTGGTTTGCAGCCATGAAGATAATAATATTTCATGTATCTTGGGCTGATGGAAATCTTATGATTTACTGTTCAGTTTACCACATACTGCAAAAAAGAATTTGGTTTTGGGTTCATGATTGGTGTAGTGTTCTTAAGATCTTTCTAATCTTATCACCAGTTGTGCAAGAATCTCCTTAACTCATTTGTAATTATCACGACAAAGAATGTCTATGTGCAGTTTTAGAATGATCTCTATAGTCTAACTCTACGAATAATAAAACATGCTAAAAGAGTATATTGATACAAGAAAATATGGACATGCATTTACCCATCAAAAGGACAAAAGCATATTTTATAACACCAAATGTCACAACTAATATAATAATAATAATTGAATAAATAACTGTGTTATTCCCGCTCTTCTAGAAGTCTCATCCCTATACTAAGTGCATGCTACTCCTTGAATAACCCGATTGAGTGGTTTAACAAGGGAATCGACAATATTGTCTTTGGTGGGTACTTTATATATTATGACAGCACATTCACCAACAGTCTCACAAATGAGATTTTTTTTTCCGAGTTTGTAGTTAAACTTATACTTAGTAAATTACAAATTTGGTTCTTAAGCTTTACCAAAAGAACAAATTACCGAAATTGTCCATGTGGTTTGGCAAAATTTTATATTTGATCCCTATCTTTTTTTTTTTTTTTTTTGCACCCGCACAGTGCGTATGGTATGATGTTGGGGTTTTAGTCCTTCATAGACGTAGTGCCTTTTATATTTTCTTTTTTATTTATTTATAAACTGTTTATTATTTATTAATTAAAAAACATCGTCTAACCCAAACCATAACCCCACCACAAGAGGCATGTAATTGTCCTCTTCTCTTTATTTTCTCTCCACCATCAAGAACATCTTCCTTCTTAGCCACCATGTTCTCCCTAATCGACCACTAGCGGTCATCACCGATGACCGTTCTTTTTCTGCACAATGACCGCTCTTCTTCTGCACATAAAGATCAACAATCCTTTGCGCCACCTCCATTTCATCTCAGCTTTCTCTGATCAACCCATCCACCTCCACCTTCGGCAACCTCACCTTTACCCGAAGAGAACTACACTCTTCCCAACCCACCACCACTTTTTGCCCTAACCATTGAAATCTCCGGCACAGGCCTCCATGTCAGCATCATAAGCTCCAACCTCTCCTTCACCTTCACGTTTAAACCAAGCAATACCCTTTTAATTGCCACTTCTTTGCCACCTCCGACAGTTTGGGTAACTCGACTAGGAAATTGACCTTCCTGGGTTCAAGATTTTATTCTGGATCAATGAGAGTAGCTCTGATCCCATATCTCAGAATAGCCTTCGATTCCAATAGAACATGGCCGGCATAATCCTTAATCATTTCAAAAACTTCAATGGTGTTTTATAATTTGAAGATTTCGTCGTCGATCTTCATCACTTTGGCTTTCTTCTTCCCTCCTCCGACACCTCGTAAACTGTTCCCCATAGTTGTTGCATATGATAGAGATGTTAGCTGTTCCCCAAGTTGGATTCTGAATTGAATAATTATATAATGGAAATGTGAACACGATTGAGTCAAAATTGGATGAGATTTGAATTGGGAAAAAAGTGGGGCAATGGTGGCAGCCGATTTGGATACGGTGGTGGTGTGTTCAGCACATCGTGGCGGCTTCAGAAGAACGATGGCTGGTTACCGGTGGTGGTTCTAGAAACAGGTCAGACAAAGGGAAGTCGTTTTATGGCGGTGGTGGTAATGGCCGGTGACTGGCGGTGAGAGTTCATGAAGTGGGAGTGCAAGTGGGTCCCATTAGTCACTTCATTTATTTTCCTTAACTAAAAAAACCGAAAAGGAAAATGTTTATTGTAGTCATTTTCTATTAGACAGCAAAATAAAAGATAGAAACCAAATCCAAAATTTTGACTAACAGGGACAACAAAAACCACAAGTTTAGTCTAAATTTCCAGATCGTCCAAATGTTTTCCCTAGTTTTGCATTTTGTTATGCTTCCGTCTTATATAACTTCAAATATGGACGGAACTTGCATTTGAGTAAATCACATGACTACATTTGCAATGAAATATTAACTTAAAAGTGACGTTAGGACAAACGTAAACTGTAAATTTGGGACATGGGGTCGTAAAAATTATGGATGATTTTCATGGTGCAAAAGCTAAAACATTTTGTGGTTTTGGTACGTAAAAAACTTGAAAGAATTTAAATGCATTTTTTTACACTATTTTAATTTTCATTTCAATGTTTTTATATTTAGAAAATTAAAACATCCCACCCCACCCCACCCCCTAAGTAACATCCCCCTCTCTCTAGAGTACACATCAACAGAATTTCAGATTTAATTCTCACATACACAAAGATTAACAAACGCCTGCATATCAATGACTTTAAGATTTAACACACAATGATGAGCGGACACATCTCGTACCAAGCATTAAACCCTCTCTTACCTCATTACTCACTGAAACGAAACTGATGTACACCCATGAACTCAAAAAGAAAACCGATGAACACCTATAATCCCAAAAACAAAAACGATTTGTAAACAAAAGTCTATTTGTGTATGTTTGTATTTATTGTCAACACTGACAAAACACAAAAATCGATTTGTTTGTGTTTGTGTTTTTGTTCATCCTGGATAAATCACCATCACCTGCAACTATGTGAAGCAGCCCACAACCACAATCTCCCCTTTCTTCTCCTACCATTCTTCAAAAATCAATTCTCAGAATCCCACATCCGAATGGCAAACATTCCTTTCAAGTTTTTCCAATGAACTTGCAATTTCGTGTAAAGCATAAGGACCAAACCTGTTATTTACACCCATGTTGTCATAGTAGATTTCTATTTGATTCAAGAAACAAGCAACTAAGCATCAAATTTCGCTATTTACACGACTATTGTAGCTGAATTGTTAGTTCTGTTTTGCATTGAACTCTTCCTACTAACAACTCCCAAGGGATGAAAGAAAAACCTTTCTCTCAGACTTAAAAGTTATAAGGGCACCCAACTTGTCATCCTGGAACTTAGACTTGTTTGAGAGTCTGAGGTGTTTGATTATTCTATTTCTACTGATAGGGAAAATATAATAATCAGGTTTTCTCAATTGCTTACACTGAAATGAACATATATAATCCTAATATCCGTGCGTGCAGGTTGTGCAACAAATGGCTCAGTTCAATTTTAGTCTGAAACCAAAACCAAGCCATGCTAATTTGGATTTCAGCCAACAGAAAACATTCAATTTCAAATATTGCCTATTGGGCTATAAGAAATCATGCAAATATATGAAATCAAATATATTATATATTAGCTTGTATGTTAAAAAAATAACATGTATTTTACTGAAGTAGTCAAGTATGTGATTATTAATAACAAACTAAACAATGTGTCAACTCAAACAACAAAAGAGCTAACAATGTTTGTGTACCTAGCCCGAAATTTGTCAGTTTTTAAAAGAGAATCAAAACAAACACAAAAAAATATGATCAGCAAAAGCAGCTCAAAATATTAGGATTTAGGAGATGTTAACATTATCTCATTTTCTTCTTAGGCTGTAGTCTCTTGAAAGCCATAAACGTAACTGCTGCTGATAAAGAATACCTGCATAATAAACAATTAGTATATTAAAATCCAAGTAAAGTAGAATCATGAAACAAAGGATTAGAGCATATACCAAGTGATTGTATAGTTGAGATGATCCTGTGGCATTACTGAACTGCGTATCAATGCAGTGTTATCTTTTGGAATTGGGTATGGATTACTAGGGTTCACATTTTCATTCACTGCTTCAATGTATATCGTGTTCTCAGGAAGCCCACAACAACGAGCAATCCCACCAACATCAACATAAAACCATTGAAATGAATTCGGATCATTTGCAGGTACAAAAATACTAGGTTTCTCACTTCCACGTATAACTCCAACAACCTCATCCACCTTTAACTGTTCTTCCTCTTCCTGTACAAAACATGTGTAACAGTTTTCAACACATCAACTTTACTTCTTCTCATCATCATCCATATTTCATATGTTCTTAACTCTTAATTATTAAGCATACACATTACACACACCTTTTCTGTAATATCAGCCTTCTTAGACCAAAGTCTCCACCAAGAACTGCTCTCTTGTCTAGTAGTAGATTCAGACTCCATGTTTGTAGGATGTTCTTGTTCCTCCTCTTTTAGAATTTTCACAGACTTGTCTCTCCAACTTCGTGGGACCCATCCTCTGTTCACTAAGATAGGCGTCTGCAAGCTGCAGTATGTTTTCCACAAATGTACATATTTAGAAAGAATGGAGTAATGTGAATATACACAAAAATGGTGAAACAACCTTTCTGGATTGCTTGGGAGGGGCATAAGGGGGGTAATCAGGTAATATCCGTTTTCTGTCACTCCTGATATGCTTCTAGAACGTGGACCAACATATATGGATTTTGATTCATCAAAAACTCCTTTGCAGATCACCCTTCTGAACTCTAAAGAGTCCAGATTTTCACCTGAAGGGGTGATGTAATTGCAGTTAATAGGTTCCATTTGTAATCTACTCTGTTTGTACTCCAACATTTTCACCTGCATGATCTCATCGTTTCAGGTAGTTATATAACTGTATCACTATGTATGGTTGTGGTTTGAAGATCAACAATAAGGTTCAAAGCAGCATTTTAACCTTTTCTTGTCTTCTGAAGATCTGCCAAGAGCCTAATCCAAAAGTGATAGCTCCCGGAACAAAAAGAAGGAATCTTGTCCATCCTCTTTGCTTCTCTGATAGATGACAAATGTTTAGATCAAGGTCCTTTTAAGAGATTCTCAATAGCTTTAAACTAAAGCATAAAATAACACAAGCTAATTCACTTTCTGTACCAAATTTAAGAGTCAAACGGACAGATATTTTGAGAGAAAAGAGGAACCTTGAGGTCGAGAAGAAGATGTTGGTAGTGGAGGTGGAGGTGGAAGTGGAAGTTCAGCGGCAGCAACGGCGGAGGAGTATGAGTATACAAATGAAGAAGATAGTTGTTCTGGGACTGGGACTGGGACCCACCTCGATGAAGAAGCTCGAGCAATTCTTCTTGCTGTTAAGAAGCTTTTGGAAACGGAAGCCATGGGAATAATGACAAACTTCACATCTATTGTGAAGCTTTATCCTCCTCTTCAGAACCTACTTGGCCAAGCATACTGAACAAGCGCTTGATCGCAACCTGGCAATGAGAGAGAAGAAGATATCAGAAAAATTAAAAATCAAAACAAAGCCAGAAATTGGAATCTAAATAGGATGCAACACTGAGTCCCCGTTAATCTTATATTGATGCATTATTGTTTACAATATATCGGGTGATCTGAACCATGATTTTGCACAATAGAAGATTACCAATTGAGAGATCTAAGAATAACCGGATAGCAGGACAAAGAGAGAAACCATGATCATGCTACTACCGAGCATAAGATAGAAATTCAGCATACCTGTATAATAAGTAAGTGACGACGGAGGATTGGAGATTTTAGCAGTAGAGCGAATTCTGGTGGCTAGGGTTTATGCCACTCTGCACTGCTACGAAGGCGATTAAGGGAAGGAGTGAGTCGATCAGTCGAGTATGCGATTCGACTCCTGTTAAAGTAATAATAATGGGTTCAAAAGTTAAAACACGAGTTTGACTTAATTTGCGAGTAATTTAGTTGTTATTAGAATAAATTAATCGGATCGTCCTGTAGGTATCAAAATACACGTCTGGTTCATATTTTTAAAAATTAGTTCGGATCATCCCTCATTAGTTTAAAACCTACACTCTTCATCCCTAAAAGATGAATTTGTTGTCCGTTCTAGATTTAAAATAGCCATAATACCCTTCTTTATTTATTTTTCAATTAATCCAATAACATTTATTATTATTTTTCTAATTTTAAAAAAAAATGGATCCCACTTCCACCACCCCTCATCCTCTACTTTCACCTCACCCACCCAAGCTGTATCATGTATTCTCTTTAGACCTGAAGAAAACCACACACCACCATCACCTCCAAAACTCCGACAACCACCCCCTCCCCTCTTAATTCAAAATCCAACTATTGGAGGTTCATCTAAAGTCGGAAACAAGAAGCTCGTGAGATATTTCAACGTTTCCCTCATTCCTAAGGTTAAAACCTACTTTTCCCATAATGAAAACCTAGTTCGCACATGTGTGCTCCTCGCAATCAATGGCTCTGTTGCAGTCACAGGGTCGGTGAAGTCCTCACCACTAGAGGTACATCCGGCCTCCAATCCGCCATTGTTTCCACAGTCGGAATCGAAGCTCCATAGCTGAATCTGTACCTTCGTCGCCTCCTTCTTTACTTGTGCACCGCCATCGATTCTTCTCTGGTCTCATTAAATCTCTAGTAAGTGGTAACCCTTACCCCGTCCGGGAAATAGAGTTTGGGTTTCAAACCTTTAGATGGTGGCACTGATTTAGGATTTGTTTTTGAACCTCCACTGCACCTTCTGCTCCTATGGTGGTGTTAGTGTTGGCTGATGATGGTGTTGTTTATCCATCTGTGGTGGTTGTCTGAACTATGGAGAGGAAGACGAACCCGGGGTATGGATTTGTGAGGTTTTAGATCTAAGATATCGATTTGATTTTAGGGTTTATGTTCAGGTTTCTTTTTTATTTACGAGATGAATGGTGGTGTTTGTCAGATGTATTTGGTGGCCGGAGGTCACATGTGGCCGTAGGTTGATGGTTGCCGGAGGTCGATGGTGGCCAGAAGTGATAGTGGTGGGAGGTGGTCGAGAAGTTATCAAATGTATTGGCCATTTCTTTTTAAATGCAGTAATAATTATTTTTTATAATAAACAAATCAATAATAATTAATAAATAACAAATAAATAGAAAATAAATCAAAAATAAATAAATAAGGGCAAAATGGTCTTTTTATGCGCGGAGGGACTAAGCGTGCAAGAAAAAACTAACCTAGGGATGGTCCGAGTTAATTTTTGAAAATAGGGACCAAACGTGTATTTTAACACATTCACCAAGGACGATTCGTGTAATTTACTCTTGTTATTATTTATCTAAGTTTGAATGGTATTAATTAAACCGGAAAATGACTTACAAGCCCAACTAAATTTTCAAACCGTTCAAAAAACTTCAATAATATTTTGTCCGTTCAAGAAAACCCTACAAACTTAACTTTTGTCTAGAAAAACCTAACAAAGTTTTCAAACCTTCAAAAAATCCTAATCATTTTTTGTCTGTTCAAAATATTAAATTCGTTGATTTTTTTAACAGACAAAACATGATTAAGGTTTTTTGAACAGTTTT
Organism: Lactuca saligna; assembly: GCF_052625555.1. NCBI lineage: Eukaryota > Viridiplantae > Streptophyta > Magnoliopsida > Asterales > Asteraceae > Lactuca > Lactuca saligna. Next base: position 79,561,124 of record NC_136424.1, on the reverse strand, counting down.
AAAACTTCGTTGGTCTTACAAGTCAATTTTCCAATATGGTGACTTCCTAAGAGTTGAATAAAAATGTAACATAGTTGAGTTTTTTTAGACAAATGTTAAGTTTGTTGGGTTTTTTTTAATAGAGAAAACATGATTGAGGTTTTTTGAACGGTTTGAATATTTTATTGGGCTCGTAAGTCCTTTTCCCAAGTTTTAAACTATTAAACCTTTTTTAGTCACTTGGATGCTTATCATGAAATGGTTTGTAGTTTGTGTGGTCACTAATCATAAATTGTAAACACCATCACAAGTATTTTTGGTGGTTAGTAGTGAAGTATTACAGTGGTAAATTGTGGTGGGGAATAGAGACCATCACATCCAATCAATTGTTTCTCTTGTGTTTTTCTTTATATCTCTTTACCTTTTTCCATTTTTCTCTACATTTAATTCATTCAAAACATATATTTTTTATTTTAATAATCAAAATATAAAATGGATATAATTATGAGTATCTCAACATTTTAGTGGTTGAATGTGGTGATTAGTTGACACCCATCATTATAGTGGTTAGTGGTGGGTATACCGGATGACCTAATAACAACAAGTTTTGTATCTCACAAGTAATAAAAATTTGAGACCATCCACGACCACGTTTACGAGGGTGTTTGGCAAAACTTATTTAAATTAGCTTTTAACTTTTTAACTTATATCTTATTAACTTGTAGTGGTGTAACATCTATAAAATTCATAAAAAATTAAAAAAAATTCAAGCATTCAAAAACCAATATTTATTACAAAATGTTTTCAAAATAGTTTCATATCAGAGTATCCCATAAATCAAAATCATAAAATGCAATGAGGTACACGATCACACCTTCGCCTTCTCGCGATCATCCAAAGGACCTGAAACAAAATTCAAAATTGTAAGTCCGAAGCTTAGTGAGTTCGCCCAAAATACCAACGCCATACAAGTCATAACCATATCATAGCAAACAAATAAACAACATGCATATAGAGTCTACAGTATGACTGGATCTGATAGTTTCGTTTTTATTACTTCTTTTCATAGTTTATTTTTAGTTAAAACCATCTCATTTTAGTTAATCTTCATGCATATTTTTCTCTTTTTGTTATTTTTATCCTTTACTGGGTGCTTTCCAGTCTTTTGAGCTTATTTGCAGGATTTATCGAAGACATTTTGTTATTGGAGGCTTAAAAGGGTGCAGGATTTATGGAAGCTTGCGGGTTGCCTGTGAATTTGAAGTGGTGCGAATGAGCTTGGTGCTTGCATAAACAAGAAATCAATTTGGACTTAATTTTTAAGCGAGAATGATGATGAGGCGACGCGGACTCGAGCTACGGAAGATTAATGGAGCATTGGATCGATCATTAAAGGCTTTGGAATGGCACAAATGAGCTCTAAAGAGTTATGCATGTGGGCTGAAGTGTGAATGAGAAGATTGGGCTGGATTGTATTTTAAACGGCTCAAGTCCCACATTCAGCGTGACCCACGCGGTCCCCGTGGACCCATACGCGGTCCGCGTGAATTGTGATGAAATGAACCCGAGTTTTGACTTGTTGACCCTATTTGTGGAAGGTAGGTGGGTGGATTTTGGCACCTTTTTGAATCTGGAAACCAACTCCTTTTTGCTGGAGATTGAAGGTATTTTGGCATATCATGACTTGAAGAACACACACCATTTTCTCTCAAGAAGGCTTTGGAAGATTTGAAGAATTTTTGGAAGATTAGTGTAATTTCTTTCCATCTTGCATCTAATACAATGTTTGGTACCACTAAACTATATTGCATTTCTTTTACTTTGGTCATGTTTGGCTAAACTTTAATTTGGTTGATTAGGGTTTAACACATGGATGATTAGTTGCTTTGAAGACTTATTATTATCTTGTGTTTGAAGTTTATGTAAATGTTTTCTAGTTAAATATCTTGTTGTGTTTATTTATCTTTGATCATGAGCTTGGATGAGTGAATGCTTTTTTTTTGTTGACTAATTTCTTGGTTAAGTAATGGACACTCAAATTAGTAAGCAACAAATGGTTTATATGTTTGTTTTCATTTCATTTAAACCATGGAAATGTTTCCTCCATAATGATAATGTAAGCATCTGATTATCTTTTGGACTTGGTAACTCTTATAACTTAAAGCTAATTGATTTTCACAAGATTTTATGCTTCATTGATTTTGTGACTTTAATTAAGGAAATGTGTTAAGAGCTCCTCTAACCATTTTAATATCTAAGAAGAGTTGACGTAATTTGTGCTTATGAATTGCTATAGCCAACTTGAACCAATTCACAAGTGTTATTCCATCTAGTCTAATGATAAGTCAATCATGTCATCCATGTGGAGTATCCCAAAATCAACTAATTTCACTCCATTGTATTTAAGCAAATCATTTACTTGTTACTTGTCATATTTACATTCTAGCTAGTTTTAATTTTGTCAAACAATCAAAAAGAATTACCCCCCCCCCCCCCTTTTTACTTTTAATTTTGTTTTGCAAGTATTTTAAAAAGAGGTTTACATAGAGATTTAAGTTGAACCAATCTCCGTGGATACGATCCCTTTACCACTATACACTATTTTAGTGTGTAATACTTAGGGTATTTATTTTGTTGGCCTCGAAAACCACCAGGATCGCCCTCACCGAGCCTGTAGTCTATCTGGCCCACTCTCAGTACCTTCAACATGTCTGGACCGCCCTCCCGGGCCCTCAGCCTGTCTGGACCGTTCTCCGGGACTTCGGCCTACTGATATGCCCTAATGGGTCTGTAGTCTATCCGGTCCGCCCTGGGTCTGTTGGCATTCAGCACAAAACAAGTCCGCCTCAACCCAACCCCACATACGAAATCAACACATAAATATCATAAGCTAGCTAGCATGTACAAACAGTCATACCGATCTAACAGATCACTAATCATATCATCATCCTATATACCAAGACATCGACCTAACAGATCACTAACATATCATCATCCTATATACCAGGATACCGACCTAACAGGTCACTAAGCATATCATTGTGCAATAACCAGAATAACAATCCAAAAAAGGTCAGCATTGGTGCCTTCAACACTGTTAGTATGGTGATGACAACTCACCTTACAAGTAGTGTTGAAATTAGGAAGATATATCTCGAACTCTCGGCTCCAAACTTAAACGCATGTAACCATCATATATTGATTCCATTAAAATCCCAAATTACCAAAATACCCTTAGAAGTCAAACTTGGTCAACCCTTGGTCAAAGTCAAAGTCAACGGTCAAGGTCATAGTCCATGTTGACCCAACTCGTCAAGTTCATCCACTGACTCGTCGAGTTCCTCCAGAACTCGGAAACCAAAAACTAGGTCCAACTCGCCGAGTTACTTGAGTAACTCGTCGAGTTTCCTTCAGAACTTCAAAACCGAAAACTCGAGTCGACCCGCCAAGTTAACTGAGTAACTAGTCAAGTTCTTCGGTGTCCAGAAGATTGGCAAAACCTTCATCAACTCGCCGAGTCATCTCACCCACTCGCCGAGTTTACTCAGAATCTAGAAAGCGAGTAAACCCTAACCAACTCGTCGAGTTGGCTTATGCAACTCGTCAAGTTCCTTCAGCCCAATTCTCATTTAGACGCTTTTAAACGAACCCAAGGCTCCAAACTGTAGATCTATCATCCTAGGGTGTAGTTATCACGTAAAGTTGCTAACTTTACGTGCATGCAAGGCTTTAAGAAGCTAAAACACTCAAAACTAGCCTTATGAAGAGGTTTAGGACATGGAAAAGGGCTAGGGCTATATAGAGTTGAGAACTTTATGTTCATGAGGGCCTAAAGGAGTCCAGACCATGTTCTCATGACAAGCTCAAACCCGAGAATGACCCCATTTTGCACCAAAATGCCCATATACTTGCATAACAAGAGATCTAAGAAATGGAAAGCCAAGGTAAAGACTTTTTACCTCCAAATGGATGCCAACACGATGTAGATGTTGGATCTACAAGCTTCTTCTCGTCCCAAGCTTCTAAATCTCCAAGCATCTTCAAATAATGCACTAAACACACACTTTTAGCCTCACACACACTCAAAATAAGGGCTAGCTCAATTAGGGTTTCTCTCTGGATGTGAAAGTGGCAAGGGTGGCTGGGGGGAAAGGACTTAAGGTCCTTTAAATAGGATGTAAACCCTAAAAATTAGGGTTTTTATTCATAGCCTCTACTCAACGAGTTGGTTCCTCCAACTCGTCGGGTAGGTTCTAGAATCTATGCGACATTGTCAGTTTCTACACGACGAGTTGGAGCAACCAACTCATCGAGTAGGTCCAGAATTATGAATATAAAAGCTTTAAATAGATACCTGAGAGTCGGGATGTCACAAGTGGTATCAAAATGATTTTTTTTTAAAAAGTGTTTGGCTAAGCTTATCCGGTGTCAGAATGCGATAAGCTTATTGATTTATAGTGTATGTTTTTGTATTGATGTAGGTTTAGGTTAAGGAATATATTTTTTAATTTCTTTGAATGGTGAAATAAAGAGTTTTTAATAAGTAAGGAGTAAGTGACTTATCAAAAAAATGACTTATTGGTGATTAATTTTTTTTATCCAAACACTCTTTTTGACTTATACCGGTATGGAACCTGTAACGACCCAAAAATCACAACTAAAAATTTCCTTTAAAACATTACTAAAACCATATTTATAAAACCATAACATAAGTCATATCATAAATTCGGAGTATCAATTCAAAACATGTTCTCATTATTAGAGTAAACATCCCAGACTGACTAACTATGGTGTGTGTCATGTGATCACCCCGAGCTCTTCCCTCCACCATCGGAAGTACCTGAAACCAAAACTGCAAACTGTAAGCACGAAGCTTAGTGAGTTCCCCAACCTACCACATACCATGCACATAATCGCATACTGCAAATACTGGGCCTCGCCCGCTACAACAGGCCCCGCCTGGCTTCGAGCCCCGCTCAGTGTACAAATATATTTCTCTTAGGCCCCGCCTGTCTCTAGGCCCCGCCCGCTAACATAGACTAACATATAATCATATCATAGCACATCAACTGGATATATACTACTGTATTCCTATTCTAAGGCCTCGCCTATCTTGGTCCCCGCCCTTGCCCTGCTACTGATGGCTCATGGAACCCCGTCCACGCTCCTACTGATAGTGAGATACGGGCCCATCCCACACTCACTCGCTTCCCACTTTGGGTCTCGCCCCTGCTCTGCTGCTAATGAGATATGGAACACCGTCCACACTCTTCTATTGGTGAGATACGGGACCTTGCCCACACTCACCTCCCTACCAGGCACATACATGTATCACACAGACAACAAGTATAAACTATCATGTAAACCGTTCCTTGGGCACCCGTCCGCTAACATTGGACCTTGGTCCTGAATATCGTACTAGCATACAATGCCTAGGGCTAACCCCTGGGTCTTCCTACTCATAACTACATGGGCCGACATTGTGGCCGTAGACCCATCCACACAAAGGGAAAACTCACATGCACTGATGAACTCTGCTGATAACCCTCTAGCTGCTATCCGACAACTCCCCGAACTGCTGGTCCTCCAGATCCCCGAGCTACCAATACCAATAACCACACTTAGCCTAACTATCCTCAAGAAACCAACTAAGTCAACTCTGGTCAAGGTCCTTCTCAAGGTTAAAGTCAACGGTCAAAGTCAACTTCCAGTTGACTTGACTCGTCGAGTTGTTTTACCAACTCGTCGAGTCCATGCTCCTCAAAACCCAAAACAACCTTGACTCTACTCGTCAAGTCTAGCAACATCTCGATGGGTTCTCCTTCAACTAAACATTTGGGACCATCTTCAATTGACTCGCCAAGTTGTTCTACAACTCGTCGAGTCCATCTTCATAAGCTAAGGAGATTGCCTTGGACTCACCGAGTTCCTCCTTGAACTCGTCGAGTACCATGATCTTCATGTCCATTACATACACAGACTAACTGAGTCCTTCTCTAACCCCACACACTGATCCTAAACAGAAGGGTTTGGTTTGCAACCCGATGCGTCGAGTCCATGAACTGACCCGCCGAGTCCATCTTATGACAACTCTATTCTGCCGATTCCAGTCCATTCCAACACCTCAAACTCATAGATTTGGACTCCTTATGCTAGCATTGCACGTAAAGTTGCTAACTTTACATGCATGCAAGGTATTATGAAGCCAAAACTCTTAATCCAAGCTAGGAAGAAGGTCTAGGTCATGAAATGGGATCTTAGCTGGATAAAGCCAACAACTTTGAGCTTCTAAAGCTTAAGAGTATCCAGATCTGTTGTCCAAATCCATCCTCAAGGGTTTAATACTCGGATTAACCTTGGAAATGATCTAAATGTGACAAAAAGGCAAGCTTGAAAGGGGATCTATCAATTGAAAGCTCAAGGTCCAGACTTTTTACCTCCTAATAGTTGCCAAGTCGATATGGAGGCTGGATCTACTCTTCCTTCCTTACTCCTTTCTTCCAAGCCTTCAAAATCCACTCCAATGGACCTTAATCTTCACCAAAAGCTCAAGAATGAAGTTGGGTGGCTAGGGTTTTTGGGTTATGGACGAGAGAGGCCGTAATGAACCCTAGGGAAGAGAATAAGATACTTAAATAGGGTATCAAGTCCCGAAATTAGGGCTTTCCCAACCCAGACCAGACTCGCCGAGTCGGCCACTTATTCTACAACACGGAGCCTACTCCGACTCTTCAAGTTCTTCACTAGACTCGATGAGTTGACCCCCCTTAGGGTTTCCTTTCCTTTCTTGGTCTTTTTGATTATGGGTGTTACAAAACCGTAATAAGTCAGAAAGCTTTTTTTTAAGCTTTGCCAAACACCCTCTACATAGCTCTCCTCTTCCTCTTTATCACCGTATATGAAGAGCATCACCACCCACCCTTTATACATTACCTTTCTCCCTCCTTAGCCTCCAGTTGGCGATAATCCCATCTTTATCTCTGCCAATGCGACCACAGTTAGCCACCCTCTCTCCAACGTCATCTGCTACCTTCGACCTCCAACATTGGAATTCATTATACTCTGTCTCTCCCACATCCTGCTACATCTTGCGACGACCACCTCCTCCAGATCTCTCTACCCCGACATACATGTAGTTGCCCAACATTACCATCTTAACTAATCTCTCTACCATATCAACGTTGCCCACCTCTTCACCCCTAATGATGTTTGTTTTGATTTTAGATTTAGGGTTTTCACTTGGTGGTTATGATGATATTGATGATCGAGGGGGTGTGGATAGTTTTAATGTTGGTGGTGGGCTAGGATTTTAGTAGTGATGGTGGTTTAGAGTTTCAGTAGTGTAATGGTCGGTTTTCTTCCGACACTGGGTGGTGGTGGTGATGTTGGTATTGGTGATAGTGGTGGTGATGTTGGTATTGGTAATAGTGGTGGTTTTGTGGTTGGGTTTTTGGCAAAAATGGGTAATGATGGTGGGGTGATATGGTGGTGTTGATATTAGTGATGACAGACGTGATTTGTGGTGTAATGGTGGTGTGGAGCTGGGATATGTGAGACATTATGTATATTAATTAAGATAAACATAATATAAATGTAAAATAAATAAAATAAAATAAATATGGATATTTTAGTCATTTCACTTGTACCAACATAACATCTTAGACGTCAATAGCCTCAAAGATTATGGGTGCAACTTTTGGAAACTATATGGACCAAAACTGTAACTTAATCGTAAAATAATTAATTTGATATTATTGGTGAAACTTATTTCTGGTTATCGACAATAGATCACATAGTTTGCAAAATATTGGTCACAAGTTAGTGAGATGTACACTTTATTTAACAACCTAACGTCATGAGTGTAAATCAATTCGCGAAAGAGCATTACGTCTTTTGTGTCATTTGAGCATCATTATTTTTTTAATAACTTAACTACACATTCGCAAATGATGTTCACGAAAGCTATAAAATTCACATTCACTCCACGAAGTGTAGAGACATACGAAAGTCCAACACTAGAACCATGAAGATGATTTTGAGTCTCCATGAGTTTACTTTTTGAGAAGTCACAACCGAAGGTTTAGAACCATATCAAAATGATTCACATTAGGAAAGAAATTTAATCTCCCAATCTACACAATACATAAATTTGAAAGTAGAGTTCCTACACTGTCTATTTTGATAAAGCAAACAAATGCGAAAGGTTTACAATGTTTTGATAGTTGGTTGGCAACATCCGTAACAATGTCATATTGTTCACATGTCTTCCATGATTCCAAAACAGGAATGTGTGAGGGGAAGTTTGTGACAAATAAATTATGTAAAACTTTATGTGTCATTGATTCTTTTGACCCCACTCCCGAATTCTCCAATTACTTATGACCAATGAAACCTAAAACCCTAGTTTATGTATATGTGTGATGAAGGAGAAAAGACCCTATACCAGGGGAGAGGTGCGATCAGTCCACGTTTGTGCCCACCTGAGAAGAGACCGCCTAATCAACAATGGATGATCGTCGATCAACCATAATGTGAATTATTTTTTCCGGCTTTTTTAGTAACATTGTTATAGTTATGATCTTACGCATTATCATGGTGGGACACTACCAACTAAAATGCCCAATTTTATTTTCGAAGTAATGATGGGAACTAAAGAAAACAATCAAAATGACTATGAAAAAAGAGTTAGATAAGTAATTAATGTGTAGACGTTCTCTCAATATAGGTGAAAGAAAAGCTAGAACGGGTAACTAATAGTAAAAAGAATTAAAGTTGTAGAAAAGATGGATAAATAGTGTGGATAAGAGGATTGACATGATTATGGCAGAACGGGGTCGTATTACGGATGTTATTAGAATTAAAGAAAGTTTTATCGATCATTTTAAAATATGTATTTGCTACATAACACCTCTAACCATATACAAACAAGGATAATACAATCACAAATGTTACATTGTTACGGTAGATTCTTGATAAAACGAATCTTCAACTACATGTAGGTTTATAACCCTTCAACTTCGATGTCTTTCTCCCTTTCACATTGATTTTATTACCCTTCACGATAATATTTAGTTGAAGTTAGTTTACCACGAAAACATACAATAATCAATGAACATTGTATTTGATATCATTCTTTTTTGTTTTCAATTGCTTCACATTTATTATCCTTTAATAGTGTCTCTCCCCTCCTCCCCATTTTTGTAATTGCCAACATCCGACTATATATAGATTTATCTAAATATGATCCCCATGGATACCAACACAACAAAAAAATTCATTATAACTAAACAAAATCTTTATTTTTTAAAAATAATACATGTTCCATGTATTTAAATTATTTGCAACCAAAAGCTTTCATGATTTGACAAGCAAATTGCCTTGATTCCCCATGAAACTTCGAGACATGCACAAATAACATCATCGGCATAAAAAATCGAGCTCTCAGACAAGTCAAGTAAATCCTTAAAATATAAGAGATCCTATAACATTATCGGCATAAAAGATTGAGCTCTCCGACAAACCAAGTAAATCCTTCAAATATAAGAGATCGATAGGATTTTTGTGCCATGTCTTAAACTGGAAAATATTATTCTCATCTATTGGTGTAACACTGCCAACTGTAGATTGGATATAAGACAAAACTATTAGAGCATCCACACTGGTGGTATTGCCAAATTTGACACATTAGATTTATAACTTAATCCACATAAATATAATATTAATATATTTTTTAAAATGGTCCCTACTAAAAATTAAAAAACTATTTTATATATTTCAAAATATATGTTTATCTCTATACATACTATAAATGTTGAGAATATATATTAAAAAAGGAGTGGGTCCTACATTGCAAGTCTTTCTAAACTTGTAAGACTAAAGCCTACATGCCAATTGTATAACCCATTTGCAAGACCATTTGAAAGACCTATGTGGATGGTCTATATCATCTAGTTTGAAAACACAACCTATCATCATCATTTTCAAGATTGATTATTGAAATCAACATTGTATGGATGAGAAGAGGGTCCTTATCCGTATTATGTAACTCCAACCGTAACCAAAAACATGAATTTCTAAATAGTGTCATTCGAGCTAGAGTAAGAGAACCTCTCCCTTATTTCAATCATAAAGCTCATACTCAGTAGGGTTGGGTAATCGTCCCAGATCAAATGCTATTTTAGACAATGTTATCAAATCACAAAAAACAATACAATTACAAATTCGCACACTTATAATTAGTACAATGTCAATGTGAATAATTTAAACCTTTCATGCATGGTTAGTGGATGGTGGTGAAGGTCTTGTGGACATATATGTACCATTCCACGAGAGTTTCATCCTTCAGTTGGTGACGGTTCCCTTTAAACTACTTGCAATTTCGCTCAAAGAAATGATAGTCTAATCAAATCCAAGTGACTAAACAAAATTACATAAAACCTTAAAACCCACTTACCAGAGTGTTTTATAGGAAAAAAGAAGGTTGATTGATCACTTTACTTGCATCATATTTTTTCAATAGAGGATACACATTAACAAAGAAAGACGGAAATGAACTTTTGAAATGTGGGGACATGAGAGACCTTTTATTTTAGCCTGAGGGTTAGCAAATTCTTTTTTGCGGCCCTCACGGTCATTTTAAAGATCATAAAAATGTACATCCCTTTGAAATATATGGTCATCCTTATAAATAAATCAAATAAAAATGGAATTTATATTTATTGATTTTTTAATTCTACTATGAGATATTTTATTACTTTGGATGTTTTATCAATTAATTCATGTAAAAACTCAAACAACAAATTATTCGATTATATAATACAAACACAAGTGTGTTTTAGTTATAAGATATTAAGATGCATCTGTTTCCCATAATTTTCTACAAAAACCATCCACAACATTTAGCTAAAAATTCAAAAAACAAATATATCATGCCGAATCACAATCCATTTCAGTTCTAAGCCTTAAATCATATCATGATCCATAGCCTAAAAGATCATATGATGGTTAATAATATATCCGAATCATAGATTAGACGACCTAAAAAAAAAAAAAACGAACTATAAAACAAATCATTACAATAAATGCATAAATGCTGAGTTGCTATATATTACATCCATCAAAATAACCAAAAAAAAAAAAAATTATATTAAACAATATAATGTCCGTATACAAATGTGGCGTACATCTATCTACAAAGCTGACTACAAAGACCACGTAACTGCGACGTATTCGGATCCGTCAATGTGTACGTACCATTTTTACCACTGTCCGAGCACGTCAATGTATACTGATTATCCATTTGCTCAGACTGTCATAACATAACATCTCTCAGTCAGCTTTTATCACTTAATACAGAAAGAACGACTTAACAGTTAATACACAAGAAACTCACCACACATGACACGGCTGATGTGTCACAGCTCCACCTAGACGTAGGTACACAACTCATGTAATGGCACCAAGAACAATGGTCATTCAAGTTCACTCCACGAAGAAGTGCAACAAGCCCCACAATCATCCTGTTACATTTATTATTATTTTAATTATTTGTTGTAAATGTAATCAATCATCATGTTTAATAAATAAATGTATTTTCTTACCCAGTGACCACAAGGATCAACGAAAGGACCCACAGAACTCGTTGATATGTCTTGTATTTGGGCTTATTGGCTCCAGCCCTAGAATAAGGTGGTGCGTATCTTTGGCTAACCCATCCGAATTGAGGGCGCATCAAGAACACAAACCCTAGAAGAAAACCAGATGAAAACCCACCAAGATGAGCAAAGTTATCGACATGTGGCAGAATCCCAACCGCTAGATTGATTGCAATAATGATCACAAGCGTCACTAATGCTGCCAACTGATCATAAAGATATATAGAAAGAAATGGGTTAAGTTGATTGAATACAAATGAAATAAGAAGATAGCACTGGTTAAGTTTAAGTACCTTGTTGGCATATATTGTCCAATTGGTTATGAGTTCTGATAGCATTGCACCTAGCAACCCAAAAACTGCACCAGAAGCACCAACTGATATGTTGGATTGAAGGAAAAGAGCAGACAATAAACTGCCACCAAATCCAGATATGACATAAAGCAACCCAATGCGTACTGTAAATAAAGAAGCAAAAGGTCTGTTAGTATGTATGTATGCAACTGCACATTGTGACATTCAAATAAGTTGTGAAAGTTGAAGTTGATGTGCTTACTGAATCCAAATTCTTGCTCCAGTCGAATGCCAATAACTAAGAGACTCAGCATATTTGCTAATAAATGGAGAAGTCCACCGTGTAACCAGATGCAAGTAATCAGGCGCCACCCCTGGTGATCATCAACTACTTTATTCACATCCAAAGCCCCCATCTTCTCTAGCCTGAGAAACACAAGTTGCAACTGTCAATTCTATGTTTTCTGGCTTTGAGAGAACTGAAATGAATCAAGAAAAAGAAGGTGATTGCTGATCAACAGTCTAGTTTTGTGGCTTTGAAACTGAAAACGGGTATTTGTTTTCTATATAAAGGGAAATCTATAATAGGGTAAGTCTTCAACCTCGAATTGAATGCGGATGAAGTAAATCATATCCTATTTTCAATATTTGAGTCTAATTTATCAAAACCATCCACAGATTCAACTGCTCTTCTCTAGATTTTTCTTCGTTACAGCTTATAAGAAGATCAGCATAGTAATTAATCAAAATCATGTAAATCACTGATTGAATACTAAATTATCTAGTGTAATTAACTAAGTTTGGAAATGGAACATCAATTAGGATCGAATAAGTGGGAGATTGCATCTATTATCTATCAATTGCGATATTAGAAAGGGAGATTAAGAGATTTACGCCGAAGAAGAAGGGCCGAGGAGGGGATTCTCTTTGAATGGCTGAAAGGAAAACCTCCCCAAGAAGGTAGCGATGCAAGTAACCGAGTTTTTGGGGCAATTGTTGACATACATCGTGATTATAAACAGAACGATATCTGCTATAACAAAACTAGGAATCAACCATGGGAACCACTTCTTAAAATGCTTAATCTCCCGGAAAGGAGATGGGGTTTGACTTTGATATCCGGTGCGTTGTGCCGCCAGCAGAGGTGTCGGTGACGACTCAACTTCGACAGGATGAATTACATTTCCAACGCCGAGACCGCGCCTAGAATTGACCTTGAGTTGGATCTCCGGCCGATGGGTTTCCGCCATTTTGCCGGAAAAGGAAATTGGATTCTGGAATGAGGAAGTTCGTACAATGGGAAGAAGAATCTCTACCGAAGTTTGTAAAATTTAAGAGAGAGGGTGTGAAAGGGGTGGGGTTGACAATACAAAGATAAATTTTCAATAAACCCCCTAATGTTTGGTGTTTACTCTTTACTAACCCATTTAATGATTTATCATTTAAGTCGACGTTGTCTCGATAGTCACTAAACATTAAACAATCTCGACTGAAGGGACAAAAAGAAGAATACGGTTTTTATGTAGCTCCCCACTATTATTTTTTATTTTTTCTCATTCTTCTCCGATTTTATTTTATTTATTTCTTTATTTTTGAACATACCAACAACATTACATCAAAATATAAAATGATACTATTCATTCTTTTCAAAATAGAAATTAACTTTTCAATTGGTGGTTTTAGTTAATTTTTTTTATATATTTATACTAGTTTATAACCCGTAGAACCATGGTTACAAAATTAATTAAATTTTTATACTAAAAATTCAAAGTTATTAATCAATTATTTTAATAAATTATTAATTAAGAGATTTTTTTAGTTATATAAAATTATAATCATTGAGTTAAATAAATATGTGAAATTATATCACTTTATAATTTATATTAATTTTATTTTAATTTTTATTTTAATGTTATTAATTTAATGTAGATAGAGTGAAAATATAAAATTTAAAATGAATAATCAATAAGTTGACAAGTGGCAAATATTAATTATAAGACATAATAAGGTGACACATGGTAAGAAAAGAATAAAATATGCATTAATTAAGAGGTCTAATAAGATGACGCGTGTCAAAAGATAATAAAACTATTCTTTTATTAGAATAGGGATATTTTGAGTTTACTTTTATTTATTAGTTATAACTTAAATATAATATTTAATATTTATAATATTTTAATATGTATTAAGTTATATTAATTAATTATAAATATAAAATTTATTTTTTATGTATCAAATTCATATTAATATTATAAAAATAAACTTTATATATATATATATATATATATATATATATATATATATATATATAATGGTTGTAAAAATCGATCTAAACGGCCGATTAATCGACCCCTAGGTGCTTGGCGGCCTCCAACCGCCTACTAATAAGGGTTAGAGGGTAAAATAATCGGTCTTGGTCAATATTTGTCAAAATCGGTCCAATTCGATCCTAATCGGACTAAATCGGACCAATTCGGACTCCAAATCAGACCAAATTGGCTCGACTAACTATAAAAAGACCCACCAGCTCAAAGAGTTGGCTAGCCCATGCATATCTGGGTTTGATTCTCAAAGGAACTAGCTCCCTTTTTATAAGATAAGTTTTGTGTTCATTTGTTATCCCACCAACAATGTGGGATAAGCTTTTAATTGTTTCATATATCTTCTACGCATTTGTTTCTTCCCCACTTTGCATATCCTTCCTCATCTTTCTCTTTCGATTGAATCTCCTTTCTCTCTTGATCGAACAACCCCACCGCTATCCGAGAACATTTTGATTGAAATTAGATCAAAATTTCACCTTCAATTCAAACTCATCCCTATCACTCTTTGCATGCTTGCAGCCTCGCTAGTCACTGATTGTTGATCAATTAGAGAATCATTTCACCGATTGGAGAATCGCAGCTACTCATCACCACAAACCTTGTTTTCCCATCGACACCAGGTGTTCGTTTTCCTGATTATGTAAGATTAGTTGTTTTTCAATTTCTTAATCCCGTGCTATAGAATCAGTTGCGTTCAAGGATATGTATGTACGTATGTTACTAAATTGAATCTTGTTGAATCGAAACAATGTTAGAATCTTGTTGTTGCAATAACTCATGATTATTTATGTATGTATGTTACTTAAAAGATCCTTGTTGTTTTAGGTTGTAAGTAACATATATGGCAGAAGTGTTGGTGATGTTGGTTTGTGTATGAAACCATCTGCCCACTAAGTGTTCGATCAATTGCCTGAGTGAAGACTACATTATCAAATAGTCTTGATTATCAAAGCAATGTGTTGGTATTCATGGGTCAATCATCTCTTCTTGTTCAATCAGCAAAACATGAAATGGGAAAGAGTGAATTGAAGCAAAACAACATCATCCGAATTTATTTAATTCTCATGTTCTAAGGGGTGTTCTTGTTGCTTCATGTTCTACACAGTGAAATCTTTAATTGAGTAATATGATTCGTGTTCAAAACTTGTTGGCTGTAGTGATGTACCATTTAGATGCTATTCAATTTTGGAGGGTATAATGGTCCACTTTTATTGTTCCCAGTTTGTGTATAATACTATAAAGTGGTTCTTTTTTGGTGTTGTAATAGATTTGTTGTGATTACTTTAGCTTGTATTTGTAACTTCTTATTCCAATCACAGGATGGTTTGTAATCTAATAAACAATCATTGATGTTAATGTTATATTTATTAATTTATTAATAATTTCTTTTTTGAATAATTAATGGTGCCCGATTAATCCCCGCCTAGCCGATTAATCCCTTGTCCCCAGTTCACCGCCGACTTACCGTCAAACGATTTCTGCAACCTCGATATATATATATATATATATATATATATATATATATATATATATATATATATATATATATATAATGTTAATTGGTAGAATGATGTATTTGACAATATATATAAGTTATAAAAATGAAATATAATATAAATATATTTTTTAGGATAAAAATTTGAGGTTAAAAATGAAATAGAATTTGAGATAAAGCACTATTAACCCTATTTTTTGAAGAAAAAATAGAGATGATTTTGAGATGGTCATAAACCAAGGGGTGTCATCATATTTTGTTATTGATATATCATTTTTCCTTCCACCCCACATCATATTTTGTAATTGATATATCATTTTCCTTCCACCCCACAAAACTGGTGGGTACCAAACCATACTTTTTTTTATTGAAATAAAATGTAATTTAATACAATATAATTGTATAAATAATAAAGAAAAAATACTTGATTAATTTAATTTAAAAAGATTACATATCTAAAAGGGAAAATTAAATTAAAACACTACATAATAAAATTAATTGTAATATTTTTTCTTATGATTTTCGTTTCAACCCTCAAAATCATATCAAGCTCATTTCCGATAAGATTATCGATGTGTTTTGTTAAAAATTACACATTGTGACTCTTTTGTTTCTCCTATCTAGCTTTCTTTTTCTCCCCTGACTTCTTATTTTCAAAATTCAAACGGCTTTCAAAATTGAAATTATAAAATTTGAAATTACTAACGACCTTGTGAATGTTATCTTTTCTTCTCGTTCTTGATGTATTCAACAAATAGCCTCTTTTTTCGCCTTATCTTGACCCATCAGTCGAACCACCTTTTCAAGTCCGAGTCCATCCATTTCATTCAAATCAAACCCAAAATGTGTATCCGGTGAAGTAGTGTAACTCATACGAGAAACTTTGGTTCTTTTTTCGACCACCTTCTTCGCTACCAAACTCGTGTACCCATTTCGGGGAGGGGCATAAAAACCTCCAAACATTGATAAACTTGAATGGATTGTTATTATTATCAATGTGCAAAATTTTAAGGGTCATCTCGAAACTTTGTTTATCGTCTTCCCCGTTTTTCCATTGAGCTACCAAATTCTTGTAAATCCCGTTGAATTTTTTGACATATTTGATCATCTTGAAAAACTTGCTAGTACATTGGTCTTTGGTGCGGCAATCGCCACGACCTGTAACTGTAAGAAATCTATGCATAATGTATCGCCAAAAATGGTCTTTTTTGCGCATTTTTTATTTTGGAATTCTCCAAAATATGGACCCATGATTGCGCAAGTACCATTTCTTCGTTTAGTTGTTATTGTTGAGACATCATTTTCTTTCCTCTAACCGATGCTTTTCCTTTTCTTGTCTTTTGGGGTTGAATGGTTCGAGTTGGGTTTCCCGAAATTTTTTGGGTTTAGGCTCGGGGGTACAGGTTCGAGATCAGGTTGAGTTTTCGGGACAAATTCGCCTTCTGTATCGAGAATGTATTCAGAGAGGGATAAATTTTTTGAAACATGGTTTTCCTAAGAGTTTGCATCGTGTAATATTGTTGTGATATTTGTGATGAGTTTTATACAAACAATCCTATGTGTGCATGCAACCCTAGATACATGTCACGCCTGCAAATCCGGGCTAGTCAATTTAGAGACGATGAGCATCAAAAAGGAGTTTTTGATGGAATATTATTTAGAATGATTAATCTTAACCAAGTTGTAGTATATGTTACTGATGGGTTTTGGTCATAAGAACATCCTATGTGCTCATACAAACCCTAATGCTTGGATCTAGGTTTCTCTATTGTACATGCAAGTTATCCAAGACTATAAACCCTATTTCTAGCATTCAAATAATCATATTAACATGAGAATAGGTTTATAATGTTACCTTGATTGTTATGTAGCAATAACAATACCAAATCTCCTTGTATTGACTTTAGAAAGCTTAGAGTCACAATTATCACTCCTCTAATGGTTCACAAACACCATAAGCAATAGGATGAAGAGGAAAGAGGATGGAGGCTGCCCAAAAACGTGTGAAACCCCTAGAAAGATCATTAGCCCCGTTTTTAGGTCATAAGGGTCTTATATATAGTAAGGCTATTAGGGTTATCTAACAAGGAAACCCTAATTTGGATGCTTAAGCCCTAAGCAGCCCATGGAGCCCTTTCCTTAAGCCTTGGACGATTTCATATGGGCTTCCCCCATAGAATTCGTCCACCCCTTAATATAAGGCAATCCATGGCCCAAATTATAATTATCTTATAATTACAATTCCAATCCCTTAAGTTTAATTAATCTCTTTTAGTCACAAAACTAATTACCAATTAATTATTGACTAATATTAATTAAGCAATATGATTTCTACTTTAATATATTATTCTCATAATATATTAATAAATCATATTTAAGCCTTTCTCTCCATAATTCATCCTATCAAGTTGTTTTGGTGAAGGCAACCCAAAAGGACCATGCACCATCGGGTCAAGTACATACCAAAATAGTTATGGACTTAGACACTAATCCAACAGTCTCCCACTTGGATAAGTCTAATAACTATTCTGCGTATGACTTCAGATCCTGATCTGCAATCGTAGCTTTCCAAAGCCGCTGTCAACTCTGATCCTATCAGATACGCGTGTCCTTAGATAAGGGATCATATATTCCTCCATTCTAGATATCGTAAGACATGATTTCTAATCATTATCTTTGTACTATTTCTCGATCTCCGATTTATGACGACTGACTAATTGAACAAATCAAATTAGCCCTAGCCCGGCCGAGCATTTACGTATGTCATCACTAAACCATCGAGGGGCCCAAAGATATCGCTTTTTCCTACTTTGGATAAAAGGAACGGATAAACTTTGATACAATGCTTGCTTGCACTCACTCATCGAATCACACACAACAATATGTTTTATAACACCAAGTTACTAGTGTGTTTTCATATTATCAATGTGCAACCGATTAGCAAGATACAACTCACACATCTCAGTTTCAAGAATATAAGATGTTATCATCTCACTAATCACTCGGGATACAATTCATGGAGTGATCCAAGTGAGCGTGGGTTTAATCCAATGCTCAAATTCATATTCATAAGCACTCATGAACGTTGCAACAAACATTTGCTTATGTCTAATACTCTTTTAGACAATCCACACACCAATTCACGATAGTCTTCATTCATACCTACTTCCAACATATGAACGACTGTGGCCCGTTCGAATAATTCGATTATTCTTAATAAACTCAATTTTTCTGGAAGTCAAAACATGCAAATTGAAACACAAGAATAATACTAATCCCATATGGCCTCAAACCTTTGAGTATAAATAAAACTCCTTTTATTTATCACCATACCGATTACTCATTATTTGTCGTTTCGGGTAATCAACTTCTTACTTGGATTATTACACTTGTCCCATGCTCCTAGCATGCACACAATGTTTACCTATGGTTCTTACTTTTTGAAATAGATCAAATTGAACACATTTCCAATCATTCTCATTTCACAACTCCAAATCCTTTTCCATAAGTGAAAGAACATCAAATTCTTGCTACTTATAGAATATGCTAGATTCTAACATTCTATGCAATGATTCTTTCGTAACGTCACTGCACCAAAGTCACAAAGACTATTGCCAATGATATTACAAAATCTTCTATCGGAGATCGTTACAAGACAATTCCTTAGATATGATGTCTCTCACTCAAAGTACATTCCTTTGAACATCCTTTTGCATAAAAGTTTCTAATCTAGACATAGATTTTCAATATTCAATTCCCAATACGGACACGATTCCATATTTTCCATATGACAACTTATTCTTAATAGAATCTTATCTATTCGTAATAATGTAGATATGGTCCATCCAATACCATGCTTCCAACTACTCACAAGCAACCAATCCTCGTCGAACTTTGGATTGTCCTTTGATAGTTGTTTAATTATTTTAGTCAAAACCAATTCTAGTCCCTTTTTCCTCTAAATGCGCTAGACATTTGGAAAATTTTAGAATAGTCAAATATTAAAGCATTTTCAATCGATCCTATACTCGAAGCGTATGGGACACGACGCATAATGTTTTATTTGCTATGTTCTCAAAATTCGAATTGTGAAGAGGAATGCCGTAATCATAATCGAAATTTTAAGAACACACTATGTACCTTTGACTAAATTTTATTAACATTCCACAACCTAAGCCTTTAGATTTGAAATGAAGCATAATATTCTCTCCCTTAATTATAGCAAAACAACTATTCCATCCTTACAACTTTGCAAAGAATGACTCTTGTTTTCTATAATTAATATTGCCAACTTGCAATACTTTCCTTAATAATCATACAATCATAACATTTCTGCTCCCACTATCATGATGATTATTATAAAACATAACACTTATGCTCCCACTAGCTTTGACATGTATTCATAAACATCTTAACTTTCAGAAAAACAATACCTATTGAATTTCTTAAGTCAATGTTTCTAATACTTAGTACTTTGATAATCTTTTATCAAAGCTTCTTGAACTTATAAACCTTTGCCTTAGATAGTTCATATGTGTGTCTAATCAATTAAGACTAATTGCCAAACCTCACAACTCAAATCATGGAAAGGGATATCATAACCATAATCGAATTTGAGAATGCAATTTTACAATCACTATCTTTTTAAAATCTTTCTTAGTGAAAGCATTTCCTCACAATCATTTTCATGAAGGAGGAAATCTTATGACACTTAGATTTAAACGGTGTATGTGTTTCTATCCATGTGAATTTGTTAAAACCAAGGTTTACGACAACTTCAAACTCATATAGACCAAACTTTCTTAGTCTTGATTTCTTGCCTTATGGTAGCACAGCTGCCCACCATGTCTTCCAAGTAGTTAAGCAGCTCACCCTTTCCTATCAATGTACCTTTCATTGATTAAGGTGTCTTGCCTTTTATGCGTTCAAAATGAGAACTCATAGAACTCACATGCATAATTAACTCAACTGGAATAGCACAGAAACAAAATAACGTCAACACGATAGGTTGTAAACCTTAACTCGTGTGCTAGTGATGATCGATAAGGTTTATTTGATTTGTTCTTGAAACCTTTCAAGACCATTAAGACTCCCACTGACTCCTTGACATATAAGATTCTCTTGTCAATAACCATTTCTTGACAAAAAAAATATTCAAGAGTTAGTGTAGCTTTTATCAAAACCCTTCATAAATTGGTCCTAGTTGGCCTTTGTCTTATCCAAGACATCACAACTTTCCACATTTGATGAATGTTATAAACCTTGACTCACTTAGAGGATCAATTGAGAAATGGTTCTTAATCATTAAGATGTATCATAAAGCATAAAAGGTACTCTCCCTTCTTCTTAGAATGGAGAAACTTTTATCTTTCTGCCTACTTGATTCTTCTTATTCGTCTTGCTATTGATTTAAACCTTTTTAATCAATTCCGAATTACACTTAATCTTATAAGTATAATCATATTTACTAAACCTTTAGTAAATCATGATGAATATCTTTGTTACTTTTATGGTGGACTTTGATCAACACACAACTTTGTGTACTTGATCTCCTAGTCCTTCACTTGACACTTTGTCAACGAATTAGTCTAATTTCCAAATATGAAATTTCTCATTCTTCGTGCAACCAAGTTGCATGATTCCAAATTTCTGTCCAATTGAAACTTGGGCGATGAGAAACTCTCCCTATTTGGTAAATTCTCGACTTTTTCCATAAACACCATAAATAAGAATCATATCCATTTATTGTAGAGATATTCAAACATCAATTTTCACAACGATTTCATTGCAAGGAATTAAACAAATAAATAAATAAGTCAAACCAAAATTTATTTTATTTATAAAAGCAGCGGAAAACATTTGTCCTTACAATGCAAAATCCATTGAAAACTATGTATTTCAAAAAGAAAATTTCTAACAACTCTATCATAACTATCTAAGCTCAAAATCTAATCTTCAAGTCCATGCGATCAAGATCCATTTCTTGTGATTAGATTCATCTTGCTCTTTCACCAAGCTTCCTTTCTTTTCACCGATCCTGCAAAAAAAAAACATTCAAATGCAATCTTATCACATCATGTATTTTGAATCAATGAATAGGAACTTAATGAAGTTAGATAGTGAATTTTACCTGAAGCGCAGTCATACTCTTTGACTCTCCTATCTTTGGAATTTTCAGGCTCTTGGGGCAGACTTCTATCTAACGCCCTTTTTCTTGGCAGAAAACGCAGGTCGTTTCTCTTAGAACGTCCTCGGAAGCATGGTTGGTTGACTCTCCCAACAAATATGCTCCATTGCTTCGCCAAATCATTTTTGATTCAGCAGCAAGGAGCATGTAAGTTAGGTCAATGAGGTTGTCGTCATGATCCATCATATAATACTTTCTTTCGAACTCATTATATGATTCAGGAAGTGACTACAAAACCCAATTTACAGCCAACTCATTCGGGAATGACACACCCAACATTATCAACCTATCAATGTGTGATTTCATTCCTAGAACATGGGCACACACGGGTTTACCATCTTCATGTTTCATTTCCAATAGGGCTTTAGTGATATTGAACCTTTCAATTCTTCGATCTTGTGGGTTAGGGAGAACAATTGGAGGAGGAGGAGGAAGTGAAGCATGATATCTTGTTCCTCGATCGAATCGTGGAATACAATCTTCATGTGGAATGCTTGCTCCACGGGATTTGGGAAGACCATCGTTGTCGAACTTTGACATCTACAAAACGGGAGAAAACAAATTCAAGTTAGTTGATCGATTGAGTCCTTAGTAAATCACCCAAATGAGATACTAAGGCTAGGACCCAACACAATACACTACAACCTAGAAAAGGGATGTCGTAATCTAGTTGCAGAATATTTGAAGGTAAATGAATGACGATTCACCAATTTCCACCATGAAAAACGAAAAAGAAATTTAAGTTTTAAATCTATGAAAACTCCTAGATCCTTTGAGATTCATTGAACATTTCAATGGCATGTTTATATTTCGATATGCCCCTCTTGTTTGTGACTGGGATGCCGAGGATCACAAAGCGGGTGTGAATAACCATGCAAACTTACACGGTGCCCTCACATGTTACAATCACCTATTCGATGTGCCGGTAAACCACACACGCTCCACCGAACTATGACAAACATTGAGTCGCCCTTTGCTACCTTTGCTTAGAACCATTTAGTGTGCCGGTAAACCACACACGCTCCACTAACATCTTAGCAAGGGCACAAAGTGTAATTTCATGGAATTGCATCAATTCACTTTTGCCTAAGTAACTAAGATTGGGAATTTGAAAAACATTTAGTTACTTTGTATTTCATTATACTTATAATGGAAGGTTTTGTCCTATCCTACCCGTTCGGCTAAGGACCCTCCACTAGTCAAGAGTGCGGTGGGTAAGAGTGGATACCCATTCAATCGCCATATTATAGGCAATTTCCTTAAACACCCCTTATAGACCAACTTCGTGAATGGGGCCTACTAACGGTAAGACTGACTTTTACTCATACATATATATAATGTTAGACTTATAATGTTATATATAGTATATGGTGTATTTTATACTTTTTAAAATAATAGGTGGTCAAATTTAACAATTATACTTTTAATTCAATTAAATTGCAAACCTAAACTTTTATGAATTTATTAAACTTCTTTTAATTATACACTTTAATTAATTAATAAAACCATAAGGGTGTAAATTGAACTTTTCAAAACATTACTAGGGTTTTAGAATTCAACATTCCTAATTAAACTTTTAATCAACTTTTAAATTCCAAAACTTGAGGGCAAGTTTTGAAACATTTCAAAACATTAGGGTTTAGAATTTAAATATACATCAAAATTAAACTATTAATCAAAATTGAAATTCCAAAACTTGAGGGCAATTTTTGAAACCTTTTTCAAAACATTAGGGTTTCAACTATTTAAATTTCAAAACAACAAAACTTTTGGGTTCAAATTTAAACTATAAAACCTAAGGGGAAAATATGAAACTTTTCACAACAACAAGGATCAAATAACAAATAATCCATATTTGATTTATTTAATGATTTCTTACAAAACAATTTATCAATTTAATCAAAATAATCAAAATAATCAATCAATTATCACATAAGGAAACAATTATCTTATTAATTGATAAACATCTTCAATTAGATCAGAAATATAGTCAAATATATCATAAAATCGGATTTATATTGATCTAATATGATAAGGTAATTATCCCAAAGAAATAACAGCAAGAAATCCTGGTTTTCCCTCATTCTGACGAGTTGACTCGTTGAGTCAGGCTTGGACTCGTCGAGTCTGCATGGACTCAGCGAGTTCAGCTATGGACTCGGCGAGTCCAGCCTTCAAAACACCAAAAAACGAATTTTTTGAACATGTAATGCATCAATACAATTGAAACTAGTCTAGGCTCTGATACCACTGATGGGTTTTGGTCATAAGAACATCCTATGTGCTCATACAAACCCTAATGCTTGGATCTAGGTTTCTCTATTGTACATGCAAGTTATCCAAGACTATAAACCCTAATTCTAGCATTCAAATAATCATATTAACATGAGAGTAGGTTTATAATGTTACCTTGATTGTTATGTAGCAATAACAATCCTAAATCTCCTTGTATTGACTTTAGAAAGCTTAGAGTCACAATTGCCACTCCTCTAATGGTTCATAAACACCATAAGCAATAGGATGAAGATGAGAGAGGATGGAGGCTGCCCAAAAACGTGTGAAACCCCTAGAAAGATCATTAGCCCCGTTTTTAGGTCATAAGGGTCTTATATATAGTAAGGCTATTAGGGTTATCTAACAAGGAAACCCTAATTTGGATGCTTAAGCCCCAAGCAGCCCATGGAGCCCTTTCCTTAATTCTTGACCAATGTTAACTAAATAAATATGATTTCTATTTTAATATATTATTCTTATAATATATTAATAAATCATAATAACCTCTTTCTTTACTATTTCTCCAGTCAAGTTGCTTTGGTGAAGGCAACTCAAAAGGACCATGCACAACCGAGTCAAGTACTTACCAAATATGGTTACGGGCTTAGACACTAATCCAACAGTCTCCCACTTGGATAAGTCTAGTAACCGTAAATGCAAGTAGAATCCGATTAGCAATCATAACTCTCAAAGATGTTGTCGAACTCTGATCTTATCAGCAACCTGTCCTTTAGATAAGGGATTGTATGATCCTCTGTTTTAGATATCATGCGGACAATCACATGGAACATAGTGATACTTATTGTCCAGCAGTTTGTTTCTTGATCTCATATTTGTTTAACATAGAACTTAGTTGAACACATCAATTTAGCCCTGATCGGGCCCGCCACATAAGTCAAACCAAATCATCAAGGGGCCTTGATATCGCTCTTACCCTCTTAGGATAAAAGGAACATATAAACTTCAACTTATGTGCATTTAATATTCAATAATTAAATCATACACAACAATGCGTTTTATAACATCAAGTTACTGATGTGTTTTCGCATTATCAATGCATAACCAAATAGCAAACAATAAACCATATATCTAGGTTTTAAGACCATATGATATTATCGTCTTGCGATCACGCGTGATAAATTCCATGAAGTGATTCTAGCAAGTGTGGGTTTATTCCAATGCTCAAAACTTGTTCATAAGCACTCATGAACGTTGTAGCAAACCTTTGTTATGTCTAATACCCTTTAGACAATTTGCACACCAATTCATGACAATCTTCATTCATACCTACTTCCAACATATGAACGACTGTGGACCATTTGAATAAATTTATTATTCAGGAAGTCAAAACATGCAAAATGAAACAATATGTAACAATTAACATAAGACAGTAACTTTACTCATAAATAATACTTATTTATTTAATCATCGAATGTTAATTACATTTATCTATTACACGTTTCTAAACAATCTAATCTAAACTAATATCATCCTTCAGCCCAATGCTCCTAGCATGCTGCAAGTGCTTAACCCTACTCAGTCCCTTCGTAAGCTGATCTACTGGGTTATCCTCCAACGATACCCTCTTAACTACGAGGAGTCCTTCTTATACCCAATGCTCCTAGCATGCTGCAAGTGCTTAACCCTACTCAGTCCCTTCGTAAGCGGATCTGCTGGGTTATCCTCCAATGATACCCTCTTAACTACGAGGAGTCCTTCTTATACCCGATATCGAATAAAGTGATATTTTATGTCGATATGTCAAGATCTACCATGATCCCTCGGTTCCTTGGTCAAGGCAACTTCTCCTTCATTATCACAGAAAATTTCCATAGGCTCCTGTATGGCTGGCACAACTTCAAAGTCTCCAATGAAATTCTTCAGCCATATTGCCTCTTTTGACGCTTCACTCGCTGCAATTGTTGGGTTTTGAGCAATCTAACACTTCCTAAGTGTGCATGCAACCCTAATAAACCTTGGATCTATGTTTGTCTAAATACATGCAAAATAATAATTTTCCAAGGTTCATAACCTATCTAACATGGCATGGGGTACTTTTAAACATAAAAGAATTAGATGAGATTACATACCTTTTTGATGAGTTTGATTCTTAAGGAGTTTGAGGGCCAATCACCAATAGTGTGAATGCCTCAAATGGAATCACAAATCACCACAAACTCTTGGAAAACTTTGAGAGAGTGTATACACACTACAATTTTCGGCCACACACAAACACACGCACTAGTGGCTATTTCATGCAACATAAGCATGCTTATATAGTGTACATGATTAGGGTGAAACCCTAATAACCCATGACCTTTCCTTTTCCAAGGATCCATGGGTTAAAAGCTCCATGGATCATCCATGGACTTCCATACAAGCCTAGCCCATTAACAAATGAGTGTTAGCCCACCCCATATAAAACCAATAGCCCATAATCTAATTAGTCTTCCTTTTAATCTCTAAATTAATTCATAATTAATTTAAGACTAAGACTAATTAAATAACATGACTTCATATTAATATATTATAACTTATAATATATTAATAATCATATGTGTATAACTCTCATAAAATTATCCATAAATAGTTTGGATGAAATGCAACCCAAATGGACCATCCGGGTCGGGTCAAGTATATACCAAATAAGTTATGGACTTAGACACCTTATCCAATAGACTCCCACTTGGATAAGTCTAATAACTGTATTTGCCTATTACTTCAGGAACCAACCAGCAATCGTAGCTCTCGAAAACTCTATTGAACTATGAAGCGCCATTTTAAGATAAGTGATCATACAATCCTCTGTTCTCATGATATCAGCCGGACAAACACATGGAACTATGTTTTGCTTATTGTCTGGCAGTTGTTTCTTGATTTCCGATTTGTTTGACAAATAACTCAACTGAACACATTAATTTAGTTCTGACCGGGCCCGGTACATGGGTCAACAAAAAATCATCGAGGGGCCCAGATATCGCTTCTATTTCTAGAAGGAACAGATAAACTTCAACTCATATACTTGTTCTACTACTTGTCGAATTGTACACAAAGGCACGTTTTATAACATCAAGTTACTGATGCGTTTACATGCAATCAATGCACAACCAACTCATAGGTAACAACTCATATCTCTAGGTTTGAAGACTTATATGATATTACCGTCTCACGATCACTCAAGATAAATTCCATGAAGTGATACAAGTGAGCGTGGGTTTATTCCAATACTCATAACTTATGAGTACTCATGAACGTTGTAGCAACCATTGCCATGTCTAAACACTTTTAGCCATCTACAAACCCAATTCATGACAATATTGATTCATACCTACTTCCGACGTATGACCGATTGTGGAGGTTTGAATAAATTAATTATTCTGGAAGTCAAAACATGCAAAGCTGAAACAATTGTAAATAATTGACAATGATAGCAACTCCTTACTCATAAATAAATCACAATTTTATTCATCATCAAATGTCGATTACATTTTACAAGTTTCAGAGAATCTATCTAATTGGTAAAACTAATATCATCCCTCAGCCTGATGCGCCTTGCATGCTGAAAATGCTTAGCCCTCGTCAGTCCCTTTGTAAGGGGATCCGCAGGGTTCTCATCTGACGATATCCTCTTTGCCACGAGGAGTCCTTCTATCTTGTGTCTTATGAAGTGATATTTTCTGTCAATGTGTCGGGATCTTCCATGATCTCTTGGTTCTTTAGCTAAAGCAACCGCACTATTGTTGTCACAGAAAATTTCCATAGGCTCCTTAATAGCTGGCACAACTCCAAGGTCTCCGATGAAGTTCTTCAGCCATATCGCCTCCTTCGCTGCTTCACTCGCTGCTATATACTCTGATTCACAAGTTGAATCAGCCACTGTCTCCTGCTTGGAACTTTTCCAAGAGATTGCCCCTCCATTTAAGGTAAAGACCCAGCCCGACTGAGAGCGAAAGTTATCCCTATCAGTCTGAAAACTAGCATCACTATACCCTAAGTCTGAGTAAAACCCTTCGCAACCAGTCGAGCCTTATAAGTATGCACTTTTCCTTCCATGTCGGTCTTCTTCTTGAAGATCCATTTGCACCTGACTGTTTACGGCCCGGTACATTGTCAACCAAGCTCCAAACTTGATTGTCATACATGGACTGTATCTCGCTGTCCATAGCCTCCTTCCACTTAGCAGACTCCAGACCTGCCATGGCTTCCTTAACACTGCTAGGTTTATCCAAATTTACCAGTGTACTATCACTGATAAACGTATCACATTCCGTAGTAATATGAAAGCCATAATAAAACGCAGGTGTGTTCCTAATCCGTGTGGAATGCCTCAGAGGTACAGACTCGTCAGCTGGCTCAACAGGAGTTTCCTCCTCAGGTTGATTGCTAGTGTCTGAGGTTCCTTCACCAATTGATTCTTGAATTTCTTCAAGATCAATTTGCCTCCCACTGTCTCCTTGGCTTATAAATTCTCTCTCACGAAAGACCCCTCTTCGTGCTACAAAGACCACATTCTCACTGGGTCTGTAGAAGAGGTAACCGAAGGATTTTTGTGGGTAGCCGATGAAAATACACCTTTCACTTCGGGGTTCAAGCTTATCATGAGTTTCACACCTCACGAAAGCTTCGCAACCCCAAATTTTGATGTGGTCAAAATTGGGAACCTTCCCAGTCCACATCTCATGAGGTGTTTTGGTAACCTTCTTTGTAGGGACTAGATTAAGGATATGGGCGGCAGTCTTTAAGGCATACCCCCAAAAAGAGATTGGTAGAGAAGCTCGACTCATCATAGAGCGAACCATGTCTAACAAAGTTCGATTACGCCTCTAAGCTACACCATTTAGCTGTGGTGTCCTGGGGGGAGCCAATTGTGAGATAATCCCACACTCCTTAAGATAGTCAAGGAACTCGGTACTAAGATACTCACCACCTTGATCGGATCGAAGCATCTTAATGTTCCTGCCCAATTGATTTTCTACTTCCTGTTTGAATTCCTTAAACCTTTCAAAGGTTTCTGACTTATGTTTGATTAAGTAGACATACCCATATCTACTAAAATCATCAATAAAAGTCACATAATACCGATTATCATCCCTTGTGGCGGTTTTGAATGGTCCAACTACATCAGTATGTATTAGGTCCAACAAACCCTCACCCCTTTCACAAGTTCCAGTGAAGGGTGATTTTGTCATCTTTCCAAGTAGACAAGATTCACAACTATCATCCGATTTAAGGTCGAATGACTCAAAGACTCCACTCTTTTGGAGTTGGCGTATGCGTTTCTTGTTTACATGTCCAAGACGACAATGCCACAATGATGCCTTATCTAGGCTAGTAGAAGAATCAATATACAACACATGATTTCCTAAGTTGTCTACAATCGACACAGTTTCATACACACCATCACAAGGTAATGCTTTAAAATAAAACACATTATTAAAGAAAGCATTAATACCACCACATTCATTATCAAACAAAAAGGTAAAACCTTGTTTGTACAAAGCATGAAACGAAATAATATTCCTCGCCATTTCAGACGAGTACACACATTTATTCAAATCTAATTTTAACCCATTATTCAGCAATAAGGTATAAACTCCAATCTTGGAAACAGGTGAAGCCTTCCTATTCCCCATGATCAAGTTTATCTACCCGTGCTCCACATCCTCACTTCTTCTTAGGCCCTGCAAATCAGAACATATGTGAATACCACATCCTGTATCAAGCACCCAAGAGTTAGAGTATGGTGAGTTATTAGACAATATTGTGTAAATACCTGCGTGGGTGGGTTTCACTTTCCCATCCTTTAGATCCTGCAAGTATTTAGGGCAGTTTCGCTTCCAGTGCCCCTTGTCCTGGCAATAGTAGCAATCAGCATCCTTGGGAATGGCAGAAGGAGTGGTAGAACCGCTCTTGGTCCTTGATGAGGAGCCTTCAAGAGACTTTCCTTTGGTACCCTTCGAAGGGTGCTTCCTCTTTTTCTCTTTGCCTTGCCCGATAGCCAAAACAAGGGTAGATGTAGGAGTAGGAGTAGTAGAGGTAACAACCGACTTACCCTTAAGACCGGTTTCAGCGGTCTTCAAGAGTCCTTGAAGCTTGATAAGGGTAACTTCCTCTTTGTTCATATGATATGTCATACGAAAATGGTCATAACAAGAAGGTAAGGAGTGCAAAATGATGTCAATTGCCAACTCCTCAGGGAAGTTCACATTCAGCTTTAGCAAACGGTCCACATACCTTTTCATCTTTTGCATGTGGGCCGTGACGGATTCACCGTCCTTCATGCGGGTTGTTATTATGGAGGAGATTATTTGATACCGCTCTTGACGAGCACTCTGATGGTACCTTTCCATCAGGTCTTGGTGCATCTCAAAAGGGTAGAAGTCCTCATAGGACTTTTGGAGCTTGGCTGTCATCGTGGCCATCATGATGCATTCCACCTTAGTAGCATCTCTCTCATGTGTCCTGAATTCAGCGATCTCCTCAGGAGTAGCAGTAGACTCATCAAGCTCTTTTAACTCCTTATCGAGGACATATTCCTTGTCCTCATAACGAGTTACCATCCTGATGTTCCTTATCCAGTCCATGAAGTTGGAGCCATCAAAGATGACTCTCCTACAAAGATTCATGAGAGAGAAAGAACCAGTTGGGTTAGAGCCCGAAGCATTAGTGTTGGAAGACATCTGAAAGAAGAAAGTAAGTTTAGATTAGATATATAGAGTCCTTAATAAGACACCCAAATGTAATATTAAGGCTAGGATCCAACCACAATATATTATACTTAGAAGAGGGATGCCGTAATCTAAGTAATAATATATTTGAAAGGCAGGTGAATGACGATTCACCAATTTCCACCACGAAAACGAAATGATTTATTAGGTTTTAATTGGATTTGAAATTCCTAGATTCTTTTGAGATTCATTGAACTTTTCAATGGCATGTTTCAATCTCGATTGTTCCCTTCAAGTTTTGTGACTGGGATGCTGAGGATCACAAAACAAGGTGTGAATAACCATGCCAATTCACTTGGTACCCTTAATATTATCACCTAATCAATGTGCCGGTTAACCACACACGCTCCATTGATCTATGACAAACATTAAGTCACCCTTCATGATCCTTACTAGTCCAAGTTAGTGTGTCGGTTAACCACACACGCTCCACCAACGACTTGGAAAGGTACAAAGTGTGAATTCCATGGATTAGCACCATGTTCACATTTTTCCTAAAGTAACTAAGATTGGGAACTAAATAAAAGATTTAGTTACTTTATAATATTCATCATACTTAATGAGAATTTATAAGTCTTTATCTTACCCGTTCGGCTAACGACCCTCCACCAGTCAAGCAAGCGGTGGGTGAGAGTATACACCCATTAAGTCGCCATTTTATAGGAAACAACCTTATACCCACCTTATAGACCGGCTTCGTGAATGAGGCCTACTAACAGTAAAACGACTTCTTCTTATACACATATATATATATATATATATATATATATATATATATATATATATATATATATACATATATATATATATATATAATTAACCATTAATGTTATAAATAGTATAAGTGTTGAATTTTAACTTTTTAAAATTCTAAGTGTTGGAATTAAAGTTTATTAATGTGTGTGAAACTTTTCCAAATTCCAAAACTTGAGGACAAGTTTTGTAACTCTTCAAAACTTTTCATTTCATAACTTATGAATTAAAGGTTCATAAAATGAAGACTCTTCATTTTATGTAACTTATGTGTTTTTAATGTGTGTTAAAGAAAAGTGACCTTTGGATATCCATAACTTGAGGACAAATTATGGACTTCATTAAAACACATAAATGATCAAGAATTAATCCTAAACAATTCAGCCAAAAATTCCTATCATCTTTTAAATTCATAAGAACATGAACATGATTATCAAAGTTTCAAAAAATTATATGAACACATACAAAGCATGAAATTTTGATATATGCTATTGTAAATGGATTAGAACAACCATTACACCAACTAAAATAAGTTTTAAAACATCAAAACAGTTTGGGGTAAAGTTTCTAGTCCATTTCCAGCAGCAAAAGTCGAAAATATGCATTCTGAACCTTCTACTCGCTGAGTGCACGAACCTACTCGGCGAGTAGGATGAATTTTGCCTTGGACTCAGCGAGTCCCCCCATGGACTTGGCGAGTCCATCATGCAGACAACAAAAATTTCAACTTTTTTCACTATTTTGCATCAAGTATCAAACAAGCAAGCCTAGGCTCTGATACCACTGTTGGGTTTTGAGCAATCTAACACTTCCTAAGTGTGCATGCAACCCTAATAAACCTTGGATCTATGTTTGTCTAAATACATGCAAAATAATAATTTTCCAAGGTTCATAACCTATCTAACATGGCATGGGGTACTTTTAAACATAAAAGAATTAGATGAGATTACATACCTTTTTGATGAGTTTGATTCTTAAGGAGTTTGAGGGCCAATCACCAATAGTGTGAATGCCTCAAATGGAATCACAAATCACCACAAACTCTTGGAAAACTTTGAGAGAGTGTATACACACTACAATTTTCGGCCACACACAAACACACGCACTAGTGGCTATTTCATGCAACATAAGCATGCTTATATAGTGTACATGATTAGGGTGAAACCCTAATAAATTAAGGTTTACCCTCTGTTTGCGTACGCCTAACGTACACATACGTACACCTAACGTACGTGAAGGGGATCCCCAATTATCACTTAAGGTCTTATGCCCGATGTACCTAACCCATACGCCCAACGTAAGGACCAATTTTACAACTTCTAAGAAAATTGGGTCATTACTGAAATTACCAGGAACACTGGTGTTACAATGTTCATCCACATTTGAATCTAGCCATATATATATATATATATATATATATATATATATATATATATATATATATATATATATATATATATATATATAGGGTTCGGTTCTTGTGAGGAGTCATTTTAAAGTGAGAACTCGTGAGGACACCTTAAAAAAATTGAAAAAAAAAATACAAATCATAAAATCAAGCATAGATCTATGTCCAGGAGAAAAATAACTTGGAAAAAAAATTGCATCATTAAAATTGATCCATGATTAAGTTTTAATTTTTAATTTTGCATCATTATGATCCATAATTTAATTTTAATGATCCAATTTTTTTTTCAATTTTTTTCCCGGACATAAATCTATGTTCGATTTTGTGATTTGTATTTTTTAAAGATTTTTTTCAATTATTTTAAGGTATCCTCACAAGTCATCATTTTAAAATGAGTCATCACCCAATCTTACATGTGTGTGTGTGTGTCTATATATATATATATATATATATATATATATATATATATATATATATATATATATATATATATATATATATATATATAAGAGAAGGGTTCTATGGAAAATGCATGTTTAGGTAAATACATTTTAGAACCAAAGAAAACATGACAACACTGATGGGTTTTGGTCATAAGACATCCTATGTGCTCATACAAACCCTAATGCTTGGATCTAGGTTTCTCTATTGTACATGCTTTGAATCCAAGACTATAAACCCTAATTCTAGTATATGAAATAGATATTAACATATGAATGGGTTTAAGAACATACCTTGATTGTTATAGAGTAATAACAATCCTAATTCCTCCTTGAATTGACTTTGGAATGCTTAGAGTCACAAGTGTCACTCCTCTAATGGTTCACAAACACCAAGAGCAAATGGAGAAGGTATAAAGAGAGAGGAGAGAGGTTAGAATTCGTCCTTAGGACTTCTTGGGAAGGGATACACGAATTCATGAGCCAAGGGGTGTTTATATAGGTATAGAGATAGGGTTTCAGTCATTATCCTTATCTAGTTGCTTATCCACAAAGCAACCCATAAGATAATCCTTGAATCCTTATCATAGTCGAATTCTAAGGCCTTATCACCTCAAATTCGATCACCATATATTTAAGATAATCCTTACCTTATTTTGTAACTATCACATAATTACAAATCAACCCCTCTAGTTTAATTAATTACACTTGATCACAAAATTAATTCCTAATTAATTATTGACCAATATTAATTAAACAAATATGGTTTCTCCTTTAATATATTATTCTTATAACATATTAATAAATCATAATAACCTCTCTCTCTCTTTATTTATTTCTCCAATCAAGTTGCTTTGGTGAAGGCAACCCAAAAGGACCATGCACCATCGGGTCAAGTACATACCAAAATAGTTATGGACTTAGACACTTATCTAACAGTCTCCCACTTGGATAAGTCTAACAACTATTCTGCGTATGACTTCGGATCCTGATCTGCAATCGTAGCTTTCCAAAGCCACTGTCAACTCTGATCATATCAGATACGCGTGTCCTTAGATAAGGGATCATATATTCCTCCATTCTAGATATCGTATGAGATATGATTTTTAATCATCCTCTTTGTACTATTTCTCGATTTCTGATTTATGACGACAGACTAATTGAACAAATCAAATTAGCCCTAGCCCGGCTGAGCATTTACGTATGTCATCACTAAACCATCGAGGGGCCCAAAGATATCGCTTTTATCCTTATTTGGATAAAAGGAATGGATAAACTTTGATACAATGCTTGCTTGCACTTACTAACCAATTCACACACAACAATATGTTTTATAACACCAAGTTACTAATGCATTTACATATTATCAATGTGCAACTGATTAGCAAGATACCACTCACACATCTCGGTTTCAAGAATATAAGATGTTATCGTCTCACCAATCACTCGTGATACAATTCATGAGTGATCCAAGTGAGCGTGGGTTTAATCCAATGCTCAAATCATATTCGTAAGCACTCATGAACGTTGCAGCAAACATTTTCTTATGTCAAATACTCTTCTAGACAATCCACACACCAATTCACGACAGTCTTCATTCATATCTACTTCCAACATATGAACGACTGTGGTCCGTTCGAATAATTCGATTATTCTCAATAAACTCAATTATTCTGGAAGTCAAAACATGCAAGGGGAAACACAAGAATAATACTAATCCCATATGGCCTCAAACCTTTGAGTATAAATAAAACACATTTTATTTTTCACCATATCGATTACTCATTATTTATCGTTTCGGGTAATCAACTTCTTACTTGAATTATTACACTTGTCCCATGCTCCTAGCATGCACACAATGTTTACCTATGGTTCTTACTTTTGTGAAATAGACAAATTGAACACATTTCCAATCATTCTCATTTTACAACTCCAAATCCATTTTCTTAAGTGTAAGAATATCAAAATTCTTGTTACTTATAGAATATACTAGATTCTAACACTTTATGCAACGATCCTTTTGTAATGTCACTGCACCAAAGTCTCAAAGACTATTGCCAATGATATTACAAAGTCCTCTAACGTATATTGTTACAAGACAATTCCTTAGATATGATGTCTCTCACTCAAAGTACATTCCTTTGAACATCCTTTTGCATAAAAGTTTCTAATCTAGACATAGATTTTCAATATTTACTTCCCAATATGGACACGCTTCCATATGTTCCATATGACAACTTATTCTTAATAGAATCTTATCTATTTTTAATGATGTCGATATTGTCCATCCAATATGGAAACATTTCCATAATTTCCAATACTATACTTCCAACTATTGTCCATCAAATAAACCTTATCAATCATTAAAAATAGAAATGTTTCCATATTGGATGTATAGTATTGGAAATTATGGAAATTTCTCATTCATCATGCAACCAAGTTAAGCAGCTCACCCTTTCCTATCAATGTTCCTTTCATTGATTAAGGTGCCTTGCCTTTTATGCGTTCAAAATGAGAACTCATAGGACTCATATGCATAATTAACTCAATTGGAACAGCACAGAAAAAATAATGTCAACACGATAGGTTGTAAACCTCAACTCGTGTGCTAGTGATGATTGATAAGGTTTATTTGATTTGTTCTTGAAACTCTTCAAGACCATTAAGACTCCCACTGACTCCTTGACATATAAGATTCTCTTGTCAATGAACATTTCTTGACAAACAAATATTCAAGAGTTAGTATAGCTTTTATCAAAACACTTCATAAATTGGTCCTAGTTGATCTTTGTCTTCTTCAAGACATCACAATTTTCCACATTTGATGAATGTTATAAACCTTTTAATACTTTTCACTCATTTTCACAATCTTAACTTTAAGATTTTTTATTGGAATGAAGTATGATTGACTTCTTGATTTAACCATTTCTTCAATTCTTGAATCCTCTTCTTAAACATACAATTGTACTAAGACTCTCTTAGAGGATCAATTGAGATATGGTTCTTAATCATTAAGACCTATCATAAAGCATAAAAGCTACTCTCCCTTCTTCTTAGAATGGAGAAACTCTTATCTTTCTGCCTACTTGATTCTTCTTATTCGTTTTGCTATTGATCTAAACCCTTTAATCAATTCAAAATTACACCTATTCTATAAGTATAATCATATTTACTAAACCTTTAGTAAATCATGACAAATATCTTTGTTACTCTTATGGTGAACTTAATCAACACGCAACTTTGTGTGCTTGATTTCCTAGTTCTTCACTTGACACTTTGTCAACGAATTAGTCTAATTTCCAAATATGAAATTTCTCATTCATCATGCAACTAAGTTGCGTGATTCAAAATTTCTGTCCAATTGAAAATTTGAGCGATGAGAAACTCTCCATATTTGGTAAATTCTTGACATTTACATAAATAACATAACTAAGAATCATATCCATTCGTTGTAGAAATATTCAAACATCAATTTTCATAACGATTTCATTGCAAGGAAATAAACAAATAAATAAGTAAGTCAAAATTTATTTTATTTATAAAAGCAGCGGAAAAACATTTGTCCTTACAATGCAAAATCCATTGAAAACTATGTAAAAAATGAAAATTTCTAACAACTCTATCATAACTATCTAAGCTCAAAATCTAACCTTCAAGTCCATGCGATCGAGATCTATCTCTTGGTGATTAGATTCATCTTGCTTTCTCAACAAGCTTCCTTTCTTTTCACCGATCCTGCAAAACACTCAAATGCAATCTTATTACATCATGTATTAAGAATCAATGAATAGGAACTTAACGGAGTTATATAGTGGATTTTACCTGAAGCGTAGCCATACTTTTGACTCTCCCATCTCTTAGATCTCTTAGGTAAATAGGGCAACTTCGTCTCCAATGCCCTTTCTCTTGGCAATAAAAGCAAATTGACTCTTTTGGAACAACACATGGAACTACTTCAGACATCACCTTTCTCTTATGATCAAACTTTTCGATCATTGCATGTCTTTCATTGTCGTTGTCTATATCCATAGAGGTCTTGAAGGCAGATTCACCAATCAACTTTGGTTTTCTATTGCGCCAAACCATTGCTGATTCAGCAGCAATAAGCATATAGGTGAGATCAATAAGGGTCACGTCGTGGTTCATCATATAGTACTCTCTTATGAACTCACTATACGAGTTAGGAAGTGATTGAAGAACCCAATCAACAGCCATCTCTTCACCGACAATGGATCCCATCATTCTTAACCTATCAATGTATGACTTCATCCCTAAGACGTGTGCACACACCGACTTGCCTTCTTTATGTTTACTTGCCAAAAGGGCTTGAGTGATATTGAACCTTTCAATTTTACAATCTTGTGGGTTAGGGAGAATAATTGGAGGAGGAAGAGGAAGTGAAGCATGATTTTTTATTCCTCGATCGAATCGTGGAATATCATCTTCATGTGGAATGCTTGTTCCACGGGATTTGGGAAGACCATAGTTGTCGAACTTTAACATCTACAAAACGGGAGAAAACGAAATTCAAGTTAGTTGATCGATTGAGTCCTTAGTAAATCACCCAAATGAGATACTAAGGCTAGGACCCAACACAATACGCTACAACCTAGAAGAGGGATGCCGTAATCTAGTTGCAGAATATTTGAAGGTAAGTGAATGACGATTCACTAATTTCCACCATGAAAAACGAAAAAGAAATTTAAGTTTTAAATCTATGAAAACTCCTAGATCCTTTGAGATTCATTGAACATTTCAATGGCATGTTTAAATCTCGATATGCCCCTCTTGTTTGTGACTGGGATGTCGAGGATCACAAAGCGGGTGTGAATAACCATGCAAACTTACACGGTGCCCTCACATGTTACAGTCACCTATTCGATGTGCCGGTAAACCACACACGCTCCACCGAACTATGACAAACATTGAGTCACCCTTTGCTACCTTTGCTTAGAACCATTTAGTATGCCGGTAAACCACACACGCTCCACTAACGTCTTCGCAAGGGCACAAAGTGTAATTTCATGGAATTGCATCAATTCACTTTTGCCTAAGTAACTAAGATTGGGAATTAGAAAAACATTTAGTTACTTTAGTAATTCATTATACTTATAATGGAAGGTTTCGTCATATCCTACCCGTTCGGCTAACGACCCTCCACCAGCGGTAAGACTGACTTTTACTTATACATATATAGGCAATTTCCTTAAACACCCCTTATAGACTAGCTTCGTGAATGAGGCCTACTAACGGTAAGACTGACTTTTGCTTATACATATATATAATGTTAGACTTTTAATGTTATATATAGTATAGGGCGCATTTTACACTTTTAAAATACTATGTGGTTAACTTTAACAATTACACTTTTAATTCAATTAAATGGTTAACCTAAACTTTTATGGATTTATTAAATCTCTTTTAATTATACTCCTTAATTAATTAATAAAACCATAAAGGTGTATTTGAACTTTTAAAATATTACTAGGGTTTTAGAATTAACATTCCTAATTAACTTTTAATCAACTTTTAAATTCCAAAACTTTAGAGCAAGTTTTGAAACCTTTTTCAAAACATTAGGGTTTTAACTATTTAAATTTTAAAACAACAAAACCTTTGGGTTCAAATTTAAACTATAAAACCTAAAGGGCAAAATATGAAACTTTTCATAACAACAAGGATCAAATAAATAATCTAAACTAACATTTAATTACACAATTATCCATATTTGATTTGTTTAATGATTTCTTGCAAAACAATTTATCAATTTAGTCAAAATAATTAATCAATTATCTTATAAGGAAACAATTATCTTATTAATTGATAATTATCTTTAATTAGATCAAGAATATAGTCATATATATCATAAAATCGGATTTATATTGATCTAATATTATAAGGTAACTATCCTAATGCAAAAACAACAAGAAATCCCGAGATAAACATTATCTGACGAGTTGACTCGTCGAGTCACCCTGGACTCGGCAAGTCCAGCCTTTAAAACATCAAAAATCAAATTTTTTAGATATACAATGCATCAATACAATTGAAACCATCCTAGGCTCTGATACCACTGATGGGTTTTGGTCATAAGACATCCTATGTGCTCATACAAACCCTAATGCTTGGATCTAGGTTTCTCTATTGTACATGCTTTGAATCCAAGACTATAAACCCTAATTCTAGTATATGAAATAGATATTAACATATGAATGGGTTTAAGAACATACCTTGATTGTTATAGAGTAATAACAATCCTAATTCCTCCTTGAATTGACTTTGGAATGCTTAGAGTCACAAGTGTCACTCCTCTAATGGTTCACAAACACCAAGAGCAAATGGAGAAGGTATAAAGAGAGAGGAGAGAGGTTAGAATTCGTCCTTAGGACTTCTTGGGAAGGGATACACGAATTCATGAGCCAATGGGTGTTTATATAGGTATAGAGATAGGGTTTCAGTCATTATCCTTATCTAGTTGTTTATCCACAAAGCAACCCATAAGATAATCATTGAATCCTTATCATAGTCGAATTCTAAGGCCTTATCACCTCAAATTCGATCACCATATATTTAAAATAATCCTTACCTTATTTTGTAACTATCACATAATTACAAATCAGCCCCTCTAGTTTAATTAATTACACTTGATCACAAAATTAATTCCTAATTAATTATTGACCAATATTAATTAAATAAATATGGTTTCTCCTTTAATATATTATTCTTATAACATATTAATAAATCATAATAACCTCTCTCTCTTTATTTATTTCTCCAATCAAGTTGCTTTGGTGAAGGCAACCCAAAAGGACCATGCACCATCGGGTCAAGTACATACCAAAATAGTTATGGACTTAGACACTTATCCAACAAACACATCATTTTTTAGTAAACTACATAAATAACTCCTTTAATACATTACTTATGAATAAAGAAATAGACACATATCACTTGATCATTGGTTTCAATATATGTTAGGTTAGTCATGCATTTTCTATTAACCCTACTTATATATATATATATATATATATATATATATATATATATATATATATATATATATATATATATTCTATTTTCAGCACATATAGTGGAATACATCATTAACTATACAACTTTAAAAAAAATCTATATATAGAAACATTTGCAAATTCATGATTAACTATTATATCTTTTACTCTGAACATTATTTAATTTAACAACCATGTATTATATGAGTTTTAATATATATATATATATATATATATATATATATATATATATATATATATATATATTAGTATATATATATATATATATATATTAGTTGTGAGATTTATGTATTGCATGAGTTTATATATAAGAAAAAATAATACAAAATTCTAAACATTTGAGAAGTTGAATTTATAAGAAAAGTTAGAAAATATTGAATTATAAAAATTAAAGTGTTTTTTTTTCTTATAAATTTAAACAAATAATCTAGATAGATAAATAAAGAAAATTAATGAATCTTTAATTTAGTAATTTGAAATTAAAAAGAAAGTTTATTAATGAAATTTATATGCATTTAAATACTATCTTGAATTTAATAAAACGAAAAAGCCATAGAATGACATGTGGAATAAAAAATTAATTCAATATATATGATTATTAAAAATACAAAACAAATATGCAAGTCTGTATGTTATTCATATGTGAATAATATACAAAAATTATATATATTTGTGAAAATACATTGTAATATTCATAAGTGAATATATTTACAATTGAATATACCTTGTAATATTCATATGTATATATTCACTTGTGAATATACTGTGTAATATTCATAAGTGAATATATCATCTAATATTCACAAATGAATATACTATGTACCATTCACATGTGATATACAATGTAATATTTTGTAATATTTACATATGAAAATATTATCTAATATTCATAAGTAAATATACCATCTAATATTTACAAATGAATATATACTATGTTAATATTTACAAGTGAATGCATCGTCTAATATTTAAATATGAATATATTATGTTTATTATATGTTATATTCATATATGGATGGTACTTAAATTGTAAAAAAAAAAAATCATACTTTTTATTCGTAAGTGAATAACGAATGTACTGTAATAAAATTCGATTCATTTTTATTCACTTATGAATAACGATAACCGAAAATATAAAAAAAAAATTTATTTTATCTTAAAACTATATCAATATGGATGTCTATTTGTAGAGAATAAAAAATCATGAATTTTGGTCTATTTAAAATCATTTTTCGATAAAAATAGCTTCTTAAAAAATAAAATAAAACGAAAAAAACAATGTTTTTGTATATATTAAGGTAATGATTAGAATAGTTTAAGCATGGGCGGAACACAAACCCTAAAATTAGGGGGGCCGAAATTAAAAGTTCAAAAGAAAACTATACAGACTTTACAAGTTTCATTAGATTCAAGATTACATATATCAATTATCAACAACCAACAGATTAATATAAATTTTCATTTTTACCAACCATAATTTACGAATAAATATGGAGAAAATAAAATTTTCAAACTCAAGAATTCCAAAAAAAAATTGTTTAAGTAGTAGTAAGTTAAATACAAGAGGAGGCTATATGTTATTTATAGTGGTAAACGATTTCATTTTTTCTTAAAAACTCGATATGGGATAAAAGCATGTAAAATTCATCTTAAAAATGAAAAATCCTATTCAATAAGGGATAAATGCAAGTAGAATTCATCTTAAAAATGAAAAAATTCCATATTATCTAGATAAAAAATTATTAAATTTAGCTATGATTTTTTAAGAAAACAAAAATTGATTGCTACGTATTGATTCACTAACATTAGATGAATCTCTCTCTTTTTCTCTCTCTCTCTATATCTATCTATATATATATATATATATATATATATATATATATATATATATATATATATATATATATATTTCAAAACTTCAATTCATATTAACGATATTTGAAAATTCATTTAACATATAGTATATTATATTAAGCATGCTAAAAAGCTGTGGGGCCATGGCCTCCCCAACTCCTTAAGTTGTTCATTCATGAGTTTAAGGAAATATGTTTTGTTGGAAAACACATGTTTATTAATTTCTTATTTACGCTGGTAAGTCGAGGCTTTTGTAACAAAAAATAAATGAGTGGCTGAGAATAATTCCTTTATTCTCAACTTTTTTTTTATTTTCTCAATTGAACATTTATATTATATATATATATATATATATATATATATATATATATATATATATATATATAGAGAGAGAGAGAGAGAGAGATATTACATAAAACATAGCCAAAACAAAGAAAATTTCATTTAAGATACTTGCTTAATTGTTTAAGTATAGTTTGGTTTTTGAGGGACAATAAATTCCAAATCAAACTATTTAAATAAAACAACGTTCTTTTTGTTTAAAAGACAATAAAAAGAACGTCTAGAAATATATGAGAAGTATCGGTTGTGTATGAAGGATTTAAAATATCAAATCAAACTATTTAAATAAAACAACGCAACAACCAACTTTATATCGACATATTGATACAAAGATATGTTTGGAATATTCTTTTTAACCCCTCATCAAAAAGAATTTGTTTGAAAATAAGACATTTAAAGATTTTATCTTAAAAATTCGTTTGAGAATGTGATCTTACAAAACAGACGCACAACAAAATATCAAAGGTAGCACATGTAATTTTACGGGTAGTCCGTTAGAGAGATTATATCATATCGATAATTTTCTCAAAAATATTTCAATGCTCTAAAAACTTTGAGGGTTTTTTTTGGAACAGAAAATCCATTATATTCTGAAACTACTCTTATGATCATTTATGTTCCAAACAAGATTTAAATCATCGACCTCAAGAAATGAGGACAACATCTGATATTGTTTGGTAGAAACCTTAGTAAAATTTTAAAGTAGCACTATGTCACGGGATGCTTCAATCACCGTGCGACACTTAGTATTTTCTCCGACTAAGTCAGGCTAACTTCGATGGCTTAGATGTATTAACGATTAAAGGAAGCAAGAGAGACGACAAGAAACACTTCTAAGAAAAGAGCTTCTTTATACAACTTTACTTCTTACAAAAGAACTTCTTGGATGCCTTGGACAAATGAGCCCTCCTCCTATTTATAGGCATCCTACACCTCCTCAAAGGGAAGTTTCTAGATTTCGTATATTCCCGAGTATTCTAGATTGTTCTTACAAGATCCTTATCTATATACAAAGTTCTACACAATTCTATTCTATACTTTTGCATCCTAGAGAATTCTAGATCGTTCTAGGGACTTATGGAAAATTATTACTTGTTCTACCATCTTCTTGATCGGTCTGGAAGATTCTAGAACACCGAATCGTGACACCCTCCCCCACTGAAATCCTTGACGTCCCCGTCAAGCCTTGGACTTGTATGCTTCAATCTTGTCTCTGAACTGCCATAAGTCTTGTTCTCGTTCCCAACTGGATTCCGTATCGGGTTGTCCCTTCCATCGAACATAGTACTCGGTCTAGTTGGGTGATCCTCTTTTGCGAATTATTCTATCGGCCAAAATTTCGTCTACTTCCTTATCAAAGGAGATCACATTCGCAACTGGAGCTCGTTGTGATTCACTCCTAGACGGGTCTTCTTCATCTCGATTATAAGGTTTAAGGAGACTTACATGGAATACGGGGTGGACCTTTAAGTGGGTTGGTAAATCGAGCTTATATGATCTTGTCCCAACCTTTTGAATCACCTGATACGGCCCTTCATATCTTCTTGTTAAGCCCTTGTGTACTTGTCGAGTGGACTTGAACATTCTCTGGGGAAATTTCACCATCACTTCGTCGCCAACCATAAATTCACGCGGTTGTCTGTTTCTGTCTGCCCACTTCTTCATGTGTTTGGCTGCTTTGTTCAAGTAAGACCTTGCTATGTCAAGTTCCTCGTTCCACCCTTTTGCGAACTTGTATGCGGGTGGACTACTG
Source organism: Lactuca saligna (assembly GCF_052625555.1). Classification (NCBI taxonomy): domain Eukaryota; kingdom Viridiplantae; phylum Streptophyta; class Magnoliopsida; order Asterales; family Asteraceae; genus Lactuca; species Lactuca saligna. The sequence continues at coordinate 79,516,609 of NC_136424.1, read as the reverse complement.
CCTTTATACCCCCTAGTTAGTTCTTGTGGTATCAAAGGTTGTTGACCCATGATGATTTCAAAAGGGCTTCTTCCGGTAGCCTCGCTCCGTTGTAGATTATAAGAAAATTGGGCTACATCAATTAACTTAGCCCAATCCCGTTGATTAGCACTAACAAAGTGCCTTAGATAAATTTCCAGCAAATGATTCACCCTCTCGGTTTGTCCATCAGTTTGCGGGTGGAAACTGGTCGAAAAGTGGAGCTCGGAACCCATGAGCTTAAATAATTCCCTCCAAAATTTTCCAGTAAACCGAGGGTCTCTATCACTTATGATGCTCCGAGGGAGTCCCCAATACTTTGCCACATGTTTGAAGAATAACCGACCAGCTTCCTCAGCTGTGCAATCTCTAGGCGCGGGAATGAACGTCCCATATTTGGAGAAACGGTCTACGACCACCATGATGGAACCACAACCTTCAGATGTAGGTAAGGCCGAGATGAAATCCAAAGTTAGACTTTCCCATGGGTGCTCCGCAATCGGCAACGGTTCTAACAACCCTACTGTCTTGGACTGTTCTACCTTGTCTTGTTGGCATACGAGACATGTCCGAACATAGGCGTCTACATCGTCCCTCATCCTTGGCCAGTAGTAAGTCTTTTCTATAATTGCCATGGTTCGGTGTGTTCCAGGATGCCCTGCCCATTTTGAATCGTGGCATTCTTTTAGGACTTCTCTCCTTAAGTTGTCCCATTTCGGAACATACATTCGATTACCAACAGTGAGTAATAGTCCATCTTCGATCCAAAATTTTCGAGTCTTCCCTTTTTTAGCCATCTCCATTAAGCTTTTTGTTAACGGGTCATGGCTTATTCCTTCTTTGACGCGGTCAGTAAATGAGCAGGTTACCCGGGAGATGGTTGCCAATTCCGCTTTCCGACTTAGAGCATCGACGATGACATTTGCCTTCCCTGGCTTATACTCCATGACATAATCGAACTCAGCCAAGAAATCTTGCCAACGGGCTTGCTTGGGACTTAGTTTTTTCTGATTTTGAAAGTAGCTTGTAGCGACATTGTCAGTTTGAATTACAAACCGATTCCCGAGTAAATAGTGTCTCCATACTCGAAGGCAATGTATAATCGCTGTCATCTCCTTATCATGTATCGGATACCTTCGCTCGGTCTCATTAAGTTTCCGACTTTCGTACGCCACCGGATGACCTTCTTGTAACAAAACACCTCCTATAGCAAAGTCTGAGGCATCAGTTTGTACCTGGAACGGCTTCGAGTAATTGGGTAATGCTAGAATTGGTTCTTTCGTTACAGCCTTCTTTAGCTCCTCAAATGTTTCTTGACACTTATCCGTCCACTCCCATGCGACCTTCTTTTTAAGTAGATCAGTTAGTGGAGTTGACCATGCCGAGTATTCTGATATGAATCTTCGATAATAATTGACCAGACCTAGGAACGATCGTAGTTCGGACACGTTCTTAGGTGGTTCCCATTCTGAAATTGCTTTTATTTTTCTTTCATCCATGTAGATCCTCCCGTCCTTAATCTTGTGCCCAAGGAATCTTACGTCAGGTTGGGCAAAAGTGCATTTCTCCATCTTCACATACAATTGGTTTTCCTTTAATGACTGAAAAACCAATCTTAGATGTTCCACGTGTTCCTCCAACGTTTCTGAGTAGACTACGATGTCGTCTAGATACACTACTACGAACTTATCCAAGAACGGGTGGAAGATTTTGTTCATGAGGGTGCAAAATGTGGCCGATGCATTTGTGAGTCCAAAGGGCATGACCAAGAACTCAAACGATCCATACCTGGTCACACATGTTGTCTTTGGCTCGTCTCCTGCTGCTATGCGAACTTGCCAATACCCTGATCGTAGATCTAACTTTGTGAACCATCGATCATTTGTGAGTCGATCGAAGAGATCGGCGACTAAGGGGATTGGGTACTTGTTCTTCACGGTTACCTTATTCAAGGCTCGATAGTCAATACACATTCTTAGACTACCATCTTGTTTCCTTTGGAACAATACTGGGGCACCAAATGGAGCTTTGGAAGGTCTGATGAAGCCAGCATCTAGTAACTCCTTCAACTGTTTTCTTAGCTCCTCTAATTATGGTGGTGCCATTCGGTAAGGCCCCAATGCTGGTGGCCTTGCTCCTGGTTCTAATTCTATCTCATGATCTACCTCTCTTCGTGGTGGTAGTTTCTTGGGTAATTCCGGTGGCATTACCTCTTTAAATTCCTCAAGCACTTTCTTGATTTTGTTCGGTACCTCCATTTCTGGAAAATCGACTTCTTCTTTTAATGTGGCTAGGAATGTCACCTCGCCCCTCCGAAGGCCTTTGCTAAGTTGCATGGCTGAAATGATACGGGAATTCGCCTTGCTTCTTTCTAAGGGAACGATGTGAATCGAGGATCCCTTGGTGAGGCGCATGGTTTGATCTTCAAATGAAAAAGGTCGGGCTTCATCTAGGAATTCCATCCCAAGCACCATGCAGTAATCATCCATAGGGACTACCGTTAAGTCTATGATTCCTTTCCATCCTCCTATCTCGATGGGCACATTGTGGGCGACACCAACGATGGGTTCGGATGGGGAATTTACTGCTTTCAGCCAACCTATCTCCTTGGAGTATTGAATATTCCTTTTCTTGGCTTCATTTTCAGCAAGAAAGTTATGAGACGCACCTGTATCGACTAAGGCTTTAGTTGTCTCTCCATTTATTTTAGTCTTCACGAACATGAGACCTCCTCCCTTCTTTGGTTTTGTCTCTTCCTTAGCCACCGAGTTGAGGAGACGCATCGAGCTTAGTTGTTGTTCGTCCCTTTCTTCATTTTCATCTTCAAAGACCATGGCGTTGAAACTTTTCTTCTTGGGACAATCTCTTATTAGATGGGGACCGTCACATAAATAACACTTCACCTCCTTACGAGTCCCTCCTTCGATCGCCTTTCCTTTGAAAGTTGAGGGTTTGACAGCGGGTCTATCGTCCCTTGGTGACGGCTTTGACACAACTTTATCTCCCCCACTAGTCCTTCTAATCGGTGCATCTCTTCGGAAGTCCATGAGGTCTTCCGCTACAGCAATAGCTTCATCAACGTCTTGGACATTCCTTCGCTTGAGCTCGTTATAGGCCCAAGATTGTAGTCCATCCTGGAAATAAAATAACTTGTCTTTTTCTTGTAATTCAGGCAACTCCAGCATTAAAGCAGTAAATTCTGCTACATAATCTTTAATCGACCCAACGTGTTTCAATCCCCGAAGCTTCTTCATTGCTACATCTTCGGCGTTATGGGGACAAAACTGCTTCTTGAGCTGCCTTTTGAACTCATCCCAGCTCTCTATGGTGTATAGCCCTTTTTCTATGTCATTATGCTTCCGCCTCCACCATAGGGCGGCGTTCTCACATAGGTATAGGACAGCCGTGTCTATTTTAGGCTTATCGTCCTTTACTCCGATTGCCTTGAAATAACATTCTACGGACCAGAAAAATTCTTCAAGAAGTTTAGGGTCACGCTTACCTCCGTACTTCAGGGGTTTAGGTGCATCGGCATGTGGCGTCATCTTTGTACTTGCTCCTCCAGCAATTGCGGCTTTGCACAACTTTACTTCGGCTTCTAGAGTAGCTACCTTCTCACGAAACTCATTCCGAAGCGTGTTAATAAGTCCAAGGACTTCTTCCTTGATGACACCGATGGTCTCCTTCAATCCATCGCTCGTGTCACTTATCTCGGCAACGAACTGATCGACGGTATCCTTCCATTCAAGGATCTCACCGACGTTAATCTCCGTCCTTGTAAGCTTGTTCTCTAAGCTTGCCAAGGCATCTATCGATTGGTCCCTCTTCCTGGACTTTCTTCCTTTCTCCTCGACGACAGGGGGCACGGTTGCGACTTCACTACTTCCTGCTTCCGTCGTCATGATCTCTTGCTTGTACGAACTCTGGCTGTGATACCACGTGTCACGGGATGCTTCAATCACCGTGCGCCACTTAGTATTTTCTCCGACTTAGTCAGGCTAACTTCGATGGCTTAGATGTATTAACGATTAAAGGAAGCAAGAAAAACGATAAGAAACACTTCTAAGAAAAGAGCTTCTTTATACAACTTTACTTCTTACAAAAGAACTTCTTGGATGCCTTGGACAAATGAGCCCTCCTCCTATTTATAGGCATCCTACACCTCCTCAAAGGGAAGTTTCTAGATTTCGTATATTCCCGAGTATTCTAGATTGTTCTTACAAGATCCTTATCTATATACAAAGTTCTACACAATTCTATTCTATACTTTTGCATCCTAGAGAATTCTAGATCGTTCTAGGGACTTATGGTAGATTATTACTTGTTCTACCATCTTCTTGATCGGTCTGGAAGATTCTAGAACACCGAATCGTGACAACTAGCTACCATGTGTTTCCACTAAGGTGTGCCGCTGCTTACATGCTTTTATCTTAAAAGAAAAAAAATTCATAAATTAAAAGCTTTTTCAATTGGCTTTTTGAGAGTTTTTTACTTATATTTTAAAAATATACAAAATTATATATAATATAAATATACAAAAATAACGCACAACTAACCAATTCATGTGCTTAAAATGGTGGAACGAGCTATCTGTTTGTACTTTCAAATCATAATAATCATAAAAGTTAGGTGCTGTTTGTTTTTTCTGAGGCAAAATGTCTGCAGTCTGCGGACCACATCTGTAGACCTCTGCAGTAGAAGAGGTGGACCAAACGTCTGCAGTCTGAAAAAAGAAGACTGTTTGTTTTTTTAACATCTGCGGGCTATTAAAATAAACTAAAATCTAAATAAACTGATTTTTTAAAACTTCAAAGCGAATTTTTTATATATTTTTACGACTTTATTATAAATATATAATGAATCTAGATTAACTTTTATGTATTATTATATAAAAAATAAAAATAAAAATGGTATTAATTCATATACATATTTGATAAAAACCAACAACTTTGATTGCAAAGTTATAACTAAACATTATAATTAGTGATCAAAGAATTTGATACATAAATAGATGGAAATAAACTTCGATTTTTTCAAATAAATCTATTAAAAACGTACGATAAATATTTTCTCGAGAAATTGATGATACTCTATTAAATAAAGTTTTACAAAATTTTGGCAAAAAAAATATAAGAATACATTATGATTTTTTTTTTCATATTTATATAAACAACTTCAACGAATATTATTGTAATAAATTTTTATTTATAAATTTGTTAAAAATATCATGTTTGTATCGTCAAATGTTTTTTTTTAAGTTTTGTAATTTTTTTTTCATATTGTTTATCATTAATAAAGTTGGAAAAAATATAAATTAAAAAAAAAACTTTAAAAAAATAAAGATATATATGTTTTTTTAAGCTAGAAGATGTCTGAAGATGTTAGAAGACTCTGGTCCACATCTGCACCAAGAAGAGGGCGCGCATACATTTTTAGGTCTGCAGTCTTCAAAAAAACAAACAGTCTGCGAAGACTAATGTCTGCGCGTGGTCTGCACGGCGCAGACAGAAGACGTCTCGCAGATCTGCAGACAAAAAACAAACACTACCTTAGTATTAGAAAAATGCATATTGAACGCCTCCTTGAAAGATGTCTAATTTAAATGGTATATGACATACAAGTATGAGTATCAAATGTAGAGGGGTGTTTTAATTATTTTAATTATTGAGGGGCTAGATGAGAATTATAGGAAGGCTGCAAGGGGGAAGGGTGGACACAGAGAAAAACCGAACGTGTATAGAGCGGGGCCGGGGATCCGGTAAGTCAAAAAAATCGGGCCACCTAATCCATTCCATATTGCTTTTTTGGTCATTGGATTTGGACGGGCAGGTGGATATAGCTTAACGAACTAGTAAACTACGATTTAATTTTATTAAATTGTATTGTTTTATAATCAACTAATCAAGCTATGAATGACTTCTTCTAATACATAATAATTGACTAAACTGTCCCTATGGTTTGTTAAAAGTTAATATTTTGGTAAAAAAAAGTTTAGACTAATACTACCAATCTAAAATTTTCATTTTGTTGTAAGTTTTATCCGATTTGCTTTGAATTTTTCATAATGACAATGTTGTCCTTATTTTTTTCTATTATTTATTTGTTTATTTAAATATATTTTTTTGTTTAAAAGATAAATAAAAAAATTGTCTTTTCTATTTTATTTTTATAATTTTTTTATAAAGAAAAAAAAAATCAATAAATAAAATATGCACTCTCTCTCTCTCTCTCTCTCTCTCTCTCTCTCTCTCTCTCTCTCTCTCTCTCTCTCTCTCTCTCTCTCTCCGTGGCATAAGAGCACAATTCCTCTTTTCTTTCATCGTAAAAAAATCACTCATTTGAAGAAAATAATCACCATAGAACGTTCTGAATCCCATCCCTCCATGCATTGATTCATCACGAGTTCATCATCTACATGTATGTTTTGCTTTTTGCAACCCTTGTGCATGATTTGTATTGGTTTAGACTAAAAGACTTCAAAAATCACCCCCTTTCCCCTTCAATTTTGGGTTTCGGGTCAAAATGAGAAGAGTACATGGAATCGAAGATGGAGATATAAGTTTTTTGTGTGCTGATTAAACAAACCCACACATATGAGGGTTTTTATGCACCATTGATTAAATCACACATACATGTTGTTGTTCGAAATTGGTATGTCGGTGAGAGGAAAGGGGGATTACCATTGTACGATAGAGCTTACCACTGTACGAAGGAAAAAGGTGTAGAAACCATAGCAATGACATTGGCAGTGAAGAAGGCGCTCCAACTCAGATTTGTGTAGATGACGAACCTTCGATCTTCTGATTTGTCTTCGATCTCCTGATTCATCATACCGCCTCCCTATTATCGAATATGTAAGAGAGATTGTGCTCCAACTCAGATCTGTGAGAAAGAGAGAAGAAAAATGGTGTTACTGTCGGATCTATGATTACAACATTGTTTTACAGATGCAAGTGTTGACCGGTGGTGGTTGTATTGTTGATTGATGATTATGTGTAAAAGATGAAATGGATTCGGGAGACAAGAGAGAAAGAGAGATCGACTGGGAAAGTGGTTGTGATGGAGACGTCGGTGGCTAACAATTGTGATGATGACGATTGATGGTTGTACGTTAGCGTTCGTATGAAAATGGAAGAAGATGGGGTTGTAGATTTTAATGGGGGGGGGGGGGGGGAAGAGAGAGAGAGAGAGAGAGAGAGAGAGAGAGAGAGGTATATATATATTATATTAGACAAAAATGTAAAATTGTCCCTGTAGACGTATTTTTTCAGAGGTTTAGTCCAAACCACAACTTTTTTGGCTTCATGGTCCTTTTGATAATGTTTATATGTGGTTTTCGTCCCCCCGAAACTGAAATTACTGTAATATCCTTATGTATTTATTTTTTTATTTTTATTTCATTATTTATCTATTAACATCATTAATAAAAAAACACATCTCTCTCTCTCTCTCTCTCAATATATGTACGACTTTAGCAAAATCAAGAAACAAACAAATCTTCAGTCTTTAAGCTTTTGATTAAAGATTAATCTTTAAGCTCAAATCATCTTTATGTAGTCTTTATCTTGGAAATCATTTTCTCCCAGTATTTTCCACTTAAAGCATAAAGCATTCACTTTCCATAAACAACCTCTTTTCCCCCTTTCAGTTTCACATACCCTTTCAAAGCAAGCAAGAGACATATAAATAGAGAGAGATATGGAGTTATCGTACAAAGAAGAATTAATTTCTTCTTGTGATCCTGTATTGTCAGATGTTGAATTTAGAAAACTAAAAAAGATTATGTTAAAAGATGAAAGAGAAGATGATGGAAGAGATATTGATCAAGAAGAAGAAGAAGAAAGAAATGCAGAAGCTTATGATGGTGTTGACAAATCAAGATTGAATCAAGAACTCAATCTTTTAGACAGTTTAAACATGGTAATTCATCAGAAAATACATCCCCACATGCATCAAGATTTGTGTATATGTGTTCATCCCCTAAAAATGATTTGTTTGTGTGTGTGTTTATTTTGAAATCGATTTCCAGAAATGATTTGGGTACATACACACAACAGATGAATCGCAACAGAAATGAAATACAAAATAGATTTTATATTATGATGGGTTTAGTATACTACAACATCCTATAGTGCACATACAACCCTAAATACATTGGATCTATGTTTTCACTAATTATACATGTAAATGGTTTCCAAGGCATTAAACCTATAACTAGCATGCATTTTCATAGACCAAATAAGATACTAGTTAGAGTAACATACCTTTTGAGTTGTAGCTTGATTCCATGAGCTTAAGAGTCGAGTGCCCCAAGTGTGACACCTCAAATGGTTCTTACAACACCAACAACAACTTGGAATAACTTGAGAGAAAAGTTCTTATGCTCAAAATCGGCTAGCCCTCTCATGTAAATCCTTAGGGTCGATTTCTTGAACTATGGGGTCTTTATATATTGTGGGTATTAGGGTTACACCATGTTCTTATGCTCAAAATCGGCTAGCCCTCTCCATATTCTTCATCCTCCATGGGTTAAAACCTCCATGGAGTATCTATGGGTTACTCCATGGGTTTAGCCCAACATGAAGAACTATGGATCATAAGCCCACATATATAAGAATGAATGATTTACACAATCAATCCCCATATATTTAATTAGAGTCTTTTGATCACAGAATTAATTCCAAATTAATTCTTGATCAATACTAATTAAATAATATGATTTCATATTAATATATTAGAACTTATAACATATTAATAAATCATAATATCCCTTTCTCATAAAAGTCTATCCAAATCGTTCCGATACCATGCAACCCAAATGGACCATGCCAAGTCGGGTCGAATACATACCATTAATAGTAATGGACTTGGACATTAATCCAACAGTCTCCCACTTGGATAAGTCTAAAACTATTATTGCGTATGACTCCAAGATCCCGACTAGTAACTATAGCTCTTAAAAGTTGTTGTCGAACTTTGAACAAATCAATGACGTGTCCATAGATAAGGGATCATATATTCCTCCATTCTAGATATCATATGGACCGAGACATGGATTATAATCATTCTCTCTGTCCATCTGTTGTTTCCCGATTTCCGATTTATGATGACTGACTAATTGAACAAATCAAATCGGTCTAGGCCCGACCGAGCACTTACTTTTGTCATCACTAAATCATCGAGGGGCCCATACATATTGCTTTTATCCCTACAAGGGTAAAAAATGGATAAAATTTGACTCATATGCTTGTTCTACTACTTGTTGAATCATACACAAAGGCACATTTTATAACATCAAGTTACCAATGCGTTTTCGTACAATCAATGTATAACCAACTCACAGTCAACAACTCATATCTCTAGGTTTGAAGAATATAATATATTATCATCTCATGATCACTCGTGATAAAATCCATGAAATGAGTCAAATGAGCATGGGTTTAATCCAATACTCAGAACTTATGAACACTTATGAATATTGTAGCAACTCTTACTATGTCCAATACCTTAGACATCTACAAGCCAACTTCATGACAATCTTGATTCATACCTACTTCCAACATATGACCGACTGTGGAGATTTTAAATAACCCAGTTATTCGGGAAGTCAAAACATGCAAAGTGAAACACATGAATAATACTAATCCAATATGACCCCAAGCACCTTTGAGAGTAAATAGAACACCTTTTATTTAAACACCATATTTATTACTCATTATTCATTGTATAATGTTTCGAATGATCAACTTTATACTTGAATCTGAAAAAATAGTCTTGTCATGCTCCTAGCATGCATACTTTGTTTGTCCAAACAATAGTCATGCCATATGCACACTATGTTTGTCTATGAACCTTACTTTTGTGAAATAGACCAATTGAACATGATTCCAATGATGTTCATTTTACAATCCCAAATCCTTAACGTAAATGTAAGAGCTCCAAATTCTTACAATTTACCGAAATCTGTTAGATTCTAAACTTATATGCATTGATCATCTTGTAATGACTATGCACAAAGTCACAAAGACTTGACAACAGACATTTACAAAGTTTTCTAATGGAGAGAAATTCCTTGGAAACGAAATCTCAAAATTCAAAGTACATTCCTTTAAACATCCTTTTTGCATTAAGTTTTCTAATCTTACACAGATTTAATGAATAACTTCCACCTATGGAAATATTTCCACATTCCCATTTTGACTATCACTTTTGAACAAGAGTTGCCTCTTTTCAGAATATGTCAATACGGTCCTTCCAAAAATTTAAATTATACTTCCAATTGTCACAGGCAACCAATCTTTGGTAAACCTCAGATTGTCCTCAAAAATTGCTTAATCGTTTATTTAAGATTTATATATATATATATATATATATATATATATATATATATATAATAAATTATCAGTTCAATACATATCGATTGAAGGAAAATGGGCAACAAGCTGCGCCGCTATCCTAATTCTAGACCTTTTGTCACACCCCCAAACCGAAACGGTAGAAACGTTTGGGAGCAGAGGACTTCATGTGTAGTATCACAACAACTGAATAATAGTAATTAAAACAACAACAAGCATTGTATTAATAGTATAATGTTTACATTTCATTTGAATCATACATAATTGACACCAAAAGTAAATAACAAGTAAAGACTGAAGCTACTATGCTCCATCTTCTTGAACCCAGTGCGTGTACTTGTTTACTAGTATCCTGAGAATAGAAGTGGGTTTTGAAAGAGAATTAGCATAAAGCTGGTGAGTTCATAAGCGTTTTGTTTTAGGAAACTATTCTTTGTTCTTTCGAAAAGTACGTTATGTTTCTCCTGAAAACCTTATATTTTCTGATGTAATGAATGTTAAGTAAAAATGATTCTTACTAGTTCCTCCTGCGAGTACTTAGTGTATACAAATCATAGATAATCCAGACCGGACAAACAATTGATTGTGTGGTTCTGCCCCAAACCCACAACCACACAAGGAATAGGAAATGAAGCAGAGGCCACACATTCCACTGGTTGTCGGATCCTCATGTACATAATCCTGAAGTATTCACTAGATACTTACAAAGTTAACTGTATTGGTCCTTTGATATCTGTTGAAAGTGTTCCTCAAGAAAATCCAATATTTTCTTATGTAAAGTATGATTAACCCATTCTACCTATGACGTCTTAGTTCATACTAGTTATGTATAAACCAATATCGGATAGACAGTTAATTGTGTGGATCTGCCCTAAACCCACAACCAAACAAGGAACAGGGAATGAGACAAAAACCACACATTCCACAATCTATCAGGTATTCTTCATACGTAACCTAGATGCATAAACTAAGGAGTCATGGAATTAATAATGAATGTTCATTAGTTGAATAATGAACCAACTATTTGTAAAATACCGATGTTTACCCTAGAAAATCCTATATTTTCCCTAATTGTACATTATTGAATTATCTGTTCCAAATCGTGGTATGCAAGTATCTATCATACTTATGTTGTTTAAGCATTATTCTATTTGAAAACCTTTGTATGAAAACCTATGTATAGAAACCATTGTATGACAACCATCGTATGAAAACCATTGTATAGTAGTATTATTACATAAATAAAACTAGTTGATAATGTGTTGTTTTGTATCCCGAAAGTGTTGTTAATACCCTCCTATGATCACTTAGTACATATAAGTTATAGAAATCTAGATTGAACAAACAGTCGATTGGGTGATTCTACCCTAAGCCCACAACCAAACAAGGAAGAGGAAATGAGGCGGAGATCACACATTCCACTGCAAGTCAGATGTTAATTTCATATTATCCTAATGTACATACTAAGTCATCACATAGTTACTAACCTTGTTGAATGTTTGTTAGGTATATTATTATGTGAATGAGTCGTTGTTTCACCTGTGGATTCTTATAACCATACTTTTGACGATCAACATTACGACGTACTCGGACGTCGCTAAAATTGACATTTGTCACGCTAGGTTGACTGTAGCTAATAGTCAGGGTGCGGGATTGTCACTCCTGTATAGATCTATACACAAACTCACACTTTCCCTCAAAGAGACTCTGGTTACAAGGCGTCTCACATTGTAGTGCTCTCAACGAATTCACTAATAATACCATGAAAACCCTTTTTGTTATTAACATGAATCCTTATAAAATAATATCTTTTTTTTTTTTATAATTCATAAGTTTGTTTCCTTTGTTCTAAAAACTGTAATTGCAACGTTTATAACTTAACATGTTTATAAAACTGTCCGCGAAACTTTGTTCATCACGTTTAGTAAGCTCTATGATCAATGTATGTTAATGATAGGAAAATAAAATAAACCAAATTATATTTTTGAACACAAGATTACTTGTGCTTTTACTTGTATTCCCCCTGAAAATATTAAAAACTTGGAAAAATATAGGGGTATAAACTCACCTTTAGTAAACGTTTCGAATGAAGGTGCGCGTGAGGATGAGAAGTTCCACGAATGAATTTCCGAGACACAAATGAGTCCTAAATGACATGTAATGACATATATAGGCATGTACTTAGTGTTTTGGACAACTAACATGCAAGGAAACACCCTTAGGGAGTAGGAAACACTTGAAACTAAGTGTTATAATCACATTTGATTGACTAAAAGGGGTTTGCGGCCACTCAAGAGAGTGTACGGCCAGGTGTGTACGGTCACTGGGTGTGTACGGCCGTACACACTCCAAAATGGTGCAATTTAGGTCTTGCTTCATGGGGATTCAAGGGTTCAAGATTTCTATTGGATAGCAAGTACCTAGAAATGTTTAAGGCTCATGGTTATCACTCTAACAAGGGTGTACGACCGTAGAAAGGGTGTACGGTCGTACACTCTTGATGATCATGAGTTTTATGGTGTTTCAAGGCTAGAATCAAGGCTTTAACATGTCTAACTAGCTGATAAGTGAAGAACTCTCACTTTGGAGGTCTTTTTAGGGTGTGTACGACCAACATATGAAGGGTTTACGGTTGTACACCCTTCAAGGTCATGAAGTTCGTGTTGAAACATGAAGAATCGGGGCTTGGATCAAGAGTTCTTTCAAGTATAACGAGTTTAAGGATGAAACACTTATGTTTTGGAGCCTTGGGGTGTTCACAACCGATGGTAGTTGAGAGAGAATGGGATTGATCACAGTTGGGAGGAGGAGAAATGAGGAGAAAATGAGCTCTACTCATATATATAGAGGGTGGTGTACGGCTGTAGACCTGTGTACGGCCGTACAGACCTCGTAAGTGGCTTTCCGGACCGATTCAACCTCTCCAACCTCAATTAAACACTAAGGTTAAAAGCTCTTGAAGAGAAAGGATGGAATATGATGCACATGGCGTGAGTTCACAACCATGAGGGGTGTACGACCGTACACCCATGTGTACGGCCGTACACTCCTCCTGTAGGAGTGTTTGGCCCGAAATGCAACTTTATGACCTTGTATAACTCATTCCCAGACCCAAACCTTGAATGTACTAGACTTAGAACACTCAAACAGACTCTAAACATTGCTGAAATATAGTAGAAACGAGTCTGACTTTCAATGATCGAGGTACTTGGAGATAGAGATTTCTGGGTTGTCACACCTTTTCCCTTCTTAATGCCCTAGGCATTTGGAAAATTTAGAAAGGATAAATATTATAGCACATGTAATCGATCCTACATCCAAAGCATATGGGACACGATTCATGATGTCTCACATAAAGACATGATCCTAGACCATTCTTTTGCAATAATATTTTTTATTTTCAAAGTTTTCATAATTCGACTATGAAGAGGGATGCCATAATCATAATCGAATTTTGAGAACACAATATATACAAAATTTCCTTATGTTGAACCATTCCAATATACAATTCATATATATATATATATATATATATATATATATATATATATATATATATTTATATATATATTTATATATATATATATATATATATATATATATATATATATCCTTGACTAAATATGATTAAAATCTCAATCTTAGCTTTTAGAATTTAAATGAAGTATAATTTCCTCTCCCTTAATTATAGCAAAACAACTTTACCCAATTTAAACTTTTGTTTTCTATAATTAACACATAACATAATAATCATGCTCCCACTAACATGATAATTACTAGCATAACAATTATGCTCCCACTAGCATTAACATGTATCCAGAAATCATGTGGACTTCTAGAAATCAATACTTTATTGACTTTCTTACCAAAGTTCAGATTTATGATACAAGATGCTTCGATAAAACTTTATCTAAGCTTCTCAAAATCATACACCTTTCCTTAGATAGCTGACATGTGTGACTAAACCATTTTTAGAACTATGAAAAGGGATGTTGTAATCATAGTCTCAATTGCATAGACCTTTGCCATTTCTCACAAGTCCATGTTAGTGTGTCGGTTAACCACACACACTCCATTAACGACTTTGAGAATGCAAATATCACAATTGTTATATACTTAAAATCTACTTACATTTTATGGTGTATGTGTTCTTATACATGTGAATTTGTCATAACCATAATCACAAGACCAGGTTAGTGACAAATCCAAACTCATATGGACTGAACTTGCTCAACCTTAAGTTCTTGCCACCTGGAAGTACAAGGGCCTAGCATTGCTTCCAAGTAGTTATGCAAACAACTGAGAACTCATAGAACTCACATGCATAGTCAAATTTAATTGGAATGGGTACAGAAACAAGAATATGTCAACACGATAGGCTATAAACCTCAAGTCATGTGCTAGTGATTAACAACAGTTTTTTGTTAATATTGATTAGTTCTTGAAACTTTTCAAGATCTTTAAGACTCCCACCGACCTCTTGACATATAAGATTTCTCTTGTCAATAACCATTCCTTGACAAAGCAAATATTCAAGAGTTAGTGCTGATTCCTATCAAGACAAACACTTCACACAATTGGCCTTAGTTGGTCTTTGTTTTATCCAAAACATTACAACTTACCAATTTCAAATGTATAAGAGTAAGAAAAAAATTTACTCTACATTTGACAAGTGTTATCAACCTTCTTAAGATTATGTCACTCAAGTTACAATCTTGGAGTATGACTCTAAGACTTGTTTAATTTGGAACGAAGTATGATTTATCTTTTGATTCAACCATTTCAACAATTCACGATTCCTCTTCTTAGTCAAACAAATGCACTAAGATGTCCTTATAGAATCAATTGTGATATGGTTTCATAATCACTAAGATAATCATAAACAAGATTCAAGTACTCTCCCATCTTTTCATATTGGAGAAACTTTTATCTTTCTGCCTAATTTGATTCTTCTTATTCGTTTTGCCTTACATTGAAACTTTTCCAATGTACCAGAGTTACACTTAAACTTGTAAGTATAACCATATTAACTAAATTTTAGCAAATGATGAATAACCTTATCGTTTTTGTGGTGGACCTAATCAGTGCACAACCAAGTGTACCCGATCTCCTAGTCCTTCACTTGACTCACATATACATGTGAACAATGAATTAGTCTTAATTTTCCAAAGATGAAAATTCTCATTCACCATACAATACAAGTTGCATGATTCCAAGTTTCTATCAAACTGAAACTTGAGTGATGAGAATCTTTCCTTATTTGGTAAATTATGATACTACCACAAATGAAAGAATCAAATCCATTTTCCAATATTGCTATCAATGGAATCATATAAACAACAATTTTTCACAAATGCCATTGTAAGGATATTTAAAATAAATAAAATCAAAACTTTTTTCTTTTATTTTAAAACTTGCGGAAAAAACTTATCCTTACAATGCAAATGCATATGAAAACAATATTGTTATTTATACCTAGGTAATCTACCACAACTCTTAAGCATCAACTCAAAATTCTAATCACCAAGCCATGCAATCGAAATCTATCTTCGCGATCAGAATCAACATATTCTTCCTTTAAGCTTCCTATTTTCTTTGATTCTTAAAACATCAACATGCGACCCAGTAACATCATGTAATAAGAATCTCCGAATATGAACTTAATAGAGTCAGATAGTGGATTTTCCTCGAAGTAGAGTCAAACTTTTGACTTCACCATCCTCATGATATTTCAGGTAAATAGGGTAGCTTCGCAACCAATGCCCATTCATTTGACAACAGAAACATATGGACCCTTTAAGAATGGTACATGGGACTATCTCAGACATAGCCTTTCTCTTTACCATTTGGTCAACCGAGTTGACTGTGGTTGATCCCTTTCCATTGGGAAGAGAAAGCATTTCTGGATTTTCAATGTTACCATTGCAATGTCTATGGAAGTTTGGGAAGTCGATCTTCCACTCAAATTTGCTTTACCAGTGCCCTAAATCATTGTTGATTCAGCAACATCAAGCAAATAGGTAAGATCTTTAAGGGTCATGTCATGGTTTGTCATATTGTACTCCTAAAGGAACTCACTATGTGACTTAGAAAGTGACTGGAGAACCTAGTCAACAACCAACTTCCTTTAGACTTTGACACCCAACTCTCCCGACTTGTCAATATGTGACTTCATCTCTAAGATGTGAGCATACATAGACATTGATTACCAATAGGGCTTGAGTGACCTTGAACTATTCAAGAACTTGTGGGTAATGGAGAATAATTGAAGGAGGTGGAGGAAGAGAAATATGATTTCCATGATCCAACCACGGGACATCATCTTCATTAGGAAAATTTGTTCCAAGAGATTTGGGAAGATCATAGTTGTCTGAACCAGACATCTACAATGGGAGAAATTCAAGTTAGTTGATTTAAGTCCTTAATATAACACCGAATACGAAATATTAAGGCTAGGACCCAACACAATATTTTATAACTTGGAAGAGGGATGCCATAATCCAAGCTATAAAATATTTGAAGGTAGGTGAATGACGATTCACCAATTTTCACCATGAAAAAAGAAATAAATTATTAGGTTTTAATTGAATTTGAACTCCTAGATCTTTTGAGATTCATTGAACTTTTCAATGGCATGTTTCAATCTCGATTGTGCCCTTCAAGTTTTGTGATTGGGATGTCGAGGATCACAAAACAATGTGTGAATAACCATGCAAATATACTTGGTACTCTTAATTTTTATCACCTAATCGATGTGCCGGTTAACCATACACGCTCCACCGAGCTATGATAAACCTTAAGCCACCCTTTTCCAACCTTGTTAAATCCAGGATAGTGAGTCGGTTAACCACACATGCTCCACTAACGACTTACGCAAGGTGCAAAGTATAATTTCATGGGTTAGCACCAAAATTCACATTTTCCTAAGTAACTAAGATTGGGAATCTATAAGTGTTTAGTTACTTAGTATTTATCATTATACTTTTAATGAAGGGTGAATTAATGTCTTGTCAAACCCGTTCGGCTAACGACCCTCCACCAGTCAAGGAAGCGGTGGGTGAGAGTGGACAACGATTAAACTGCCATTTTATAGGCAATAACCTTATACCCCCTTATAGACCGGCTTCATGAATGAGGCCTACTAACGGTGAGAGTGACTTTGTTCTTATACACACACACACACACACACATATATATATATATATATATATATATAACTATTAACTATTAATATTATAATAGTGTAAGGGTTGAATTTAACTCTTACAATTCTAAGGGTTTAACTTGGAATTAAAGTATTCATGGGAAACTTTACAAAATCCAAAACTTGAGGGCAAGTTTTGAATAATTCAAAAACCTTTTCAATTCCATAAATTATGAGTTTAAAGTAGTTTTAATAAAAGACTCTTCAAGTTCCATAACTTGAGCACAAGTTATGGAAGACTTTAAAGCATTTAAAAATGAGACTCTTCACTTTCACAACTTATGAAAATCTTATGAGTTTTAAAAATCTTAAATGTGACTTTTCATATAACTTGAGGAAAAGTTACAAAAACACATTTTATGAACAACTTTTAGATCAATTTGTATTGAAAACACATTATCATATACTTTTCTATTAATCAAAGCTAACTCATAAGAACAAGATAATTCATATCAAATTTTTTTCATGTAATTAGCCTAACCATTAAACTAATACAAAACATGAATCTATTGACAATTATCTTTGAAATTGGATTAGCATGAACATTACCACATCAAAAATAGGTTTATAAGTTCAAAAATAGCTTAGGCTAATGTTCCTAGTCCAATTCCAACAAAAAAAAAAAAAAAAAAACTCGAAGATATGCTGCCAGGGGGTCCAACTCGTCGAGTGCATGAACAAACTCGACGAGTTGGATGATTTTAGGCATGGACTCGTCGAGTCCCTCCCTGGACTCGTCGAGTCAGCTGTCCAGACATCATATAAACTTCAATTTTCAGCCTATTTCAGCAAGTAGCATCAAGTATAATTGAAAACAAGCATTGGCTCTAATACCATTGATGGGTTTTAGTATACTACAACATCCTATGGTGCACATACAACCCTAAATACCTTGGATCTATGTTTTCACTAATTATACATGCAAATGGTTTCCAATGCATTAAACCTATAACTAGCATGCAATTTCATATACCAAATAAGATACTAGTTATAGTGACATACCATTTTGTGTTGTAGCTTGATTCCATGAGCTTAAGAGCCAAGTGCCCCAAGTGTGACGCCTCAAATGGTTCACACAACACCAACAACAACTTGGAATAACTTGAGAGAAAAGTTATTATGCTCACAATCGGCTAGCCCTCTCATATGAATCCTTAGGTCCGATTTCTTGAACTATGGGGTCTTTATATATTCTGGCTATTAGGGTTACAACATGTAACTTATGTATTTCCATATTCTTCATGCTCCATGGGTTAAAACTCCATGGGTTTAGCCCAACATGAAGAACTATGGATCATAAGCCCACATATATAAGAATGAATGATTTACACAATCAATCTCCATATATTTAATTAGTGTCTTTTGTTTACATAATTAATTCCAAATTAATTCTTGATCAATACTAATTAAATAATATGATTTCATATTAATATATTAGAACTTATAATATATTAATAAATCATAATATCCTTTTCTCATAAAAGTCTATCTAAATCGTTCAGATGCCATGCAACCTAAATGGGCCATGCCAAGTCAGGTTGAATACATACCATTAATAGTTATGGACTTAGACGCTAATCAAACATATTCAAAATATGAGGATGAACACACACATACAACAGATAATCGCAAGAAAATATTTGAGCTTCTGGTCTTTTTTTGTTATTGAAATAGATTTCAAGACCAAATCGAATAGATCGAAGGACTCAAGAACCATGAACAAGAAATCATTTTTGGACCTAATTTATGTTCAAGAACACATCTAGGATTTAAAGAACTCAAAGGGTTTTCACTTCTCATGACGTTTGTGACATCCCCGTTTTCATGGTCAGAAAAGACCGATTTTGTTTATGCTTTATAAAAATTAGAGTACCTCTTTTAATAAAAATGTTGCAGAATTTTCTCCCAGTAAAACATGATAAATATGTTATCAAAGCATTTCCGAAGAAAAGTATTTTTTTATTCATTTTAAAAAATTTGGGATGCCATCATTAATACAGAAACATAAGCATAAACAGAACTCACATTCATTATCACTAGTGATTAATATCTCCTTAATCTCTCAGTGTAATGTGACTTCATATCAACACCTGTGATATAAATAAAATGAGTGGGTCAGGTTGGAAAACCTGGTGAGTACATAGGGTTTCAACCCACAATAAACAAGTTTATTAACTTTATCAAACCAAACAAACCCGATTACCCGTTCCCGTTATCCTCACTTTACGTCCCTAAAACATCTAACACAAGGGACCTAGTCTAAGGACTTTCATTGGGGTGACAACACATGCTTTGAGGGTTCCTCAACAATTCATGTCAAATAACGCAACCATGTGGGGGATGGAGTACTACTGGTGAGCAGACAGTTTAAATAAACACCTACAGGTTGCGGACCTGCTAACATTCCACTGGACTGTCTAGAATAGTCCGTGGTCGTGATCTATACTCTGCTAGACGACTGGATCATCAATAACATCTATATCGAGGTCTCTCATTATTTTATTTTTTCACACAACAACTATTACATCTACCCATGTTTTACCCAACACATTTTGTAGATATAAAATACATATACAGTTTAAATCATTTAAAACATGTATAAGAATCTTTCATCCAGCATAGATAACAAGTATTCAGACAATATGCACACATATCACGTAATTTATATAAAATACTTCATATCTATGTGTAAGATGAAATGGACCATGCACTCACTTGAAAAGGTGGTGACTCGACACTCGGACAACACTTCGTTACTCTTAACACAATTTTCCTTTTGACAAAATCTAGTATCATTACCACTAGAGTTTAGTCTAATATTCACCGAGACTAATTAATAGTCTTGCTATTATTACTATTATATAAGCACGAAACAATATTTCTCAACCACTATATACAGACAGGGTCAGACATAAAACACCGGAGGGTAAGACCATTTTGGCATATAGCACTTCTGAAATACAACAACCCTATGCGGCCCTTTAAACCATATTACCTATACCGCGAGTGGTTAAAAAGATATTATAATGACACTTATATAACTCATAATAACAGCCCAAATACTTATTATAAGGTCCTAATAACATTACTATATTAAAACATAAGATATACTAACGATGGGGTGGGCGTAGCTCACTTACAACGAGTTTTTTTTATCCCGCAAAACCGGACTTCGCTGGAGCAACGTTTCCGAACCGAAATGCTCTTTTTCTCGATGCTTCGGGGGCCTCGGGGCTTCCTTCGGGTGCTAGGGGGGTTACCCAGACTTTAGGGGGAGGGGGGGGGAGCTTAGAGAGAGAGAGAGTATAGAGTGAGAAAGAAGAGGGTTGAGGGTGAGGAAATGAGGGAACCTGACACTATTATTTATAGGTTGAATTCCTGATGGACTCGCCGAGTCGGTGCCACTTGTCAGCTTTCTGGTGGCCACACGTGTGTGGCATGTATTGTGCCACGTCACCCATTTTGCAGCAGTACCCTGCCGACTTCTAAACCCTGTAACTTTCGCATGCGAGCTCCGTTTTTTACTTTCTTTTATTCTACGCATAGGTAAAAACAAGATTTACAAATTTTATTTAGACTCCGTCGGATAATTATAGACCGTTCTTAAATTTAACAGTAGGAGGATATTAGACTGTTAAATGGCCGCGAAAAATTCGTAACTCCTTTATACGGACTCCGTTTTCGTCTGTCTTTTTACTGTTGAGTTCATATTAATAAGATCTTCAACTCTCATATAGGTCGCGTAAGCCAAAAACCGCTTGAACTAAAATTCGAGTTTCGGGTCGTGCACTGCTAAGCCAAATCTTAGAAAATTCATAACTTCCTCATACTTAGTCAGGGCGTTCTTTTTTTTGTATGTTCTAGGTTTAACGTATACTACAATTTTGTTTAGATTACTAAGGCTAAAAATTCCTTTATCAAAAATTCACTATTTACGTCTCCCGGTGCCGTGCCAGTTTTGCTGTAAAACTTCGACGGGTCATAACTTCTTCGTTATAACTTGGATTTCGGCGTTCTTTATATATATATGGAACCCTTGTAACATATACTACAACTTGGTTAAGATTAATCATTCTAAATAATCTTCCATTAAAAACTTATTTTCTCTAAATTGACTAGTTCGGATCTGCGGACGTTACAATGTTCATCAGAAACCTATTCGTGTTTTTCCTCTGGATTTCAATCTTCTGTCATAGACACACACACACGCACACTTACATACATATCATTTTCTGCCATAGCTTCCAACAACAGTGAAAAAGTATGGTGAAGAAGACATAGGGTTCGTTTTTTTGCAAATGGGGTCTAAACCAGGTGTGTGTGTGTGTGTGTGAGAGAGAGAGAGAGAGAGAGGGTGATGGGCCTTTCTTATTAAATAACTATTTAGATATAAAAAATGACAAAAACAGGAAATAAATACTCGAGGGTATTAAAGTTATTTCAATTTACCAATGGACTAAATCAACAACGAAACTATCTCAAAAGTATCACGAAGCCAAAAAAGTCGGGGTTTGGACCAAACCTTAGAAAAATACATACCACATGGAGCATTTTTGCAGTTTTGTCTTTTTTTTAATTGATGTAATAAAAAAATGGAAAATTAAATTAAAAGGGGTAAAATCATCTTTGTAAAAAAGTTCAAACAAAAATGAACCAAACTCGAAAAAAAAATTGAAAAGTTTAGACCTCTGGTGTTAATTCATACTTTTTTTGAACCAAAGTGGTAATCATGAGCAAACCATGTAGTTTAGTCTACATAATTTAACACATCTATTTGAGAAAATATAATATTTTATTTGCAAATAATTGGATAAAAATATCTTTTTTTCTAATAAACAAATCTTCAATATGTCACATGTTAATTACTATTTGTAATCTTCTAATCTAATTTATTTTACGTGTCATCATTTTAATAAATGCAAGACTTTTCTCAACATTTATTATATTCCCTAAAATATATTAATGAAATTAAAATTAATAATTCATAGCCCGAGTATTTTGGTTACAATATCAGTTGTCTTCAAATATTCAAAATCAATTAATATCCTAAAAATTAAGGAATATATTACTCTACATACATTTTAAACATGAATCTCCATTTAAATATACTATCATCATTCTAAAAGGTTGTGCTATAAGTACCCCTAACCATTTTTACCTTTTCTAAAATCAATCAAATTCAAATTTTGATATTTGATTTGACATTTTTTTTCTTTTGTTGTTTTTTTTTGTTTTCCAATTTTGTTTTTTTGGTTATTTTTAATTCTTTTATTATTATTATTATTATTATTATTATTATTGTTATAAAATTTGCACAAAATTTAAATATCCGGACGACAGTATAAATTCGAACGACTATATAAATCGGTTTTTAAATATTTTTTTATAATTTAATAATAATAATATTAAAATATAATAATAATAATAATAATAATAATAAAATTAAAAAAGAATTAAAAACAACAAAAAAATAAAATAGGAAAAAAAAATAACAACAAAAGACAAAAAATCAAATCAGGGGGTGGAATTGAAAAATGAAGGGGGGGGGGGGTGGAATTGGAAAAGGAGGAGGGTACTTTTAGAAAACCCTATCACAAATTGATAGTCCATTTTTTATTTTTTATTTTTTTTCTTCAATTTTAAACTTAAATATTTTTGTTTTTGATAGATAGTATTTGATGCAAAATATATGAATGGATTGTATTTTAAATATTTTTTCATTGTTATAAGTTTTATCAAGTAATATATAACACAAATAAAAATATTTAAGGTCAAAGTTGAAGAAAAAAGATTTCAAAAGTCAAAAATGGTCTATCAATTTGGGACGGATGGAATATGTTGGTATCCAGTGGGGGAGACATGGTTAAAGTAAAGAGGTATCCCAAACCAATGAGTACGGTTTCTCGGTTTTAGGTTTAAACTTAAACTCATTCAAAAGTTTAACTTGTTGAAAATTGAGAAGCTTGTGTTGGTTATATAATAAATGTATATGATCTATGTTTCATGTTATGGTCGATGTGGGCATGTGGAATGATTTTAGAATTTTAAAAAGCAAGTTGAAAAACTAATAAACAAAATAAAGTAAACTCGTGTAAGGGTTAAGATTTGAAATAAGGACTTTAAAATTAAAAGTTTAGCATTTTACCACTTGAACAACTTAGTACTTATGTTTAATTTTCACAACATCATAGTGTATAATAGGTATAATCTGTACAAAGCTATATAAAAGAATATAAATGTTTGAAAGAAGATTTGAACTTACAACCTCCATAACGCCTTAACTATCTGAACCAACTACAACTTATGTTATTATGTCACTAAACATATTAATATTATGTATATATACATTATATAAAACAAATTTTAAAAAAAAAATTACAGTACTGAAATTTTTTTTAGGAGCATCCCGAGATACTCCAGCAGTCTAATTGAAAATAATTTGCCATAATTTTTTATGACATTTAACATATTTTTTTTTATATATAATAATTATAAACATAGCAACTATGGTTTTCTCTCCATACCCCATAACCTTATATAAATAAATATTTTTTGATAACTAGTAATAGCTAAATAAATAGTTATTGGTGCTGTGTTGTTCTAACTTATGTGTTTTGTGCATATATTTTTATAAATGCCATATTTACTTGTACTATAATAAAAAAAATTTACATACATTTTAATATTTTAACAAAATATCTTGAATTTACAACATATACACAATCATTCATTTAAGTTATTTCACTATGACTCCTACATAAATTTAGTTAACAACTTCTTAGATTATGTATAACATTTATTCATCATAAATACATATTTTTACACATAAATATTCGCTTTTACATGCTACAAAATAACCAGAATTTTGCTCAACTTATCACATTAATTCAGCTTTTCTTACAATCTAAAAATATATTGCATTTTATTTGTTGACATTTAATATTAATTTTTGTCTATATAATAAATTTTTTGAAGGTAGTTTTTACGGGTTATAACTTAATATATATAATAACTAAACACATTACCCAAGCAACAATTTAGACATTATTGATCATTGACGTGAACCTATTATTTCAATATCCGTCACACCTATGTTTTTTTCATCCTTAAACATTTTTTGGAGTGAAAAATACATCTTTCTTATCCTTTCGTATCAAAACTTATTTTTAATAAATATTTAGAGTAAATTAAAACTATTAACTAGTTAATAAAAAAATTATATTTCATTAATAAAATAACATTACAAGCTTGAATTGTAATTGCCGCTTCGTGAAAATACTATTTTGGGTGATATTTAATAATTTTCATGCCCTACCTATTTCTAAAGTAAGACGGATTCTATGTGAGGAAATTTTCAACCGAAATAAGAATGTATCATGTAGGAAATAAAATAACAGGACATCTTCCCAAACGAATTAAAGTGTGTATAATTATGTATTTATGTTTGAGTTAAATGCGACTTCCGTGGTTTAATATTTCCCATGTTGAGTCGATAAATGCCATGTATTTGGGTAGTACTTAAACCTTAAAAGAAAGGCTTTAGGTTTTTTCACCCCATTTTATGATCTTGTAGCTATTTATTTAATTATCATTTTATAATATTTGAATGTAGTTTATCAATCTTTTGATAAAGATATTATATAGATTTTAAATAAAAATCAAATCATGCTTATCGTATTTTTTCTTAATCATAATTATCATGCTTAAGAAATAAGAAATCCAAATCACGTGCATCATATTAGTTAATTAGTTTACAAGATATATGATCAATGATCAATGATCAATAATCAAATACTTATAGTTAATTTTATGTCATTTTTTTTTAATATTTTCGTTTTTTAAAGCTTACCGTAAGTTTCAACAATTTTCACAATCTTTAACAAGATTAACCGAAATATATAATTTTGTAGGGTTTAAAAAGTAGAGACCAGTAAAACATAAAATCCATTCGATGTGCCGTATTTTTATCAAGGTTTTAAATAACGTAAGACGTGGCTTAGCGGCAAGATAAAAGTTAAGCCATGACAAGTTTTGGCGAATCATGACGTTTTTCAAGGCGTGACTATATTATATACATTAAAAGATATAAATCGTATAATTATTGAATTTTATCAAATATATGAAGTTTTTAGAAGTGTTATATTAATAACTAATAGAAAAAAGTTAACAAAAACTCATTTATTTTTGATCCGATAAAAAAAAACAAAAGAAATAAAACAAAAAGTTCGCGCCGTAATGCGATAAGGTGCGCCTTGACACGTTATTTGAGTGTCACACTTCACAAACCTGCCTTAGATGTTTTTGTAACGGCTACACCACGCATCGTGCCATGGCACGCCTTGAGGCGCGCCATGGCGCGCTTTTTAGAACCATGATTTTTATTGATCTTTGACCTCAAATTTTTTATGAAATAACTCTTTAACTTCATAAAATTTTATAAAGAATATAACAAACTAGGGGTGATAAATATATACCATAGAAGATCAGCTAACATGTGTACCAACCGAACCAATTATGTTGGTAGTAAATATGCTTGGTAGACAACATGTTTGGTTGGTAGTACCATACAAATTATTTAATAATAGTACGGTAATGATATAAGGTTTTAAATGACACGGTATTACCATACTAACCAATTTATCTTTCATATATATAAAATATTGTATATTTTAACTTTAAATGTGTTTGATGGTTAAGAGTTCAAGTATTTTGATATTAAGATTTACTGTCTGGTAGTTTTTAAAGGTTAAACTCATATTAACATATCACATTTACTCTATTGGTTAGTTTAAATTCATGGTACAAAATTATAAAATCTTGAATTTTTAATCCAACCATTTAGAACTCTTATTTACAAAACCCACATGTATCTTTTAAGTGTACAATAACACATAAATCTTAATTCATAAAACATCCACACATGTTTAGGCCTGACAATCGTGTCGTGTTCGGATTGGCATGTCACGGGTTGGCGGGTCAAAATATGTCAACCCAAACACAATCCATTTAAATATACATGTCACAGGTTGATAGGTTTGGAACATAAACTCATATATGACCCATCAACCCATTTATTTATACGGGTTCACATGTTGGTAGGTTCGTGGGTCAGATTTGGGTTCGTGGGTCCGAATGAAAATTAAAAACATTCTTAGAAACATGTTACAGACTTAACATTATAAATTACAACTTACGACCTTAGCCCACCCACCACGAGTCAAAAT
Source organism: Lactuca saligna (assembly GCF_052625555.1). NCBI lineage: Eukaryota > Viridiplantae > Streptophyta > Magnoliopsida > Asterales > Asteraceae > Lactuca > Lactuca saligna. Next base: position 79,489,808 of record NC_136424.1, on the reverse strand, counting down.
GTCAAAATTGTCAAATGGTCTATGAATCAATGATATATATATTACATAATACTTATTAAATAACAATCTTTGATACATAAATACATTTAAAAATAAAATAATTTTTTATTCAGAATATAAACGAGTTAGCGGGTCAACCCGTTTATTTTTTGAGAAACTCATATATGACCGTTTAATAAATGGGTTGACGGGTTGAAAAACTCAACCCAAACCCATTTATTTCGTGTCGTATCGAGAAATGCTAGCCCTACACATGTTAATACCATTATCAATATGTACCAACTGAAGTTATTGATAGCCAATTAAGTTGGCATCAACTGTACTTGGTCTGGTAGTGGTAACTAAAATTACATACTAATTATAATTGGTACGGTACACGGTTTGAGAAAAAAAAAATTATCTGTACTGTACCAATTTCACCCCTAATTTACATAATAAACTTTAGTAGTTTTTTTTTTTTCATATCTATTTAGTTTTCTTTAAATAAAAACATATGGTAAATGTTATAAAGTTCTTTGATATATTTGTATTCATCTAAAACTATATTTTGTTTCGGTATTATACTTTATTTTCTTTTTGATATATATGGATTGATGTAAAACACTAAAACTTATGGTTATATTTTATTTTAATGTATTTGGATTGATCTACAACTTATTTTTATGAATATTTTAATGTTTGAACTTGTAAACATCAAATTCATGATTTATATATGTATGTATGTGTAGGAAAAAAAATGATGAAAATTATAGAAACCGGTTGACCCGATGGTTGAACTGAAACCGATTACCATATCAGTGCAACTAAAATACCGTTTTTTAAAATGTTGTCCGGAAGTTATTTAAATTAGTTTTTCAAAGCTTTTAGCTTTTAATTTAAAAGCTACTTTAAATAACTGCAATTTATACTTACTTTGAAGTCATATACATGTAATATACGAATTTCTATTCTAATGTTAGTCTATAACTAATTAACTACCGTGTTGTGTTAATAAGTGTTTTAATTGTTTATCATGTTTTATGAACTTGTGTTGTGATTGTCATATTTTTTCTTTAAAATGTGGAAAGCTAAAACACATTATACATGAGTATTTAAAATATATGTTAGAAACATAATATTAGTTGCCAATTTTTTTTATAAATATTAAACATATCACTGCATATCTAATATTTTAGATATACGAGGAATGGGATTAGATTTTGTCTTTTTCGATACCTATAGATTATAGAATATAGAATATTGAACTCAAACTAGTTAAACTTCCCACTTCCATTGCATGAGATTAACATACCACACACTCCCAATGCCATTGCCATCGCCACCACGATCATTGATCATCATCATCTTTTTTTCTAAAATCCAATTACAAAAAATAACAAATTCTCAACCAAGAACTCAAATATTACATTACAAACAAAATTCTCTTAACATCTATAAGCGATTTATTATATCATCAAATATTAAAAACTCATCTACATTGATGTCTACTAAAATTGGGATTAGAAGTCAACTTCGTTAGCAATGTTTTCAATCTTCTACCACCTGCCCCAGGCTTCAAAACACCAAACCCATCGTTATGAAAACTCGAGCACTTTTGATGCTTATCATCATCACTCTTCAAACACCAACCCCCATGAGAAAAATGAGTAGGATGACTTCTTTTGAGTAGCTCATGGTCAATTCTATCAAGAACTCCATTGTTGTGCTTGAATTTTCTTGCAAAAGGGCGATTACTTAGAACCATTTTTCTATAGTCTCGGGGTCCAAGCAACCTTGGATGCTGTTTTGGAGGTGTGTCCCATGTGATGTAATGAAGATCATGGTTGACTGTTGTGTTCTTGTACTCTTTTGAGTTGCATATAACAGTTTGAAAGTATCCTTCTGGAGATGAAACAAAATTCGTGTAGTAAAGGAGGAGTGTTCGTGGTAGGTTTTCATAACCCATTATGCAATATTCTGCAAATGATCTTGATAATATAGTCCATGCTGAACCTGTATCATAATATACACATATTAATGAAAATTTTGGTGAGGAAGGTAGTTAAAGAAAATTTTGGTGCTTTTTCAGAAGTTCACATGATATGTCATTAAAGTTATTACGTACACCTACAAAATAGCATGTTACATGGCCCCCACATGGATTGCCTCATTTTTGTCGCCCAAAAACAATGTAAATTTCCTCATCGCAAACTCAAAATTAATTCAAGATTTGCATTGGAGTTACAAGAAACTGAACACGTTGATGAAATGAAATCAAGATTTGAAATATAATTGAAGAAGAAATGAAAGAAAAATTAACCTGTATACAATTTGAAAGCAGTGGGGAGAGTTCTTTGCTTGATTACCCACCATATCTCTGATTTATTTGAACTGTAAAGACCTGGGTCGATCATTATTGGCTTCCCTCTCTTGTTCCTGCAAATATTTAATTTCTCTTTAAATTATCAAAAGGGAAAAACAGATTAATTATGATTGTTGGAATAAATATAATATCGTTATCAGGTACTTGTTGAGTATCAAATGATCTGATTTTGAATTTAGAAGTACGATCCAGATGCCCTCTTGGCTTCATGTGACATGTGTTTTTCTTATCTTCCCCAATTATAATATGTTGAAAAGAGAATTAAATTACTCATTCAGCCGTATTATAATTGGAAAAAAGAATTGACTTTTCTTGTAATTTAACACAAGTAATCAAACCGTTTATAAAACAACTACGATTAGAAAAAAAAAATGAAAAATCAACAATCAAGAATTGACTACATATTTCTAGAATTTAAAAGAGAAAGATAATTTTAATGGAGAGATGGAAAATGATGGCATCTTACAGTTTCCAACCCAACCGACTGCTGTGCTGGATGAAATTGAGATGTCTTGGCAGCACCGAGAAAGCAGATATCAGATCTGAAAATGGCGATCACAAAAACATAATCAACAATTAATTCATCAAAATGTTCATAAATAAGAGAATAATCTTGAGATAATCAAAACCCTGATTCCCTAGAAGTAATGTAAGTACTCACCTTACCATCTTGAGTAACCAAAGGGTAATCAGAAGCACTGAGATTAATAAACCAATCCCACTGCGCATCAATCCTCAGAAGCATCGACATGGCGTGCAAAGTAGTCGCAAGCATCGTTGGTCCTCTGTACGTCACTCTATTAGGTTTCCCTACAATCATAACGTTCCCCACAAGTTGGAAAACATGATTATCCCTAACGAATCTCGCAATCTCTCGATGTTCATCTTCCGTAGCTTCCCGTTCCAAATGAATCAAGTACAAGTTCCCCGGATGGTAAAGCGCTTGAATCGTTCGTTTCAGCTTGGCAGTGTCGCCTTTGGATGCAGAGATCAAGTAGGCGAAGGAAACTGGGTATGGCCTGGTGTTGTTGATCGATTTGGGGATCAGGAGAGTTGTTGGGATTGATGATTGTTTTAGTATGTTGATATCAAATGAAGTTGAGCAGGTGGATATGTAGAGCATTGTGAAGAAAAGTGATATGAGAATGAAGGAAATTAGGAATAACTTCAAACCCATTTTAGTTTGAGATCCAGGAGATCGATCTCCAACAAAGAGTTGTTGGTTAAGATGAAGCAGATGGCTGTAGTTGGAGGTTAAATATGAATAAAGATGAAAGAATGCAGATGAGTTTTGTTGGGTGGGTTGCGTCCATTGGAAGGGGATTAAACTTAAATATGAACAAGGAAGTCACTCTCAAAGTTGGGTGTTACAGCCAGCCTACAAATAAATTACTTTTATGAATACGATAAAATTATTATTGAAGATATTATAATGTTTAGTTTAAATATATTAATATAGAATTCAAAAAACTCAATTAAAAAACGATCTTCGCTGACAAAGTGTAAATTTTTTAACCATGATCACATATGTTATAATATCAAATTCTAATTGTATGAATTGGATTTTGAACAAAAATAATTACTTTAAAACATCACGTAAACCAATAAACCAACCATTTAAAATTGTTTGAAAGAAGTTAGTCAATTTATCTGACCTAATTTCATGTTTAAGACTCATCGCTAACTCTAAAATCGTTTATTGCAAACCATTTAAAAGTTAAAAGTTCACTTATTTTTATAAAATACAATCGACTTGATGGTGTACAAGAAAGATAATCACTAAATTAAAATCACATATACATTTTAAGTGCAAAAGGTTTGGTAATTTGACAATTAAATGCATAAGATACATAAACACGACTTTTTACAAGCATGTCTTGAAAAAAATGAAATATTAGTTTTTCATGCAAAGTTAATTGATTTGTCAAAGACTCACGTAAAATCATTTTTTATGTGTTAAAATAAGTATCATTAAATAAAATTCATTAATTTTGTAATTTATTTACGTTTCTATCTTAAGTATATTTTTTCTTCATATATTATAAGTATTCATGTAAAAAATGTATTTATATACAAAAACTGTTTAATTAAACATGGTATTTATATATTTTTTTAAATGTTATTTCTTTATATGCATTTTTTTTACTATTTATATGGATTTAAAGGTAAAAATACTTTTTAAGAAATATAAATATATATTTAGAAGTATAAATATATTTTTAAAAATATAAAATGTACTTTTATGTTTTTTAAATAATTTTAAAAAAATGTTATTTAAGAGTATAAATACATATCTAGAAATATATCAATAGAACACGTGTTTATATAAAAATATATATACTTTTAAAAACATAAAAATATGTATTTAAAATTTTTAAAAAAACATGCATTTATACTTTTAAAAAATACATTTATACATCTAAAAAAATATAAGTATACTTCTAACAATATGTTTCTAACAGGAAAATCATTAGTTCACTTCCAAACATATACTAAGTTGTAGTTCTAAAAAAAAGTATTCATGTTTCTAAAAATTTAGATAAACTATGAAAACATAAAATTAGGTATTTATGCTTCTAAAAAAAGTAAAATTATATACTTACGTTTCTAAAAAAAATACATTTTCACTTCTATAAATATAAAAATATGCATTTATATATCGAAAAATCATATTAATATTTTTAAAAATGTATTTATACTTCTAAAAGTATGTATTTATAAATATAATATGAAAAAGAATCTTAAGGTAAAAACATTAAAAAAAATTATAAACTTAACGGTTCTCTTGTGAATTTTACTTCATGATAGCACAGAACATGTAATAAGGAAAAAAAATATATCAAAAATAGAAGGAAAAAAAACTTGCAAAGTTCCATTTTCAAGGAAAAAAAATATGGGAGCAGTGTTGATGCAGCGGGGGCATGTGATAGCTTATGCCTCGAGACAGTTGAAGCCTCACGAGGCTAACTACCCGATGCATGATTTAGAGTTGGGGGCAGTGGTGTTCGCTCTTAAAATTTATCGGCATTACCACTACGGGGTCCGGTGTACTATCTACACGGACCACAAGAGTTTGAGGTACCTCGTGGATTAGCCGAGCTTGAACATGAGGCAGTGTCGATGGTTAGGTATGGTAAATGACTACGATTGTGAGATCCTTTACCACCCGCGCAAGGCCAACGTAGTGGCCGATGCCCTGAGCCACAAGGCGGCAGCGGCTCGGATCCAAGATATCTGTCTGAGGATGACGGTGATTACTCCATTGCTGGAGCAGATTAGAGAGGCGCGGGTTGAGGGCCTAAAGGAGGAGCACCAAAAGTGTAAGCGGATAGTAGGCTAAGTAGCTTCGTTTGATTATGACAATCGTGGATTGTTGACCCTACATGGGAGGGTCTGGGTACCGTACTGGGGCGGAGTACGACAGTTATTTCTCACAACTAGCACTTGTGCTAGGAAATTCTATTCTCATGTAATCATTCATCTAGTGTAATAACTTGTACTTTAAGAGAATATCATACTCTATGTTCATTCAAATACATCTCATGTGTTCAACTAAAGGATGAAAACCCTAGAAATCCAGGTTCAAGTTCATTATGGACTAAGATCTCCTTATTGGGCCTAATGGACCAATAAGCATTCAATTCAACTATATTGGGCTTAGAAATCCTATTTGGATTCTAAATGGATCCAATTCATAAATCTATAACAATTTGGACCATTTGAGCCTAGAATGATTCATTCCAACCCTAATGGGCCTTATCGGACATTAACTAATCCAACTAACCCTAATAAGCTATAAATCCATTCTTTTATGTCAAATTGGGCCGTGAATACACTTAAGGGCCCAATGGGCTGAAACATATTTATTGGGCTCCACAAAATCGAGCAAAACCAAGAGTGGGCCAAACTAATTCAATTTCATCCATCTTAAGCCCAATTCTCGGTCCAATGAGGAAAAGAAAAGAAAATATTGGAGGAATTATGAGAGCTTGCCACCTCTTTATTGCATGAAGGATTTCCATGCACATCACTTCAATCCCTCTCTCATCTCTTCTTCTTCTATTCAGCCAAAACACCTCACACCACCCTCATTCTCTTAAAAATCTTTCAAGAAAACTCTCTCAAACACTAAAGAACATGCTCCTTCCTTCCATCCAAAATTTTGAGATCTCTAGGTGTTTCAAGAAGATCTTCACTAAAGATCATCAATCTACGGTAAGTCATCACACATGCAAGCTAAACAACTTCATTTTTGTGTTAGAACACTCCTTCTAAACACTTGTTTTGATCATACTCTTAGAAACCTTCCAAACTCGAAAACCACACAAGGAAAGCTTGCTAAGGCCGAAAACAACATCATCTTATCATATCCTTTCATCAAAAACCGATCCATCACCCCAATGTGAGTTCATACCCCCTATTTTTTATTTTTACTTGGTTCTGGGGGATAATACAAGTTGCTTTATGTAGATCTATGTGTATATGCATGAATATGTGTGTTTCTCATGACTTATTTGTTGATTATGTGTTATTTACCTCCTAAATCTAAAAATATGTTAAGAATATTAATTTTTTTCACTTGGATCTAAAATAAAACCTTGAGAAAAGTATGTGTTATCACATATAATACATCTAAACTTGTATATCTGGGATTTATACACTTATAATAGCAAAAATGAGTGTTGTGTTCAAAGATCTATAAACTAAACTCATAAATAAGCCCTTGACAGAAAAGTTTTGGTCCAATCTCGGACTGTTTTGTTCAACTTAATGATAATATTATTCAAAAATGTTTTACATGAAAAAATTTCAGGTTTATACCTTTAAAATGACTACTCTCATGTTTTCATACGATTTTTATACAATTTTTGGTGAATTTTACAAAACTGTCTATCATATTTGAAATAATTTCGGACCAGCCTGTGAAGGTGAACAATTTCACACTTGTTAGAAGCCATTAAAATTATGAGAAAATTTTTGAACAAAGTAGACAAAATTTACAAACTTCCAGAATTTACGGATCCAAATTTTGACTTACGATGATTTTTCTACAAATTTTCCAACAACCAGGTCAGAAAAGCCAGAAACCAGAAAAATGTGTATTTTCACAAAAATCCAGCAAAAAATGATATTTTTGACAAAAATGGGTTCAAAATGTTATGTTTACCAAAACAACTAGTCATAAATACAAGTTTTGAACAAAATGGGGACTAAAGTGATATTTTTACTAAAATTGGGCCTTAATTGTAAATTTTTGGCTTATCGGGCCAAGAACGTTATTTTTACAAAAAGTGGGTCTTTTATGCTATTTTACTGAATAATTGAACCAAAATCAACAATAAACTAACAAATGGATTAATTTTGATCATTTTTAGGTTATCGGGCCTTAGTGGCCCATTTATATGTTTGATAGGTCCATAATACTATTTGTATGTTCATTGGGGGTTCTTGACCCGTTAACATGTGTGACAAACCTTGGATACTATTTGCGTGCTATTTAAACATGTAAATACCTTACATGTGAAATGGGTCTTAGTTGTCCTTTTACATATATTTCGGGTCCATGTTATATAAACCTCATTCCTATTAGGTCTTGAAATGACTCGCATGTTTAGCGATGCCCTAGTGGCTCACTTACATGGTTCGTTTGGCCTGGAAATGAGTTTTATACGTTTCTCTTTGTGTAAATTCGATTAAGGATCTAGTGAGTTTTGTCGGTTGACACCTACTGAGTGTACAATCGTAGCTTGTAGTTATAATCAGAGTCTCCTTGAGGGAGAGCAGGGTTTTGTGTATATATCCATATGGGGATGACACCCCACACCTGAGTTGTTCACTACAATTAGACTACATCGGTCTAGGGTGACTATAACCTTATTCTATTTTCAGTCGGCGTTCACAAATGCCAAGACAGGCGAAATTGTCATCATTTAGTATGGTTATGACGGCTCACTTAGAGGAATAAACATTATGAAGTTTGCAGAACACTATTTTCTTTTATGTTGGATTACTCGGAAACTTGCTCACACTGGTACCCAACCTCGATGTTGGTATGGCAGCATTATCTTTTTACTGGCAACATCGGGTTGTCTGGGGACATTCTATTTACATTCTCTTCAATCACTTTTGGCATTCTATTAAACAATAACACACATTCATTAATACAAGATCGGGCATAAACATACCAAACTATTTTAAGAAAATACATGATTTTCTTATGATTACAAAGCTATACAAATCATTTTCTCAAATATACTTATGAACTCACCAACATTTTTATGTTGACCATTTTAAATTAACTTGTATTCTCAGGAAACTGTTGAAACGGGTTGAGCGAAACAAACTAACGGTTACTTAGTTATATTTTGTTTTATCATACCCTGACTAATTTGGCATGTAATATTCAAATATAATACTCAATGTAAACAATGAATGTTGTTATATTATGCATGGTGATGATGATGTTATGTTTCATTTATATTCACTGTAATGATACTGAAATGTTGAAAGTCACACTTAGCCCCCGGACTTTTCCGCCGTCTGGTTTGGGGGTGTGACAGTATTGATGGATGAGGCCCACAAATCTCAATTTTCCATCCATCTAGGGGCAACGAAAATGTACAAAGATCTTCGACCCGATTACTGGTGGCCCTGCATGAAGCGGGACATAGCTTGGTATGTGGAGAGGTGCCTGACCTATAGGAAGGTCAAGGCAGAGCACCAGAGGCCCCACGGAAAGATGCAGCCGCTGGACATTCCCGTGTGGAAATGGGAGAATATCGCTATGGCTTTCATTACTAAACTTCCCAGGACCGCACGTGGGGTTGATTCGATATAGGCCATTGTGGATCGGTTGACCAAGAGCGCCCATTTTATACCGATCCAGGAGAGCATCTTGGCCGAGAAGTTGACCGAGATTTATGTTTGTGAGGTAGTGGCATGCCATGGAGTGCTTGTCTCGGTGGTGTCAGACCAAGATGTACGGTTTACTTCCAGGTTTTGGAAGCCGTTTCACGACAAGATGGGTACTCGTCTCCATTTTAGCACCACTTTCCACCCTCAGACGGATAGGCAGAGCGAGAGGATGATTCAGAATCTCGAGGACATGATTCGAGTATGTGTGTTAGATTTTGGGGGAAGTTGGGACACGTATCTTCTGTTAGCAGAATTTTTGTATAACAACAACTACCACTCCAGTATAGATCGGCCTCCATTCGAGATGTTTTACGGGAGGAAGTATAGAACCCCAATTTGTTAGGGTGAGGTCGGTCAGAGAGTCATGGGGAGTACGAAGGTAGTAATCAAGATCACGGGGTGGATTCAGCAAGTCCGGAGCAAGCTCCAGACTGCTCAGAGTCGGCAGAAGATCTACGCCGACAAGCAGCGTTTGGACTTGGTCAGGTGGGCGACATGGTCCTCCTAAAAGTGTCACCCTGGAAGGGTGTTATCAGGTTCCGGAAGCGGGGCAAGCTGGGCCCCATGTTCATTGGTCCATTTAGGGTTTTGGCCCGGGTGAGTCGGGTCGCGTATCGGTTAGATCTTCCAGCAGAGCTCAGCCAGATCCATAACATGTTCCATGTTTCTCAGTTGCGGAAGTGCTTAGTGGATGATTCAACAGTGATACCTCTTGAGGACATTCGGGATGACGATAGCCTGAACTACATCGAGAGGGCCGTGGAGATTTTAGATCGTAAGATGAAGGAAATGAGGAACAAGAGAGTAGAGTTAGTGAAGGCGTAGTGGCAGCACCGCAAGGGTTCGAAGTGGACGTTGGAGCCCGAGGAGGAAATGAAGGAACACTACCCAAAGTTGTTTCCCGAGACAGCAGACTTTGAGGACGAAGTCTAAGACAAGTGGGGGAGAATTGTAATACACGGTCTTAGGTACGCATTTAAATTTAAATCAAACTTTATATTTACTCTTGGACTCGGCGAGTTGGGGGTTCAGCTGGTCGATTAGGATTGACTCCGGGTCGGGGGATTAAGTGACCTACTCGGCGAGTAGGAGATGTATGAGTGCAACCCTAAATTGGAGGGTTTGCACCCTATTTAAACAACTTATGAGGCTTCCACCCCAGCCTCCATCACCCCCAAGTCTTGTCCTTGAAACTCTAATAAGTTGTGAGCATTCTTGAGCTATTATGTGCCTTTCCTTGTGATTTGAAGTTAGAAGAAGGAAGGAAAGGCTTGAAGAAGCAAGAAGAAGTCATTAGATCCAAATATAAGGGCTTAGTTTTGTCTTCTTAAAGGTATAAAGTTCATACCTTGACTGTTATTCATATAGATCTCCTTCCTAACTTGATTGTGGTAATATTTGAGGCATTTCCAACCCATCTCAGATTGTAGAGGGTAATATAGAGTAAGAACTTCAGATCTGGGACCCTGGAGGGTTCTCATGGCATAAAGGTGCCATCTTTATGGCCATGAGAACCTCATGCATATAATAAACTCCATTTTTTGGTCCTTTGAGCTTAAAAGTCCCATGCATACACGTAAAGTTCATGACTTTACGTGTTATATCGACTTTAGGAGCCCGGATCTACCTTTTGGATGAGTTTTGCACAACAGAAATTGAGTTATGGGCATGGACATTAGTCGACTCGGCGAGTCGTTCTTGGGGCTCAAAGATTCGGGGGTTTGGTTCCCCAACCTTTTCTGATTCGAAGGGATCTAGTTGAGATTAGAAGGGAGCTGGATGATTCCCGAAGAAGGACTCAACGAAATAGACATAGTTATGGACCTGGAAACCATGGGACTCGGCGAGTGTATGAAAGCACTCGGCGAGTCCAAGGCAATCTCCCAACCCATGAAGATAGACTCGACGAGTTGTTCATACAACTCGGCGATTCCTTCATATAACTCGGCAAGTCCCAGACTAGACACGCTCATATGATGAAGAAAGACTCAACGAGTTCAAGGAGGAACTCGGCGAGTCAGTTGAAGATTTTCCCGATGTTATGATTGAAGGAGAACTCGTCGAGTTCTGGCTAGAGTCGACGAGTAGATTTGGGTTGGAGACAGATGCAAGAATGGGGAGTCGGCGAGTTGGCGGACTAACTCGGCGAGTCAAGTCAACTGGATGTTGACTTTGACCAGGATGTTGACTTTAGTTGGAGGGGGGGGGGGGGGGGTAAAATGGTTATTTTACCCTAAGATTAGTTATCAGTTTTTGACAAAGTGTCTTTATGGAAATTATAGTCGGAGAGTCACCGAAGCAGCAGGCAAAGATTCCTTACCTAGAGTTTCAGTAGTCAGACACACAAGGTGAGCTTTTCCTCCAGTAAGAACGGGTCTAAGGCACCAATGTCGGCCCGTTTAAGTAGTAGAGTATGCTAGGGTAAGCCCAATTTAGGGGTTTAGTCCAATGTAGTTTATATGTTTCCGAACTTCGATTCGATGTCGGGGCGATCCCGAGAAGTAGTTATGTATGTGTGATGTCTCTGTGATTCATGCATGTTATATGATATATGTTATGTGTTCCAGGTTTCGGTCCGATGTCGGGGCAAGCCCGATGTATGTTAGTTTACATGTTATGTATTATGTGTTTCAGGGCAAGCCTGATGCAGATTATGTGATTATGTTATGTGTTTATGATATATATGTTATGCTGTGTATGTGCCGGGGTAAGCCCGATGCCCGATGCGGTCGGATGTCGGATAGGAGTCCGATGTCGGGATTCATCCCGATGCAGTTGGGAGTAGTCCCAAAGTTATGTTATTTGTGATATGTGCTTTGTATGGTATGTGGTAGTTTGGGGGAGCTCTCTAAGCTTCGTGCTTACAATTTCAGTTTTGGTTTCAGGTACTTCAGCTAGCAAATAGAAGGGCTCGAGTTGATGGCATGACACACACCACAGTTATTAACCTGGGAACTTACTCTAATATTTTATATGAGATTGTTATAGGATTGACAAATTTTATGAGATCTTGAGATACATGTTTGTGATTTTATTTTATGGTGATAATATTATGTTTGTTAAATGATTTTAAAAACAAAATTTTTGGCTTGTATTTTTGGGATGTTTCAAAGAAGGTCCAAATGCTTCAAATGTTGTCATTCTAAAACACCCTGTGGTTGTTTTAATATCATTCTAACCTCTTTAAAAGGATCATTTGATGGTTTGGTTTTGTTATATACATGAAATTTACTAGAAAACTTTAAAGCTTCCGTTGTCGGTTTTTTGTGGAAAACTCTCTATTGTTTGTATCAAAACCCATCAGTAACACCAATATAAGATACGCTAACAAAAAAATACTACATTTTCTCTAGAAAAAAAAATCTAATTAAAGGGTGCCCATAGACACCCTTTCTTATAGTGTAGATTTGTCCTTGTTTGACGACGCCAAACCCGCCAACCTAACTCATTAAGTAATATGCTGGATTGAGATTTTCAACCCGTTTAATTAAACGAGTCAATCCATCTAACCCGATTAATTAAATGAGTTGGGTTAATGTTGAAATTTTCAACATGTTTACAACCTATTTGAAAATTTTAAATATATTTTAATTTATATTTATTGTTATTATTTAACTGATTATTTCGTTATGATTATTTTATTTTTCAAAAATCGTGGGTTAATAACCATTATTGAAAATCAAATTGATGAAAGTGAAAGTTAAGATTATAATTTAGTAATTAAATATTTATAATAGTCTATGCTTGCCTAAATATGGTACACAATTCTCAAGAAAAATTTAGGTTTTTTCAATTCTAACCTAATTTTGCTAATTAATTTGAAACCTGCAAGGACCTAAGAGTGAGTTTCTTTTGTGGGTTGATGAAGATGAAAATCATGGGCATGATGTTGAAGTCCAAAATCAAACCTTGAGGGGAGTGGTAATCCAAAATTAGAGCCTGAAGATTTACTTGAAGGAGGTGGTAAGCCAAAATCGGAACATCAAGATTTGCTTAATGCTCACTTAGGTTTTGTTTGTTGGCATAACTATTTACAAGTTGTAATATGATGTATCTTAGAATTGAACTTTGTGGATCAATGATAAGTTTTTTTTTGGTTTTTGGCAAAATCAGAACCTGATAATCTCATTGTTCGCCTCCTTCGCATTTCTTCCTCTCAGTGACTCCACCAACAAATCAAGGGAACGATGAAAGACCCCAACTTTCGTATTTTTGAAAGACCCAAACTTTCATATTTCACATTATTATTACTCCAAAACATGCTATTTGCATATTCATAAAAGCAATATTTTACATTGATTTAAAGGATTTACAAACTGTTGGATACAAACCTTCTATTACAAAGTGTTATATATATTACATAACTACCCAGGATATTGTAATTTATACAAACATAATAAGTAGTACAAAAGTACTATTACAAACTATTCTACATCTTTCAATAGTATGAAAACATACTAATTATTTATCACCTGAAATTGTTAAACATTGATAGGGTAAGCAGTGACGCTTAGTGAATTCAAAAATAGATACAATATAATGTTATGCCATATATATACTTCAATGTGGCAAAAGCAAAGAGGAACAACAAGAAGTATGTGAGATCATGTGACAAGCATTTATATCAATCAAAGACATTATTCAAAGATATTCTTTTCAATTCTTGATATACATCAATAAAGCTTTGGCCCAATCGGCATGGAAGACATGCAATTTCTGATTAACACCTTGTTAGATTTCAGGCTTATAGTCCTGTCTAACCAATTGCCAATGCCATAGAATAGAAGTCATTCTCTTACGGAGACATGCTCTACATGGCCAGAGGCTACGTACCAGTACCAATGTGAATCTGAGTCCTTTCACTAATCACATGGTCAAAGGTATTACAATTGCTATAAACATAGCGAATAACACGAGAAAATAACTCAGAATGATAATACTGAAAAGCACATAGCACATATAACACATAACATACAATTGTTCCTATATATTGAACTCACCTTAAGTTAACCGGGGGTTAAAATAGTAATTTGGACAGCACTTCGGCTTTAAATATGCCTTTCTATGTTGAAAACTGAGAGTTTGTTTGAAAACCGGGCTCTGCGAAGGTAGGGCTTCAAAACCGAAAAGATAATATTTTCGAGCTTCTCGGGGGTCTCGGGACGTGTTTCGGGTGCTAAAATTGATTTCATGGCTTTGGGGAAAGTTAATATGAAGAAAATATGGAAAGAGGGTCTAAAAGTGTCAAATTTTCAAAGTTAGTCGGCAAGGTTCGCAGCCTCCCTTTATATAGGGCCGAGGCCGAAGTCGGCTGGGAAGGAAACAGGCAGCGAAGCAGCTCGGTGGCATCAGCAGCGAGGGCCACGTCGCCTCTGCGAGGCTCGGACGTGAGGAGTGACGAGGCAGGCGCGAAGACTCGGACGCGAGGAGGCATGGAGGTGCGAGACTCGGACACGAGGGCGAGGCGCGTCGGAAGCCGATAGGCTCGCATTTCGGTCGAATCACTGAGCGGCACGCGTCGGACTCCGGAAGCAAGCAGCGAGACAGTTCGGTCCGGGCCACATCTCCGGTGACGCACCTGCTTCGTGCGAGGTGACGTGGCCGGTTACTATTCATGCGAAAATTTTCGATTTTCGTGCCCCGAACTTCTAAAATCCATAACTTTCGCATACGAGCTCCGTTTTTGACGTTCTTTATATGCATGTGTAGCTAAAATCATGCTCTACAACTTTCGTTTAGACTTTGTCGGCTAATTTTGACTTTAATTTTATTATTATTATTTTTAACAGACCGAGACAGAAAAATCCGTTAAAAATTCATAACTTCTTCATCCGACATCTATTTTCGTCAGACTTTTTACCGTTGTACTACATATGACAAGACCTTTGATTCTCGTTTAGGATGTATCCGTAAAATATCGCTCGATCTAAAATTCGAGTTTTTAGCTGTCTACTGCTAAGTTGAAACTTCGAAAAATCATAACTTCCTCATACGAAGTCAGATTTTGGCGTTCTTTTTATTGAATTTCTCGGTTTAACGAATACTACGACTTTCATTTAGATTACTAAGGCTAAAAAGTAGTTTATCAAAAACTTACTTTTTACGTCATTCGGCGCAGTGCCGGTTTTGTCGCGGATCTTCGGTTGGTCATAACTTCTTCGTTATAACTCGGATTTTGACGAGGTTTTCGCCTACAAATTTCTAACGAGATTCTCTACAAAATCAAATAATAAAATTTTACTTATTTAAAATTTCATATTTTCGCTAAATTTCACTATTTGACTTTTAATTGGAATCTCATAAGACTTCCAATATTTTCTAAGTGATTCTAAACATAGTTTTACTTTATTTCTAGTAAAAACCATCTATTAGAACTCAACACTCAATTTTACATAATATTTCACAATTTTATTCATTACAAAACACGATTTTAAAACATGTATGTTACAAACGATCAGAGATATTCGATTGCAAAAATCGATAGTATCGACTGCAGAAGTCAATACAGTCCAACAACGTTTTTCCGATTTACATGCCTGTGATTTTGACTTTTACAATTTGATTTGACTTTGAAATGAAAAAAAAATGCATAATTGGAACAAGAAACTGACTACTAAAGGTAGATGACTCTTAAAAGGCATGAAAATAACTTAAAGGATGACTTAAAGGAATGAATGGACAAATATATAATACATAGTAGGGCTAATGTGTCATTTCCCCTTTTATATATATATATATATATATATATATATATATATATATATATATATATATATATATATATATATTAAAGTTTTTAGGTTTTTCTGTTATTTTATCTAAAAGATTATTTGATTTTAAAGGGTTTTTTTTAAAATTTAAATGTTTAACATATTTATTTAATATTTATTTAATAGGTTAAGTTGAAAAACAACAAACATAACCCATTTACTAAAAAAGTTGGGTTATATTCGTAATCCTCAAAATATTTACTTAACAGTTGGCTTAGATATAAATTTCCAATCCATTGAATTAAACATGTTAATCCATTTATGACCTAAACTAATTGTCCTTTTATTTATGCCAATTACTGCTAAAAAAAAAAAAAAAAAAAAAAAAAAAAAATTAGAAGTTATTTGATAAGTACATATTTTTGTAAGAGTTTATACTTGGTTATTAAAAAAATTAGCATCAATTCAACATGTAGGACGTATGAGTTATGACGTGCATGGCTTTAATTCTACCATCTACGTAGCTTTGTGCCATCCACCAACTTAAGATATCGGACAATAAGGTGAAGCGGTATGGGCAAAGCTGTATGGGAGATGCGTAGAACTGAGGTGGTAAGACACCCTACGCATGAACACCGCCCCATGTGTCTGTAGGTGCCTTGTGGCGTGGCTCCAGCTAACGGGCGAAGACAGAGAATCTCATTGGTTGATGGTTTTTTGACCGTTTTTCTCCTTTTACTTTTTACCGTTGCACACAAACGAAAAAAAAAATTCAAATTAAAAGTTAACATATATATAAGTACATACACTCTAACTTTAAACAAACACATTTTCAAACACACTTTCAAACATAAATATGAATAATTTTGCGGGTTCGATTTCTTCTTCATCTGATGATGATGACGACTCTGATGATGACTTGGTGTTGCACACGTTGTCTACATCACACGAAAGGGTGCGACAAAAATACGAAAGTTCAAATGCCGAGAAGAAGCATAGAATTTCGATAAATCGGGATCGTATCGTGGCACACGAACTTTTGGTACGTGATTTATTTGCCCCTGATAATTTGTACGACCTATCAAAATTTGAAGAACGATTTCGTATTAGTAGAAATTTATTTTTACGTATAGCTAGAGATTTGGAAAATAATTATGAGTTTTTCCAATTGAGATTGGATACTAGAGGTAAACGTAGTTTTAGTACAATACAAAAATGCACAACTCCTCTTAGACAAGTGGCATACGACATAGCCGCAGACACATCAGATGAGTATTTGAAAATGTCTGAGAGGACTGGTCTAGAACGTGCTTATCTTTTTTGTGAGTATGTTATAGAGCTTTATGATGACATATATTTGTGACATCCAACTAGAAATGATGTCGAACAGTTAGATGCCGCACATGAAGCTAAACATGGCTTTCCATGAATACTTGATAGCATTAATTGTACACATTGGGGGTGGACAAATTGTCCCAATACATGGCGAGGTCAATTCACACGAGGTGATCATGGCGTGCCGACTGTTATACTAGAGGCCATTGTTTCACATGATCTATGGTTTGGACATGCATTCTTTGGTATGACGGGGTCAAACAATGACCTGAATGTGTTTGGAGCGTCTCCGATATTTAACGATATTTTGCAGGATAAAGCATCAAACATATTGTTCGTTGTGAATGAACATCAATATAATTATGGGTATTACCTTGATGATTGGATATATCTAGAGTACGCTACGTTTGTCAAGTCGTACTCATTTCTAGCCGATGAAAAATGAAAATTGTTCAAGTTAGCACAAGAATTGGCAATGAAGGATGTGGAATGGGCCTTTGGGGTCCTCAAACAAAAGTGATATATTATCAAACTTCCGACACGGTCATGGGATTGGGCAAAATTAATGAAGATGTTGATTGCTTGTGTTATTTTACATAATGATAATAGAAGAAGAGGGTAGAGCTATTTGTATGTATATTCTGGACGATATGCTTAATCCACCTGTAGTAATCCAAGTCGGCAGCCCGACATACTTCACAAGACTTTTGGAAATACAAAACAATGAAACACATCACAATCCACATTATGATTTGACTGAGCATATATGACAAAGACAATTCCAACAACACGATGGCAATGATAATGATGAAGATGAGGACACAGATGACGAAAACGGGGTCGGTGACGACACGGACGACAACGACGATGAGTATTAGTTTCTATGTTTTTTTAGTAATTTAGGTCTTAAATGTTTATGTTTTTTAAGTAATTTAGATTTTAAAGTTTTGTTTTTTTAATTAATGTAAAATGTTTTTATTTAATATTTATGTTTTTATTTGTTGAATAATTATTTTTTAATTTAATCTAATAATATCAAAATAATAAAAAAGAAAAACAAAAATAATGTGAAGTGATAACCATTTCCAAAGGCTAGTGGAGCTGACATGACGTGTAGCATCACTTTTTGAGTGGGTTGGGTGTAACGATACCCCTTAACCTAATAAAAACGAAAGGTAATGAAAAAGGAGGATGGTCATTGGCCCAGGTGCCTCATCCCTCATTAATTTTGTAGTTAATATTAAGAACTTTTTTTTAATATAGAATAGTAAATAAAAAGAAAAATCCCCATTAAAATAGAAATTGACACCAATGTATAATATTTGACAAATTTTGCTCGTTCAACTTGTAAATTCAAAGACACAAGAATCTTGTTACATTTTCAAAAATTAGATGACAATACCAGCTGAAACCAACATAGACATAGTCACATAAACATAGCACCCTAATGAAAATGAGATGAAGGTGCACATAATTTGAAATGCTTTTGTTACTTGTCATACTTGGAGTATTCCTAAAAGATGCATCTACAGTAGACTGAATAAAGCCACAAACAATAATAGTCTTTTTAAAGAGACCAAAACTTTGCTTGTTAAACTAAATCCGATTTTATTATATGAACAAAAACATACATAGAAATTATGCTACTGCTACAGACAAATAAATATACATCAATCATGTAATATGCAAGTTGATAAACTGAGATATACATTATACCTGGGCTTCGCTTAGGTCATTTGACCTGAGATTTGTAACATGAAGTGTTTACGTGTGGAGTCAAAACTGCAAGAACAACTTGCTTAAGAACAAGTCATTATCGACTTAAGTAAATCGCATACTTATGTTGTAAAAAGATCCATCTCATCTCATGATGTGGCTCGCTGCACAACTTCCTTTAACATGATGATGTCATCACGTGGATGAGCTTCTTCAACCCTAACCTCCACCTCATCCCCAACATGCGACCCTATTGACACCCATGTAGATGCCTGAAACCCAACCTGCATAAATCATAATAATAGTATGCAACCAAATAAATTATTAGCATATTATTATTTGTGAATTGAAACAATAATACTTCATTAGATGTTTGGTTGCTTTACCTCCAAAAGCAGTAAAGTTGCATTCCGATCTTTAACAAATTTAAGGATCAAGGCACGATACTTTCTTTGTTTGGGTTGCTGTCTCAGATACTCTAGAATCCAATAGCGTAAGCTGCTACCAAACAACCTCTTTGCTATTCTAGCATTCATGTTCACAGATGCAGCCATCCCTTCCAGTTGTCCAGCTGTAAACGGAATACCATCACCTCTCAGAAACGCCTTCACCTACAAACACAAACACATTTATATTTTTATACACATAAAAAACATATATTACAAAATGTTTAAAAAATTATTTCACCTGATAATGAGCAAGAAGGTCCATATATCTACGAATGGGAGACGTAAACTGAACATAACCAGGGATCCCTAAAATCCCATGGCGTACGGCCTTTCTGTAATCCATTTCAGCAGCACGCATGATTTTGATGATAGCAGAGTTTCGGACGGGACCTTCCGGAAGATGATCAAATGCTGACGTGTCGATATTTGATTGGGGCTGGCCTCTGTAGGGTAAAGGGATCTTGTTAGAGGAACCAAATCTGGCTAAAGCTTCCCCACAAAGTATCATCATCTCAGAAACAAGTCTCATTGCGGGGTCCGTTTGGTCTTCCACATATAATCGAATCGATGGTTCTGGATCATCTGGATTTTCCACTTTTATTCTAGGTTCCAACGACCCCGTCTCGATTGCACCCTATATAATATATATCATTTATAATTTTCATAATTGTAATTGTAATAAATATATATATATATATATATATATATATATATATATATATATATATATATATTACTAGTACATACAAATGACCAACCTGTCCTCGTCGCCATTGAAGACGTAGACTTGCGGCTTCAGAAAGAGTCCTGAGTTCCAACTCTTCTTCAAGATTTAAATGAAGAAGCTCGGATGCACTCTCGTATGTTAACATATAAGTTGGTCTAATAATTGAATTATTTACTGTGTACTCTGCAATGCTGTTATCAAGTATTGTAGTAAGCTCACAAAAATATATACATATAAATGAACTGACATTCATTACCTGCCATCAGAATGCAAAACAACTGATACAGAAACAGCCCTGCAATTGTTTCCTTGTTTCAAGCTCATTCCTTCCATGGCGAGTTTCTCAGGGAACATCGGATACGTGGCAGTTGGTAAAAAAACTGATGTTCCTCTTTGTAATGCTTCTCTACAGTATAACAAACAATATCCAACATTAGAGTTTAAATCCTTTTTATGTAGACAAGTAAATGTACCTGTCGATCATGCTTCCTGGCTGAACAAAGCTAGATGCATCAGCAACATGTATCCAGACTTTGATACGCCCATCCTGTAACTTTGTTGCACTCAGTGCATCATCAAGCTGTAAATTTTTTGTCATTTCAGATACTGGTAGATTTTAATTAAACTAAAAATGATGAAAGCATCTTAACCTCATCTGCTTCGTCCACGTCTATTGCGTATACTTTCAGATGTGTCAGATCTATTCTATCGTCCTACCATCATATGCATCAATATTCACCACTTAATATCTTAGATTCATGATCATGATCATCATGTTCAACATTATAAGAAGCAATGTACCTTATCTGGATCAGGTGATTCTAGAAGAAGCTTTTCAGCAGCTGACAATATCTTATCTGGAAAATCGGTACGTATGCTGAATTTCAGGAGATCAAGATTAACATGTACTGGGAAATATCCAATATCTATGAGGAGATTTACTGCTGAAGCAGCTGTCTTTGCCAAACCCATTGCCTTCAGGATCTGATAGATGTAAACATAAAAAAACACAAGACTCAACATTGCCTTTTTTTTGTCTATGTAGCACTTAAACTTTTAAGAATTTATAGTCTTCCATGCTAATAATAAGTTGTTGGATTTTTATGTCATTTTACGTACAGGTATCGAGAGATATGTAATGATTCAATTAAACTAAAAGTCTAAAAGTACAATGCCTTAATGAGAAAAAGTAGAGTAGGTAATCATTAATAAAGTCTTTAACCCCATTAAGGGGATGTGACTGAATACTAACACAACACTGATATGAAATAAAAATATGCTAGAAAATTACCATTCCTGCAATATTCCTTTGGCTATCATCTTTACAAGCATCTATAGCAAAAGCCTCAAGAGACTCAATCCTGTGCCAAATTCTCTCATCAACTTTCCAAGAACATCTGGAAGGTTTGCCACGTGGAGGCATGGCTTTTGCAGATTTTAGTAACTCTAGAAACTCATCAAATTCCTTATCGGCTGCCTCCTTGGCAACCAATCTACGCCTAATTTCTTCTACCTACATTTTTTACCCAATCAAATTCAGTTTCAATCACTCAATATAATTAAACAGACATCAGAAGATATAACAATAACATTATATAGTATATACAATGGGAATTGATCAGAAGGCATACCTGAGCAGTTGTCCGAGGACCATAAACAGAAGAAGGACCTCTACTGTCAAGCACAGTGAAATAAATTTCATCTCTTGATAGTAACAGATGTGCACAATAGCTCTCAACAGGTGCAGCACTGCCAAAAATCATCTGTAAGAATGTTGAATGGTCAACAAAGAGACTTTGAAAGTCAAACATCACATTCTAAGCACACATACCTCAGCCAATTCTTCAACTGTTACCGACTTGTTTGTTTCAAGAAGCTCAATCCATGCAAATTCAAGAAGTGCAGGATCCTGCAACAAATTACATAATATCCATAAGTCATAGGGGCGTACATCATAGTCGTTGTATACTTGTATTAAATTCAGCAAGAACCAACCAAGTTATTCTGAGCTCTCTGATTAAAGTCTGATATCTCTGTGGTGTTGAAATTATCAACACCTGGAACTATATAAGTGATCTGTTGTGGTTTAATGGAAGTTGTAACACCATTCTGCATGTTATAAACCAGAAAACAAGTCTTAACTCTTAACACCTAATATTCAACATGTTGCAGTAACTGTTTTGTCTGTTTCTATAAAGACCTGATCAGAAACTATCCAGTTCTTCCTTCCATCAGGTTTCTGAGTTACTGCAAGCAATATCCTTTCAGAATCTTTCTTAAACTCTAGCAGCAGTCCTTTCTGCAGTACTTGCTTCCGCAATTTATCATCAACAAGCTCTTTACTGCTTGTTAATATTGATCTGAAAAGTGATTGGATAATGCACATGATAGATCAACATGTATTTAAGTCAATTTCAGTAATGTAAACTCCCAGGTGACTATCTAGGGATTTCACAAATCACAAGGTAGAAATGATCACCATGCTAAATGAAGTTTGTGGATACGAAAAGGTATTTTGACTTGAAGGCATGGACATGAACCAAAAAAGTTTGCTCCATGCCTATCAAAGCCACACAAATTATATACATTAATCTAACTATAGCATTTTGTAAATTGCATGGCAATAGTGGACATGGTACATTAATCATATGCTTGATCAACTTACTTTAGATAATACTGACAATTGATATGACTGGATTGCTAATCTAGACATTAGCAGCAAAAATGCTACTGATGGTTTGATGTGGGAAATGGTTAAGATGTTTTCCAAGTTCTAACTTGACAACAAGGATGAAAATTGGTCTGGTACCTTGGCAGCAAGATAGATTGAAAACAAAAAAAAGAAAAAAAAAAAAAAAAAAAAAACATTTTTGGAAGATGTCTCTTTCATGGCTCAATGATGGGGATGATGAAATATATATTTGTGATTGGTGAACGATATGATACCTTTTTTTTATATATGTTTACTTATTATCTTTAATACTAGCATTGTCTATACATTTGGAAAATGGCATGGTATGGCTCATGCTCCGCGCACAGTCATTGCTATGGATCAAAGCACAAAACGATTTAGCTAACCTATAGGTTTTGAGAATGAAGAAGAAAATGTCATCAATTATAGGGGAAAGGAGGAGTAGGCAAGTAAATCATATATGGCAACAATTTGCAAGACATGTGACTACTAGGTATGCATCATACCAAAACACACTCAATTGAAGACAAATTGAAATTCATAATGATATAAGAGAGGAGATGTACTTGTTACTGGCACGAACTGTCCTCCGCCGGCGTAAGGCTTCAAACTCTTCAAGCACGGTATCTACGAAACTTTGGGCGCAATAGCTTCTACTGCGACCGCCTTTTATGTTATGACACCCGAACACTATCGGCTTACAAATTGAAAAACGAGAGAATTGCATATACTGAAAAGCTCGAGTTTGGTGGTATCGGAACGCTACCAATGGCAGGGGCGATGGCGAAGAGGAGGATATGAGAAGTGAAATTGAATTCACCGTTCGGACCACCATGTTTGAGCATGGAAGGTTGACAACGAGGAGCAGAGCCTGGAGTGTTGGTTCCGGTTTTCGTCTTGTTGATAAAGCTTGAATGGGTATGGGGCAAACCGGAAAGAGCCGAAGGAGCGAGTCGGACCTTTCAGCAACGTCCGAAAATAAACCCGACGACGGACCGGGTCGCAGGTTGGATTATTATTTGTCGTCTATTCTTATTATAATAAAAGAAGAGTAGTTTTTAATCTATTCTATTCTTATTCTAATAAAAGAGTAGTTTTTAATCTCTTGATGTGTATTAGCATATTAAATTTCATAATTAATATAAATTTTATTTTTCTTTTGTCATGTTTCACCTTATTATGTCTTATAATTAATGCATACCATTTGATAACATATTAATTTTTTATTTCAAATTTCAAATTTCTCATTCTAATTATATTAAATTAACAACATTAAAATAAAAATCAAAATAAAATTAATACAAATTATAAAATGATATAATTTTACATATTTATTTAAACCAATGATTATAATTTTATATAATTAAAAAAACCTTTTAATTAATAATTTATTTAAAATAAGTTATTAATAGTTTTAAATTTAACTATTAAAGTTTAATTAATTTTATAATCGTATTCCCACATGTTATAAACTAGTTTTTATATTTACATCTACCGTAATTTTTTTTTTCTAAATGATAGTAATTATATATTCTTTCATAATTTATAATAATTTAATACGAAGGAAAGCATGGTTACCAATTTTTATTTATATATAATTGTCAAGTTGAAGGTTTAGGACATAATATTTTATTAGAAATTTGATATAATATTGCACTTTAACATAAAGTAGTGTTGTAGTTTTTTTTTTTACTTAAATATTGTTAGATAAAAATAAATTGTTTTATAATCTTGTTTATTGTTGTTTGATAAAGTCAATAAATGTAATTTATTATAGCTCATAAGATAGTTTTTTTTAATAATTATTATATATTAGATTAATTTTAAGTTAGGAACACTAATCTTTTCTTATTGGTCTAAAAATATTTTAATTTTTTTATTTATTTAAGTTACTGTATTGGTTGATTCCACCACCGCCAACCTTCTGACACTATTAGGATACGTGACTTCCATATTTCCCTCACCGCCTCACCTACCACTCCTGTTATGCCAAAATTCCACTGCTTACTTCTCTCCATCTTTTACGACTTCTCTCCCAAAAGGTATTTGTTCCATCATCTTAGTAGACAACCTTCTTTCTTCCACTGCTATCCTTCCCTCTTTCAACTTCCCAGTCATTCTTATCCACCACTTCTTCAATGTATACCTAAGCCTACACCGCCATCGCCAAGAATTCCCTTTCGTCTGCCACTGCCGACCGTTGGAATCGATGAAACGCAGGACCACATACCCCGACAATCGAACCTTTAATTACTCACCCCATCTGCACATCGATTTCATTCTTCTGTTTTTTTTATTGTTCTTCGATTATGACCAAATCCTATCGGCGGTGATTCCCTCTTCCATAGTCGACGCCAACAACTTGCTCCTCCATATTTGACGCCGAAGATTCCCTCTTACCCTGCAGACGTTGTCAGTTTCCTATTGAAGACGATGATTTGTTATGGGTTCATCCACTGGAGATTTCGAGTGACGAATTTGAATAAATATGTTTCTACTTTCTTCATATTTCGTCACACATTTATTATTTATTTTAATCAGTAACCTGATTGTTGTATATATTTTGATTTAATTTATGTGTATGTTCTTTAATTTATAGGTTTGTGTGTAGGATGTCATCTGCATGCAGTCATCGCTTTGCCTCGTCGCCATTTCAGGTCTCCCTAGGTCTATGAAGCCCATGTTTCTTTTAACTACACATGAAGATGTTAAGAATTCCTAATCTAATCTACTTATTTTCATGTGCTGATTGTGTGTTATGATTTTTTATTTTTATTGATTTTTGTTTGGTTGTTCAATCTCATATTGTGAAGACCTATAATCTAATGTACAACAAATGCTTTGAATTCATAATTAACTTATTGTTTACATAACTATTACTAAGAATGTGGAAGAAGTTATTAACACTTATGGTACTATTTATTTATTGGTTAGCTGTTATCATGCCTAGATGTAGACTACTATGTGTAAATGGTTTTATTAACATTGTTTATGTTGACTCTCATCATGTGCCTTTTAATATTCTCTTAAAAATGGTAAATTGGTTTTCGTTAGTGGTACAATACAACCAACTTGTATAGCTTGCCTGCTTTCCACTTGCTTTTTGGTAATCAAATAAGAAATAATGAGGTTTAATGGTGGCAGGTGGAGGGATAAAGGAGAAGCAAGAGATTATTGATTTTACATAGGAACATACTATAGCAACAACAGTTGTGGTCATTGTTATGCGAAACTACGCCATCACTACAATAGAGCATGTTGACAAAGTCAATGTTTGTTATTTACACTGGTAATACATCAAACTTACATAATTTCATATCTTTTGACTTCAAGTTTTGATTAGTTTGAATTTGTATTCTTGCATTTTCCAATGTGGGTTGGCATTCTGTTATGGGAGATGGAGTTGGGATTAGTTTTCTGGTTGTGTGTGTATTGTGATAAACATGTAATTGATTATCTCATTAGGGTAATCAATGATCGAGTCTATTTTTTTTTATCACAATTGAATAATTTTCGTTATTTTACCTTTCATTTAGTGATGATTCTTTATTTGTTTTTCTTTTTAAAGTATAACATCCATAAAATTCGAGCCAATTTAAAACATTTTAATTCATATAAAACCATTCAATTATTACAATTTGTTTCAAAATAGTTTAAACATCAGAGTTTTCCCAGAAACATAAATAAATCATGAGGAGTTGTATAATCACGCCTTCGCCTTGTCGCGATCCCCTGATGTACCTGAAACAATAAACTGAAATTGTAAGCCCGAGGCTTAGTGAGTCCCCCAAAATACCAATCTCATATAAACATCATCATATCGTATTAACAAATACAGAACAACCATGCATCTCGAGTCTACAGTGTGGCTGGTCTGCCCGCACCGGATCTTTAGTCCACCTGGTTAAGGGAGTAAATGAGACGAGACAACTCACGAGAAACTCGAGCCCGACTCGGAAAATACTCGAATTCGAATCGACTTTAATCAAATCGAGCTCGAGCTCGAGCTACTCGAGTACCTTATTGAGCCGAGTTCGAGTAGTAAATCATCCGACTCAGTAGGCTCGCGAGCTTAATTGAGTATTTATAAAATTAAATTTTTACCCTTTATATGCTTTTAAATTATTAAATATTTCAACACTTTTAGCTTTTATACGCCAATTAGGGAGTATGGAATTAAGTTGCACTTCAAAACTTTTCAAAATGTTTCTTTTTTCGTGTTTTGGGTGTATGAAAAATGCAATCACGTATATGGTTGGTGCTATATTGATATTAGTTGGATTATTGTGAATTTTTTGTTATTTTGAAGAAAGTAAAAGCATGTGAAATGTTTTTAATTCGAGACGATTTAAATTGGAAGAAGTGAGATACGGGCCAGATTAGAGAGGAACCAGAAGAAAACGGAAGAAGAAGATGTTGCGTAGAGACCCAAGAAATTGGAAGAATAGAAAGAAAAAAAAGTTTTTGGATCAAAGCGAAGCAATGACGGTGAATATGAGGTTATCAACGATTTGAGGTGGTGATGGAGTATCTGTTGTCCGTACCTTGATTGACAACAGAACGGGAGTTGGGAGCAGGAAACAATACGTACTAAACATGAGACAACTGTAAAACATATAGTATTAAATATGAGAGGGTTAAAAAAAAGTAAAAAAAAATTAATGATGGTCTAATAGAAACCATTTCATGTGCATAAGGGATCTTAGAATTAATAGTATTATAAATTATATATTTAAATGTCCATTTGTATTATTTTACATTTACATTTTAGTTTATCAGCTATTTTTTATTAATATTATTATTTATAAAATAGTATCAGCTGCTAGTTAGTTTTTCTAACTGAAAAAGAATATATATGTTTATATTTTTAGTGTTAACACCATAATTCCAGTTTTAATGGAAAAAATAATCTTAAAGCATTGAGTGTCTTTTTTTTCATTGACTATAATTGTTAATTTAAAGTTTAGTGTATAGAAAAGTATCAAAAAAAATAAACGGAATATAATTTTTTCTTGAAATTAACCATTAATTTTATTAAAGAATATCCATAAGTTTTGGGATATTTAATATCTGTTTGATTCTAATTTTCTACATCTTCAATAATCCGATTTAATAGACAATTTTTACTCCAATTAGTTTCATTACTGTTTATTAAGACAAAAATAAATATGCAAAAAACAAATTTTCGATTAGTTTATTTTACAATATTCTCAAAGTATTTTTATTAGTTTGTTATTGTATTAAAATATATTTTTCGCACTAAAAACTAAATGAAAATACTGTTGCTTTTATTGCAATTTACAGGAGTAAGATTGGTAATGTCTTTGTTGAAAAAGACGGTGTTTAAAAATTAAACTGGCCAATGGGTAATGGTCATGGCGTTTGGGAAAGTGTTCTTCCAAATTGTCCTTTTTACCAGCACCGCCCCACGAACCTCCATGACCTTTCCAATTCAACACTGATATGATTTGCCCTGCTGCCTTGCCTAGCTGTGAATTCATTCCCAAAAAGAAGAAAGTGAACTCCGACACAACTTCTTTCTTCGTGCTTCTTTTAGAAACTTAATTCTTCTTGCACACGGTTTTGGTTCTTCAGAAAATATTGATCCCCATCTTTCCGATCGTTTCCCAACTTCGTTTTTCACTAAAAGTGAATCCCGACACAGGGATCTAAATACTATCTTTCACTTTATAGGCACTAATCCTTTGATCATCGTGTTTTGTTGTTGCTCTACTGATTGATCTATTATTACCAATCTTGTTCATGAGCAGATCATATAAAGTTGAAATGGGGCCTGAATTGTTCAAAAAGTATGCTAGCAGTTCAATGAAAATTTTCTACAGATCACTTCTTAGGCATCCGTTTCTTGTGGGTATGGTTTTTATTTTGATTTGGATGCACCGGTTGTTTCCTTCATTCTTTTCGTTTCTGTTATCTTCTTCTCCTGTTATCGTGTCTACCGCTGTTTTGCTTGGAACTCTGTTAAGTTTTGGTCAGCCAAACATACCAGAAATCGAAAAGGAACCCAAATCTGAACAATATGAGATTCAGAAATTGGAAAGTAAGGTTATGAGTCAAACTGAAACTGTCGAGAGAGATGGAAACTTTGCTTCAGAGGCAACTAACATCAGTAGAATTGAAGTCGGAGAGAAGTCATTTGAGGTGTTTAATTCAGTTAACGACGATAATTCTTGTGTAGAAGTCAATAAACCTCTTTATTTGGTTGATGATGGTGAGTTTGTGACTGAGGAAAATTGCGAAAATTCCCAATTTGAGGAAGACCAGTTAGTAGACGAAGCAAAGAACGAAATAGATGAAGTGAAGGTTGTTCTGGGAAGTCATTATTCTCCGCTTAAGCAGTCAGAGGATGAACATATCGTGTTGGAAAGTGATGATAAATTATGGGAGGGTTCTGCTGATCCTTTGAATTCTGATCCTGCTTTGCTGTGGAAGCGTGTAGAAGGAGACGGCTATGATGAAGATGAAGATGATGATGATGATGATGATGATGATGATGAAGGTGATGATGATGATGATGATGATGACGACGACTCAGGATCTGATCTTGCAGAGAGTTCATCACCAGATGCATCAATGGCTGATATCATTCCGATGCTTGATGAGCTTCATCCACTTCTTTCTGAAGAACAAGAAATCCGTCAAGAGCATAATGATGATGAAGATGGAATGATAAACCATGAAGATTCAGAACATTCCCTTGAGTCGAGTGAAAGTAGCAGCGAGTCTAATGATGAAGATGTTAATGAAGACCATAAAGATGAACAAGTTGGAGAAGAAGATGAAGATGATGAAGAAGAAGAAGAAGATAAAGAATCTAAACACACTGACAAAGAAGATGAACCCAGATCCGCGATTACATGGACAGAAGATGACCAAAAGAATCTCATGAATCTTGGAACATCAGAAATGGAAAGAAACCGGCGTTTGGAGAATCTCATTGCCAGAAGAAGGGCACGGAAAACCATGAGAATGCAAGCTGAAAATAATTTGATAGATTTAGAAAGTGCTGATCTTCCATGGAGTATTCCTCCAATTTCAACTACAAGAAGCAATCCTTTTGATTACGATTCCCAAGATAACATTCCAGGGTCTGCACCTTCTGTTTTGTTGAAAAGAAGGAATCCATTTGATCTTCCATATGATCCGAATGAAGAGAAACCTGATCTTGTGGGGGACACTTTCCAGCAAGAATTTGCAGGTTTTCAACCAAAGGAGCCGTTTTTTCGTAGGCATGAAAGTTTCAATGTGGGTCCCTCGAATTTTGGGGCATTGAGAAGTGAAAGGCAGGAAACTAAGCTAAGACCTTACTTTGTACCTGAGCGTACTTTTCAGAGACAATTCAGTGGGATTAGTGACTCTAAGGTCAGCTCTGTACCTGATACTGAATCTGTATCTTCAGCTGGTGATCTTGAAAACAAGGATCATGAAGATGAACAATCTCTAGAACAAGAACTGGTTTCTGAAAAAGATCAAGAACATGAACATGAAGAGTTGATTTCTGAAAGCCATGAAAGACCTTACTTTGTACCTGAACATGTTGCTTCATTAGCCTATGAAAGACAATTAAGTGGAGTTAGTGACTCCAAGTTGAGCTCTATACCTGATACAGAATCGGTATCTTCAGCTAGTGATCTTGAAAATAAGGATCATATAGAAGATGACCACCATTCTCTAGAACCCGAACTGGTTTCTGAAAAAGATCAAGAACATGAACATGAAGAGTTGATTTCTGAAAGCCATGAAAGACCTTACTTTGTACCTGAACATGTTGCTTCATTAGCCTATGAAAGACAATCAAGTGGAGTTAGTGACTCCAAGTTGAGCTCTATATCTGATACAGACTCTGTTTCTTCAGCTGATGATCTTGAAAATAAGGACCATATTGACCTTTCTCAAGAACCAGAACTTATTTCTTTTGAAGATGATATCGATGGTAATGTGGAATCTGTTCAAGTGACAGAAGGAGATGAAAGACTTCATGAAGACGAAATAAGTGTTGGGAATGTGATGAATCAAGAAGAAGTAGTGAATGTGGTCTCGATTATGGCAGAAGCAGTTCATAGTAGCAGGGCATCAAGTCTGTCATCATCTGATGAAGTGAGTGAACAGGTATATAATGAGAAAGACGGTGATGAGGTGGCATCATCAGTTTCAGAAACAAGTTCTTATTTTGAAGAACATGGCAGCTTAATAGAAAGGTCTGAGATTGATGTCACGAGTTTATCAGTGGAAGAGAGTCACCCAAAAGAACCTGTATATGATACGAGTCCTCGATCTGTTACAAGGAATCTCTCATCTTCCTCAATTTCTAATGATCTGCAAGCAATTTCTGAGAGACACGCGTCTTTTTCTGGTCAAGATTCTCAAGAAACTGCTCCAAAAACTGAGACGGATTGCCATGGTAATGATGTAGAGTTGATAGATTCATCAGCAGCAGATGAAGTTGGATCAAGGAGCATAACAAATGTAAGGGAATTCAATATCCAAACACATGGTATGTTATGATTTTATCAGAATACTGATGATGTTAATACTTTGACTGTTCAGCGTGATCTTAATGACTTGGAACTAAACTTGGAGCCCTCTGTGGTGGATGATCATCTGCATAAAGACGAAAGCTTTCAGCACACTGATGATCAACATCAATCATCGAGTTCTGCAGATGTTCTATTGGACATGGATGCATCTCATCAGCCAGAACAGGTGGAAGTTTCCTCATCAAATTTTAATGAAAAGTCCCATGAAAACACTCAACAGGAAGAAGTTATATCTCAACCAGAGGAGGATGATCCTGAAGAACTGCAGGTAACAATATATAAGAATGTCCTTTTTTATCCTTTTATACAATCTATTAGTTTATCACTTTATTGAAATAAAGAAATTATCAAAATTTACCAAACACTCAAACAACTGATTATCAAATTATTATAATCTTGAACAATAGAAGCACGATTAATATCCATTTGATGTTGCTATCATAGAAGTTGTTATTTAATAGCTTACAAGTTTTGTTGCTAGACAAAGTTCTAATAGGAAACAGTAATCCAGGAATATCAATATAGTAACAATGTAACATGGCCAGAAAAAATTCTACTTCAGCTCCCCTGATCTTTCTAAATGACAGGTTCAAGAACCTAAACAAGGTGAAGTCACCTCATCAAATGGTGAAACATATGGAAACCCTAACCCTACCCATCACCAATTCGTATCTGAAGAAGAAGAAGAAGCTATACCACAACCACAGGAAGAAGTCCCCTTGTTAGACACAACTGCAAACAAGCAATCAGAAGAGAATACTGAATTAGTGCAGGTAAGATTTTGAGACTCCAAATTTATTGAATAACATTTTCAGTTTGTTCTTTTTTTTTTTTTTTTTTTTTTTTTTTTTTAAAAAAAACGATACATGCATCATGGTATCTTTTGTCATTGGATGAATATGAGACTGACAATCGTAAGAATAACTTTCTTTCCAGGTGCAAATCACTAGCAACAACTTGGACAATTTGCAGATAGAAGAACCACAGAATGACATTTCACGAAGCATTGATTCTGTATTGAATGCTAAATTTGATGTGGTTGAAACTGAAGAACCAGGAAAGCGAGTGGATCCCGATGTGCCTGATAACATTGAGGATGTAGATGAGATTCATGAGATGGATGAAACTTTTCTTGTGGAACTGGATGCTGTAGGCGATTTCAGTGTCAACAATGATTTAGTATCAACTTCAAATGAGATGAAACATGATCCACATGCCTTTGAGACTAAGCTTTCTGCAGATGAAGATTCTTATTCCAAGGACCTAGGATCAGTCTTGAATGTGATGGAACAGCCCGCACATGCTTTGGAGCATGATCTTGAAACTAAGCATTCTGGAGATGAACATTCTTATCCCAAGGATCAAGAATCAAGTTTGAATGAGAAGAAAGAGGACTCACATGATCTTGAGACCAAGTGTTCTGCAGATGAAGATTCTTATTCCAAGGATTTAGGATTGGAACAGAACCCACATTCCTTGGAACGTGATCTTGAAACTAATAAACATTCTGAAGATTTAGGAGCAACTTTGGATGAGATGAAACAGAACCCACATGATCTTGAAACCAAGCTTTCTGGAGATGAAGTGTTGGGATCCACTTTAAAGGAGATGAAACAGGACCCAGATGCCTCTGAGCATGATATTGAAACCAAACATTCTGGAGATGAGGATTCTTACTCCAAGGATCTGGGATTAAGTTTGGATGATCTTGAAACCAAGCTTTCTGAAGATGAAGAATCTTACTCAGAGGCTATAGGATCAACTTTGAATGAGATGAGAGTACAGAAGCCAGAGGCCTCGGGGCATGCTCTTGAAACTTTCTATTCTGTAGATGAATACGCTTTCTCCAAGTTTGTTGAATCTGCTTTGAATGAGATGAAACAGGAACCACAGGCCTTGGAACATGTTCTTGAAACCAACCCTTCTGCTGATGAAGATCTTTACCCCATTAATCTTTCCAAGACAAAACTTAATATGGATGAAGAACAAGTACTGGAGTCCCAGAATGAGAAGGAAAGTAGCAACATCGAGGTTGCAGGTGCTTCTGAAGCTGAAGCATTCAAGACAAAGTTGACCAACAACAATACCAATGAATTATTGGCATTGCCCAAAGAAACCGAGTCTAATTTTGCTAGTGCCTCAATGGTTAACCATGGAACAGAGAATGCATCAAGCACAAGTAATACGGATAAAGAATGAGAAGGAATGCAGCAGTTTATATATAAATATGGTTTGGGGTTTTGATTGGAGATGATGTACTAAGCTACTCTATATTAGTTTCAGTTTTGCTCAGTGAGGCTTTCTGCAGTTGGGTTTTGAAATTATGGATTTTTTGGTGGAAAATTTTGTGTTCTTTTGAGTGTTTGTTCAGGGGTGTTTTTGGTCTGATGTATTCATTTTTGGTTGACTTGTAAAGTTTGCTTGATTAAGGTTAGGGGTGGTTTCGGGGGTCTATGGACCATTGGTGTGTCTCTTGTATTGCGAGTGTAAAGTTATGTAGTTGAAAGATTTATATACCTTGGCTTGTGTTTTCTCCTTTTTGCCTTTTTTTTGTTATCTTGCATGAATGAGGTAATGTCATGAAATGAAGACGAGTTATTACCAATTTATTCTTTGGGTCCCTAAAGTTTTAAAAATGACACCATGACAATTAAACAGTGAATTTTGGCTTTATTAAACTATCTAGATCAACAATTGTTTGTTTTGCCAGTTGCATAACATACATGACATATATGTGTCATCCTATGTGTGAGAATGTGAAGTTGAGAATGTCTGACAACCCTTTTAGCACTCTCTTAAAGACCATTAAAAGATGCCACAAGAGTGGAGGGGTTTAATACTGTGATTCTTTATAATAATAAATGTGATGCCCAAAGTTGGTGCAACTATCGAGATCTAAAGTTTTTTAGCCATGCGATGAAACCATGGGAGAGAGTGCTTATGGATAGGTTGCAACGTCAAACAACCTGTGTGACTTCCTAAGTAGAAATAAGACTTATAAGGGTCGAAGTTGAATGCTAGGTAGGATGTTTAGAAGTCGACCTTAGATTAAAAAGGGTCACATTTTAATGCATATTTACAGAATATGGTGCAAATTCGATGGGGAGCAAAAGGGGGCCAAAATAAATGGGGAACAAAAGGGTGCTAGAAGTCTGTATTAGGGAAGAACTTCTACACCAAAATAAGAGTTTCAAGTACTCAATGTTTGTGATCCATAAGAAAAGGGATGTAAAGCACGAAGTTACCACCTCATAAAACCAATTAGTAATAAATTTTGTAGCATAGTATATGCCATGTTACCCATGTATGTTGGCAATCTGCGAAACAGCCAATTCAGTATAGATGGTGTTATAAAACCAAGATTTGTTGCTTAGTAGCAATAGCAACAATCTTTGAACTCTAGTGACCTAAAAAGCAAATTAGTAATAAATTGGTTGTCATTCCATGACATAAGTCATAAACCCTACAGTATAACAGTAATAGACAAGAAGTCAAGAACCAAGGAACATGGAACCAAAAATATGTCAAAAGTATAACAGAAAAGCATTATAATGACAGTTGTTTGCAAAAAGACTGATTTCAATCCCTAACTACAGGAGGCAAAGGCACGACACACCCCTCCTGCAAAGTAAAACAATGGGTTCAGGTTCACTAACTGAATTTATATAATAACTCTCTTATCATTCATTCTTCCTGAGCTGCAGATGATTCTGACTGGACTTCTTCTTCTTCTTCTGGAGCTTGACCCTCAGGTTCTGATGGGCCCACTGATTCAGTGCTTCCAGGTCCTGGCCCAGCAGAAACTTTCACCATTGATGGACGCAAAAGCCTCTCACCAATTCGGAACCCTTTGCGAAATTCTTGAATTACCACACCTTCATCATATTCGGTTGACTCCTCACGCATAATTGCTTCATGCAGCTTTTACATTCAAAAAGACAAATGTCAAAACCAGTAATCTACAACCATTACAATTTCTCAACATATAGATAAAAGAGGAACTATTTCCCATTAATGAAAGAGAATTTAAATTATGTCACAAGGTATTTAGGTTTTCAATAACACAATGTCAACCCAATGAGTGACATGCCAAAATGAATGAAAGAAAATAATCAGATCAACAACAAACTTCAAGTGGCACACCAACCACACAGGAGCCAACTTTTGAGTTTTGAGTGAGTTAGCTCGAATCAATCAAGACTTGGTTTGAGCTAAAAACATGTATTTTTAGGTCTTGATAAAACCTGAATAAAGTTTTTCCATCCTTTGAAAAAGATCATCAAGTACTCGACTGAATTTCGAGCCAACTCTGGCTCTGGGATTTGCCTGCAGCCAATGATCAAGTAGGCTAATCATTTTCTTCACTTTATTTTTAGCATCATATTTATCGTTATCCAGACAACAACACTTAATGTGAAAAAAAGAAAAAGAGGAATTACCAATGGATCAAATGGTTGTCCGGTTGTTTCCACAGAAACAACACCAAGAGAGCCTAAAATCTCCACAAATTGCTTGTATATACTCTGGTAGCTGTTATTAATTTTCTCCTCTTTTTCACCCTCCACTTTTATTTGTGCTTTAGCTCTTTCAAAGTTGTCCAAAACAGCCAAAAGACTCTCAACAACTTCACCTTGAGCATTTGCTACCAATGTGACTCGTTCCCTTTCTGTCCTTTTCCTGAAATTGTCAAAATCTGCACTTATCCTAAGAACTCGATCTTTTGCAGTTGAAAGCTCATCCGATAGTGTTGCCACTTGTCTTTCTAAAACCAACTTTTCATCTTCGATTGACTTGAAATGACTTTCAATTTCAGCTATTTTTGACTCGTTATTATCTGCCAATGCCTCTTTGTATGACTGTAGTGATGCTAAAATGGATGCAGGCGATTCTTCCACTTCACTACCATCACTCTCGCTTGAGTCAACCTCTGGAGTAGTGTCTTCTGTATCCTCCGGCTATGAATACATTGGTCAGCAGGACAGGATGTTCAACAGAATCAATAAGTGAAGAAAAAACTAAACTTGATAAAGGAAATTGCAGATGATTGATTAAAACATAATATTAGCATTACACTGTTTGTGCAAATATTGAATCTGAGAATTTTCCAATTTCTTCTACATATACTAGGTTAAGTTTTGGAAATAAAAATTGGGTTTTGAAATCTGGAAAACATAATTCACAATCAAAAGCGAAGTAGTTTTGAGATTACGTGCACCAACATCGGATGCCAATTTGAATTACCAGCCTAAAACAAATTAACAGTACCTGGGATTGAAATTCTTCGGTGGCGACGCCCTTTTCATCTTCAGTCACAAGGGTTTCGTCGTGTGAAGAAGCGGAGCAGAAGAAGAAGCCAACTGGGAGACGAGATAACTTATAAGAGGGAGAGATTGAGGAGTTGGAGGACATAAGAGGAAGTTGTGTCGGCCATGACTGTCTGCTGCGTTGAAAAGATGCAGAAGAGAACTTGGAGTAGGAGGCAAAGCGATTTGGTGTTAGGGGCAGATGGAGGGTGGGTGTTCTCTGGAAGGTGGTGGTTGTGGTAGCAGCAGCGGCCATTGGAATGGAAAGGGAAGGGAAGGGAAGACGATGGTGGAGTTATGGATAGGGGGGATTGGTAATGCTTTCTTTGAGTCGCGCCCAAAAAATATTTATAAATGCCCTTATATCGTCTTAATTATTTTAGTGCATATAATTTCTCAAAATTCTTATGAAATTATTTTAATTTTTGATTCATATTTGTTTCCACACAAATAACTTATAAAAATATTGGTAGATTGGGATTTCTCTTTATTTTGGTTTTTCGGGATTTTGGTGATTTTGCAATGGATGATTGTTAAACGTCTGTTTAGTGGCTTGGAGATGAAAGAAGTCGGGATAAACAATGCTGGAAGGCTATATGAAGAAAAACTTTGAAGTGACATTGTGATTACAAAGATTCATACTTGTCTTCTTAACAATATACATAATACATACAAGGAATAGTGTTGGTGTCCTGAATCCATCACATCACATCACCCACGATCGATCGATAGATAGATACACTATTCAAACAAAACTATTAAACTAAGAAACAACACTAGTACCAAACAAACACAAGAAGCCATATATCAATCAAAACCATGTCTCCTAACAAGTAACAAAAAGTAAAAAAGTAAAAAAAGTAAAAACTGAAATGGCTCTGTCTCTCTCTATCAAGAAAGAATTGTTGCTAGAAAGGAGCCGAGCTTGTTCTTCGAAGCTGGTACTTTGGTTCTGGTGGTGGTGCGCTTGGTAAAGCATTCCCTGCCTCCTGCAAATACAAACCACATCATATCACATTAATTATCAAAATCAATCCAAGCTAACTACTCTCTAGGTGCTATGAATATCATACATGTCATCATTTTTTATCAGTTTAGTGACCCAAAACAAGATTAACTAAAGGGATTTCCCAAAACTACTCAACCTCAAGCTCAACATAGAGAATACTCTTTTGATAAACTCGCATATTTATTATTTAAGGAGAATGAAAATCTAACAAAAAGAAGACTTTGGAAAACAAGCAAGCATACCTTCTGTCTCTTAAGTCTTTCGTTTTCCTCTTCCAAGCGTGAAATCTTGTTCTCCAGTTCATGGGTGTAAGCCTGTTCAACAACCATATTATAAACAAACAAACAAATCTCTTACAACATGGGAAAAAAAAAATTAATAAAAAAAAGGTAGCTACCTGCTTTCTTGCTCGTGAGCGTGCAGCAGATTCTCTATTTTTGATCATTCTCTTTTGCCTCCGTTCAACAGTCTTCTCCATGACATCTCCAGAAGCAACTCTTTTCCTTCCAGGAGTCTGTGTATCCGATAAATTGTGCATCAAATGTGAAGGAGAAATAGCCATTTGTGTCTCAGGATACCCCATTTCTATCAATGGCAAAGATTGATGCCCATGCCCTGTCATATACACATGTTGCTGTGGGATTGGTGCAACCTGATACTGCATCCATGGTGCCTGTTGATGTCCGTGTCCCACATTTGAATCAACTCCTCCTGTAACAGAACCACCTGTATTTTTCTTTCCTGCAACAATCCCTGCTTTCACCAAAAAGTCCTCCAATGTCATCTCACCTAGCGTGGGTTGTCTCTCCCGACTACCCTTCTTCTCAGCATTATTGTTATTACTTTTACTCTTATGACCTTGTTGGATATCTTGCCATACTTCATCAACAGTTCGCTTTCTTAGCTCATGAGAAAGAGATGAAGGTTGACCTTGACCATGGTGGGTGTAATCCGCCTGCCCACCTGTCAACGTCATCATACCTTGATTTGCTTCAGCAGTCCAAACACTTTTAAGAAGCTCGTCAAGATTCATACTGCTTAAGGGTTTTCCAAGATCTCCTAATTGCTGTTGAACCTCATCTAAAGTTAGGTTATACAATGAACCTTGTCGTGCCAATCCATCTGGTTGCCCGTTTCCGTTTGATCCCATTTTCTCAGTCTCCACTCCGGATGTACCCTCTATTTACTAAACAATCGATCAAAAGTGATAAACCAAAATTAAGATGAAAACCCCTTCGTTACAATCGATGAAACAAGTGCGGATTGATAATAGCACAGTTCAATTCAAAGGAGACGCAAAGGGTGTTCTAATTCCGACCCCAACCCTCCTAAAGAAATGCAAATCGGGCACAATCATCACAAACAAAGTGTTGCAGGAGATGCAAATCAACAACAACTCACCGAAGAGGAAAAACCCTGACCATCGAAGAACAGATTTAGTTTCTTCTTCCATGCAGCATCAGCGACAACAAATCTTCAAGAACGTTCTTCGTATCAAAAGAAACCATTTTGTTCAGCAAATCAGAAAATCTAGAACACAAGTATCGATTTATAAATCGGGTTAATCCAACATAAACGAAACATATGACCACATTCTAGATTCTCGTACTGGTAGAAGAATGGGTGAATATAATATTATTAATAGTTGTATCACTAACCCCACCACCAATTGGGGAGAGAAAATTTTGATGCCAAGTTGATAGAAATTCCAAGTATATATCTGCTGACTTTGAAAATATTTATTTAATAAAACGTCGGAAAAAACAGAAATTGCACGCCCAAAGATCTGATCTTCAATCTTCAAAACGAAAAACTGCCCTCTTCTTCTTTCACTTTTCCTATTTTCGATCTTTTCCCTTCTTTTTCACGAGTCAAGAGGGGTTTGGTTGGATATGTATGCAGATAATGTAATCAAGGCAAATAAAGTTATGAATGTCAATTTCGCTATAATCAGATTTTTAACTTTTCTTACTTTTTTAACTTAATAATAATAATATATGGCTGTAAATAATTTTTTACAGTTTTATAATCGAGT
The DNA here is from genome assembly GCF_052625555.1 of Lactuca saligna. NCBI lineage: Eukaryota > Viridiplantae > Streptophyta > Magnoliopsida > Asterales > Asteraceae > Lactuca > Lactuca saligna. Next base: position 79,449,997 of record NC_136424.1, on the reverse strand, counting down.
AAATTACACGAATAATAAGTGTGGTTTGGGGATAATAGGGTAGTTTGTTTTTTTTTTTTTTTTTTTTAAAATTCCAAAAGAGGTCTCTTCACTCTTGGATGATGTGCTATTTTCAAAAAAATAAAAGTTTTATAAACAATGATAGAAATATGTACAAACATATTTACCTAATTTAGTGAAAAATATGAAACTTGAAGATTTGAGTTTCACTGTTTCAGTCTAAGCATTGGAAAAACTGCCTTCAAAATTTGATTCCAAAATAAACAAAAAATAAAAAATTAAAAGTTTTGAAAAACAAAAATCAGAAATAGGAACAAATGCAAATAGAGAATGAGAAAGAAAACATAAATAAGAATCAGAAGCTTTAATATTGATCAAGAAAACATAAGTAAGAATCAGAAGCATTAATATTGATCAAACATTATTTGGTATCTTCTAATCACTTCAAAGTTAAGAGTTCAACACAAAGGGGCATATAAAATCATCAGTTCAACACATAAGGGGGCGAAAATGACAGTCAACATGACAACACATAAGTAAAGTGTGAGATTGTAATGTTTTGAGAATGATTGAGTGAGAAGTAGACTACGACGGACTATAACTCGATAAACGCAATAGAGAAATCGTTTGATCAACTGATCAAGAGAGGAATTAGAAATCAAAATTTTGATTGTGAGATTGTGTATACGAGAAGGAGAAACAATATTACAGATGCAATGATGTTGAGATTTACGAGGAGTCAGATTAGTGATTCATAAGGAGTCGATTGCGTTCCTGTTATGGTGCCTTAGATCTGGTTGCTTTCTTGTTTCTTTGAACCTTAAACACTTCTAGACCCTTGCTAACCCTTAGAACACTTGAACCTTTGAAACTCCTTGCCTTTTAGACCCAAAATAAGTCCATTTGGTGAGTTTACGGCCATAGGGTTTACACCCTGGCCGTAAACACCTCAACACCCTCCAAAACATTGGTTTTGCTCATCCTTGTGAAGAGCAATGGTCCCTCAAGTTTCCCTAGCATTCAAACACCCTATTATGCACATTTCCATGAGTTTACGACCATGAGTTTACACCCTGGCCATAAACACCTTTTCTTGGTCTTAAACACCCCTTAGTCCAATCATATGTGATTCCAACACTTGGTCAAAGTGTTTCCTAGTCCCATGAGGTGTTTCCTTGCATTTGGTTGCTTCCAAACGCTATATTTATGTCAATATATGCCATTATATGTCATTTAGGATTCCTTAAGTCTCAGAACTTCATTCGTAGAACTTCTCATCCTTACATGCGTATTTTTTTGAATCACCTACATCAGGTGAGTTTATACCCCGTAATTAATCTTTTAAACTGTTTTAAATGCGTCTAAGGGGGGAATACAAGTTGAACACAATGATAATTGTGTAAATGGTTGTTATAAACATCTTTCAAAAGATTGCTTATGTCTTATATAAGTGATCAAAACATTTCAAAACTCTTTTAAAGTTATGTTGCTTTATAGTTTAACAAATCTCCGTTTTTAAAGCACAAACATAACTTAGTAGATAAATGAGTCTTTTCAATAACAGTTCAAGTAAACATGCTAGTAAACTATAATGTGTATAATTTAGAGGTTCAGTTCATACTAGATACAATACCCGATAACATAAGAGAACACAAAATAAAAAGAAACAAGGAGAAACATGTTATAACAAGTACATAGACGAACTTACTATAACAAGTACCGGGAAAAATCACGTTAATATATCTTTCCGGGTTTGCGTTGACACTGGTACGATTTCACATACCAGGACTAGCAGGCACGAGGTGATAAACTTAATAATATATCTTTTCGGGTTTGCGTTGACACTGGTACGATTTCAGGTACCAAGACTAGCAGGCACGAGGTGGTAAACTTAATAATATATCTTTTCAGGTTTGCGTTGACATTGGTATGATTTCACGTACCAGGGTTAGCAGGCACGAGGTGATAATATTATCCAACCTAAGTTATTTGTAACGGGTACATCTGTGAAGTACCCGACGATAATAAACAAGATACATAACTTACTCGTAACATGAATATTAAGTGGAAAAAGGGACCTATAATGCTAACCTTATGATTCCTCGATGTATACATCAAGGGATATATATTAATAGGATCCGACAGTTAATAGGATGTGTGCTTTCCGCTTCATTTTCTGTTCCTTGTTTGGTTGTGGGCTTAGAGCGGATTTACCCAGCCTATTATCCATTCGATCTTAGTTATATATATGTTCCATATACATTAAGTCATCATAAGGGGTACCAGGTATGGGTCAAGTCATAGGACACTAATACAATGCACAATTTTCTATTACAAAACATACTTTTAACTCAGAACTTTTGTTATACAAAACTAGAAACTTACCAGTAAAGGGTTTAATCCATTTTATTAAACCAATATAACTTAAATGACCTTAGGTGATTAATCCTATAATACCTTAGTTTATACATCATAGTTATATATAATTAATACTCGATAGATAGTTAAATGTGTGCCTCCGCCTCATTTCATGTTCCTTGTTTGGTTGTGGGCTTAGGGTAGATTCGCACAAGTAACTATCTATTCGATATTAGATTATATATAGCTAGTATAAACTAAGTGACTATAGAAGGAACCACTGTGGTTACTATTTTATTATAAGAAATAAGGGTTTTCTTAAAGGATATTTTCATCAAATATAAAGGAACTATTATAGTTAACTTCGTGAGTACCAATACACCAGGGTTATATACAACAATGATCTAACAACCAATGGGATGTGTGTCATCCGCCCCATTTCGTGTTCCATGTTTGGTTGTGGGCTTATGGCAGGTACACACAATTGATTGCTTGTTTACTCTGAGTTTTATATAACTTGTATCCATTTAGTACTCATAGAAAGGATTGTAGAGTCATTTTTACTTATATTTCATCAAAGCAGGAAATATAGGATTTTCTAGAGGAACATGCGAACTTTTCTAAAACATAACTTACAATTTACTATGCTTTCTACAACTTACTTACATCACTAAAATCTTATGAACTCACCAGCTTAATTGCTGATAAACTCTTTCAAATAACTTGTATTCTCAGGAAACTAGTAGACAGGTACTCGCGCTGGGAATCAGAAGATGAAGTAGTATAGCTTCAAGTCTTGTTTTGTTATTTGCTTATGTATTCTATGTTTTGTGAACACATACTTTGTAAAAACTTTCTTTCTAATGAAATGGTTGTTTATTTACTTTGATTACTATGATGCATGTCTTGTAGTACTAAACATGACATCATCCATCCCATAACGTTTCCGCCGTTCCGGTTTTGGGGTATGACATTCTAGCTCTTGGATCTGAGTTCTTTTATTATTGGTGCATCATCCAAATGTATCAAGTTTGAAACTTGCTCATTGTTTTGATTAGTTCATGTTTTGGGTCCATTTCTAGGGTTTTATGTCCCAAGTTTAGAGCTTTGTGAGTTTGATGAACTCCAGAGCTTAAATCTTGTCCTTTTAGGTGTATTTGGCTATTTAGATTCATAAAAACGGGAGCTTGGTCGTCTTAATCTCTACATGCATGAGCTTTATGGACTCATATGTTAAGAATGTTAGATTTTGTGAGTTTGGGACTTGTTCATCCATGCTAAGGCTTAAAGTCAACGACTTTATGAAGTAATGGACCTTATTCAGCTCAGATATGTAGTGGTAACAATTGTCTTAACGGATTAAGACCAAATAAAGTGAAACATGGAAGTCTGGGGAGTACACCGTGCGGACTCCTAGTTACGCGCATCGTAGTGCTGAGTCAACCCCGATGCATGCATGGCTAGTTGTATGCCTAGGTAGAGGGTTGTACGCCCAACATACTCGTTGGGTGTTGACTTTTATTGAATTTTGAGTTTTTGACCAAATTGTGGACCTTTAACCAAGGAGGGGCAAAATGGTCTTTTTACCCTCTAGGATTTTGTAGAGAGATTTGGTCTTACATTCAGAGGTTATTAGTATGAATTATTAATTAAAATGGAATGTGATATAATTAGGCGGGGTCTAGATCGACATTTCGAGTGCGAGATTGTTTACTTTCCAGCGAGAGGTGAGTCTTCTCATTATACTTATCCGTATGATAATGTTTGTGTGACCATAGGGTCTTATTCATTTTATGGACCCAAGGGTCTTTATTGTATGACTGACCAGAGGGTCTTATCTGTTTATGTATTATTTTGCATTTGTCTTTGTGACTTATGTTATTCTATTATTATGTATACCTATTGAGCTGTGACCGGAGGGTCCACAACAAGACGTGAGTCTGGAGAGTCTTCACTAAGACACATAATCGGAGGGTCCTTATCGGGATTAGCCACGAGAGGCTAGTTATTTGTATATATGGTATTTTGAAGAACTCACTAAACTTTTTGCTTACAGTGTTGATTAAATGTGTTTCAGGTACATCATATGACCGGGGGAAGGCACCAACATGATTGTAGACACCAGACTGATATTTAGAGTTCTTGAGAATTCTGGGATATTTGACTATGATTCCTAATAATTGTATTTGACAATGAGAACTTGACAAGAGTTAATGCTATGAACTAGTTTTGATGATATAAAAATGAAAAAAAATGTTTGAAAATTTTGGTTGTTACATACGAGCTGATGTGCACGATCGTTGTTCGTGGCCAGCTAGACCATGAGAATGCTCGTGCTAGGCATACCAGAATGTCTTACAGTTATTCATTTATCAAGCAAAATGTAGCTGCATAATCATTAGAATGCTCTCGTAGCTAGGTTATAAACTTTTGGCATTTAGCAGGTTCTACTATAACCATAAATTATAGGAACTTTTATCTTTTATATGAAAGAGGAGGTTAGCATATGTCATATATAACAATCGTGATGTGTAAAAATTTATGTATTGTATTTCATGTAATTATTCTTTCCTTCTTTAATTTCATTATTTTAAATAACGCGTTGATTTGTAATGAAATTATGATAATCAAAACTATTATTTACTATTTGCTTATACAATTACTAAAAATGTATGAAATGTGAATTTAACCTCCTTTGATCTATACAAGAATTTTAATATTTTTTATTTTATATTGGAAATATAATAAAATCAATAATAATAACAATAATAATAATAATAATAATAATAATAATAATAATAGAGGATTACAAATATACTTTTTGGAAATTTAACAAGAGATGGGAACCCTAATTGTCTAAAAAACCAATTTGTTGCGGTTGCTTTGCATAAAACAATACACTTTTATTTTTAACCAAAAACAATAATTTACTTTCATTTTAATCAAATACATCATCATGCCTATATTTTGAAACCAAATTGCATTAACCTAAAAAAACAATGTGTTTATATTTTTAATCAAATACATAGCCGAGATGAAACAAACCAACCACTTGCGTCTGTATCTCAGAAACTATTTGCCATTCACCGGAAGGGAAACAATTCACAAAACCAAACTATTTGCAGCCCTCAAAATAGAACGTTCAAAAACTATTCTTCGTCGCCGCTTTGCGCAGGTAAACGATTAGTTTCTCTAAACATAAATCCAATATTATATCTTTCTATATCTATTTATCCCAAAATCACTAGAAAATGTTGTCATATTCGTCTTCTGAAAAATTTCAGTTTAAGATTTCTAGTTTTTTTTTTTTTTCTTTTTCTTTTTCTCGAAGTGTTTAGGATTTTTTAATGTTATGTTACGGTTCTTTAAGTAAGACAATGTAATGTTTTTTTTTTTTTTGAAGTAATGATATGTTATGTTTTTTTATTAAAAATAATGTTTTTATTTAAATTAAATTGTTAAAAAAATATGACACCATACGCAAAAAAACTACACTTTTATAGTAAAAATTGTCGTTTACGTGTCAGTGAAAAAAAATTGGTAAGATTAACACTACTTTTTTCTGGCTTATTATATGATAGTTAAAACTAAAAAGTCTTTAATGTCTTTGAGTTTTCACCCAAAAAAAAGTTAATGTTTCTAACGTGGAAAACAATTAAAGCCCCACAATATATGAGCTTTAGAGTAAATTACAATTTTGGTCCCTATGGTTTAGATAGATTCGCAATTGTGGTCAAACCTTTGGAAAATAGACAAGACGCATCAACATGGTTTCCCAATCTTGCACTTTTGGTCCTTGATCCATATAAATGAGACTATATTGCATTTTTTTAATTTCTTTTTCTATTTTCTTTTACTCACTTATAAATTTTGATAATATAAAAAATAAAAAAATGTCCACCATATGTAACACCAAAAAATTCAAGCCAAATTTAAACTTCCAAAACATGTCGAATTCATCAAAACATTACAACTTTGTTTTTAAAATACATTTATATCAGAGTTTTCCAAGAAATATAACATAATATGAGGAGCTGTACGATCATGCCTTCGCCTTACCGCGATCCCCTAATGTACCTGAAACAATAATCTGAAACTGTAAGCCCGAGAGCTTAGTGAGTTACCCCCAAAATACTGATACACATACAGTCCACATAACCATGTCACACCATAACATATCATAATAAACTGAGTAGAACAGCACATAACGGGTCCACAACTTTACAGACTGGAATACCCCTGGGCCCACATTGTGAGTATGGAATGCCTACCGGGCCCTCAGCTCACATCTGGATTGCCATCGAGCCCTCAATACGAATCTGGAATGCCTACCGGGCCCTCAGCTCGTATCTGGAATGCTCCCAAGTCCTCAGTATGAGTCTGGAATGCCTACCGGGCCCTCAGCTCATATCTGGAATACTCTAGGGTTTGTTGGCTACCGTACGGAGCAGTACAACCTCAACCCATCCCAAATAACATATCAACATGTAACAGATAATGCACATACATGCAATCAATCAGTATCACAGGTAGTCCTATAGACCTACCCTCTAGCATTTCAACTAGCATGCATAACTGACTCATACTCAACATAATACAACTACTAGGATATCATATCCAATGGGCCAACCTTGGTGCCTTAGACCCCTTAATATAGTGAGGATCACTCGCCTTGCAACTGTCATCGGAAATAAGAAAGCTCAACTCCCAGGTCCAACATGAACACCACCACCTATATGCACCATACAACCTTTTTCATAAATCTCCTAATTACCAGAAACCAACAGAATTTAATTGGTCAACCCTTGGTCCAAGTCAAAGTCCACATTCAGAGTCAACAGTCTATGTTGACTCGACTCGTCGAGTGCAGATCACCGACTCGTCGAGCCCTTCCTGAATTCGAGAAGTCGTGAAATCCTTGATTGGCTCGTCGAGTTTCCCTTTTTAACTCGTCGAGTTCATACGTGGCCAAGATTTGGAAGAAACCCTAGCCAACTCGCCGAGTCTTCTAACAACTCGCCGAGTTTAAGGCAATCTTCAATGAACTTGCCGAGTTGTTCATCCAACTCGCCGAGTTCATGGACATCTTCAACGGACTCACCGAGTTTCTCATTCAACTCGCTGAGTCCTTGCAGTTCTTAATCCATGCAGATGCTTTTTAAGCCATGGCAAGGTCCCAGATTACAGATCCAAGCTCCTAAGGCATGTTTATCACGTAAAGTTGCAAACTTTACACACATGCAAGGCTCTAAAGGCCCTAATTGATCAATCTAAGCTCTTAATGGAGTTTTACACCTTGGGAGAGTCTCATCCTTGAACAAGCTGGGAACTTCATGAATCTAGAGGTCAAGGGAAGTCCAGATCTGAAGTTACAACTTTAGATCTTAGCTTAAACATGGAGAGCCCTTCATAACACCCATCCAAGAGAGGTTAAAAGATAAATGAGCTTAAGGAACAGCCTAATACCTTCCAGAGAGTGATAAATGAGGAAATCCCTTAGCTTCCCACGAGTTCTTGGCCTTGCTTTTCCTTGATACCTCAAGTGCTTCCCTCTCCAAGGTTACTCCTCCAAGCTTGAACACACCAAGGAACACACACACACACACGATTTAGGGTTTGAGAGGGACAAGAAACAGTAAGGGAGGCTGGTGGAGGCCAATGATCCTTTAAATAGGGTGCAAAACCCCCAGAATTTAGGGTTTCATCTGCCAGCTCCTACTCGCCGAGCCCCTTAGTGGACTCGCCGAGTAGGTCACTAAACATGCGTTCTATTCCCGCTGCTACTCGACGAGTAGGGCAACCAACTCGCCGAGTAGGACATAAGGCCAATTATTCTTTATTTAAATCCATACCTAGGATCGGGGCGCTACACCATACCATATACCCACCCTTACCCCCACCTCACCACAACCCGTCATGTTCATCTCTCATAAACATCCCCAGAGCTTTAGTCACCGCTGCTACTTCATCTCCCACTATCATCAATCAACACTACCATAAGAAAACCGAAAACGCATCTATTTCAATTCATCTCCTCCACCTGGGCACAAGGATATTCAATAGTGGTGATCATGGCAGGTGATTTTCTTCAAGAACACAAGAAGACAAGGGACACTTGATTTCTTTCTGGTAAGTACCTCCCCCCCAACTCATTTCCATATCTCTCTTTGAAACCACCCATCACCATCCTTTTGCCTTTGATTCGTCACTTGGAGATCTCACCTATCCTCCTGTTATGTTTGATTCATCACCTTCAGATCTCATAGATCATCCGTCTCCACCTTTAGTGTCTCAACCTCTCTCCCTCCAGAGACATTTGTATATCTCATCTCTATCGCTATTTTCTATTCCTAACCTTGGTAACATATCAATTATGACAAATGGCTCATCGACTCAAAATTACATTGCCTAAAATCTGAAACTATCATATCCTCAACACTGTATCAACCATCATCTCCATCGTCGCCATCTTATTCTTCATCGTCGTTTCCCCTATCCTGGTTACCCCATTGCTTCCTATAGTAGCGAACTCCTCGTCTGCTCCACTAACGTCAATCTCAAACATCTACCAATACTATGATTCTATATGGACCAGGAAGAAAATAGAACGGGTAATATAGTCTATTTATATGGACCAAGGACCAAAACTACAAGATTAGAAAACCACAGGTATGCATCTTGTCTATTTTTTAAAGATTGGACCAAAAATATAAATCCATATAAATCACATGACCAAAACTATAATTTACTCTAAGTTTTATAATATGGTTTTAGTATGGCTATATTTTATTTTCTATGAACATGAAGTCTAGTACATTCAAGAAGAGACGGAAAAAAATACAAAGAATTTTGTAAAAAATTGACGAAGTTAGTAAAAAAAATGGGGAATATGCTCAATCCTCTCTAATAAATGAATGTTTTTTGTCACTTATCATACTCTCATTTAATTTGTCACATGTAATTTTGTGGTTATTTTGAATTAATTTTTTTTTACATGTCATTTTATAAGTTTTTATATTTTATTAAATTTCATATAATATTTTAATGTAATAATTGCAATAAATATAGTAATAAATTGATATCAATTTCATTAATAAATTTACCATTTAATTTCAAAATTCCTAAAATTAAAATTTATTAGTTTTTTCTTTATTTAAATTTAAAAGATAAAAATATTTTTATTATAATAATTCATTATTTTTCTTATTTTCTTATAAATTCAAAGTTCTTAAATATTTTGACTTTTATATTTAATGGAAGTGTTTTTTTTTTTTTTTAATTAATCAATGTAATACATAGATCTCACACCTAATTGTAAATTATAATGTTTTTTCTTAATATAAATTCTAACTTTCTTATAGATTACTTACATGTTTTTTCAAATATTTTTAATTGTTTTTAAAATGAGAACTTTCGAATAACCAAATTTGATATCTTGAATGTGTATTCGAAAATTCAGAGATATCATAAATCTACTATCCATACTTTTGGATATCCGATTGTAAGCACCCTAATCTAATCTCTACCACAACTTTCCTAGTTTCCGTCTTTTTAATTCTGGTGTCGATCAATTCTTGATTTTTTCTCTCCATTGGAAAATGAAAAAAATGGAAATAATATTGATATTTAATTAATTAATTTATTCTTTTGCAAGTGATTGAAGGAAAAAACTAAAAACATTTGGACTTGGGGACTAATAAAAAGATAATAGTTATCATATCTTCCTAGGAAATAATGGGGCAGCTTCCTGTTTCCCCTGAATTTATGTGTCCCCACGTCAGTCTTCTTTGCACTCGGTGATGCTCCATTTATTTTTGTCAAAAGAACGCCATTGATGCTTCAACAACCTTCGTTTATCGGAGGTTATAATAAGTGCGCCATTTTCGGATTATTCTACCGAGTTTTCCCATTTACTTTTCGCACTATAGTTTCTGTCATATCCAGCGATCTTTCATTTCAAAAGCTTCATGTTTTTCCTAGTATAGGGGTAGTGGCCAAGATCAGTATGCTGTGTACAAAGGTACATCGGATTCCCGACTGGTTTTGTTGTTACTTTTTGAGTTTGATTTCTAAGCTTATGTGTTAAAACTCTAGTGTATTTATTGTGTTTTTTCGAGTATCTTGTTCTATAGGAGATTGCGAAACTTCGTGTGTCTGTGTTAACGGTGTCTACTTAGGGCTTTGAAATATGATTAGCAACTTGATTGTATCGTCGAAAATCCAAGTTGAACCCAATTAAAGGTTTTCATCAACTTGAAATAAATGGATCCGAGATTTGGTAGAATTTATACTTCCTCAGATGAAAACGGGAATGGAAATGGAATTCAATTCGGGAACGGAAGTATACCTGTTTTTCCGGACAATAAGAATTTAAATAATGGTCCTATGTTTGAGAATAGCTTCACAAGTTATATTCCAGTCAATGAAGGTAGTAGGTATCGAGATTCCATTTACAGTCAAAACTTCAAAGGATTACAGGTTCCCCCTTTGAACAATCTTCCTGTGCCAAGTATGACTCCAAGTCCTGAAGATGAGCTTCATGAAGATTGCGATTTATCAGATGCAATTCTGGGATATATTAGTCAGGTACTCATGGAAGAAGACATGGAAGATAGGTCTTGCATGCTTCAAGAGTCTTTAGATCTTCAAGCTGCAGAGAAACCCTTCTATGAAGTTCTCGGCAAGAAGTACCCTCCATCACCACCTCCATGGACTTCATCCTCCTCTGAAGGTGGTTTGACTTCTGTTGACCACCATAGAGCAATCCTTGATGATTTCCCCTTCTCAACTCAAAACAATTACAGTGGTTACTTACATGATGCTACAAATCTACACAATCTTGGACCTCAAAATGTCTCATACTCAACATCGTTTGGATCATCAAACAGTGTAAATTATATTGTTGACAGGGGTTTGGATTTGGATTCCCCTGCAAGCACTTCTGATCATTGTCACGAGAATCAAATGGCATGGCAGTTTAAAAAGGGCGTTGAAGAAGCAAACAAGTTCCTTCCTTTTAGCAACAAATTGATTGTTTCTTCAAATGGAGATGTATCACTGTCATCAACAGTGTCCAGGGTAAGAAAGAATCCTTTTGGAGAAGATGCAACAGAACAAGAAAGGAGTATGAAGCAGGCAGCCATTTTTCCTGATTCCACTTTAAGATCCAAAGAGCTTGACTTGATTTTTCTGTCAAGTATGGGAGAAGGTAAGGCTGCTTTAGACTCATTCCGTGACACTTTACGTGTAGAAAAATGTAAAGACACGTTAAAAGATTGTGAAGATACAAGTTTAAATCAAGGGAAAGGGAAAAAAGGCAAAAGCAAAAACCGTGGGAGGAAACAAAACAGGAAAAAAGAAGTGATTGATTTGAGAACCCTTTTGATTACTTGTGCACAAGCTGTTGCATCTGATGATAGAAGAAAAGCAAATGATCTTCTGAAACAAATCAGACAACACGCGTCTCCTTTTGGTGATGGAACTCAAAGGTTAGCTCACTGTTTTGCAGATGGTCTTGAAGCACGTTTGGCTGGAAATGGTAGTCAAATCCATAAAGCATTAGTCAGCAAGAAAACATGTGCTGCTGATTATATAAAAGCTTACCATTTGTACATGGCATCTTCCCCTTTCAGAAAGATCTCAAATTTTGCTTCCAACAAAACAATCATGGATAAATCAGCCAACGCCTCAAGAGTACACATCATTGATTTTGGTATTCTTTATGGGTTTCAATGGCCTACTTTTATTCAACGTATTTCAGAAAGAGAAGGTGGGCCACCTAGGGTTAAGATAACTGGTATCGAGTTTCCACAACCTGGGTTTCGTCCAGCTCAGCAAATCGAAGAGACAGGTCAGCGGTTGAAAGCGTATGCCAAGTCATTCAACGTGGAATTCAAGTATTTTCCCATTGCTAAGAGATGGGAAAATGTTAGAGTTGAAGATTTGATGCTTGATGAAGGTGAGTTTTTGGTAGTGAACTGTATGTATCGATCTAAAAACTTGCTTGATGAAACAGTGGTTGTGGATAGTGCAAGAAATGTTGTTTTGAATCTGATAAAGAAGATAAACCCGGATATTTTCATCCATGGAATCCTAAACGGGTCCTACAACGCCCCGTTTTTCTTGACCCGTTTTCGTGAAGCCCTTTTTCATTTTTCAGCTTTATTTGATATGCTTGAGACGAATGTCCCACGTGAGAACCCTGAAAGGGCGTTGCTTGAAAGAGAGATTTTTGGGAGAGAAGCTTTGAATGTGATTGCATGTGAAGGCTGGGAAAGGAGTGAGAGACCTGAGACTTATAAGCAGTGGCATGTTCGTAATTTGAGGGTCGGTTTAATTCCGGTTCCTTTTTCCCGGTTTATTATAAACCGGGGGAGGGAGAAAGTCGGTTTATATCATAAAGATTTCTTGATAGATGAAGACAACAATTGGCTTTTACAGGGGTGGAAAGGAAGAATTGTTTATGCTATTTCTTGTTGGAAATCTGCTTAACTGATGATGGAACTCAGTTCAAGGTTTGTTGTTGTTAGTTACTGATTAGAGATGATGATTTTTGTAAGCATGTTGTTGGCTTCTTTTTACATTTTTTTTTTCCTTAACATGTGGGTAGCTGCATTTGCTTGAATTTAACTTAATCTGTTTAGTGTTAATGAATGCTTAACTAACTCCATATACTAGTTTCTTGAAAGTTGCAAAGTTTTGAATTATGATATGCATAGATCTTGAGTTGTGATGTTGTTCTTCTTAACATGTATATCGTTATACTTGTGTTTTGGATGATGGAATCGGATGAGGAATGGAATGGTTCATTCCATTGACCATTGGGATGGAATGAAGTTGTATGATGGAATGTCCTCATTAGTTGATGTTGTATTCTAAAAGAGAGGTTGGAAGGGGGAAATGAAAACGAATGACAATTATAGTTATATTCATGTTCTTGAATTGGAAAGAACCTAGACGGTTTTTACTTATATGTTCTCGAGATGGATGGTAAAGGAAGAAAAGCCAACAGCTTTACCATCTTATGCTTGTCTTGATTGATAATCGATAATTGAAATGAACCATTGATTAAGGTACAATAGGAGAGACTGAGAGATATTTTATGGTTGACCAATGAACTATCAGTTTGATCTTATTTGGTCACTATGCTCTTTTTTGGTAAAGTAAATAAAATGTTATTTGGCTTGTACTTTTATATCCTATTGGTTTTGAGCAAAACCAAAAAACTAATAAAACCAAATCAAAACCATTGGTTTTGGCCTTTTGGGTGCAGATTTCAAAAGCCAAAAAAATCGGTTTCGGTTTTGAGTTCAAAAACTGAACCACTAAAACTGAATCAACCCAAAGCCCATAAACTGACCCATAACATATATTTCTTATTATTTAATATTTAATACATACTTTAAAAATAAAAAATAAAAACTATAATATAGAATCTAACCCGGTAATTAAGGCTTAGTGTTTTCATGTTTTGGTTGTAATTGATTGTTTCTACTTTAATGATGTTTTTATTTTTTGGTTGTAAACATCTAAACTTGACGGTTTTAATATTTCCTTGACTATTTAGTTGATTTTGGTGTTTTTGATTTTTTTAATTGGCAAGAACAATGGAAGAGAATCTCAGTTATTTTGTTTATATTTGTCGGAAAATAGGTTTAAAAATAAAACCCACATGTTTAAACCTGTAAGCCTATGGGTTCAACCAGATAAACCAACCTAGAAACCGAAAAACTGAACCAGTTAAGAAGCCAAATCAAATAGATTCTAGAAACCGAAAACCAAAATTAATTGGCTGGGTTTGGTTTTGCGCCAAATTGAGATATGTTCATTCCTAGGTTGACCGGTTGAAAGCAAATGGAGACATGATGATGTCGCGACTTTATTTTCATCATGTTTTTACTCTATGGTTCCAGGTCTGATAACATACCACAACTTTTTTTTTTTTTATTGTCACTTCGATGTAATTTATTTAACATTTCATCTAGGAAATAGTCTTGTTGTCTTTGTTACTATTAGATAAACACCGGTAGTTATGGATTTAGTACCCGATGAATGAACTCTAGTAACTATGGAATTAGTGCTTTATGAAAAAACATTGGTTGATATGGATTTAGTGTCTATCATATAAACCCCGGAAGCAATGGATAGATGATTTTTAGGGTAGACCCTTAAGAGTAAAGAAGATAATGGGGATGGGTAATTGGGTTGATTGCTTAATGTTTAAACATATAAGCATTCTTGTACATGGTTTTATTAAACATATGATTCTGCATCCTTGTTTTAATAACATACAACTTCTAAACGTACACATCCATAACCATTAAGCTATCTTTCTCAATGTCCACCTTATATGCATTTCCACAAAATCTCGTTTCAAACTGAATTAGACCCCTAGCTAAGACATGTCGATACGTTTGTTTAATATTCAATTCATTCAACTTTTCCCTTTTTTAGCAGTACCAGGTAATCATTCATTCTTAGAAGAGTTTCATTGACAAAATCGTCATAGGAATGGAGACCTTTCAATAGAGCGGAGGCGAACTCATCAACGAGAAAGACATACTTGGTTTACCTAAATCCATCGTTTCATCTTTTATATCATGTCCATCACATAGATTCTTATTTTCACTAACATGATGATTATTGACTTTTTTCTAACATCTATTATAAGATCAATAAAAACTCTGAGTTTTTGTTTTCTGTTAACAACACAACCCTTACCAATTTAAAAATATGATGTTGGTTATCTTACGCCCCCTCTCCATCAAGTGTATATAAATTACTAGGTTGAACAAATTAGGTTTCCTTTATAATTGCTTTAAATGTTGGTTCTTTAGTATGCTTAGATGTTTTCCAAAAACAAGTAAACATTTTCTTCAAGTCAGAGAAAATGTGTCTTGCACATTACATATGTTATGCATTAGAAAATAACTCCTTAACAACCTCAACTAATCTCTAGAATATAAACAAATTAAAGAAAAAAATAGTAAGTAAATAAAACATATATATGTAAGGAATATAATCATGTACCTTGTATTGCTCAAACATTTATGTCAAACCATGTCAATTAGAGTTCAAAATCACCCAATAGGAAATCTAAAAATTAATTTTCGTTTTTTGTGTTTACTACACAAACTACAACCAAAGCAATTAGAAAATTTTAATTGTTCGACATCATTACCAACAACACATATCAATTTCTCAATGCATTATGCATATACATTTTAAGAAGCAACCATCTACCCGGTTATCATTTGAGAACCTTATATCTACTCTCTTTTCACTCCATCAAATACACATAAAACTTAGTTTGAACTTCTAATCGTTTCAATATATTACCATAGTCTAACATAATGTTTTAAGGGACATATAGAAAATATTATTATGAAAATATTACCATACTTAAATATGAAATACATTAATTATACAGAATATTCTCCATAACTAATATATTTCATATGAGAAATTAAATACTCTCTTACTTTTTATTCTTACTATCCTCCTACATATTTTAGATGGTGACAAGTGTTATTAAATTTAATTTAAATTTGATTGAGATTCTAAATTTATATACTTGTCATCATCTTAAATAGGTAAGAAGCAAAATATGAACAAAAAGTAGGAGAAAATTTAATTTCTCATTTCATATTTTTCAGGAAGAAATATTCCCTATAATTAATTATCTTATATTTAATTATAATAATATTTTCATAAATATTTTATGTATGTCCTTACAATACATGTTAGAAAATTTCATGTTTAGAACGCATTTAAGAGTCGATGCATGTTTTCTTGGCCCTCCTACATTGTCCAAGATTAATCTCTTGCGATCTTTATTATAACCTCCAATCTTAATCGTCTAATACTCAATTTCCACGCAAAATTTCCTTTGTGTAATGAGTATCAATTCAAGAATATGTAACAGTTGAACCCAACTTGAAATTCCTAGCACAGTTGTGTTAAAGTTTCAAAGATGTAATCTGGAAAAAATGTTCACCAATCCATGATTTCCATAACTTGAAAGCGCATTCACCATGACAACACATCTCGAAGAGCCTTCCACTATCATTTTTTTTTTCTTTGTAGCACAGCTGTAACATAGTAAGTTGATGCCTATGAAAGAGTCATCATGGGCCATGGCTTTTCTTGTCCATACAATTAAATTCATGTTTGACTTCAAGATCAACCGACAAATTGTCTAATAGCATATCATCATTTCGTTGACAAAAAAATACATGATTAATATTCTTATTGACTCACCGCTTCTTCTTTGTCCTCTTCAAACATCGATATTTGACATCCAATATTGTACATAGTTTCTATAAAAACCGCATATTCCATTATAATTTTTTTTTATATATCAATGAACCAAAACTGATCACAAAATATGGGGAAACAAGTTTATAACTGAAACTCAGTCACACACACATGTTCAAGTTACAACTTCCATTGGTTATAACCAAATATTTTATATTTTTCAAGACAACAGACACCCATACAAACATAACATAACATAATTTTACACAAACTAGCCAACCACAAGAGTTCTTGCAACTCACCATGGGTTGATATAAATCCAGCAAACTTAACAATTAACATCAAGTAACAACATTTTTTAAGAGCAGTTTGTATCATAACTTGCAAGTCCCATCAACTCTGGCCCTTCCAAACGAGGATTGTTCTCAAAGCTGCAACAACAAACCACCATTTTATCAATTTATATCCCACACAACTAATTCAATAACAATACATGCAAACACATGTTTACTTACTTGTTCAAAGGGATGTGTTCAAATGGACCAGTGGTAGGAATTGTTCCACATAGGTTATTATTCGATACATCCCTGAAAAATAAATGTTTATTTACTAGTATATGACATTTTGTAACAAGAAGTGTTGAAGAGGAATAAGTACATACACAACTTTCAAGCTTGAAGCACCAACAAGTTCCCTAGGGATTCTTCCAGTTAGATGATTATCATTAAGACGCCTGTTCCATTCAAGAATCACAAGTTTATAAATTTATATACCATTTTGGTCAAACTAGAGAGTAAATAATACTTTAGTTAAACTCACAAGAACACTAGAGATTTCAACTTCCCGAGTGAAGGTGGAATTTTGCCAGAGATATTGTTGTTGTACAGATCCAAGCTTATGAGGCTCTTCAAGTTACCGATTTCTGCAGGAATTGTACCCTGAATCGTATTTTTGTAAAGCTCCCTACAGCAATTATTATAGTTCATGTTGTAGCTAATTAAAGATCCACTAAATGAAACAAGGTAAAAAGAAATTGAGTAACTCACAGATACTGTAGATGTTCAAGCTTTCCTAGTTCAGGCACAAGATGGCCAGACAAGTTTGAATTTCCAAGATCCCTGTAAAAAAGCAATTGTAACATAATCAATCATGGTTTCATAATTAGTTTAATAAGTATTTGATTGTAAATATGAAGTCAAGAATAGATTTTACAATAGAAGAAAGAGTTGTTCAAGTTTTGAGATCAATCTGACAACTACCTACTACAAACTTAATATAGATTTGTAAATCTTAGGGAAACAAAAGAAAGTGTTACTGTTGTCTATAGATGATTTATATTAGGTATGTGACACTTGTACCTAAGATTTGTTTTTATTAGAACAGAAAAGGTTTAATAAGCTGCTTTTTGTTACTAAGAACTCCCTAGAGGCACTTTTATTTCCTTCCATCCTTGCATCATAATTCGCTTCATTCTCCATAAATTTACTTAAACACAAGCAGAACATTACAAGTGATTCTATTTACAGAAAAAAGCACCAAGCTCATCAAATGACCAAAGAAACACATAAAACCTAAAAACACTGCTTGGGAACAATGGGTTAAGTCACATGAGAACAAGAACAAGAACTCAGGTCTAATTTGATGAACTTAACAACATCAGTCTTTACCTACCTCAATCTACAACTACAAGTTCCCCCCCCCCCCCCCCCTCTCTCCCTCTCTCTCCCTCTCAAAGCTCTTTGGGTTTCAAATGCAAATGATGAGCTTCAAAAAATTTCATTTTACATATGGTCCAGGTGATTATAAAATCCAATAGGTCCAGACTTGAATGAAGTGAGAATCTTGTTAGACTTGGGAACATCAATATCGTTTATGCACACTAGGAGAAAATACTCCATCTTCCAAGAAAAAAATCCATCCTTGATTTTGAAAGTTGAACAGTGTGGTTGTCTAATTTAAAGCCGATTCAAACTTCTTAAGTTATAGGTTTCAAAATTCGTTAACTTTCTACGTTGAGCGTAATTAGGAGTTTCCAGTTGACCAAAATAATATCATTTTCCCTATTTTATCTTTAGAACAAGAGACCGCCAAAATGGACTATGTTGGACCAAAGGGTGA
Organism: Lactuca saligna; assembly: GCF_052625555.1. Classification (NCBI taxonomy): domain Eukaryota; kingdom Viridiplantae; phylum Streptophyta; class Magnoliopsida; order Asterales; family Asteraceae; genus Lactuca; species Lactuca saligna. The sequence continues at coordinate 79,431,265 of NC_136424.1, read as the reverse complement.
TGAAATTTAAGTTGCCTAGACAAAATTTATGCCGTAAGAGCAGAAAAACAGACTGGATTTGGGAATTTGGGTGTAAAGGAGAAGGGCTTACACACGAGTAACGTGGTTGTCTTGATTGCAGGTGATGTGAAACCAGGTGCAGGGACTAACAAGATTAGGATCCCAGCTCTGAAGTACTTTATCGGGATCGTTTAAGCTCCGGCGAAGGGCGTAAAGCGCGTCCCCTTCAGAATTTCCACTAACCGTCGATGTAAACTCTGCCGCTGCTACTAATACGATTACCAAAGCAAATAAGGTGCCCCAAGCCATGATATGATGGTGCTAAGTTCTTCCCCCTTGTAACTTCGATTGACGAGGGTTTGAACAAAAACCGATTACCAGTTTTGCAAGGGAGAGTTAGCGAAAGAGGGTTTGGTTAGCGTTGATTTATGATGATGTATCGGAGTCGGTCAATGATGAATCTGAGTGGTTGGGTGGGGTGGGTCGATCGATAGGTATTGGACTCGCTTTTGACCAAAGTAGCAGGGAAGAGAATACAAATGAAACAAATAATAGGGTTCCTGGGACTCTTTCAACCGTGTATAGTTGTTTTTTTTATTCTGATTCTCGTTTTAAGCTTTTTGTTTTTAAATTTAATAAACTTCGAATCTAATTTCGAATGTGATTTTATAAACTTTTATTTGATGATAATAATAATAATATTATTAATATCTTGATTTTTTTTAATATAAAAAGCAAACTCGGAGTGAGTATGTAACTTTAGCTTAACAAAAGTCAATAGGAACTAAGATTTTTTAACTTGGTTTATTTGAAACTTTGATTTTTAAATTAAGATGATTTTGAAGATAGTCAAATTTCTTTATTGAATCGGTTTTGAATAATTTTTTTTTAATTAAAATGATTACATTTTGAGAAGCAAACAAAAAGGTTATTAAAAGACGCTAATTTAATCTAATCAAATGTCTTTTTATCAATCTAAGGGCATTTGTAAAATTATATAACTATTTCTAACTCTAATCAAATGCCTTTTAATAATTCTGATTGTGTTTGACATAGTAGAAAGTTATACTTTTATTTATAAATATGATACTTCAATTTAGATTTTTGATTCATCCATTTTGAAAACAAAAATGATTATAACTTCAATACACTATATTTTAATTGAATAATAGAATAAATCTCGAGCATTGTTCTAAAAGACAAATCACATTGCTTTTTAAAAAAGATAAGTGAAAATATCACCTCCTTTCTATTTATACAAGTGTTTTGCAAAACTAATTGCTAGCTTTTAAAATGTAAAATTAATAAAAACTAAACACACATAAAAAGTACTTGAAATAGTTTCTAGATTCAAACTTTTATTGTTTATAATAAAAACTAAAAACTACCAACACCAAACAAACTTATTGTTTAAAACATTTCTTAAGAGCTAAAAACTGCATGCCAAACACACACATACGATTAGAGTTTTCATATAACGCTAAAATTATTTGAAAAGGAAAAACCAATTTCAATCAATCAATAGCAATAAAATTTAAAATAATAATAATAATAATAAATAGAGCAAACTATTAACTTTATATTTAATGGATATGGTCAATGAGTAAATTGAATTATCATTTACCAACTCACCTACTCCTCCATAGGATTGATGAATAATGAAAGTCTGAAAAGGTTTCCAAAAATTGTCAATATACCTCACGCTCACAGCCCAAATACCAAATGCACAAATGCAATCAATAATCAAAAGACATTAATCCTCGACTTGACTTGAGTTTTTCCTTTAGATACAAACTTTACCAATTTGACATGATGGACAAAATATGCCGCGATGGAAACAAACAAAATCTCATCACAATTCAATATATTTTTTTTTTCAAACCTCAATCTCAACCAACTCGATTCCCAACACTTTGATATAGCGACCTAAGCTGTGTGTTCCATTTCTCCACAGCAGTGTATTTCTTCATTCCCTTTGACCTGCCACCATTCCAATTCCAGAGTCAAACACAAGAATGGAATGGAATCACAAACAGTAACTATTGATATAGATATAAAATTTAACCTGTCACCACGCTCCAACAGCCTGTTAACTTGATCAATGTGACCCTGCACTTTGTTGTCCAATATCAGCGACACCAAAAGCTGTTCCACATCAGCCTCTGGCACATTTAGCTCCTGAAACACACACACACACACACATGTATGTATAATAATAGTTATATCAAAGTATTAAAAAAAAAAATTTGAAATGATACCTTGGATATGAAGGGGATCCTGATCCTAGTGTATGGCTTAATCAGCTTGAGTAACACTTGGGTTCTAATGTTTTTCAGAAGATCTTCAATGTAATTTCTGATAAAAGGATCATCCATGATTGTTCTTCTGTTGCTCTGTCACATAGATAAATTCTTTTAATTATTATGTACATATATAACCTATGCTGGCATTACATAAACATGTTCAATCTTTTAGTTTTTACCTTGAGGATTTTCTCAAATTCTAATATTTCATTACGTTGATATGCTGCGATTAAGTTTGTCATAGCCAAGATTTCTGGATCGTTTTTGTATCTGCGGTGTTATTAAGCTAGCAATCAGAAAGGGTAAAACAGTAATTTAAAAAGAAAGAAAAAGAGAATCAAGTTTGTCACATACGGTTTCGCCTCTTGACCATCAAATGGGTTGACCTCAGATTGCATCAGCATGTTTGCTAGCACCAAGTATCTGTAATTGCAAGATTAGAGACAATTAACATTACAAAATTAGGTTTAATGGAAAATGACAAAATTAGACATACTTCAGACACTGTATTCTCCTTTGATTCCCTGCTTCATCATAGTTTTTAAAAGCTTCAAAAAAGTCAGTAGCTGCTTCTGCCCATTGGCGTTCTGCCATATGCATTTTGCCACCACATTCGTGTATTATTCCCATGATTCTAGGATGTGGGATTGCAGATTTGATAGTAAGGGCTTTTTGGTACAATTGCTGTCAACAAAACATACAAAATATTTTGTTACACGTAATCAAAAGTTTATAACATAACATTTGAGTATTTAAAGATTCTCTACCTTGAGTTTTTTGTTGTTCTTAGTCTCTGTGTACATTTGAATCTCAATGGCATACACTTCCAGTAACTGAGTTCCTTTCTTTTGATCATCAGTCCCATCTGCCCTTTGACAAGATTTATGAAGCTCCTTCAAAATCTAAAAAATGCAATGAATGTTTTAGTCAACAACAGATTGAAAAATATAATAGTTAAAAATAGATTTGTGCCATACCTTATTCATTCTACCATATTCACCCATGTCAAACCAGATCTTGCAAAGCTTAAGATTTGTCTTGAACCATAATCTCTACAAAACAGTATCAAAAAAAATTGAATACTTTCTTGATTGCAATCCTAAAAAAGTAAGTAATAATTACCTCATTCTTAGCTTCTTCAAGTGCTTTCAAAGTGGTTTGATAGAACTCTTGTAAAAGACCAAAGTTTTGACTAGCAGACCCAGAGACAAAATCCATGATATTGTTTATGCATTTTTCACTGTAATTTCGAGTTACTGCAGATTTAATGTAGGTTAACATTTCCCTATATGCATCTGTCATCTCCTTGTACCTCCCTAAACGGTAATAAAGTTTCACAGTCTGTTTTAGTGCTTTGAATCCCCTGTTAAACATAAAAGAAGAATGATTAACGACTTCATAAGTGATGATTCAATAAAAGTTTCTCCAATTTTAGCTTCTTAGATTCTTTGTTAATGTCATAATCTAGCTACTTAAGACCAATACACTTACCATTCTGCTTTCTCAGGTTCCATCTGAACTACTTCAGCAAAACCAGTAAGTGCACCCTCTGGATCAGTCTCCACCAAACCTTCAAAAACAAAGAATGGCACACCAATCAATAACCCATATAAGACGTTACAAGAGAAATCATAGTTACAAGCTTAGAGATAAGACAGCGGTCGTAGTATTAATGCGATTATCTAATCTAGCTTTCTGCCCTAAAACTAGCATTATAATTATTCGGCAATTACACAATCACGCCCTCTTTCCGGTTCCACTACTGGTAAGGATACGAGTAGCAATCAATATGGAGATGAGAATCCAAATCGATGTGTACAGTAAGTATTGAGGGGATTCAGTACCTTTAGAATTGTAATATTGATTTTCAATGTCTACGTCTTGCTCTTCAGGTTCCTCCTCAGAGTACTCAAATCCATAATCCTCCATATCTGCATCTAAATGAGAGAGAAAGAAGAAAGAAATTGTAAATACATGCTTACACAAGAAACACTTTGTACAGCCGCGGCACCTGTGCGTTTCTGCATATGGGACATTTAACTAACTAAAATTGAAGCCGTAACTAAGAAATCATGAAGCTTAACCTCACCTGAACCCATGATTGCTTCACGATGATGAGAAGATGATGAATACAGTAGCGATCAGTGGTCTCTAGGGTTTGGTTTACAAATGCAACACCTGTGAAAATAGCGAGTTTAGTTGCGGGACTGGACCCTTTCGTCATTTTGTATGCGGTGTTTTTATTATTATCCAAATTTTCTAAGTTTTATTTCATAAAATAGCTAAAATTTCAAAAAAAAATTAAATATTCAAGATTGGTTTTGAGATTTTTTAGGAAAATCTCAAAAATAAATAAATAAATAAAATAACTTCTTTCATAACTTTTATTAAGGGTGAACATTTGGATCGGATCGGTTTGTGGATCAAAATGGTTTTGAAGATTTTAGCGAACATTAGACATAACATGTTGAGGCTTAATAAGTTTAGGTTTAGATCAAGTTCTTAATTCTTGGATGTATGGGTTAGTATTTGGACCGAACTGATTTTATAGAAATTAATGGACCTTGAACCGAACTTGTTGAGCCTTATCAGGTTCAGATCTGATTTCCTGTCCTGAAAGTCCAAATATTCACCCCTAACTTCTATATACCAAGTTTTTTTAAGTTGGTTCTTTGTCATTGTGTTCATTGTAACTAAGTTTTACATTAATACTTTACATCTAAATTTGGATGTTCGGAAGTTATATTTTTGAGCTCCAAAGTAGGCTATTCGATGAAAACAAAAATTAAAAACATAACTTTAATATTAACTTTCGCATACAAACTCCGTTTTCATTCAATTTTTTCTCATTATGTTCTATTTAATAAGGTTTGTCCATGGTCCCATTACACTCTTAATTTGGATATCGGAAAGTCATACCTTTTAACTCCAAATTTAGATATTCGGTGAAAATTATTGAAAAAAATAAAATTATAGCTTTCGCAAACGAACTTTATAACAATCATCGTATCATATGGGTTCTGCCAAAAAAAAAAAAAAAAAATCGTTGGCCACCTAGATTTTCGTAGATGATGACCCATGGAAATTGTGACTATTATGGTTATTTTCTAATTTTTTTACCTATTTTATGTGGAAAAAAATTAAAAATGATTATTATTCTTATTTGATCTATAATTTTTACAAAAATTGACAAAAAAAATCTAAAGGACTAATAACATATAAGAATAATAAACTTTATTTGCTGTACATATTTATTTTTATATGATTTACTATTGAACTTGTCGTGTTAAAAAAAAAAATCAATATAATCTTTTATTATAAGTTCTTAATGGTTTATTGTGCTAAATAATAATAATAATAATAATAATAATAATAATAATAATAATAATAATAATAATGCTACAAGTTTGTCTTTAACCATAAAGTTCAACAAAGGTTGTGTATATTGCTAACTCACAAAACATTATTTTCCCAAAAATCAATCTAACTCAACTTGCTTTTCGTAGACTACTACCACTTCCAATTTTTCCTGGAACCTTCATCCTTATCTCAAGCTTCATGATAAGTTGAGAATGTTGTCATTTTGATAGACGGTCATATCATATCTCTTTAACACATTAAGGGTCCGTTTGTTTACCTTTTAATTGTAGGAATGGTAATGGGGCAGGTTCGGGGCGGGTCATGGTTTCCCAAATCTGTCCCGATATCTTTCAGGTATCTTATCGGGGCGTCCCGTTGGGTTCGGGTTTTTCCGTCGGGTTTCGGGTATCTTATCGGGTTTACAATAATTCATAACGAAATCCTTATTCCGTTTAAGGGTACCCCGATGTCTTAAAAAAATACATGTTGTACTCTCCCTTTTAAATTAAAAATATGATGAATCACTTTAATAAAATTAACTCGACGTTATGCTAAAACTTATTTGATTTAATTTTAGTGTAATACGTCAAAACATAAAAAAAAAAAACATTCACACCGGATTGTTAATAACTAAAAAGATTGTCCACAATATAATCGGGGCGGATCGGGTCGGGGCGATGATAACCCACTCCCTACCCCGAACCCGATAAAAAACCTGAAAACGATCCGTTACCCGACCCGAAATAATCGGGTTTCGGGTTTCCCCGTCGGGTTCAGGTTTTTTTGCCATCCATACTTAATTGCAAAATTAAGAGGCAATATCTTAAAATTTCAGATTCAGATCGTTTGTTTGCATCTTATTTTTTACCTCTTAAATTTATAATTATCTCTTATTTTTTCAGATATTGAACAAGGTCTGAAAAATTAAAAAAAATGACGCCTACCTAATTTGCCCTAAAGAAAGACCGACAAACACTTCATCGCCTTTCCTTCCCTTCGTGTGTGCTCCCATTCGCGTCTGCTTCTCTTCACCACCAAGATTCCGACGAGGCTCACGTCCACCCAAAACGTCGACGATGTTGCACTTTGCAACGCCGACGTCGGCGCACGTCCTCTGGCTCAAACTCGTTTTCGAATTCTGCCCAACAGGTATGTTTCTCTTCTTCTGAAAATCGATTTCATTGCCTGCATCTGATCTGCAACGCCACCGGTGCCGCCGACTTCGCCTCCGACATCTTGTATAGGTAAATTTTTCTTTTTCTCTTGCTCTGCAATCCGAGTTTAATTATTGAAAATTGAGTCTCGTAGTTTTCCCCCTGAAATTAGAGTATCATTCCTGAAATCAAACCATTGTTTTCCTTTTTTTCCTTTTTTTTTTTTTTGAAATCAGGGTATCAATTGAAAATTTTGATATGGTTGTCTTCTCAGCACAATTGTAGGAAAAGAAACTAGAATTAGATGTAAGCTGGTGTTTTCTTCAATGTTTGTACAGGGATACACACGACATATTTTGTTTTCACTTCATTATGAAATTATTGAAATTGCTATGTAAGCTGATGTTTTCTTCAATGTTTGTACAGGGATACACACGACATCTTCTGTTTTCACTTCATTATGAAATTATTGAAATTGCTTCCATAATCTGTTTTCACCTCATTCATTAATCTTCAATTTATCAAAAATCATGACTCCTTATTGTTCTGATGCATTGTCTATTAACTTGTCATCAGGAATTGGCTATATTGTGCCTCAATAGGTTGAAGAGAGTGATCCAATACTATATGCCATTAAAACAATATATGGTTCAGCAAATACCCTCCCATTGCCAACCACAACTCTAATAGTTCCTTTAAAGCCATAGAAGGTCAAACCAGTCAAGGATCAGCTCTCAAGTCTCTATTGTACCCTTTTTATAGTTGAAAGAATTGTGAAGATCTGTGAAGCTCTTGAATTGGAGGTTTTGATTGTTTTGGGTGCCACAATTAAGAAATAGGTTTGTCATTTGTGATATAAAATCTTGATTTTCTTGTATTATTGCAATTAGTTGGTTGGGGTATAATCACGAAATGATAGTGTTATGTTTGATTTGGTTATTTTATAAGCAAAAATATTGAATTTAGCAAAAAATAACATAGAAGGGCAAATGGTTATTTTTATAATTCAGCACTGCAATTCAGAGGTTCTAAACAAACCACATTTATAAATTCAGATCTTAAAAATTCAGACCATCTTAGAAATTCAGACCACTTAAAAATTCAGATTCTACCAAACAACCCCTAAGCAAGTTAATGGTACATTGCATGGAAAACAGATTTTTGTAACTAAATGTATCCCCAGAGTAAAGTTTGTTATCTTTACTAGTCATTTTCATTTTATGTATAACTTGTTATATTAATAAGTTCCATGAGATTATAAATTATATGGATAAATTCATATATAATTGTATATCAACTTTTATATATATATATATATATATATATATATATATATATATATATATATATATATATATATATATATATATATATATATATATATTCCAACATACTCTCAATAGACTGTCACTATATGTTTCATTATACCAATTGTTTTTCTTGTTGATTTTTAGATTTAATCATTTGAATCTTAAACAATCAATATTAACAAATCATAATTATAGATTTTTTTGGTAAACTAGTAAATGCTTACATAGTTTCATTTTATGTTGGAATGTTATTAGATCAGTTTATTGGATTTCTGTTTATTTCATTTTGTTTAATCGATTTTATAGTATCTTCAAACTAATTTTAAACAAACCAAATAAGGTTGGTTTAAAATTATTTTTTGGGTTATTTGGTTTGGTTTACTTGGTAAACAATGATTTTTTTGAATCGTTATTAGACTAGCATGACATGTTGAGATGGTGCTCTAAAGCTGAGCAATGATGTGTTGAGATTTTATGTGGATTATGAAGGACTCAATACCATCACCGCAGAAGAGAAATTCCCTTTCATGAGGAATTCCTTAATGAATCACATGGTAGCAGGAGATTTTGAAGTTTGATTTTTCTTGCTTAAAATTTCCTTCGCTTGAAAAAAATTCTTACTAAACAGACATTTCAAAATGGATCTAAGATAGCACTTGCAACTAAAAAGGCTATCATCCTCAGAAAATACACCGATTACGGCTTTTTTTGTGCGTTATACATCCTCCGTCCATTTATGTTGGAGACGTCGCCAATGCTATTGGCTTTGGCTTATGTAGATAAAAAAATGATGAATAATATTGTGGCAATGCACTCGCTGCCAATGCGAACGGATGACGCTGGAAAGTAAGGAAAACTCTTTAGCTAATAAAAACGCTCCATTCAACTTGTGCTTGTTTTTTGGAAACGATAGAATTTTATTTTTAAAAAAAAAAACCACAACTTAAAAGAACACGGCAGGGAAAAAAAATCACAACCTAAAAGAACAAAACAAGACACGAGAAGAAAAACAGAAAAAATTACAAAATGTTGAAAGGACAAATATATCAATTAACTCAATTACAATTTTCAAATTTACCCATATGTTTCACCCAACTTGTGCTTGTAATTACTAGAAAATAGAGATAAACGTAATGGCCTTTTATTTGTTTAAAAAAATTGTAAAAGTATGAATATCTATAACACTTTTTAGGATTAATCAATGTATTCCTTGCTTAAAGAAAGAATAAACATGTTTTGTAACCCCCAAGTCCCAACTAACGAGCTCCATCATTGGGCCGGTAAGTCAATATTGTTAGTTTTACGTTATTTTTTGTCACCCACTTACTCAAATCCGTTTATTTTAACTTCAACTAATCACGACATTATAATCACATCCTAACAATAAAACCCAATAATCACCTTAAACACACATCCATGATCCAACACCCCATTGCTTAGCAACTTCATTATAATTATTACAAACATGTAACCTTACATGATGGTGACAAATGTAAACAGCATTTCAGCTTTTGAAATATCATCAAATCTACTTTTTTCGAGCATTAATAGTTGCTCGTTTACAACATGGAACAGAAAATGAAATACTAGAATTTAACAAACGACATAATGTAACACCTTCTTATTTCGTGATATTGCTTAAATTCGAGGAGTGCTTTAACTTATATATAATAATAAGAAACACATTTTAAGCTTAATTTATTAATATTCAGCTATTCCTCAAAACTCAAATCTCACCATCCCAAAGTTCCTCAACTGTTTTATACTCACCATAAACATCATTCACCAAAAAATCACCTCTCACAAGTCTTGCCTGCATCAAAACCAACTTCATATGTAAATAATTGAATTTTATATAACAGATAAAGCAAAAAGGAGAAATCTTGCCTGTTGGATTTTAGACAACTCTGTGAACAAATCATCAGGAATCAACCAATCAAAAACTGCAAAATTCTCTTTGATACGCGCTTTATTTGTACTTTTGGGAAGAACACTATGACCCATCTGTAAACCCCAACGTATGGCAACTTGTGCAGGAGTCTTCCCTAATTTATCTGCAACTGATGTCAAAATTGGATGCTCAAGTACATTGCTCTTTAGCCATTTTGTCCCAGGTGAACCAAGTGGCGAGTACCCCTGAATATTTATTATTATTCAAATCAAAATCAAAATCAAAATAAGACACTTGTTGAGTTGTTTCCATCTGACTTAATACAGAAAGAACGACTTAACAGAGAAAGCCATGTTTATGATGACTTACTGAGAGATGAACGCCTTTAGATTTACAAAACTCCCTCAATTTGGTTTGATGCCATGAAGGATGGCATTCAACCTGATTCACAACAGGGGGAATGCGGGCCACATTCAACAAATCTCCCAATTTTTTTGAAGAAAAATTGCTAACACCTAAACCTCGTGTCTTCCCTATATCAAACAGTGCTTCCATTGCTTTCCATGTGGCAGGTATGTCTGTTTTTAGCAGATTTTCAGGTTTGAAGCCAGCTGTCCCTTTCTTTGTCCTTACTGGCCAATGAATCTTGAATAGAAATATAGAATCATAGATAGATGGGTTCATTTGGTTAATGATTGAGTGATATGATGAAATGATATAAAATTTTGTATTATCGAAGACTTACAAGGTACAAATCAAGATGCTCAATCTGTAAGTCATTCAGAGTTTTCTCTAATGCGATAGGTACATCTTCAGGGGCATGATTGTTACACCTGTAAAGTTTAGGGTTTTGAATATTTAATAAAAGATGGAATTTAAACATACGTACAAAAAAAAAGGGTTAGAACAAACCAAAGTTTAGAGGTGATCCATAAATCTTCTCGTGCCACCACGCCATCTTCAAAGAGTTTCTTTAAAGCTAAACCAATCTTGAAAACCAAAAAAGATATATAAAAACTGTTGATGATTTGTTATATAAATATAATATTTTTTATGAATGGAATTTTAGTGAAATTTGCGTACCTCCTTTTCATTGCCATAAATTTGGGCACAATCAATGTGGCGATACCCAGCCTGCAGGAGAGGAGAGAAACATAGTAATCAGATCATATGTGCTTTTACTTTTTTCCCTGTGTTTTACTTTTACATATTAAGAGTTTATTGATTGAATTTGAAACACTACATGATTACAAAGATTTTAATAATCAAGATACCTATTTCTTGCAAGAAACTCTAAATAATTACAAAGATTTTGGATGATATTTGTAACAAAAGTTAAAAATCATATCAATTCTGGACCACGCTAATTCTTTTCGCCTCAAAAGTCCAACTTTAACACTCAAAACACCTTTAAGTCTGCTTTCACATTTCATAACAAAAAAAAAAGTAATAATAAGAACCACAAAGTGAAGAGGAATCTTATTTTGATGATAGCTCAAGGAAGAAAAGCTACTTAATAGAATTAAGACCATATTTACCAGTCAATAGCTACAGACTACTATCAAATCATAGGATGCATTGTTTGGGCAAAATCAGCATCGAGCAAGGAAAGCATAGATGAGAAGAGTATTACTTTGACTAAAATCCAAATCTTATTCACGTAGAGAACAAAGGGAGTAGAGAAAGAGGGGAGAACCTTGACGGCAGCAGTGACGGCTTGGCCAACAAGACCAGGTTCCGATTGCCATGTCCCAAGACCTAATGATGGAATCTGAGTTTTGTTTATCAGATCAAAGGATCGAATTTCAGTCGCCATTTTCAATCAACTACTTCGCTGAAAGGATTTAGATAATAATGGGGAGGACGACACAGATACGGAAATGATGATTTTACGCTTAAGGTATATATGCTAAAGATACACTGGAGTCCGGAACCAGGACCACCACCGTCCACCAGCATCGTAGCGGGCCCACCCCATCACAACATTGCAAATGGTTACGTTCACACCATTAATGCACATATAATGTTACATAATTATATATTCAATTGGGAAAATAATTTTGGAGGGTAAGTAATTATTGAGTTTGTTTTCATTTAATCTTTTAATCAGCTATCATATGTGATAGCCAACCAAAGGTTATGGTGAACACAAACAACAAGTTTGATGGTATATTGAGTACGAAAAAAAATGATCAAATGAAAACAAACTCAACAACTAGTTATCCTACGTAATCATTTACCATTTACTCATGTCATCTATTGCTTATATTAATGACTTTATGAGATTCATTATTGTTTCTCTTCAAAACATAACCCACAAAAAAACATTATTCATACATGCACAACTTTGTAATACGCTTGAATATTTGTTAAGGAAATCTGAATTAAGCAGATGTATTTCATGACTACATTTATATTTTCAATCAAATGATTTATCATATCATGGATTCTGGATAAGTCTACAAATTAGTAGAATCACAAGTGTTGTGATTTTTGAGTTTGTTTGGCTTTAAGATTGAATTCATGGGATAAGAAAAAACATCAATATGTACAAGATCATGCAACTTTTGCAGACACATCACCATAATATACATTGAGGCAAATGTTCATGCACTCGACTAGTAGAAGCTGCAGTTTCAGAATTTCGATTTTAGTTGCTGGAAATGGACTATAAACATTACCCTAAACTGTTTTGGTACTTGAAAACTTGTTTTAGAAGGTGTAATGTCTTTGCTAATCCATTTACAACAACTTGTTATCAAAATTACAAAGTTTTATGTGTAATTTTTTATTCATGAAAGTGTTCATATTCATGTTCTTGATCTTATGATGTTTAGATGATCGTAAGAATTATTTGTAACCTATGTGGTAGTTTAATTCTTGATCATAATGTGTTTTAATGGAGTCCATAACTTGTCCTCAAGTTATGGAAAACCAAGAGTCACACTTGAATTAAAAACCATTAAAAGAACACAAGAGTTAGAAAAATGAAGAATCTTCATTTTATTACTCCATTTAACTCATAAATTACAAGAAATGAAAAGTTTTGAAAGTTTACAAAACTTACCCTCAAGTTTTGGAACAAGTAAAGCCTTGATTAAAACTTTAGTTCCAGCCCTTAGAATTAAAAAAAAAATAAAATTCAACCCTTATACTTATAGTATTATGATTTAATAATTATATATATATATATATATATATATATATATATATATATATATATATATATATATATGTATGTATGTATGTATAAGAACAAAGTCGTCTTACCGCTAGTACGCCTCATTCACGAAGCCGGTCTATAACGTGGGTATAAGGTTGTTGCCTATAAAATGGCAACTTAATGGGTGTCTACTCTCACCCACCGCTTGCTTGACTAGTGGAGGGTCGTTAGGCGAACGGGTAAGACAAGGACTTATAAATTCTCATTAAAAGTATGATGAATATTATAAAGTAACTAAATGTTTTATTAAATTCCCAATCTTAGTTACTTTAGGAAAAATGTGAATAAGGTGCTAATCCATGAAATTACACTTTACACTTTGTCTAAGTCGTTAGTGGAGCGTGTGTGGTTAACCGACACACTAACTTGGACTTAACAAGGTAGGTAAAGGGTGACTTAATATTTATCATAGTATCGATGGAGCGTGTGTGGTTAACCGGCACATCGATTGAGGGGTAATTTATTAAGGGTACCAAGTAATTTGCATGGTTACTTCACACCTCGTTTTATGATCCTCGACATCCCAGTCATAAAACTTGGAGGGCACACTCGAGATTGAAACATGCCTTTGAAAAGTTCATTGAATCTCAAAAGAATCTAGGAGTTTCTAAGAACCAAATTAAATATTTTAATATTTCGACTTTGGTGGAAATTGATGAATCGTCATTCACCTACCTTTCAAATATGTTATTACTTAGATTACGGCATACCTCTTCTAAGTATAATATATTGTGATTGGGTCCTAGTCTTAATACTACATTTGAGTGTTTTATTAAGGACTATTCCTATTTCTAAACTAAACGTTTCTTCTTCTCAGATGTCTGCAAACACTGTTGCTTCTGGCTCTAATCCTAATGGCTCATTTTCTCTTATGAACTTGTGTGGGAAAGTCACTTTTGATGGATCTAACTTTAATGAGTGGATCAGAAACATCCGAATGATTACCCGCTACGAGGACAAAGAATATGTCCTCGATAAGGAGCTTAAGGAGATTGATGAGACAGTTGTAACTCCTAAAGAGATCACTGAGTTTAGGGCACATGAAAGGGATGCCACGAAAGTGGCATGCATCATGATGGCCACTATGACCGTTGATCTCCAAAAATCCTATGAAGATTTCTACCCCTATGAGATGCACCAAGACTTGATGGAAAGATACCATCAAAGTGCTCGTCAAGAAAGGTATGAAATCATCTCCTCCATGATAACAACTCGCATGAAGGATGGTGAACCCATCACGGGCCACATGCAGAAAATGCAAAGATTTGTGGACCGTTTGCTGAAGCTAAGTGTGAACTTCCCTGAGGAGGTAGCAATAGATATAATTTTGCACTCCTTACCTTCATGTTATGATCAATTCCGCATGACATACCACATGAACAAGGAAGAGGTCACGCTCAGCAAACTTCAAGGACTCTTAAAGAGCGTGGAAAGTGGTCTTAAGGGTAAGGCGATTGTTACTCCTACTCCTACCAACTCTACCCCTGTCTTGGCAATCGGGAAAGGACGAGGGAAGAAGAGAAAGAGTTCTTTGAAGGGTACCAAGGTTAGGACCCTTGATGGCTCTTCTTCAAGTGGAACCAATAAAGGTTTCATCACCCCTTCTTCTGACCCAAAAGAGGCTGAATGCTTCTATTGCTATGAAAAGGCACATTGGAAGCAAAACTGCCCAAAGTACCAGCAAGATGTGAAGGATGGAAAAGTAAAACCCAACCATGCAGGTATTTACACTATCATTTCTAATAACTCACCCCATTCTAATTCTTGGGTCCTTGATACCGGTTGTGGTATTCATATATGTTCTGATTTACAGGGACTAAGAAGAAGTGAGAATGTGGAGCAAGGAAGGATAAACTTAATCATGGGGAATAGGAAAGTTACACTTGTCACCAAGATTGGAGTTTATACTTTGTCTCTAAGTAGTGGGTTAAATTTAAATTTGAATAAATGTTGTTATTCGCCAGAAATGGCAAGAAATATTATTTCCTTTCATGCATTGTATAAACAAGGATTTACCTTTTCATTTAATAATGAAGTTGGTTCTATTGATGCTTTCTTTAATAATGTTCTTTATTTTAAAGCATTACCTTGTGATGGCGTGTATGAAACAGTATCTGTGGTTGATTACTTAGGAAATAATGTATTGTGTATTGATTCTATTAATAATAATAACTTGGATAAAGCATCACTATGGCATTGTCGTCTTGGACATATAAGCAAGAAACGCATAGGCCAACTCCAAAAGGATGGAGTTTTAGAGTCGTTTGACCTAAAGTCAGATGATAGTTGCGAATCATGCTTACTTGGAAAAATAACAAAGTCACCCTTCACAGGTTCTTGTGAAAGGGGTGAAGGTTTGTTGGACCTTGTACACACGGATGTGTGTGGACCATTCAAACATGCCACAAGGGATGCTAATCGTTATTATTTGACTTTTACTGATGATTACAGTAGATATGGATATGTCTACTTAATCAAGCATAAGTCAAAGACTTTCGAAAGGTTTAAGGAATTTAAACAGGAAGTCGAGAATCAATTGGGCAGGAACATTAAGATGCTTCGATCCGATCGAGGTGGTGAGTATCTTAGTTCAGAGTTCCTCGACTATCTTAGGGAATGTGGGATTGTCTCACGATTGACACGTCCCAGGCACCACAGTTGAATGGTGTAGCTGAGAGGCGTAATCGAACCTTGTTGGACATGGTTCGTTCCATGATGAGTCGAGCTTCGCTACCTATCTTGTTTTGGGGGTACGCCTTAGAGACTGCTGCCCATATCCTTAATCTAGTCCCTACAAAGAAAGTTGCCAAAACTCCTCATGAGATTTGGACTGGTAAAGTACCCAAACTAGACCATATCAAGATTTGGGGTTGCGAGGCTTTTGTGAGGCGCGAGACTTATGGCAAGCTAGAACCCCGAAGCGAGAGGTGTATTTTCATCGGCTACCCACAAAGATCCTTTGGTTACCTCTTCTACAGACCTAGTGATAATGAGGTCTTTGTAGCAAGAAGAGGAGTCTTTTGAGAGAGAGGGAGAGTTTATAAGCCAAGAAGAAAGTGGGAGGCAAATTGATCTTGAAGAAATTCAAGAGTCAAGTGGTGAAGGAACTTCAAACGCTATCCCTCAACTTGAGGAGGAAACTCCTGTTGAGCCAATTGACGAATTTGTACCTCTGAGGTGTTCCATGAGAGTTAGGAATGCACCTGAGCATTAGTATGGTTTCCATATTACTGCAGAAGGTGAGAAACTTATTAGTGATGGGACACTAGTAGGTCTGGATGACCCTAACAGCTAAGAGGAAGCCATGGTAGGCGCCGAGTCTGCTCAATGGAAAGAGGCTATGGATAGCGAGATACAATCCATGTATGACAATCAAGTTTGGAACTTGGTTGAGAATGTACCAGGTCGTAAGACTGTAGGGTGCAAATGGATCTTCAAGAAGAAGACCGACATGGATGGTAATGTACACACTTATAAGGCTCGACTGGTTGCAAAAGGCTTCTCTCAAATTCCTAGAGTGGATTATGATGAGAAATTTTCTCCAGTAGCCAAGATTAAGTCTATTAGGGTTATGTTAGCCATAGTTGTATTTCATGACTATGAAATTTGGCAAATGGATGTCAAAACCGCTTTCCTTAGTGGAAAGTTGACTGAAGATGTTTACATGAGTCAGCCAGAAGGTTTTGTCAGCAACGAGTACCCTAATAGAGTGTGTAAGCTTGAGAAATCCATTTATGGATTAAAGCAAGCACCTCGCAGATGGAATCTTTACTTTGATGAAAAGGTCAAGGAATTTGGCTTTTCTAGGAGTGAAGATGAATCTTGTGTTTATGTCAAGGCTAGTGGGAGCATAGTCAGCTTTTTGGTATTGTATGTGGATGACATACTACTCATAGGAAATGACATCCCAACCCTGCAGGAAGTAAAGTCCTGGCTTGGGAAGTGTTTCGCTATGAAGGTCCTTGGTGAAGCTGCCTATATCCTAGGGATAAGGATTTTGAGAAACAGGAGTAAAAGACTAATTGGACTTAGTCAAAGCACCTATGTGCACAAGGTGTTGAAAAGATTCAACATGCATAACTCCAAGAAAGGTGAGTTACCCATTAAGAGTAACGCCGGATTGAGTAAGACACAAAGCCCTAGTACTGAGGCTGAGATAGCAGAAATGAGTCGACTACCTTATGTTTCAGCTGTAGGATCGATCATGTATGCTATGACGTGTACTCGACCTAATGTAGCCTTTGCTTTGAGCATGGTTAGCAGGTATCAGGGGAACCCTGGCAAGGAACACTGGATTGCGGTAAAGAATATCCTCAAGTACCTGCAAAGGACTAAGGACTGGGTCCTTACCTTCGGTGGGAGTGATGACTTGAGAGTTGTAGGGTATAGTGATGCTAGCTTCTAGACTGATAGGGAGAATTTCCGCTCTCAGTCGGGCTGGGTCTTTACCTTAAACGAAGGAGCAATCACTTGGAAGAGTTCCAAGCAGGAGACAGTGGCTGATTCTACTTGTGAATCAAAGTATATAGCAGCAAGCGAGGCAGCAAAAGAGGCTATTGTTGGATTAATGTCTAAGTCTATAACTATAATTGGTAAGACTTGACCCGACCCGGCATGGTCCATTTGGGTTGCATGGCATCATGCACTTGGATAGACTATAATGAGAGAAATAAGACACTTATGGTTATTAATATATTATAAGTTCTAGTATATTAATAATAAGAATAATAAGATTATTTAATTAGTATTGATCAAGAATTAATCTAGGATTAATTAAGTGATCAAAAGAAGACTAATTAAATATATGGGTTGATTGTGTAAATCATCCATACTTGTATAGTGGGCTAATGCTCCATGGATAATCAAGTTGGGCTAAAACCCATAGGATGGTCCATGGTGTATTTGAACCCATGGATCCATGGAAATGGAAAGTCATGACAATTAGGGTTTACCCTAATTGTAACACCATATAAAGATATTATTCTTGACCAAAATCGGCTACTAGTGAGAGTAAGAAAGGGCTAGCCGATTTTCATGAAGTGTAGAATTCTCTCAAGTTATTCCAAGTGTATTTGGTGTTGTGTGAACCATTTGAGGTGTCACACTTGGGGCACTAGGCACTCAAGCTTCATGAAGACAAGCACTAACAAAAGGTATGTTATTCTAACTTGTGTTATTCAACGTTTAGTATGCTAGAATAGAACAATACCTTGGAAAGTTGATATTTGCATGTATAATAGAGAAAACATAGATCCAAGGTATTTAGGGTTGCATGTACACTTAGGAGTGTTAGAATGCTCATAACCCAACAGTGGTATCAGAGCCTAGGCTTGTTTTCTTGTTATACTTGCAATAGAAGCTGAAAAATCGAGTTTTGTTGCTGTCTACCCAGCAGACTCGCCGAGTCCATGAAGGGACTCGACGAGTCCAAGGCAAAAAGCATCCAACTCGCCGAATTGGTTAGTGCACTCGACGAGTTGGACCCCCAGACAGCATAAATTCGATCCTTTTGGCTAGAAATGGACTAGGAACATTACCCTAAGTTGTTTTTGAACTTATAAACTTGTTTTTTAATGTGGTAATGTTCATGCTAATCCAATTTCAAAGATAATTGTCAATATATTCATGTTTTGTATTAGTTTAAGGGTTAGACTAATTACATGAAAAAGTTTGATTTGAATTATCTTGTTCTTATGAGTTGCTTAGATTAATAGAAAAGTTGAGTGAAAAAGTTGTTTTCAATCTAAATTAATCTAAGAGTTGATTCTAAAATGTGTTTTTGTAACTTGTCCTCAAGTTATATGAAAAGTCACATTTAAGTTTCATAAAACTCATAAAAGTTGGCAAAGGTTACAAAAAATGAAGAGTCTAGTTCTAATTAATTGGAGTTATGACTCCATAATTTGTCCTCAAGTTATGGAGGACCAAGAGTCTCTTCATTAAATAAATAAATAAAAAATAATGTAACCTTAATTAATTCTATAAGTTATAAAATAAAGAAAAGTTAATTCTTTATTAGTTTAAAGTCTTCCATAATTTGTCCTCAAGTTATGGAACTTGAAGAGTTTTTGGATTAAAACTACTTTAAATACATAAGTTATGGAATTAATTAGTTTTGAATAGTTTCAAAAACTTGCCCTCAAGTTTTGGAATTTGTAAAGTTTTCTCATATGAATATTTTAATTCCAAGTTAGCCCTTAGAATTTTAAAAGTTAAAATTCAACCCTTATACGTTATAATATTATAAGTTAATAATATATATATATATATGTATAAGAGTAAAGTTGGTCTTACCGCTAGTACGCCTCATTCACGAAGCCGGTCTATAAGGTGGGTATAAGGTTGTTGCCTATAAAATGGCAACTTAATGGGTGTCCACTCTCACCCACCGCTTGCTTGACTGGTGGAGGGTCGTTAGCCGAACGGGTTTGACAGGACTATAATTCTCCCTTCATTAAAACTATTAATGATAAATACTAAGTAACTAAACTCTTAATAATTCCTAATCTTAGTTACTTAGGAAAATGTGAATAAGGTGCTAATCCATGAAATTACACTTTACACTTTGTCTAAGTCGTTAGTGGAGCGTGTGTGGTTAACCGGCACACTAACTTGGACTTAACACGGTAGGTAAAGGGTGACTTAATATTTATCATAGTATCGATGGAGCGTGTGTGGTTAACCGACACATCGATTAAGGGGTAATTTATTAAGGGTACCAAGTAATTTGCATGGTTACTTCACACCTTGTTTTGTGATCCTCGGCATCCCAGTCACAAAACCTGAAGGGCACACTCGAGATTGAAACATGCCATTGAACAGTTCAATGAATCTCAAAGATCTAGGAGTTTCAAATCCAATTAAAACCTAATAATTCATTTCATTTATCTTGGTGGAAATTGGTGAATCGTCATTCACCTACCTTCAAATTGTTTTATAGCTTGGATTACGACATACCTCTTCTAAGTTATAAAATAGTATGTTGGGTCCTAGCCTTAATATTTTATATTGGGTGTCATATTAAGGACTTTAAGATCAACTATCTTGAATATCTCCGAAAACATGTCTGGTTTAGACATTTATGATCTTCCCAAATCTCTTGAAACAAGCTTTCCTAATGAAGATGATGTCCCATGGATATCATACTTCTTTCTCCTCCTCCAATTATTCTCCCTAACCCACAAGTTCTTGAAAAATTTAAGGTCACTCAAGCCCTATTGGAAAGGCAAGGTCTAGGTGTGGTCACATCTTGGAGATGTAGTCACATATTGACAAGCCGGGAGAGTTGGGTGTCAAAGTCTTGAGAAAGTTGGTGGTTCAACTACTTTCTAAGTCACATAGTGAGTTCTTTTGGAACACCTATGAGATAGACTATGACAAGACCCTTAATGATCTTATCTATTTGCTAAGATCAACTTCCTAAAACTTTATGGACATTGACAATAGTGACACAGGAAATCCAGAAAAGCATTCTCTTCCCAATGGAAAGGGATCGGCCATAGTCAACTCGGTTGAACAAATGGTAAAGAGAAAAGCTAAGTCTGTGATAGTCCCGTGTACCATTATCAAAGGGTCCATATGTTTATATTTCCAAAGGAAGGGTCATTAGTTGCGAAGTTGCCAAATTTACCTAAGGATGTTAAAGTCAATAAGGTTGACTCTACTTCATGTAAAGTCCACTAATCTAACTCTGTTAAGTTTCTATTCTGAGATTCCTGATACATGATGTGACTGGGTCACATGGTAATGTTTTAAGAATCAAAGAAAAGTAAAGGAACTTAAAGAAAGAATATGCTGAATCTGATCGCATAGATGGATTTCTATCGCATAGTTTGAAAATCGGATTCTTGAGCTACTTCTTAGGAGTTATGAGATCTTGCTTAGGAATAGATAACAACAAGTTTTCATATGGATTGTAAGGATAAGTTTTTCCGCAAAAGTTTTAAAATAAAAGAAAATTTTTGATTTTAGTTATTTTAAAAATATCCTTACAATGGCATTTGAGGAAAAATTGTTGGTTATATGATTCCATTAATAGCAAGAGTGGAAATATGAAATTTATTCTTTCATTTGTGGTAATGTCTAAATTTACCAAATAAGGAAAGATTCTCATCATCCAAAGTCTCAATTGGACCGGGACTTGGAATCATGCAAGTTGTATAGCATGATGAATGAGAACTTTCAAGTATTGGAAAAATTAAGACTAATTACTTGTTCACATGGATGTGTGAGTCAAGTAATGGACTAAGGGATCGAGTACATAGTCATGTGCACTGATTAATTCCACCACAAAAAGATTGATAAGGCTATTCGTCATAGTTTACTAAAGCTCAGTAAATATGATTATACTTACAAGCTTAAGTGTAACTCTGTGACATTGGAAAAGGTTCCAATGCATGGCAGAGCGGATAAGAAGAATCAAATTAGGTAGAAGGATAAAAGTTTCTCAAATATGAAAATATGGGAGAGTACTTTAGTATCAGTTTTATGATCATCTTAATGATTAAGAAACCATATCAAAATTAGTTCTCTAAGGAAGTATTAGTGCATTCTTATGACTAAGAAGAAGGGATCTTGAATTGTTGAAATGGTTAAATCAAGAAGATGAGTCATACTTTGTTCCAATACAAGTCTTAGAGTCATACTCCAAGATTGTAATTTGAGTGACATGTCTTTAAGAAGGTTTAAAACACGTGTCAAATGTAAGAGTAAAAGTGTCCTACTCTTGTTCATTTGAAGTTGGTAAGTTGTGATGTTTTCGATAAAACAAAGACCAACTTAGGCCAACTATGTGAAGTGATAGTCAAAATGAATCTGGAGATGATTCAAAATCAGAAATTTCAATTTGTGTAAGATTAAGGAAACTTAATGCAAGAAGGATGTTTCCAAGGAGTTTATCTCCTTTGGAATGCTCTGTAATGATTGTTGTCAAGTCTTTCTGACTTTGTGCCTAATCATTACAAGAGGATCAATGCATATAAGTTTAGAATCTAACAGATTTTAGTAAATGGCATGAATTTGGAATTCTTGCATTTGCAGTAAGGATTTGGGAGTGTGAAAAGAGAATCATTGAAGTTATGTTCAATTGATCTAGTTCACAAAGTAAAGATCATAGACAAACATAGTATGCATACTTGGTGTATGGCATGACTAGTGTTTAGAAAACATAGTGTACATGCTTGGAGCATGGGACAACTATTGTTTTAAATTCAAGAATAAAGTTGATAGCTGAAACAGTATACAATGAATAATGTGTAATCATATGGTGATAAATAAAAGGTGTTTTATTTATGTTCATAGGTTTTGATACCATATTGGATTAAATTATTATTGTGTTTCACTTTGCATGTTTTGATTTCCCGAATAAACTAGGCTATTCTTCTGGAATGACTAAGTTATTCAAACCATCCACATTCGGTCATATGTTGGAAGTAGATATGAATTAAGACTGTCATGGGTTGGCTTGTAGAGGTCTAAGGTGTTGGACAAAGGGCTACAACACTCATGAGTGCTCATAAGTTCTGAGTATTGGATTCAACCCGCGCTCATTGGAATCACTTCATGGATTTTATCACGAGTGATCATGAGACGATAATATCTTATATTCTTCAAACCTAGAGATATGAGTTGTTACTATGAGTTGGTTGTACATTGATTGCACGAAACCGCATTTGGTAACTCGGTGCTATAAAACGTGCCTTTGTGTATGATTCAACAAGTAGTAGAACAAGCCATATGAGTCGAAGTTTATCCATTCCTTTTACCTTCGGGATAAAAGCGATATTTGTGGGCCCCTCGATGATTTGATGATGAGAAATGGAAGTGCTCGGCCGGGCCAGGACTGATTTGATTTGTTCAATTAGTCAGTCGTCATAAATCGGAAATCGGGAAACAACAAATGGACAGAGAGAATGATTATAATCCATGTCTCAGTCCATATGATATCTAGAATGGAGGAATATATGATCCCTTATCTAATGGACAAGTCATTGACAAAGGTCAGCGTTTATCGACAAGGTCAGAGTTCGACAGAAGCTTTTGAGAGCTACGATTGCCAGTTGGTTCCTGAAGTCATACACAATAATAGTTTTAGACTTATCCAAGTGGGAGACTGTTGGATTAATGTCTAAGTCCATAACTATAATTGGTAAGACTTGACCCGACCCGGCATGGTCCATTTGGGTTGCATGGCATCATGCACTTGGATAGACTATAATGAGAGAAATAAGACACTTATGGTTATTAATATATTATAAGTTCTAGTATATTAATAATAAGAATAATAAGATTATTTAATTAGTATTGATCAAGAATTAATCTAGGATTAATTAAGTGATCAAAAGAAGACTAATTAAATATATGGGTTGATTGTGTAAATCATCCATACTTGTATAGTGGGCTAATGCTCCATGGATAATCAAGTTGGGCTAAAACCCATAGGATGGTCTATGGATGCTCCATGGTGTATTTGAACCCATGGATCCAAGGAAATGGAAAGTCATGACAATTAGGGTTTACCCTAATTGTAACACCATATAAAGATATTATACTTGACCAAAATCGGCTACTAGTGAGAGTAAGAAAGGGCTAGCCGATTTTCATGAAGTGTAGAATTCTCTCAAGTTATTCCAAGTGTATTTGGTGTTGTGTGAACCATTTGAGGTGTCACACTTGGGGCACTAGGCACTCAAGCTTCATGAAGACAAGCACGAACAAAAGGTATGTTATTCTAACTTGTGTTATTCAACGTTTAGTATGCTAGAATAGAACAATACCTTGGAAAGTTGATATTTGCATGTATAATAGAGAAAACATAGATCCAAGGTATTTAGGGTTGCATGTACACTTAGGAGTGTTAGAATGCTCATAACCCAACAACTATATAGCTAAAGAACTTCATCGGAGACCTTAGAGTTATACCAGCTATAAAGGAGCCAATAGAGATTTTCTGTGACAGTAATAGTGCGGTTGCCTTAGCCAAGGAACCAAGAGATCATGGGAGATCCAAACACATTGACAGAAAATATCACTTCATTAGACATTGAATAGAAGAAGGAATCCTCGTGGCAAAGAGGGTATCATCGGACGAGAACCCAACAGATCCCCTCACGAAGGGACTGAGTAGGGTTAAGCATCTCCAGCATGCTCGAAGCATAGAGCTGAAGGATGATATAAGTTTTAGTAGTTAGATAAATTATGAAATTTGTAAAGTGTAATTGACATTAGATGATGAATAAAAGGTGTTTTATTTATGAGTAAAGTGTTGCTATCTCTTGTCAATTGTTTACTATATTTCTTTTGCGTGTTTTGACTTCCAGAATAATTATGTTTGGTATATCATATTATTCAAACCTCCACAGTCGGTCATATGTCGGAAGTAGGTATGAATCAAGACTGTCATGAATGGTTGCAGAGGTCTAAGGTGTTTGACATGGCTACAACAATCATGAGTGCTCATAAGTTCTGAGCATTGGACTCAACCCACGCTCACTGGAATCAGTTCATGGAATTTTATCTCGAGTGATCGTGAGACGGTAATATCATATAAGTCTTCAAACCTAGAGATTTGATTTGTTACTTACGAGTTAATTATGCATTGATTGTACGAAAACGCATTGGTAACTCAATGTTATAAAACGTGCCTTTGTGTATAATTCAATGAGTGGTAGAACAAACATATGAGTCAAAGTTTATCTGTTCCTTCTAGGATTAGAAGCTTATATCTGGGCCCCTCGATGATTGTGTTTTGACCTATGTACCGAGCCCAGTCAGAACTAAATTGATGTGTTCAGTTAAGTTCTATGTCAAACAAATCGGAAATCGAGAAACAAATGTTGGAGAATAAGTAAGACCATGTTCCATGTATTTGTCCGGCTGATATCTTGAGCAGAGGATTATATGATCACTTATCTAAAATGGCGCGTTCTAGTTCAACAGAGTTTAAAGAGCTACGATTGTTGATCGGTTCCTGAAGTCATACTTGCAACTATAGTTATTAGACTTATCCAAGTGGGAGACTGTTGGATATAGTGTCTAAGTCCATAACTATATTTGGTATGTACTTGACCCGACCCGGCATGGTCCATTTGGGTTGCACTTCACCCGAACAATTTATGGATAATATTTTGAGAATAGTCCAAGTTATGATTTATTAATATATTATAAGTTCTAATATATTAATATAAGATCATATTATTTAATTAGTATTGATCTATAATTAATCTAGGATTAATTTAGAGATCAAAGATATTACTAATTAAATATGGGCTTCTATATTTATATAGTGTGGGCTAATGCTTATTTGGAATGGGCTAGGCTTGCATGGAAAAGTCCATGGATACTCCATGGAGCTTTAACCATGGATCTCATGGAAATGAAGAGACATGGGTATTAGGGTTTACATGGATGTAACCCTAATCCACCACACTATATAAAGGAGGCTTTGGTTCTTGAAATCACACTAGTTGACACTTGTTGAGGTGAGGGCCGATTTCAAGATAGTAGTGACTATTCTCTCAAAGTTCCAAGTTTGTGGTGATTTGTGATTTCCATTTGAGGCATTCACACTATTGGTGCTAGGCTCTAAAACTCCAAGCAATCAACTACTACTACAAGGTAAGCATTTCTACTAGCTTTATTTGATTCATGTTCCCCATGCCATGCTAGTTAGGATATGAACCTTGGAAAAATAATTATTTGCATGTATCTTAGACAAACATAGATCCAAGGTTTATTAGGGTTGCATGTACACTTAGGAAGTGTTAGAATGCTCAAAACCCATCAAAAATATATACATATATAGTCAACAACATATAAAAGTATGTATGAACAAAGATACTTGTAAAACAAATGCAGAAGATGACAATGAGAGAGTAGCACCAATGACTATAGCTTCATCAATACTTCTTATGTTCACCTACAATCCTTTTGAAGCAAGAATTAATGACAAGAAGTATCAAATCAAACTATAATTTATTGTTATTTGAGTATTTTCTTCTCCACAGATCTGATCTTGAGTGAAAAAGGAACTCCAAAATTCGTGTTCCAATAACTCCATTAGGTGGGAGTTCATATGTTGTGAAAGAAAGAGTAGATAGAACAACCTTTTCACAAAATATAGATAAATTTGAAAATCGGTTAATAAATAGTACGTACAATACATTATACATATAAGAAGATTTTTGTTGATAATAGTCATTTGATATTTCTTACTTGAGCTAAACCCATACCAAAGGCAAATTAAGCAAGAGCTTTCAAACGTGCAAATGACAGCTCTAAACCCATTTCAAATAGCTGCAAATGCAATGTATAAAAATTATAAATTAGAAAATATTGATAAATTAAGAACTAAAAAGATGAATAAAGCGTATACAGAGGTTACCAAGAAAAGAATGCCCTATTCAGAAAGAACTTTAACATCTGTGAGATTTCTAATCAATCCAAATTGATTGCACAACCCCTGCAAAAAAAGAAACCAAGCATCTGAAATATGATATATCTTTTCAGTAAAAACTAATAAGGGTAAAAAGGGAAGAAATTGTTTGAAGTTTTTATAAGCTTGCAGGGCTAGATTTGACAATCTTGAAAATGGGAACCACCAAAATAGTAACAACTAAAAACGTCACAATATCCAATCCTAAATCATTGATGACTTCAACGACTATATATTGTAATTTTACATGTAGCTTTGTGATTAATCCCTATTATCCCAATATTCTACGATGGAAATGTAGTCTTTCTACTCCAACGATCAGATTTTCTGCCTTTATATATAACCTTTAAGTAAATAATCAAATTCAACAAATATTATGGTTAAAGGAAACAGAAAAGTCCTTAAAATTGTACGAAAGATCCAACATTTAAACATGAAAGTAATTGCTAACCTTACTGTCACATAAATAAGCAGTTGGTTCTATTAAAATGGTTGATTTGCCATCAATTCCACCTCCTTATCCCCTTACTACCCTTACACAAACGAACAGTAAGAATGGAGCAGGCGATCGACAAACCACAATAGAACCTGAAACAATCAATTGAAGCTGACCAAAGGAAAATTAGGGGAAAATACAATTCAGGTTTAAATTTCAAAGACAAAGGGGCAGGAAATCAACAATGGTCTTCCTCCCTTGCTCTCTCTTTTTGTCCCTCTTTATCCACACAAATCAGAATCTGAGAAACTATAGATTGAGCAGTACATCGGTTGACCCAATCGAATCCGTACGTCTGAGAGGAAGTAGGAAGATGTTAAGTTGAAAAAAATTACCTATTGCTCGACTCCTTGTCGATGTTAGAAGTTGTACGGTTGCAAGTTTTTGGCACTACGCTCCGTCAATGTCTATTTTCCATGTGAAGGTGAAGGAGATGTATGTGTTCATCCGAGCGGAGGAAGCGGTGGTATAGCAGAAGAGGAATAATGCAAGAGATGAAAATCGGGACCTTGAGGAAGTATCGATGAGGTTGGTTTCATGGATTCGAGAAGCAATAAGGTGACGGTGAGCAGTGGCAACAGAAGGAGACTATCCAGTAGTTGCGGCGGTGGAATAACTTTGAAATTCGATCCAACTCTAGCATTTTAGAACCTGATAGAATCAGGAAGAATGCAGAGAAGAATGGATGATAGAATGGGAGTCAATGTTCAATATGTGGCGATGATAGGATGGGAGTCGGTGGGAACATCGAGAAAAGTGTCTATGGCGGTGGGTTGTTAAGGACACAACACGTAATGTGCCAGCAAGCAAGCAAAGATAAATTATTTTTTTTAAAAATCCACCAATGAGATTAATTTACTGTGCATAAAGGTATTCAATACATATATATATATATATATATATATATATATATATATATATATATATATATATATATAGGGAAAGGATCAAATGAGAACGCCTAAAAGGTTAAGAACGCGAGAACAAATCTGGTATATTAAATATTTATAATCTAAGGATGTCATTAATCATTAATTTAAACAAAGTATTAAATGAATTTAATTTTTTTTAATTAAAAAAATAGAAAAGGGTATTCAAGTAATTTTAGTATCTCATCCATTTTGAATATATCATGTAAGTTTGAAAATTAAAAGAAACTGTTCCTATGTTTTAGTAATCACAGCTAACTTCTAATCTTTTGGATGATTTGATCGTATCTTGAATGCAAAATATCACAGCTAAACCTTTATACTAGACCTGATTAATACTGTTCATTTGTAAAGAGGTTATTTTGCATCCAGAACTCCGTGAAGGGTTGAAGGTGGAGGAATGTCGTCGATGATCAACCGAAGTGGAAGAAGTAAGCTTTCTAATCTTTTTTCAGTGTCGATTGACTGGAAAATGGGTGTAGTAGTGTGTTTATTTTTTTTGTTAATGTGTACATTTTAACGATTCTTAAAACCCTAGAAGTTGGGTTCTTCGTTTTTTCTTTATATTATCGATTATGAACTGTAGTGATTCTTCATCGTTGATGATTGTTGATTTAAAGGTTGTATTTTACAAATAACACGTTGGTGTATGTGAATGTTTAAATGAAAATGGTAATTGTAGATGAGTTTCGAAGTTATGGTATTCTGATATTGAATGTGTTTAAAAATTAATCGTTTATGATTGTGTTTGAATGTTCAAAGATGCTTATACATGTGTAATCGTAGTCGACTACTTTGAACTGAAGTAAGGTTACGAAAACCCAAAAATTATGGCTTTTTTTTTACTTTTGTTTTAAGAGTGTTATTGTTGATCAATGGCAAAATAAATACATTATAATTAGGACAAGAGGAGTAATTGATGTTAGTATTCGATTGTGAATGGTGTTTAGTAGAAAAATAATAATGAAGGGTATAAATGTCATTCATTACTAATGATTACTTGTAAAATCCGATTGTTTGTGCGACAAAAGTACTTTTCCAGTATTAATCATTGTTGTTGGTTGTATATTATGTATATTGTTAAAGTCATATTCAGTTGTGAATGGATACTTTATTGAGTATCTATGTGGTTTTGATCCTGTACATGATGTACTAAGTAAAGAATAATGGTGTAGGAGTCCCTATTGTGTTTTGTGAGTAAGTTAATTACACTGTTTGTTTATTGATGATTATTGTAAACATTCCTCTGTTTTTGGGTATGTGTTTATTTGTGTTTGTGTTTAGTAGGTATAATTTATGATTTTTTGAGTTGTTAATGATTTAATTATGAGTTATCAATGATTAAGGTATTTTAATTCTACTATTAGGTAGAAAGAAAAGCGAGAGGATATTACTAAAGACGGCATTCAGCAAATTCACTAATGAAGAATCCAATCCATTGCTTATTGATATTGAAGATGAAGACAATGAAGGAAATGAAATAGTACAACCTCGGATTAGAAGAGAAGGACAAAAGAAGTGTTCAACACCTAAGAAGAAAACTAAAAAACAAACTGGTGGTGATGATGATTATATGAAATTTAAAATGTTAAATATCAATTGGAATCTATAGTGATTATGTGTCTTATTTTTTGGACAGGTGTGGGGGAACGTGTTAATCGCACACCAGCTCATTCAATGCGAAGGGATCTTAAAGTTGTAGTTTTGAGCTCAGATTCAAGGAATGTACTTGTTTAAAATTAAATTTATTTAGAGTTTGATGTTGTAGTTAGTTTTAATAACTTGTGTTGTTTTGTATTTATTAATAGAAAAGAACATGAAACCCAAAGTCAATGTGAAGAAGTTTGATGGAGGAAATTCAAGGTTTTCAAAATCTAAAAAAAATATAGAGAAACAAAAAGGTATCAATGATGATTTCATGTAATGTAACTTGTATAGTAAAGTAACTTTAGTTATGATTATGTTGTTTACTTATTGGCAGGTTTGATTGAAAGTTATGACATGACAGAAGATAGTGGAATAAATAGGAAAAATGAATTGAGAACAAAAAGACGTTTTGATAGATGGAAAATAAAAGGTGATGAAGTTGTTGTTATAAACTCATGTTCAGGTAGTGTTTTTTTTTAATAAATTTAGTATAGTATTATTTTGGTAATTTATTTATAATAATTTATTGTGTTAAATATGTCTTAACAAGAAAAGATAATGTTACTGACAAGAAGCTTGATGAAGATGAAGACTCTGATTTTGAAGATGACAAACCTGTGGTAACAAGGAAAAAGAGAAGGCATTATACTTCATTCAAATATGATGACAAAGAAAGTGTGAAGAAATTTAAAAGAAAAAGGAATAAAGAAGGAAATGTAGTGAAGGCAAGAAAACTGCCTAAAGTTGTTGCAAGTGATGCAGAAGAAGCAAGGCGAATACAAGTACGAACATCTCCAAATGTTTTGTAGAGTTGTATGCATAACCTTAGCAAGGAACAAGAAGCTTATATTTCTTCTATTGGTCTGGGGCATTTTTTGAATATGAAAGTGGATGGGTGTGCATCAATTATGGTGCATTATATTGTAAAGAATTTTGATGCAGATAGGATGGTACTCAAACTTCATCATGGAGAGATACCAATCAATCGGCATGTTATTCATGAAATGTTGGGTCTGCCTCTGGGACATGTTGCAATAAAGTCCATGCCTTATAGAGAAGTCACATACGGCACGATAATTGTTTAGAGAAAACAATTCGAAGATGAAGATAATATTAGACCAAGGGCAGTTCAACAAGTTATTATGCAATCAACACGTGCAGATTTAATCTTTAAAGTAAACATCTTTGTCCTGTTGTGTAATACACTAGGTCAGTCGATGAGCATGGGAACATGTGACCTATCGATGTTATCAAAAGTCACGAAAGACCTGGATCTAAGTGACATTGATTGGTGTGGATATGTTTTTGATTGCCTTAAGGAGACAAAAAGTGCATGGAATCCAAACAGCAAAAAAGGATTCTATGTTGGGCCAATTATATTACTGCTGGTAAGATTTGTTTTAAATTCAGCTGTCATTCAATATTGGTAGACTTATGTGTGCAGATTCATTAAAGTGTATTTAAGTAATACATTTTTTATTTGTCTTTGTTGTTGTTGCTATACGTAGAAAGTGTTCGATGCGATTCAGTGAAGATTGTACGATGCAGACCAGCAATATGTTGTTGGAATGTTGATAAACTACGTGAGCGAGAAAGAGTAGAGTGTAGGACAATTGGTCTGGGTATGGGCAAATTGCAAGATCCATTTCAAGTCATCAATGAAGCATCGGAAACTGGTAATGTAGGGCAAGAAAAAGTTCAGGTAATATTTTATTGTATTGAATAATGCATATTAAATTTATTATTTGTTATTTTTGGTATAATCTAAATTAATTATATTCATACATTATTGACAGGGAAATGATGCACGAGGTGTAAGGTATTAATATAATATAATCATTACTAAATAATAAGTTATTAGTACAACAACTAATATTGTATTACTTTTCGTAGGTAAATCAAGGAGATGATATTTTTAGTGGAAGTGGGGAAAGTGTTGAAGTAGTTTACTACGTATTAACATTTGAATAATTAGTTACTATAGTATTAATTAATACTAACTGACATATTAATGTTTTTATTTGGTTTGTAATGTAATTCTATTGTGGTGACCTAATTAGACAACTATTTCAACAATAAAAGAGATGTACGACATGATATTGCAGCAAAAGAAAGTGTTGGAAGACAAAATAAATGATGTTGTCAAGAAATATCCTGAGAATCAGTTGGTCAAAGAATGGAAAAACAAATTAAATGATTTGTTTAGTGAAGTTTCCGCATCAGAGGAACCAGAACAATCTCAATGGTGGTATGATTACGAGGCTGAAACTGAACGTACGCTAATTCTAGCTACAACTCACAAACAGTTTGACAACTCCCCGATAGAAAAATGTAGTATTCAAATGTCACAGGAATATGCAGACTTCGCGAATAGATCTGGAAGAAAATCTTTTAAGAATAAACCACCATCTAAAACGGAAATGCCAATTCCTTTTTCTGTAGTACCATTCAACAATGATGAACATTGTGTTAGTAGAAGAGGGTACAGGCCTCACATGAAATCCGAATATCTGAAATCTCCTTACATTATACGGCCTGTTGATATCATCAAAGGAGTTCCAAGGCAGGAAAAACGTGTAGCAGAATGCATATTCTCACTCCAAGGAGAGCCAAAGTAAGTTGCAATTAAAATATTTTTAAAATTACTTAATTTTGTTGGTTGCTTATTAAAAATAGTATTAATTGGTCACGTCTTTTGCAGTGATATAGTTTTCCACACTTTGGATGGGTTTTCTGCTCAGAGGTTTCACATGGAATGTTTTTTTCCAACATGTGAACGATTTGGCCATGTCATTGATTGTTGGAGTCAAGTGTTGAATCTTGATGAAAGTAAACGTGCACCTGAATCGCCTCTCAGAGTTTATTGCAAGACAGATGTGACAGTATAATTTAATATTTTTCAATGTTGATTATACTATTTTTTAAATACAACATATAAATAAGTTAATGAGTTTGTAAAAATGGATCACAAAATTTGTATCTTGAAAGTGATTTAACAGAAAGTCAACGTAAAGATAAATTCATTGAGAATCTGGTGCTTTCTATTGAAGATATGGATGCAAGCCTACGTTTTGTTGGATTAGTAAGAGATATATCTCCACAGTTTACTTATGTGTTTATTTATCTTTGATCAAATATGAATATTAAATAAAGTGAATACAATTGTAATGAATAAATGTTGCAACTTTTCCTACCAATCATCCGTTCCTTCCACATTTTCCTTTTTGTGATCAATCTACAACACCCAAAGTTTGTAATCATTGACAACAACAAAGTTGATGATCTTGATGGTGAGAGATATGGTCAGTTGCCCCAAATCATTCTAAGTGATTACTAAAAATTACTTTACATAGTTAATAAAATTTCATATGTGTTGACAATGTTTTTACATTTTCAGAAAGAGTACATAGTTGATTACTTAAAATCTCAGAATCATCCAAAAGCTGAGATGTTTTCACATGTGATGCCACATAGACTGGAAATGCCTTGGAGAACAATAAACAACAACATTGATTGTGGTGTGTTTACGATGCGTCACATGGAAACATATATGGGTGGAAGTATGAATGAGTTTAAAGTTGGGTTCAAGAACGAGTCTTCTGCACAAGATGATCAACTTGTTAAACTGAGGACAAAGTATTTATACAAAATCATCACTCATGAATATAATGTGCAAAAGGATTATGTGCTGCAAAAGGTTGATGAATTCCACAAGATTCCTTCAAGACAACGTTCTCAATTGTTGGCCATTGCAAAGGAAGAAATTTACAGGAGATTGGATGATTTAAGTGAATTATGTTAAAAAAGTTATTTTAGTTATGACTTCAATGGTTTCTTTTGGATAGTTTTAAAACAATGGTTTTGTATGCTAAGGATATTAACTTGGGTTGCTGAACGTACAATAGTTACTTTTGGTTTGCTAGTTTTAGTAATGGATTAGTGATATTTTAGTAGCTATAATTTTACATTAACATTTGAAAAATTAAGTTATGTTAAAAAATGATGATTAACATTGATGGTATAGTTTTAATGTATATTCAGGAATGATTCTTACTAACAAACATTTGTTAATATGCTATGTTACTATGACCATACAATCAAAATTTTTAATAATTAAAGTGAATATATCTATATTATATAATGATTTTTGTTGGGATTATATCTTAAAGTATGTTGTTATTCAAATATTGAATAATAGCATAAATACTTGAATTATTCCTAACATATTATACTTTAAATGCAAATTGTTTTAACTTAACAGAAGAGTATTTAACAATTTTCATATCATCAATATGTTGAAAATAATTAATGTATTTATGATGTTATTCATTATTGACTATAATTAAGGGTTTAAAGTCGACCATGGTTAAACTTATGACTAAAATTTACCCAAAAGCAAACGTAAATCAATATATGATGTATAGGTGTTTTAAAAGTTAATCGTACAAACATTTGTTATTAAGATATACTACTAACAACATACAATAAACTATGAATACTGCTTTAATTGTATATGACTATAGTATATAATGATTGATGGTTTTATAATTTCAAGAAAGGAAAAGTATATCAATTCTAAGTGTGAACTGTTTTAATCAAATAAAAGAGGTTTAAATGCCAGATAATATCATTAATCTGTTAGGATTACCAAATTTCGCATTGCTATTATTTATCGTTGAATAAAACAAAACGTTAAAAATAATGAAAGTGTTTTAAGATAACATAACATACTAAATCATAGAAACATATTCTTATTCATAAATCTAATAGAAAAGTAAAATCTATTGGGAAAACGAATGGGCAATTTTAATTTGCTTTTGACTTCCGTGCAAGTCTTACTTTGCAACTCCTCCAATTATGGTTAACATATTGATTGCAACCTGTGCACATTCTGGTTTTTTCCTTTGCAGCTGCAACGGCTTTCTCAATAGCACTAACCATTCTTTTCTTAATTCCACTACCTTTGGTACGTATAGATGCAGGTGGATGGATATTTATTTCATCAGGAATGCCGCGTATTCCAAGCATCCGAATAATTTCTTCTTCATCGTTATCAGGTGATGTTTGGTTTGAACTGCCAAACTCCATTGCTGCCTGCTTCAACGTACGTGTTTTTTCAACAAATTCCAACAATTTCTCATTGCTTCTTTTGAAATGATCCAAACAATATTCAATATTGTTGTATGCCTCTGTTAGAAGTTTAAAGGTGTCATCTTCTGTTTCCATGGCAACATGTTTCATGGTAAGCAAATGGCTGGAAATTGCATCCCTTCTCCATCTTCTTAGAATATACTGCTCTGGAATCTCTTCAACATGGTTGTTTTTCAATACAACACAAATATGACGACACAAAATGCCAGTACGTATGAAGTGATTGCATGAACATTTAACTTCTTTTTCAGGCAACTTTAGTTCAACCTATATTGTATAATAAAAATAATGTATGTTAGTAACGGATTGAATTAACATATTAGTTGGTGGTTATTGCATAATATTGAAAAAAATATATGTAATTTAAAAATAATGATATAATATACTTGTATGATGACTAATGAAAAACGTTTAAACGATGAATATAACCTTGCATTTTATCTTCAACTGTTTGCTCTTATCCGTTTGTGTAATCATAACAACTTGCCACCCATCAATCTTTTCAACACTGTCGACAAAACAGTACCAGGCTGCTTTAAATATTTCCTTTTTGACCTCATAGAAATTGTTTTAGTGTAAACCGCAGCTGCATGTTCTAGTAAGCCACTTGGAAGCGTCATATTATGCTTTCCATTTTTTGTATCATGTTCTAGTTTCTGTTGAGTATTTCGTTGCTTTCCAATTGCGGTGTATTAGTTCATCATGAAATAGATAAGAAAATTACTAGAGTTAGAGTATTTATTAAAAAATGAGTTCACACTTTCAGACCTTGAAGTAGTTTTCATCAGACTGTGTAGTGGCATGTCTTTAAAATAGGCTGGAA
This sequence comes from Lactuca saligna, assembly GCF_052625555.1. Lineage (NCBI taxonomy): Eukaryota > Viridiplantae > Streptophyta > Magnoliopsida > Asterales > Asteraceae > Lactuca > Lactuca saligna. Next base: position 79,395,546 of record NC_136424.1, on the reverse strand, counting down.
TCCAAAGTTTTCGATCCCTGTACATGTCTTTGAACCATCTTTTGTCCTGTAATTTGAATTTTCTCATAAGCAGTTTCCACCTTGATTCAAACACTTTAGGCTCGATGTAGACATTCCAAACAAGCTTCGTAAAACGCTTTCGAAAATCAGTGTTTTTCAAAAAATCGGCTGAAACCTAAAAAAGAAAATAGAAATTTATAAGATTAACTATGAATAAACAATATGTATGCTAATCGTTATTAAAAATATGTAAACTGTGTAAATCATTGCTGAATAAAACATGTTGCGTGTTTACTTAAACCAAAATATACACACCTCGTCTTGTAGTTTTTCATAATGTGCCACATACATAAACGATGATTAGAAGTAGGAAATATTGCTTCAACGGCCTGTAAAATTGTTGGATCTTGGTCTGTTAACACTAATTGAGGGTGTTTTACATGTGCTTTCAAAAAAGCTTCGAGCAACCAACAATAAGATTCTATTGACTCGTTGCTTAACAAACCTGCTCCAATGTTTATTGAACGTTTGTGGTTATCAATGGCTGTAAACGCCACAAAAATCATTCCATACATGTATCAAAAAGGTAATTAAAAACAAATTCAACATTGATTATAAACTCAAAATACATCAATATTCATATTTAAATAAAAAAAATGTATAATAAGTATAATAGCATACTTATTTGTTCGGAATGTAGCATCAAATGTTATCACATCTCCAAACTCCTTGTAATATAACTTATCGGTTTCATCCGCCCAAAACATTGTGTTTAACACACTATTAACACATTTATACTCAAATGTGTAGTTATGTAACTCATCTTTTCTCATGTTCATTTTGTCAACAACCAGCTGTGCATCCTTGTCACCTATAATGTTTCCCATCTTCCTTCTAAAATTTTTATAATCAATTGCTTCAGGGCCAACGTTTTCATAACCTCCTTTCAAACTAGCTTGTAACTTATGTGCCTTTGTTGCACCAATGTTAGATGTTGAAGAACGCACTATAAACTCCTTGTCTTTATAACTAAGTCGTCGTGCACATTTTGAATACCGTCTCTCTTCTTTAGTCTCTAGGGGGTGGTTGTGATTCTCTTGAAACTCATATATTTTACAAGAATTAGTTTGCATATGTAACCTTTCAAACTTTATCAATGACTTGAAGTCCGTGATTTTGAAGTTTGAGTTTCGTTTATTCCTTCCACTTCCCTCAGGATCCAAAGTGTCAGTTGATCTGTTAGGTATTTTACCCATTTTGTTGCACACTACATACCTTTTTTAATGGTTTTGTCACCAAACCTCGTTACTGTATTTTACCTGACACCAAAACCTGCTTTATCTGCATATAATTTATACATTTCAACCGCCTCCTCTAATGATTGATATATAGCATCTACATCTGACATAAAATCTTTAGGAACAATAGGTTTCCATAACTTGGTTTTCACACCAGATGAGTCAACAACATTACTATTGAATGATTCCTCTTCAGAATCAGTTCGATTTGTACCTGTTTTTTAAGACAACAGACAACATTAATGCGACATGCAAGACATGATATAAATTTCTATCAATTACGTATACATAAACTACAGAATTTTATAATCATAATCAACGTCTGTGAAACAGTAACCAAAGTTGAAGTGTTTACTCATTTTAATCGTATTAACGTATAATCACCAATGATTATCAAACTTAATCAACATTGTATTAAACTTAAGAAAAAATCACCAATGAGGGACTGCTGTACAACGTCTGTAAAACAGTAATCAAAGTTGAAGTGTTTACTCATTTTAATTGTATTAACGCATAATCACAAATGATTATCAAACTTAATCAACATTGTATTAAACTTAAGAAAAAATGTACAGCTAAGGACTCCTGTATAACGCATGGTGATATACACCAACATTACATAATTAATACATGCAATGTATATGACTAATCGTATACAAATATGTACTCCGATCATATTCATCATATACAAAAATTCAATAATTCTTGTAAAACACGATCTGTATTTACAAGATGTTGATGTTGTTTTCATTTTTTACCTTCACTCGCCTAATCAGATAATTGATTTCTTCTGCTGTATTGATCATCCGAATTATAGAAATCGGCGTCATCATATTCATTACAGTTGATTGCTTCTTCGCCATATTGATCATCATCTTCCGTATCATCGCTACTGTAATCAAAACAATCCGATATCGAAATTGATTTGAATCACGAATGGTATACTGCATTATTATCTTCAACTTTAACTGATGAACAATATACAAAAGTTGATTGAATGCAAAATCCCGAATTCTATACTGGAAATCCTCCCTAGAAATCGTATCTTCAATTCAATATCTGCTTGAACGATAACTATGGAATATCCCTTAATTATAGGTAAATATTAATGGATAATATATTGATTATTAATTGTATTATATTAATTAAAAATTAGATTAAATACAAATTTACTTAAATACCCTAATAAAATGATTGGCTGATAAGTGTTCTCGCGTTCTCAACCTTTTAGGCGTTCTCATTTGATCATATTCCTATATATATATATATATATATATATATATATATATATATATATATATATATATATATAACAAATATCTATGAACTATGACACCATATACATCACATTATCAAGCTATAAGTGACTACATGTTTAAGATACAAAAGATTTCAACAAGAAACTTGTTAAAGGTCAAAATTGTCACGAAAACAAAAGATAAGGGTAAAAAGTGTCATTCAAGATTTATTAAGGTCCAACCATGTCCTACTTGTATAAAAAGGTGTTTTTTATGTTAAACATACTTGAAAAAGGGATAAAAATGAAAATTTAAGCTTAATGGGACAACATTTGGGCCTTATGGTTTTTGGGGCCCAAATTGCAGGGAAAATGGAGTTTGGGATTAAAAATGATATTTTTCCAAATTTTGGGATCATAAGTGAAGATAAACCAAATTTAAGGGTAAAAATAGCATTTATTTCAAATTGGACCAAAAATGTAAATTTTTCCAAAATTTTGGCCGAAAGTGTAAATTTTTACAAACAAGGGGCTGAAAATGCAGTTTTTTGCAAAACATGGTTCTAAATGTGAAAATATAACTTTTGGGTTTAAACCGTAAATTTTTAGACAGTTGGGACAAAACTGCAAATTTTTATAACTTATGGACTAAAGTATCATTTTTACAAAACTTTGGGTCTTAACTAAAAATTTGAGGATCATTGGACAAAACTGTCGTTTTTACAAACAAAATGCCTCATAATGTCAATTTGGTAAACGTTGAGCTAAAACGATCAACGAAACAAAACGAACGAACAAAATATGTTGCTAATCAATTATTGGGCTTAATGTTCATGGTACTCTGCCGTTGGACCCTAAGGGCCCAACTAAGTGTATATTGAGCCCAATGTGTTCCATGATGTGTTAATGGGCCTTGCGACACACTTACATGTTGATTTGGGCCTAATTTATGGGTTTAATGCTTGTTGGGCCTTTGTGGCCCATTTTCATGCCAATTAGGCCTAAATTACCCTTTTATTATGTTATTGGACATTTGTGGCCCATTTACATGTTAACTGGGCTTGGAATGAAAATCCACATACTTGTAGATCGTAAATATACCTCTACATGATTTATGAATTTGTATACATACCTTTGGAATGGAAGAATCTATAACTAACAAGTAAAACATTAAACATGGGAAAATTCTTATCAATCGAGAAAGGTTGAGAATCTAGTGAGACTTATCGGTTGGCACCTCTGAGTGTACAATCGTAGCCTGTAGTTATAATCAGAGTTTCATGGATGGAAAGCGGGAGTTTGTGTATAGATCTATATGGGGTGACCCCTACGCCTTAGCCGCTCGCTGCAGCTAGCCTAGGCCAGTCTAGGGCGACAACATCCTTAGCAAGACCGGCATTTGGAAAAATACCAAGACGGGCGACCTAGTCATTATCATGCATGGTTATAATGGCTCTCGTAGGGATTCAACACCACTTAAAACACATAGAAGATTAATTCTTTAATTCTGTCATCACAAAAACACTTAATCAACGAGACAAGAACCTAGACATTAAGACAGAAAATATCGGATTTTCTGGGAAAAATAGTCATATAAAATTATCACTTATTCATGATACAATGAATTTAAACTACACTCATACACGTTATAACTATGAATTTCACACATGCAATCACACTTGATTTTCACATCATATTCAAACAATTCACACAAAATATCATATTTTCTGGGTTTTTACGAAAGATACAAGGACTTTTATTCAACCATACTTATGAACTTACCAACATTATATATGTTGACCCGTTTCAAAATAACTTGTATTCTCATGTAATCGTTAAGCTGGAAGAATTGCAAGTGTGTTTGGTTTCGATTATGTAATATCTCTTGTCGTATTATAACAATTTGAACTTATGTAATTTAACAATGTACTTGATGTAAACAATGATGGTTGTATTTTGTAATGTTGGTGATGAATGTGTTATGTTTCATGTATATTCATTGTGATGATTATTCTATTGTTAGTCACACGAGCCCCCGGACGTTTCCGCCGTCTGGTTCGGGGGTGTGACATAATCAATTGTTGAGTTTGTTGTCATTTGGTCCCTTTCCTTTTTTTATGTACCCAATATACCATAGAACTTGTTGTTTATGTTCACCGTAACCATTTTGACCGGCGACCGACTATCACCTGTGATAGTCGGTCAAAAAGGTTATGGTGAACACAAACAACAAGTTCGAAAGTATATTGGATAAAAAAAAGGACCAAATGAGAACAAACTCAACAGTTAGTTACCCTTCCGCTACATTTTCCATTAATTATTCAAGTCACATTTATTAAAATAAAAAAAATCCTCTAATCTAATAAATAAGAAGATTTAGTACACGTGACATTCAATAAGCCCCCTCTCAATCGAATTTTACCACTCTTTTTTATAAAGTGAATTACCGGTATTGCCCTTTGATCACAAGTTAAGTATCGTCACATCCTTAATTTTAAAAACTTAGTTACTCTATTTATTACAACATTTAAAAAAATGGAATGTAACAACTTGAAATTTCTTTTTGTACGAATCGTCTAAAAATCAATCAATTCAGATATATTTCTACTCTCGTTAGCACTATTTTAGGTCTAATTGAGTATTCTAATCTCATTGCAATCAAGGTTTGGAACCAAGAACGATTTTTCTAGATCATAACATAGTATCCGGGCCGAACACCCCTTTGAGAGGAGTGTACGGCTTTAAACTCGAGTTTAAGGCCGTACACCCCCACTCACCCACTGACCGAAAACTCACCCTTATATAAGGGATGCTTGGCCTTCATTTATCACTTTACTCACTTCAAAGGATTTCTCTCTCTGCTCTCTCTCTCTCTCTCTCTCTCTCTCTACATCCATCGATTTTTGCTCAAGGATCCCTAAAAATGTAAGTGTTCCTTCATCTTGAATTGTATATCAATCTATTATCTAGTGATGAATCCACGTTCCTATCTCATCAATCTTATCTTTGTCTAGATCTTCTCTCTCACCAAGAACACACATTAGTTTTTAATGGCTAAAACCCCATTCTAAGCTTCCTAATAGAAAGTAACTGCATCCTATGCTTGTTATCTACTAGAAATGCTTGTTTTACACCTAAAAACTGACCCAAAAGACATGATCATGGAGGGTTTACGACCGTAAACCCATGTGCACGACCGTACACCCTTCATTGGCCGCAAACTCTAGTTTTTGGTCGATTATTGGCCTTAAAATCACCCTAAGGCTAAGTATGGGATTTAGAACACTTCCAAGGGGCTAGAAAGGAACACAAAACGCCTCAATTTGAACCCCTCTTCATGAGTGTATAGGCACAAACTCCTTGTCCATACACCCATTGGGCTGTAAACCATGGGCCACAAACTTTGTTGGGCCGGAAACCCATGACCGTACACCCGTTTGTGCGGCCACAAACTCCCATTTTCAATCACATGTGATTCTAACACTTAGTTTCAAGTGTTCCGTAGTCCCTGAGGTGGTTTCCTTCCCCATCTAAGGGTGTTTTACCCTAATCTAATACATATATGTGCTATTATATGTTAAATAGGATCCGCTTGTGTTTGAGACTTCATTTGACACTCAGCTTCCTATCGACTTACATTCGAATCCCATGTCAAACTGTGAGTTCATACCCCTACGCTTTTATGGTTTTAAACGTTTTTAGGGGGGATACACGCCAAACATAAAGGTTTTCGATGAATCAAAATTTTATGCAATTTATAGATCAATGGTTTTCATAAAGCGTTTAGATACTCTATCCCGTTTGTATTATGTGGAGCATAAGGGACGTTTTCTAAATTTAATTGCATAGTTTTCAGAACAGTTTCATGAACATATCAGTCAAACTATAATGGGTATAGTTTGGGGAATTTCATTACCGGTTTTACAGATACAAACTACTTACACGGTTGAACATATAAACTATGACAGATTTAGTTTATCCATTATTACATACATATAACAAGAGTATCATACTAAATAATTATTTTACGCATAATTATTTTACACATAATTATTTATACTCTACACAGTATACAAATGATTTTAAACATGAGAACAACAGAACAACATGTAAACTAGTTAATACAGGATTGTGAGACATCTCTTCATTGTACCCTTCGGGGTACTGGTAAATCCTCTACATTTAGTATAGCCAGAGCTCCTAGAGGGAGAGCGTGAGATTTGTGAATAGATCTATTCGAGACCGACAATCCCACACCTGAACTGTTAGCTACAGTTAGGCAGACATGCCTGGGGTGACAAATTTCGTAACATACGGCACCTAAAGAAACGTCGCAGAGGTCATCAGTCAAATTAGCATGGTTATAAGAACTCACAATAGTATAAACTAACCTTTGTTTACGGGATTATCATTCTTCAATAGTTTTATTTTAATTAATAAGACTACCTACATACTATACGGGAGGGTATTCCAGGGATATAACATCTGGTTTTATTTTAAGTGATAATACCACATTATATACTAGTGATAGCCATAGTTTTCAAACAAGAACATACATACTAGTGGTAGCCAGAGTTTTCAACGGATCATACTATACATACTGTAATCAACAAACATGATAGAAAATATTGGATTTTATGCTTTGATAACGTATTTATCATGTTTTACTGGGAACAAATTCTACAACATTTTTATTAAAAGAGGTACTCTGATTTTTATAAAGCATAAACAAAATCGGTCTTTTCTGGCCGTGAAAATGGGGATGTCACAACGACCAACATGTGTTTAAGAGTGACCGTTGTGTTGCAGCAGGCCTAAAACTTACCAAGTATATACAACGAGATATCGATAGAACAAAACATACAACTTAAAATGCTATAGGAGTATTTTAGCCAGAGCCAAATACATTGTAGAGATACATTCCAAGTGTTGCTACTTATTTCTTCTTAGCGGTAGTTTACTTGCATTAGTAACTCTTCCTTGTTTATCTCTTAGTAGAACACTTTATCTATCATATTAAGATATATCTTTCCTATCTCTTGATTCAAAGTCTAAGGGACTTACCATCTTCTTCTTCTTGACTATTTTAGAAAGAGATGCCTCTAAAGAAAAGACCCAACAAAAAGAACAACAATGACCCATCAGATCCAGCACCACCACCTCCTAGTTCCATCCTGCCATGTTCCAGGCAGACGTCACGGTCGCTGTGGCTACCGCAATGTCGCAGATAAATTCTGGCGGCTCTAGCGGGTCGGGAAGTGGTGCCCAACCCCTCAATCTCGATGGAAGCCAGGGACACCAGAAGGAGTGTTCCTACAAAGAATTTATGAATGCAAAGCCTAGATCCTTTGATGGCAATGGAGGTGTCATTGCCCTAACTCACTGGATCGAGAAGATCGAATCGGTCTTCGAGATTTGTGCATGCTCAGAAGCAAACAAGGTGAAGGTTTGCAACTTGCACCTTCACCGACAGAGCACTGAACTGGTGGAATAGTCGGGTTAAATTCCTAACCCTACCGGTAGCAAACGCTACGGGTTGGGAAAGTTTGAAGGAACTTATGCTCGCGGAAATGCAGAAACTAGAGCACGAGCTTTGGAACCTTAAGATGAAGGGTTCTGACATTGCTTCATACATAACTAGATTTTGTGATATGGCTCTTCTTTGTCCGGGAATGGTCACCCTGGAAAGCAAGAAGATAGAGAGATACATTTGGGGATTGACGCCCCCAACTCAAGGAAATGTCATGGCTGCTAGGCCTACCACTTTTGACAGCGCCAAGTGCCTGACGCAGACTCTCATAGATCACAAAGTTGATCTTGATGCAGCAGCAACCACTCCCGAACTAGCAAAGGTGAGTGGTGGGAAGAGAAAGTTCTGGAAAGAACGTAAGGGACAGTCTTCGCAGGATCCTTCTAAGAAACAACAAACGGTGGCAGTCCACACTGCCACTACTCCTACCGCTGTTCCTGCAGCTCAAGCACCTACCAGCGGATATACTGGTACCCTCCCTCGGTACAGCAAGTGCAATTATCATCATAATCCCGACCCATGCCGTGAAATGCTCTGCAACAACTGTGGCAAAAAGGGGCACACAGCTCGAGTTTGCAAGGCACCAGTCCAACCAACCAATCAGGCCCCTGGAGCGGGTGTTGGTCAAGCCTGTTATGGCTGTGGAGAGGCCGGTCACTACAAGAGAAACTGCCCCAAGACAACAACAACTGGTAACACAGGGAGAGTACTAACTATGGGGAAAGAGGAGGCAGTTGCTAACCCTACCGTTGTTACGGGTATGTTCATTATTGACAACTCTTATGCATGCATTCTTTTCGATTCTCGTGTGAAGAGAAGTTTGCATAAATTTTATGCATAAACAGATAGAGTTTCTATATAATTGAATGTTGTTTATATGTAACATCCTGTTTTGGGTGCTAAAAGTTTTTTTTTTTTTTTTTTTTTTTTTTTTTTGTAAAAATATATATTTTTTTAATTTGGAATAAAATAAATGCAAGCGAAATAAATTAAATTATGGAAATATGAGTAAATGATAAAAAAAACAATAATAATAAAACCTTTCATTAATTGGTATTTTGAAAATTTTATAATTTTAACATCTAGCAAAGTATTTTTGTTAGAAGGGTCATTTGCATCGAATATGTGAAACTTAGGTGTAACATTGGAGATTTATTCATATGCTTCTTTTTGACCCTTATTGTGAATTGCTTTCATTAAAGTGCCTAGCCGAGTACGTTGGGCATAGTCTATGAGTGTGTTGGGCGTACTGATTAAATAATAGCTAGAAAACTGAAATATTTCAGATTTGATAGCTCAACTTTGAAATATTGTAACTCATTGAATATAATTCCAAAATCAACAAAATTATAGTCTAAATTCATCTACAAACTGTAAATTTAACGCTGGAAAAAACTACATTTCAATCTGACTTAAAACAAATGAGTTATGATTGTTTAAAAATTTTCACAGATTACAAAATTTTAAAAATGTTGTTGAAAAACTGAAAATTTTCAGATTTGATAGCTCAACTTTGAAAGACTGTAACTCATTGAATATAATACCAAAATCAATAAATTTATAGTCTAAGGCCTTGTTTGGTAGCCTCTTAATTGGAAAATTAAGAGGCAACTACTTAATTTTTAAGATGTAGACCGTTTGGTAACATCTGAATATTGTTGGATTAGTGTCTAAGTCCATAACTATTCTGGTATGTACTTGACCCGATGGTGCATGGTCCTTTTGGGTTGCCTTCACCAAAGCAACTTGATTGGAGAAATAAATAGAAAGAGAGGTTATTATGATTTATTAATATGTTATAAGAATAATATATTAATGGAGAAATCATATTTGTTTAATTAATATTGGTCAATAATTAATTAGGAATTAATTTTGTGATCAAGTGTAATTAATTAAACTAGAGGGGCTGATTTGTAATTATGTGATAGTTACAAAATAAGGTAAGGATTATCTTATTATTAGGTTGGACGAATTTAAGGTGATAAGGCCTTACAATTCGACTATGATAAGGATTCAAGGATTATCTTATGGGTTGCTTTGTGGATAAGCAACTAGATAAGGATAATGACTGAAACCATATCTCTACACCTATATAAAGACCCTAAGGCTCATGAATTCGTGCATCCCTTCCCAAGAAGTCCTAAGGACGAATTCTAACCTCTCTCTACTCTCTTTATACCTTCTCCATTTGCTCTTGGTGTTTGTAAGCCATTAGAGGAGTGACACTTGTGACTCTAAGCATTCCAAAGTCAATTCAAGGTGGAATTAGGATTGTTATTGCTATATAACAATCAAGGTATGTTCTTAAACCTTATTATATGTTAATATCGATTTCCATATGCTAGAATTAGGGTTTGAAGTCTTGGATTCAAAGCATGTACAATAGAGAAACCTAGATCCAAGCATTAGGGTTTGTATGAGCACATAGGATGTCTTATAACCAAAACCCATCAAATATATCCCTCTTAATTTTTCAGATGTCTCTTAATTTTTCAGATGTGAAGTTGTGTATGAATTAAAAGGAAGAACGCGCATTCCTCTTTTTCCCTCTTTTATAATTCGCTTATTTCCCTCTTCTCTTTCTTTCACAGATGCCGACGACGCCTCCTTTCTTCCCATTGCATCGTCAATAGTTCGATTCATGATTGCACCCCTCTATTATTTTCTCCGCCACCAGCTGACCACCGCTTCTGCCGGTACAGCTAGCATCGCCGGCAACAACCCCCCCCCCCCCCAACGAGCCCACTTCGTTGTCGGCTCCCTTTGAACACCAACACCTCCAGGTCCGCCGTTCAACAACAAGACAACATGTATGTGCTTCGTTCTTCTCCAATCGACGGTTTCTATATTTTTTCTCTTGGTTTTCTCCGATCGTTTTCTCATATGATCTAGTGACATCCCCTTACTCCAATCATTGATTTCTATATTCTGATTTATGTGAAGTTTTCTCTGATTTATGTTATTATCTAAAATATATGATTTTTGAAGCATATTCTTGATATTCTTAATGGAGAAGAAGAACCTGATGGTTTGTTATTGGATTTTTGTGGAATTTTTTATGTGTTTATTTCCAACCCTAAATCACAGCAGTTGGCTATGATGTTTTGGTTACAAATTTTCATCCGGCATGACATGTTCTTAAAGTTTGATTGATGAATTGGTGTATAGTTGTGTTTATATGTACAGTTAATGTAAATTGTTATGTTTCTTGTCCTCAAAAGCATTTATGGTATATAATTGTGTTATGGATATTTGATTAATAGTTTAATGTAGACTTTGAAGCACAAAAAGAGCCTAATTTTATCCCCTTTTGTTTGTCTATGGTAGATAATGTTGAAGCCAGAAGAGAAAGTGTGCAAGACAGGGTTTTATGTGCTACATCTATGGAACTATTCAAATGGAAAATGTGGTCATTAGATGATTATTCTTGAATTTGTTTAATTGATCAAGTTTTGGTTGTTATTATGGTCTTTAGATTGGATTTGCAAGTAATAGATTGTGGCCATTAGATGGTTATTCTTGAATTTGTTTAACCAATTAACTTTCAATTGTGATTATGGTCCTTAGGTTAGCAACATTTTTCCATTTTCATGTTCAAGAACATATTGTGTTTGCATAAACTATTTCGTTATACTTTATACAAAATTGAAAGTGTTTTCTTTTGTATGGTGTTTTTATATTTTTTTAGTTATTCACAAATTTGGTTTAATTGTTTTATAAACAAAAATAATACATAAGGGTAAATGGTCAATTTTATAATTCAGTATAAGAATTCAGAGGTTCTAACCAAACATGTTTAAATTCAGATCTTAAAAATTCAGACCCTCTTAGAAATTCAAACCTCTTAAAATTTCAGATCTTGCCAAACAGCCCCTAAATTCATCTACAAACTGTAAATTAAACGTTGGAAAAAACCACGTGTCAATCCGACTTAAAACAAATGAGTTATGGTTGTTTAAAAATTTTCACAGATTACAAAATTTTAAAAATATTGCTGAAAAGCTGAAATAGAACTTAAAATAAATAGAGTAAATTACTGAAATCGTCCTGGTTTGGTCAAAATTGCACGTTTGATCCCTAACTTTTTTATGCACTCGGATTGTCCCTGTGGTTTGATTTTGTTGCGTTTTTCGTCCCTTACATACATAAAGTTAGGGACCAAACTTGCAATTTTGACCAAACCATAGGGACGAAAAACGCAACAAAATCAAACCACGAGGACGATTTGAGTGCAAAAAAAATTCAGGGACCAAACATGTAATTTTGACCAAACCATAGGGACGATTTCAGTAATTTACTATTACCTCTTATGCCAAATTCCATAAATGCCTCTCGTAACCGGTATGCAGACTTTAATAACTCGACAGTAGAGTTCCATCGGGTAGGGGTGTCACCACATAGAAACTTCTTCGTTTGTAAGCCACGATCTTTCATCGACTTCTTGAACTTGTTTATTCTTTGTGGTGACAATCTGATATACCGTACCGCCTTTTGGATACACTCAACATGATAGTTTTGGTATTTTAGTCCATCCTTTACGGTAAGGTTTAAAATGTGGGTCATACACCTAACTTGGAAATTCTTTCCACCATCGTAAAGATTGGGTAACTTTTCGACCAAAAATTCAATTGCCTTGTCTTTTGTAACGACATTGTCCAAGGTAATGGTCATGACATTTTTCATTCTCCATCCGTAAATGGAATCGAGTAAGTCTCGGTCCATATCCTCTCCCTTATGGCTATCTATCTCCCTAAAGTTTATAATTCTCTTGTGCATTATCCAATTCTCATCTATGAAGTGAGTTGTGACTACCATGTAAGTAGTCATTTAACAAGAAGACGTCCAAGTGTCTGTTGTCAAATGTATAGCGGTCTTTGGGTTACTTAAAAATTGAAGCATTTTGGTTCTTTCTTCTATGTAAAACTTAGAAACATTCTGGGATATCGTATTTCTAGATGGCAACACGACCTTAGCATTAAGTGTGTTGGTGTATTCCACAAGCCTCGTTTTCAACGAACTTGAAAGGTAGTTCGCCTACCACAAAAAGGTTAAGTAATGCTTTTTTGATCCTATCATCATCATGTTTCCATGTTTTAACACTAGTCTCCCCATTTGACTCTTTCTTTGGATTCAATTTGGTTTGAGTTTGATCTTGTAGGTTATGGGTTTTTTTACACCTACCTATGTGTTTGAGTAAACTAGAAGTCCCATTTCTTTCCACATCCACCTTTAGTAGCCTTTCACACCAATGACATTGTCCATATCTTCTTTTGACACCACCATCATCATCTATCATAATTTTATCAAATGTGTCCCAACAAAAAGATCTTTGTTTGGCACTTGTTTTTTTGTTTTTTTCTTTTTTTTTTGTTGACTTGTTTTCGTTTTTCCATTTGTTCTTTTTCGTTTGTTAAAATTTGATTCATCATCTTTTTCTGATTCGTTAACTAAATTAATTTGTGGTGTATTCTCAATAAACTTGTATGCATCAACATTCGTAACCTAGTTTACATAAAGATACAACAAAAATATTTTCACAATTAATCAACAAAATATAGCAACATACTTTACGACATTCAATAAAAATTAACAAAATTCAACCAAAATTTATAACCCTAGTTTACATATAGTCACAACAAAAATATTTTCACAATTAACAAACAAAATATAGCAATATACTTTACAACATTAAAAAAATTAATAAAATTCAACCAAAAATTGTAACCCTAGTTTACATATAGTCACAACAAAAATATTTTCACAATTAATAAACAAAATATAGCAACATACTTTATAGCATTCAACAAAAATTAACAAATTTTAACCAAAAATTGTAACCCTAGTTTACATATAGTCACAACAAAAGTATTTTCACAATTAATAAAAAAAATATAGCAACATACTTTATAACATTCAACAAAAATTAACAAAATTCAAATAAAAATTGTAACCCTAGTTTACATATAGTCACAACAAAAACTTTTTCACAATTAATCAAAAAAATATAGCAACATACTTTATACATTTCAACAAAAATTAACAAAATTCATCCAAAAATCGTAACCCTAGTTTACATACAATCACAATAAAAACTTTTTGACAACAAATAACCTAAATATAACAACATATTTTATGACATTCAACAAAAATTAACAAAAATCAACAAAAAATCATAACCCTAGTTTACATATAATAACAATAATTTTATTTGACAAGAATTCAACTAAATATAACAACATTCTTTGTTAATTCAAAAAAAAATCAAGGTTCTAAATAACGTAAGGCGTGACTTGGCGACAATGTCAAACCTCAAGCTTTTTTGAGCATTGGCAAGCCACATTGTTTGTAAGGCGTGACTTAAGGTGGTAATTTTGTATATAATTCATATTTTTATATTATTTTCAACTATTGTTTATTTTTATACACATATATAAGTCAATGCGGCGTTTTGGTAAAGTTTGGCGGCACATAGAAGACTTGGAGTCATGGCGCGCCATGGCAGAGCCATGACGAGCTTTTTAGAACCTCAAAAATTAACAAAAAAACAACCAAGAATCATAACCCTTAATTGAGTTTCATCATCATCACCTCTAATCCAATTAGCATTCTAGATTTTTGATTCCATTACTTATGATTGAATCACTCGTAAGACTTGTGAGGAGAGTGAAAATCGATTTTGACTGATGAAACTAGAAGAGGGAGAAGCCGAGAAGGTTGAGCCGTTGAGAGAAGGAAGAAACCTGTAAAATCGATACTTGATACTTACGAATTGCAAGGTTGAGAGAATCAGAGAAGGGTTACATCCGAGTCGTCCACACTCCACACTAGGATTCCAATGTTGAAATCGATCTTTCTTCTCGTTTGGTAATTAGTACGCTAAGAGTATTCGAGTACGTACTGTTTATGGCCTTATGGGAAAGGGACCATCAATCAAAGATGAGTTTTTTTTTTTATTATTTATTTAAATCAGGTCCAACCTGTTCTAAACCTTGTAAAAACTGGACTGAACCGGAAAAAAAACCAGACCAGTTTTGATGGAATTTTAGAACCGAGAACCGGTATGGGGGTCCAAAAAAAATGATTCGGTTCAGTCTTGTCTAGCGGCCTAAATGCTCACCCATAGTACTGGCTCATTTGATGTTCGAGAAGGCGCCCATGTACGTTGGTCGTACGCAGGGGGTACGCTAAGCATGGAGAAACCCTAATTTTTAGGGTTTGTGCCCTATTTAAATAACTTATGTTGCATTAGTTTTATCTTTTGGTCAGCCTCCACTCCCCTAAACCCGAAGTGTCATTTTTAAGTTTTGAGCTTAGAATTGAGTTTTGGTCGTGTTTTTGGTGATTTGAAGGAAGAGAACTTGGAGGTTGCTTTAGTGTGTCTTGAGCTTGTAGATCAAGAACCATCATCAACTTTGCAAGCTATTTGAGGTATAAAGCTCTCAACTTGATGATTTCTTATCCGAGATCTAGTTTAGGGCCTTGTTTATGCATTTTTTGGGTCCTTTATGCTTTGTTTGGTAGTATGGGCTACTCGAACAACTTTGAATGATAGATCTAAGCTTTTCTGAGGTCCATTGTTCCTAAAAATGATGACTTGATGGGTTTTGTGTAACCATGCAAGGTTGATGTTTCACTTAAGGGATTTAATATGCTAGAATTGGACCTTGGGTTGTTTTTAGCCATGCAAAGGCTTAAAGCCTTCAACTTTATGGGTTAGGACGTTAATATGATGTTATTTTGTGGAATGGGTGATAAGTTCTAAAGTGGTTAAGTTGTTTGGCCAAAGGTTTGAGATCAGGCTAGTACACGGGGCGTACTCCTAAATACGCTGAGCGTACTGGGTGCAAGCTCGTTTCCTGATCGATCGCGTGTACTGGGCGTACGAGCCTTGTACGCTGAGTGTACGCTCGTCTAAGTTCCAATATATGCCCAACATCATAAGTGGCCCAACAACAAGAAAGTATAGGGTCCAACCCAACAAGCAAGCCCAACGATTAAGGCCCAAAAATACTCCAAGATGGACTGAGCCATACGCTCGACATACCGACTGGTACGCGCAACAAACTCGGCGGAAGTGGGAGGATCACGACTGGGATGCAGTACACGTGACATACAGGGAGTTACGCCTAGCGTACGTACCCCTCATGCAAACCCATGAAAAATGTATTAATGTCTTAAGACCCTAC
Organism: Lactuca saligna; assembly: GCF_052625555.1. NCBI lineage: Eukaryota > Viridiplantae > Streptophyta > Magnoliopsida > Asterales > Asteraceae > Lactuca > Lactuca saligna. The sequence continues at coordinate 79,379,295 of NC_136424.1, read as the reverse complement.
GACCAAAACTTAGATATGAACCCACAAAGACCCCTAAGGCCATAAAGTTTCAAACTTTATGCCTTTGCATGGCTAGAAGAATCCCAACACTAAAAACCTAGCTTACTTCACCCTTTTCTACACCCTAACTCTTGGATGGGTACAAATCAAAGGCTAAGCTTTCATCTTTATGACGTGAAATGCCTTAAAACGTCTGAAAGGACACCTTGAAGGCTTAAGAGTACCTCATACTCACCAAGCCGTAGACTTTAGGACAAAAGGAAAGCAAAATCAAGACTTAATGAAGATCTAGAGAAACATACGTCAAGTTTGGAGCTTTATATTGTTGGATTAGGTGTCTAAACCCATAAATATAATTTGTATTTACTTGAACCAAGAGTAGCATGGTCCATTTCGGGTTGTATATCACCAGGAAAATTTGATAGGATGGATATTTGAGTGAGAGGTTATTTATGATTTACATTATAAGTATAACATATTAATTGAGAAATCATAAAATTTAATTAGTATTGATCAATAATTAATTTGGAATTAATTTAGTGATCAAAAGAGACTAATTAAATTAATGGGGACTAATTATGTAAATTAGTGATACATATGGGTTGGGCTATTGATCCATAATGGACTAAGTTTATGTAAGAATTCATAAGGAGTTATCCACATGAGTTATGGATCATAATCCTATGTGTATGGATTAGGGTTTACCAATGACCCTTGGAATCCTACAATATATATATATATATATATATATATATATATATATATATATATATATATATATATATAATCCTATAGCTTAAAATCTTGCTTAAGTGTTCTTGGAGTTCATATAGCCGATTTTGTGCCTAGTAACCTCTCTCTCAAATTCCTCTATTTGTTCATGGGTTGTTGTGAACCATTTGAGGCATCACACTTGGGATGCTAAGTTCTTAAAGGCCAAAAATAAAACAAGCTACAAAAGGAGGTAATTTTCTACATAATATTTCATGATTCAAATATCAAATTGTATGCTAGTTGTAGTCTTCATGCTTTAGATAGTTTTTGTTGCATGTATAACTAGAGAAAACTTAGATCTAAAGCATTAGGGTTGTATGTGCACCATAAGATTGTTGTAATACATAAAACCCAGCAATGGTATCAGAACCATGGGTTGTTTTCTGTTATATTTGATTCATGGCTAATTGTTCAAATCTGGAAAAAATGAAATTATGCACTCTGGCAGGGTGAACTCGGTGAGTCCGCTCATGAACTCAACGAGTTCATCATGAGCACGACGAGTCCATTATCTGACTCAACGAGTTCAGCAGTCTGTTAGCAGATTTTCAGGTTTTTTGGCCATAATTGAATTTGGATCATTACCTTAATCTTTTTTTTTTCTGATATTGTAATGATTATCCCATCCAATTAAAAGATAAATTGTCAAATCTTGAAATTTTTTACTAGTTTGTATGATAAGCTAATTGTTTGTAAAATTTGATTTGAAGTTATCTTACTATAAGAGTTGCATTAAGTCAAATTTGTAAAAGATAAAATTATAATTATTTTATTGGTTTTAAAATTTGATCTAACTGTTTTTAGGAGTTACAAAACTTGCCATCAAATTTTTTAACTCAAAAGTTTTATGGAGTTACAAATCTATTTATCAAATTTGGAACTCAAAGGTTTTTCAGGAGTTACAAAACTTGCCCTCAAGTTTTGGTCTTTGAAAAGTCTCAAAATATGAAACATTAATTTCTAAAATCTTGTAGTTAAAAGTGCAACTCTTGGGTTCATAACCTAAAATTAATTAAATAGTTTTTAATTTTGAATTTTTATATTAAGAATCTTGATGTTTTTTGAATATTTCAATTGCACTCTTATGGATTTAATTAAGTTAATTAAGTGTTTAATTAAAAGATAAGATTAATAAATTCATAATAACATGGTTTAATTTTAATTAAATTAAGAGTATAATTTATTAATAGATTAAACCATCAAGTATTTTAAAAGTTTAAAATGCACTCTTATGCTATATAAAATTAAAAGTTTAATATATTATATACGTATAAGTAAAAGATCAATCTTACCGTTAGTAGGCCTCATTCACGAAGTCGGTCTATAAGGGTGTATAAGGTTACTTCCTATAAAATGGTGGTTTAATGGGTGTCCACTCTCACCCATCGCTTCCTTGACTAGTCGAGGGTCGTTAGCCAAACGGGTAGGATAGGACACTAAACCCTCATTAAAATTATAATGAATTATAAAGTGACTAAACACTTTATAAATTCCCAATCTTAGTTACTTTAGGAAAAATGTGAATTTGATGCTAACCCATGAAATTACACTTTGCACCTTACCAAGTCGTTAGTGGAGCGTGTATGGTTAACTGACAACCTAACTTGGAATAGTAAGAGTGGCAAAGGGTTGCTCGATGTTTGTCATAGATCAATGGAGCGTGTGTGGTTAACCATCACATTGATTAGGTGTTAAATGACATTGAGAGTACCAAGTATATTTGCATGGTTATTCACACCTTGTTTGTGATCCTCGGTATCCCAGTTATAAACTTGAAGGGAAAATCGAGATTAAACATGTCATTGAAAAGTTCAATAAATCTCAAAAGATTTAGGGGCTTCATTTAAAACTTAACTCGTTTAAAATTTCATTTTCGTGGTTGAATTGGTAAATCGTCATTTACATACCGACAAATAGTTTACAATTGGATTACGACATCCCTCTTTCGAATTGTAGAATATTGTGTTGGGTCCTAGCCTTAATATTTCATTTAGGTGTTATATTAAGGACTTAAATCAACAAAACTTGAATTTCTCCCTTGTAGATGTCTAGTTCTGACAACTATGACATTCCTAAATCTTTTGGAAATAGATTTCATTATCAAGATGATATTCCACAAGACGATCAAGGTGAAAGATTCATCCCTTGTTCGTGTTATAGTGGGACTTCTCTTCCTTCACCTCCTCCAATAATTCTCCTCGACCCACATGTTTAAATACTTGAAAAGGTATAGGTCACTCAAGCCCTATTGGCTAGTAAACACTAAGATGGAAGGTTTGTGTGTGCACATGTCTTGGAGATGAAGTCATGCATTGACAGGCTAGGAATGGTGGGTGTCGGTGTTTTAAGGAAGTTGGTTGTTGACTTGGTTCTTGAATCACTTCCTAAGTTATATAGCGGGTTCTTTAAGGACTACTATATTGGATATCATGCCATGGCCCTTATTGATCTAACATATTTGCTTGTTTCTGCTGAATCAACAATGATTTGATGCAATGGTAAAGCAAATTTGATTGAAAGATCTACTTCCCAAACTTCCATGGACACTGACAATGGAAACATTGGAAGTCCAGAAAAGCTTTCTCTTCCCAATGGAAAGGGTTTGTCAATGGTCAAGTCATTCGACCAAATTGTAAAGAGAAACGCTAAGTTTGATATTGTACCATGTACCATTCCAAAAGAGTCTGTTTACTTCTATTGCTAATAAAAGGGGCATTGGTTGTGTAACATCCATAAAATTTGAGCCAATTTGAAACTTTTTAATTCATTTAAAACCATTCAGACATTACAATTTGTTTTCAAAATAATTTAAACATTAGAGTTCCCAGAAATCATAATCATCAATCGAGGATACAGTCACGCCTTCGCCTTCCCGCGGCCATCCGCTGAACCTGAAATAATAAACTGAATGTGTAAGCCCGAAAGCTTAGTGAGTTACCCCCAAAATACCCATACACACAACAATACACATATAATGACAAACAACATACTATGGGTCCAATCATCCATGAGGATGGAATACCCCAGGTCCTCAATTATTGGGTTTGAATGCCAACATACCGATGCACTTCCCATAACAAATATATAAATAATAGCATGTACTGGGTCTACGACTTTATAAACTGGATTACCCCTGGGCCCACAGTCTGAGTCTGGATTACCTTCCGAGCCCACAACTCACATCTGATTACCATCGAGCCCACGATACGAGTCTCCCTCAGGTCGTATCTGGAATGCTCCTGGGTTTGTTGGGTACCCCACGGAACAATATCACCTTAACCCATCGCACATAATATGTCGACATATAACACAACTAATACACATACAAATAATCACATGATACTACAAGTAGTTCTACAGATCTACCTAACTGGCATAACAACTAGCATACAGACAATCAGACCAACTATAGGTCACTAAGCATAACCACATCTGATCTAACAGATCATACTAATATATAACCATCCTATCTACCAGGATACCGAGCTAACATATCACACATTAATAATCCCAATAACAAAATAGAGGGCTGACGTTGGTGCCTTATACCTCTTCTAAGGTCTGAAAGGACAACTCATTTCGTCCAAATTATAGCATGCACCAATTGGGACTTTTGGGAAAAGAATGCTTCCATAAAGCTAAAATGACTAGATCTAACTCATATAAGTATAAAGTTCCAAGCTTTTTACCTTTTGGAGCTTCTAGGGCACAAACCAACTTCAGATCTACAAGCTTGATCTACTTCTCCAACTCCTTGATGCAACACCCTTTTCTTAAAACACTCAAGAACACTCAAAAAGCTCAAACACTCAAGGAAATGGCTAGGGTTTGGGGAAAACGACTCTAAGTAGTGTAGGCTGGGGTAAGGGAGGGTCGTGTGCTCATAATGTTGCTTATATAGTCCCCAAAACCCTAAATATTAGGGTTTCCTTCTACCATGAGTATGCCATGCATACACAAGTGTACGCCCAACGTACTAGGGCACGCCTAGTATGCTCAGCGTACCCTTATGTACACGCAACGTACTCCTCCTGATCCTAATAATTGAAATTTAGCCCTTAGACTTTCATGGCTTCACCATTCAATCCACAGGGACTATAATTGACAAATATTGGGATGTTACAATTCTCCCCCACTTAAACTAGACTTCGTCCTCGAAGCCTGCTGTGGCAAATAATTCAGGATAATGCTCCCGCATCTTGGAATCTGGCTCCTAAGTCTACCCGTATCCTTTCCGATGTTGCCATTTGCCTCCCTACATAGTGCAGGTGCCCTCTAACCTGAACACCACCCAATGATACAACCACCTACTCATCCAATATGCTCCTTTGCAACTGCCAATAGCGACACAAATCCAACCGACCCTTTTCAAAAGGTCTATTCTATATGCCACTTTGCCAACTTGACAAAATCATGATGATCTAAAGTATCGGAAACCCAACTTTCCTCTTCCTGAAGCGAACCCTTTGTGTTGACAGGATAATGCGTCCTTCAGCTTCCATAATATTATACAAAATCAATCGATTAATGACACGAACACTCACGCCTTGCCCAATCATTCTCAGGCTGGAATACTAGGCATGCCTACGACGGATCCGGTCATCCTTAGAATGGAATACCCTCGTATCCCCACACATGTTTAGCCCAATCAACCCTCGGGTTGGAATACCAAACATATCGGGTCCAATCATAGGGTTCGGTCATCCTCAGGATGGAATACCCTAGATTGGAATACCTTTATGAACATAACTCGGGTCTACTTATAACTTGAGACTCAAGGATCTATCATTGTATCTCATCCACCATCCTTTGATTCGACACAGCCGACTGCAACTCTCCCGAATCTCAACAATACATCCAATCCGAACACGCTCCTACCAGATACATAACCAACACAATCTCTATGCCCACAACCTATGACTGGAATACCCTCATATAGTCCTTAGCATAGGTATGGATTGCCTCTGAGCCCACAACATGTATCTGGTATGCCTTCTCCAACCCTCAGCTCATGACTGGAATGCTCCTGATAATCTATCGATATTGTTGTAGTCACTTCAGTTGCCCCAACGCTCCGTCCTGGAGATTCTCACCTCATCCATTGCCTTAAGAGGGCCTAATCAATGTCCTTCACAACACCAACAAGTGTCACGGTACCCCACACTATCCACTTGCAGAACAATTTGCTATCCCATAACACATATAATGTGTCACCATAGACGACCAGGAGAAAGATTTAACCTGGTTCCCAAAACTTGAATGACAAGACATTCCAAACCCAAGCCTTCTTAAAGCTGATGAATACCCTTTCAGATATACTCCCAGTCCCCAACTGGAGTATTTCCAGATCCAAGAAGATTAGTCCTTTGAGACGCTCCGAACTAATGAGATCACCAAGATCCTCAGTACTACATTCGATCTCTAATAACAACTTCTGATCTAACCAAAATACATTGGAGTCTTCAACCAACTCTATTAGCATGTTCAATACGTGGGGACAGACCTTCTGATTGTTATAATATAACAGCATACTCAATACCCGAACATAGATCTACAACAATTACAGAGTCTTCAACATGATTGTTCTCACCCACTTGGGGTTCAAAACGCCTGATCCATTCCGTGGATTCTAACCACGGCCTAACCCTAGGCCTTACGTCAATCGTCCACCCTCTCGAAAATCCGTGGTCTGTTCCCCGACCTGCGTGTCTACCACAAATGCTACCCAAACACTCGTGCTGAAACTACTGTCGAGCCCTAGCAGCCAATAAAACCCTCAATCTATCAATCCCACAAACCCTCAGGGTCAAGCACACCCTTGACCGAAAACTCGAATTGGACTCAATTCATGACTAGAACTCCAACCTGGTTCCCTGACTTCAAGTGTCAAGCACCAAGAAGACATGATACACATGCTGGGGAGTTTTACCGAGCGTCCAACTCACAGAACCCTCAAACTAAACACCCTCTTGGGTTGTCTTCCGTCCTGAAAACGATACGAGATCCATCCCATTTTCAACACCGATCCTATTTCTGTATCACGGGACAATTCTCCTCCACTTAGGTTTGATTAAGTCTTCACAATACATAATAATTTGGAGAATTACCAATCCTTCTCACTTTCCGACGATCTATCCGATGACAACCATCTCTTCCCAACTAGTGCTCCGTTACTAGTCAATCCCAATGATCACACACATCTTAAGAACTGGATGAACACTTCCTGAATACCAGTGAAACCGATAGTCACTGATGCTTGAATGACCCCACACTAAATTCCTGAAGACCAAAAGACAGATATTCCAACTATTACCTCAGCAATGAGCTACTACCTTTGGCGCCTTCATCCGCCAATAAATAACGGTTGCTAAACCACTGATTCCTAAAAATGCTGAATGACCATCCTATGGAACCCTGTCCGTAGACCTCCCACATAATACCCTTTTTCCAAAGGTGCTCCAAACAAGTCTCCCGCCCTCGGGTTCTAGAAGTCATTTCCTTCATGGTTCGCACCCTGACTCACGTACCCGCTCAATCGTCCACGAATGAACTACAGTAGCTGAAGCAACCTCCGCCCTAAACTGGGCTACAAAATACTCCCAAGATATAGTCTACGATCCCAAAAGTGCAATAGGTCGCACAATCAATCGTTACCGACCGATACAAGAGATACAAGGCAAACCGGACCTCACAAAATACTTAAGCCACATCGACCCACTTGCGCTCACCGATGCTGAAATAACGTCGCCAATCCCTACAACTAACTGACCCCGAGCTGGAATACAACCTGATCCTGAGGTCACATGCCTGCTCACTCCTTCGAGCTAGAAAACTAAAAGGACACCATCCTTGCCTTGTAAAACGACAGTCCAATTCATCAATTTGCTATTCCACTTCCAGCTGCAAAACCCCAGCTGAACGTGATCATTACTCCTTTCCGGAGTCCCCACAACTCACATTCCGACCTCGAACAAAACCCCCGAGCCTCAAATCTAGAAAATCATGTGCCAGCCACTCCTGGTCAACCCGCAGAATGCAACGAGTTCAGAATATCTCCCTGATATCAAGGAACTGCAGTCCTCTGTTCATCGGGATATGTCTCAGCAACAAGTCTCGATACTGGAAAGCTCGGCCAGCTCCTCCCCCTACCGTCGTATAACTGCTGAATCTTTTAGGGTAGCCGTCTCAGCAAGGGCTGCATAGCGCTCGTAGAAATACTAAACCATGGAGGCCTTAATAGACCCGAACATCACCGAAAACTGCCCCTCGACAATCTCAATTACCTCTTTCTGGATGATCTCACTAACACGATCCTCTAAAAATGCTGGCGTATCCTCGCTACCAGCTCCTGATCCAAACCTGGATCCGGTCTCAAGACGTCTCGTAACCACCATTCTGGTAAGACACCAGAAAGATCTATGATAATCCATAGAATGACAGGGGACCGACTCCCAACCCAACCTAGGGGTTGTGACTTCCTAGCTACGCGTATGGGTCCTGTGCTTTCAGTAGTACGGGCCCATACTACCTTCCACACCTACCCATATTTATCTTAATTATCATCACAATTCCCTAACAATATACATAATCATAGCGAGCGCTCAATTTTCACTCCTATAGGAATGTTAAATTTCTAGTAAATGGCCTCACGACCTCACACAACCCGCCCATCCATGAAACTTCCACCAACCCTGCAGCACTAATGTATGCTAGACATACATAACATTGGACCCTATAGACTTTCGAATATCTGATCCTACCCTAAGCCCCTAATCAACAAGAATAGAACATATCCTAGGCTATAAGATCTTAAATATGTACAACCGTTATACATACACAAGCAACTATAGTAATGATGTCAATCTCATAGAAGGAAAACTGTAGTCTAGCAGGCATCATATAATCAGGCAATTCTATCAAGCAATTCCTGAAGGTCCCTAGCCTAGTACTAGCATGATGTTCTAACATATCACATAATCAAATAACTACATGGTATTTCGGGGTCAACTTACTAGCTCTGGTTGATCGTACACTTCACATCCTCCCTTCTTATTTTTGAAAGCTGTTAAAAATGATTTCGAAAACATTTTCCTTAGTTTGAGACTTGATTCACACTAGTGTTCTCCATTTCACTCAACCCAAGGCTCTGATACCAACTTGTAACATCCACAAAATTCGAGCCAATTTAAAACTTTTTAAATCATTTAAAACCATTCAGTCATTACAATTTGTTTTCAGAATAGTTTAAACATCAAAGTTCCCAGAAATCATAATCATCAATCGAGGAAGTGTACGGTCACGCCTTCGCCTTCCCGCGGCCATCCGCTGAACCCGAAACAATAAACTAAAACTGTAAGCCCGAAAGCTTAGTGAGTTACCCCCAAAATACCCATACACACAACAATACACATATAATGACAAACAACATACTATGGGTCCAATCATCCATGAGGATGGAATACCCCAGGTCCTCAATTATTGGGTTTGAATGCCAACATACTGATGCACTTCCCATAACAAATATACAAATAATAGCATGTACTGGGTCTACGACTTTATAAACTGGATTACCCCTGGGCCCACAGTCTGAGTCTGGATTACCTTCCGGGCCCACAACTCACATCTGGATTACCATCAAGCCCACGATACGAGTCTCCCCCAGGTCGTATCTGGAATGCTCCTAGGTTTGTTGGTTACCGCACGGAGCAATATCACCTCAACCCATCGCACATAATATGTCGACATATAACACAACTAATGCACATACAAATAATCACATGATAATACAAGTAGTCCTATAGATCTACCTAACTAGCATAACAACTAGCATACAGACAATCAGACCAACTATAGGTCACTAAGCATAACCACATCCGATCTACCGGGATACTGATCTAACAGATCATACTAACATATAACCATCCTATCTACCAGGCTACCAAGCTAACATATCACACAATAATAATCCCAATAACAAAATAGACGACCGACCTTGGTGCCTTAGACCCTTGAGTACAGTGAGGATAACTTACATCGCAATGCCGCTATGAGCTGTAGAATCGAACTCCCGAATCGTTGCCTTACCAATAATCCTGAACTATCCAAAAATAAATACCAAGTCATTATACAACATAACAATGTTGACTAGGGGGGTCCACACAATCCATCATGACCATTCTATTTATTGGTCCAAGGCCCAATACCAATTCCATGACCTTGAAAGTCCTTATGTAAAGCCCATTATTGGCCTAATTTACCAAATTGTACCCAACTCCCTAATTAGGCCTAATTCCAAGATCCATTATCAAGACTTTGCCCAAAACATAATACTCATAATGTGACATCCCCATTTTCACGGTCAGAAAAGATCGATTTTGTTTATGCTTTATAAAAATCAAAGTACCTCTTTTAATAAAAATGTTGCGGAATTTGTTCCCAGTAAAACATGATAATTACGTTATCAAAGCATTTCCGAAGAAAAGTATTTTTATTCATTTTAAAACATTTGGGATGTCATCGTCAATACATAAACATAAGCATAAACAGAACTTACATTCATTATCACTAGTGATTTATATCTCCTTAATATCTTAGTGTAATGTTACTTCATATCAACACCTATGATATAAATAAACTGAGTGGGTCAGGTTGGGAAACCTGGTGAGTACATAGGGTTTTCAACCCACAATAATATAATTATTATGTTTAAACATTTAAACAATCAACCCAATTACCCAATCCCATTATCTTCTTTATTCTACCCTAAGAATTCAGTTAATCCTCGTTTATTTATTCCTAAGGGTTATCCTAAGGAATAGGCACGAAATCCATCATTTGCCAAGGTTTACTCAACAGGCACTAAATCCATAGTTACCAGGGTTTATCTAGTTTATTGATAGTGTCGTTTCTGACACTCCTCTCGCAATACAGATCAATAGGGTTTATCTCGTTTGTTGACAGTATCGTTTCCGAGACTCCTTTCGCAATACAGATCAATGGGGTTTATCTAGTTTGTCGACTAGTTTGTCAACGATATCGTTTACGAGAATCCACTCGCAATACTTGTCGATGGGTTTTTTAGAGTACACCTGGTGAATACACAGTTCAAAACACCTACAGGTTGTGAGCCTGCTAGTGTCCACTGGATTGTCTAGAATAGTCCGTGGTTGTCATCCATACTCTGCTGGATGATGAGGCCATAATTTGGGTAAAAGGCTTCTCTCATGGTTTACCTCTCACCCTTACTTCATGGTCTATATCACATCTTCATCATTTTATTTTTGTCACACAGAAACTATTTCATCTAACCATGTTTTACCCAACACATTTTGTAGATATAAAATACATATACAGATTAAATAATTTAAAACATGTATGAAAATCTTTCACCCAGTATAGACAGTAAGTATTCAGACCGTACACACACATAGCACGTAATTTATATAAAACACTTCATATCGATGTGTAAGCTGAAAGTAACTATGCACTCGCTTGGTAAGGTGGTGACTCGGCACTCGGACAACACTTCGTTACTCTTAAAACAATTTCCTCGAAAAAACCTAGTATCAATATCACTAGGGTGTAGTCTAAAGTTAACCGCGACTATTTAATAGTCTAACTATTATTATTATTATTATTATTATATAAGCGTTAACACAATACTTTTCACCCACTATATACAGACGAGGCCAGACATGGAACACCGGTGGGCATGATCATTTTGGCATATAAGTACTTCTGAATCCTGCAACCCAAGCGGCCCTCAAAACCGGAACCCCTGTACCGCGAGTGGTTAAAGAAACATGATAACGACACTTATATAACTCATAATAATAGTCTAAATACTTAATATAAGTTCCTAATAACTTTACTATATTGAAACATAAGTTATACTAAAGATAGGATAGATATAGCTCACTTACAGTGGGTTTCCGTGGAAACCGGGCTCCGCTGGAGTAGAGTTTTTGAGCCGAAAGGCTCTTTTCTTGAGGCTTCGGGAGCCTCAGGGCTTTCTTCGGGTGCTAGGGGGTTTACCTAGACTTTAGTGGGGGGGGGGGGGGTGGGGCTTTAGAGAGAGAAACTAGAGAGAGAAAGAAGGTTTTGAAGGTGTGAGGAAGTGAGGGAACCCGGCACCTCTATTTATAGGGGTGCTGACTGACGGACTCGCTGAGTAGGAGGACCTACTCGCCGAGTTGGGGCATATGGCAACCTTCTGGTGGTGCCACATCACCTACTATCGCGTATCAGCCTTCAAACTTAGAAAAATCATAACCATCGCATACGAGCTCCGTTTTCGACGTTATTTTTTTCAACGCGTAGGTAAAATCAAGATATACAACTTTCATTTAGACTCCATCGGCTAATTCTCGACTGATCTCAAATTTAACCGTAGGAGGCGTTTTGACTGTTAAATGACCGCGAAGAATTCGTAACTCCTTCATACAGACTCTGTTTTCTTATGTCTTTCTACCGTTGGGTTCCTATTAATGAGATCTTCAACTCTCATTTAGTTCGCATAAGCCAAAAACCGCTCGAACTAAAAATCGAGTTTCGGGCCGTGCACTATTAAGCCAAATCTTAGAAAATTCATAACTTCCTCATACAAAGTCAGATTTGGGCGTTCTTTTTTTGTATGTTCTCGGTTTAACATATACTACAAATTTCGTTTAGATTTCTAAGGCTAAAAGTCGCTCCATCATAAATTTACTATTTACGCTTCCCGGTGTCGTGCCGGTTTTGCCGTAAAACTTCGACGGGCCATAACTTCTTCGTTATAACTCGGATTTCAACGTTCTTTATATGGACGGAAACCTTGAGACCTATTCTAAAACTTGGTTAATAATATTTATTATAAATAATATTTTGCCAAAAAATCGTTTTCGACACTTATTGCCTCTAAATTGACTAGCCCGGATCTGCAGATTACACATAAAATCTAACAAAGGCCCAAATTCAACTAGTCCATAAACAACCTAAAACCTAAAGCCCAAATGCTAAAGGCCCAACAGAGGATGTACGTTGGGCGTACTCATCAATTGTTGACCACCATCGGGGTGGTTTACCCAGTACGCTGGGCGTATTGGATTTACGCTGAGCGTACACGGGGTTTCACCAAAACCATAATAAGTGCTTAATGGCTTAAGAACTTAAGCCCGAACTCCAAATCCATCGAATAAATGTACCATAGGACTATAAAGTCTCAAACTTTACCATTTTAGACGTCCAAAAAGTTTTTAGCACATGGTCTTAATCCATTAAGACCTTCCTACTTCATTCATGAGACAAATATAGCTATTGGGATGCCATTTTTATCACCTAGGACCTCTTTTAAGGTTTGAAAGGACAACTCAGTTTGTCCAAATCATAGCATGCACCATTTGGGACTTTTGGGATAAGAATGCTTCCATAAAGCTAAAATGACTAGATCTAACTCATACAAGTATAAAGTTCCAATCTTTTTACCTTTTGGAGCTTCTAGGGCACAAACCAACTTTATATCTACAAGCTTGATCTTCTTCTCCAACTCCTTGATGCAACACCTTTTCTTAAAACACTCAAGAACACTCAAAAAGCTTAAACACTAAAGGAAATGGCTAGGGTTTGGGGAAAACGACTTTAAGAAGTGGAGGCTGGGGTAAGTGAGGGTCTTGTGCTCATAATGCTGCTTATATAGTCCCCAAACCCTAAATATTAGGGGTTCCTTCTACCATGAGTGCGCCTGCGTACACAAGTGTACACCCAACGTACTAGGGCGTGCCTAGTACGCTCAACGTACCCTTATGTACGCGCAACATACTCTTTCTGATCCCAATAATTGAAATTTAGCCCTTAGACTTTCATGGCTTCACCCTTCAATCCCCATGGACTATACTTGAAAAATATTGGGATGTTACAGGTTGCGAAGCTACCGTATCTACCTGAAGGACCACAATGATGGTAAAGTCAAAATGTTTGACTCTGCTTCAGGTAAGTCCGCTATCTAACTCTATTAGGTTCGTATTTGAAGATTCTTAATACATGATGTGATGAAATCGTAGTTTGATGTTTTGTAGGATCAGAGAAAAGAAAGGAAGCTTAAAGGAAGAGTATGTTGCCTCTGATCGTATGGTTCGATGATCAGATTTTAGAGCTGCTGCTTAAGAGTTATGATAGATTGCTTAGAAATATTTTGGAAAATAGTTTTCATCTGTAATTACATTGTAAGGAAAAGTTTTTTCCGCGTTTTATAATAAATAAAACTATGATTTTATCCCTTTTTATATTTCCTTGCAATGACATTTGTGAAAAATTGATGTATGTATGTTTCTATTGTTAGCATGTTGGAAAATGGATTTGATTCTTTCGTTTGTGGTAGTGTCAAAATTTACCAAATAAGGAAAGATTCCCATCATCCAAGTTTCAGTTGGATAGAAACCTGGAATCATGCAACTTGTATTGTGTGATGAATAAGAACTTTCGTCTATGGAAAATTAAGGCTAATTCCTTGTTCACATGTAAATGTGAGTCAAGTGAAGAACTAGGGGATCGGATACACTAGGTTGTGCACTTGTTAGGTCCACCATAAAGAACGATAAGACTATTCATTATGATTTACTAAAAGTTTAGTAAACATGGTTATACTTACAAGATTAAGTGTAATTTTGAATCATTGGAAAAGTTTCAATGTGTGGCACAACGAATAAGAACAATCAAATTAGGCAGAAAGATAAAAGTTTCTCCAATCTGAAAGGAAAGGAGAGTAATTTAGTATTGTGTTTTATGATCATCTTAATGATAATGAAAACCATATCACAATTGATCCTCCAAGGACATCATAGTGCACTTATATGGCTAAGAAGAGGAATCGTGAATGGTTGAAAAGATTAAATCAAGAAGATGAGTCATACTTCGTTCCAAAATCAAGTCTTAGAGTCGTACTCCAAGATCGAGCCTTGCGTGACATAATCTTAAGAAAGGTTTATAAAACTTATCAAATGTAGAGTAAATTTTTTCGTACTCTTGTACATTTGAAATTGGTAAGTTGTGATGTCTTGGATAATATAAAGACCAACTAAGAGGAATTGTGTGAAGTGTTTGTCTCGATAAGAAACCACACTAACTCTTGAATATTTGTTTGTCAATGAATGATTATTGACAAGAGAATCTTATATGTCAAGCGGTCAGTGGGAGTCTTAAAGATCTTGAAAAGTTTCAAGAATTGATCAAGACTAACCCTATTGTTAAATCACTAGCTCACGGCTTGTGGTTTTGAACCTATCGTGTTGACATATTCTTGTTTCTGTACCTATTCCAGTTAAAGTTGGCCATGCATATGAGTTCTATAAGTTCTCAGTTGTTCGCATAAGGTAATGCACCTTGATCAGTGAAAGGTCATTGATCAGTAAGGGTGAGTTGCTAGGCAACTTGGATAACATGGTAGGCCTCTTGTGCTGCCAAGTGGCAAGAAATTAAGATTGAACAAGTTTAGTCCACATGAGTTTGAATTTGTCATAGACCTTGTCTTATGAAAATGGTTGGAAATGACAAATTCACATGGATAGGAACACATTCACCATTAAATCTAAGTGGTAAGGTTTCTCTCCAACTCATGAAAATGATTGCGAGGAAACGCTTTCACTAAGTAGATTTTAAAGAGTTAGCAATTATGATATTTGCATTCTCAAATTTGATTATGATTATGGAATCCCACTTCGTAATTCGAATTGTGAGAAATGGAAAATAGTTTATGTTGGGTTTTGAGCATTCTAACACTCCTAAGTGTACATGCAACCCTAAATACCTTGGATCTATGTTTTCTCTATTATACATGCAAATAAGATCATTCCAAGGATTTAATCCAAACTAGCATATTATGAAGTTGTTATACTACAAAGTACTAGTTAGATAACATACCTTTTGATGTAGCTTGATGTCTTCAAGCTTTAAGAGCTTAGACCCAATAGTGTGGAAGCCTCAAGTGGAATCACAAATCACCAAAACACCTTGGAAGACTTTAGAGAATATGGATACTTGGTTCTCTCTAGTGAAATTGGCTATCCCTTCTTAGTGTACCACACTAGTCCAATTTCACCAACCAAGGACATCTTTATATAGTGTGGAGGATTAGGGTTAAACCCTAATACCCATGACCTTTCATTTCCTAGGATCCATGGGTTAAACACTCCATGGACTATCCATGAAAGCTTAGCCCAACCTAAATGAACTTGGCCCATTCCTTATATATAAGAGTCCATATTTAATTAGTTCCTTTTGATCACTTAATTAATTATAAATTAATTCTTGATCAATACTAATTAAATAATATGATTCCATAATAATATATTAGAACTTATAATATATTAATATGTAATCATAAACATACTATTCTCAAAAGATTATCCATATAAATTGTGTCGGTGAAGTGCAACCCAAATGGACCATGCCGGGTTGGGTCAAGTACATACCAAATATAGTTATGGACTTAGACATTAATCCAACAGTCTCCCACTTGGATAAGTCTAAAACTATTATTGCGTATGACTTCAAACCTAACTGGCAATCGTAGCTCTTAAAGCCGCTGTCGAACTCTTGTCAACGAACTTGTCCATTAGATAAGGGATCATATATTCCTCCATTCTAGATATCATATGGACTGAGAGATGGATTATAATCATTCTCTCTGTCCATTTCTTGTTTCCCAATTTCCGATTTATGACGACTGACTAATTGAACAAATCAAATTAGTCCTGTCCCGGCCGAGCACTTCCATTTGTCATCATCAAATCATCGAGGGGCCCATAGATATCGCTTTTATCCCGAAGGTAAAAGGAATGGATAAACTTCGACTCATATGGCTTGTTCTACTACTTGTTGAATCATACACAAAGGCACGTTTTATAGCACCGAGTTACCAAATGCGTTTTCGTGCAATCAATGTACAACCAACTCATAGTAACAACTCATATCTCTAGGTTTGAAGAATATAAGATATTATCGTCTCATGATCACTCGTGATAAAATCCATGAAGTGATTCCAATGAGCACGGGTTGAATCCAATACTCAGAACTTATGAGCACTCATGAGTGTTGTAGCCCTTTGTCCAACACCTTAGACCTCTACAAGCCAACCCATGACAGTCTTAATTCATATCTACTTCCAACATATGACCGACTGTGGATGGTTTGAATAACTTAGTCACTCCGGAAGAATAACCTAGTTTATTCGGGAAGTCAAAACATGCAAAATGAAACACAATAATAATTGAATCCAATATGGTATCAAAACCTATGAACATAAATAAAACACCTTTTATTTATCACCATATGATTACACATTATTCATTGTATACTGTTTCAGCTATCAACTTTATTCTTGAATTTAAAACAATAGTTGTCCCATGCTCCAAGCATGTACACTATGTTTTTTCTAAACACTAGTCATGCCACACACCAAGTATGCATATTATGTTTGTCTATGATCTTTACTTTGTGAACTAGATCAATTGAACATAACTTCAATGATTCTCTTTTCACACTCCCAAATCCTTACTGCAAATGCAAGAATTCCAAATTCATGTCATTTACTGAAATCTGTTAGATTCTAAACTTATATGCATTGATCCTCTTGTAACGATTATGCACAAATTCACAAAGACTTGGCAACAATCATTACAGAGTATTCCAAAGGAGATCAACTCCTTGGAAACATCCTTCTTGAATTAAGTTTCCTTCATCTTACACATATTGAAATTTCTGACTTTGAAACATCTCCAGATTCATTTTGACTATCACTTCTGAATAAGTGTTGCCTCCTTACAGATTATGTCAATATGGTCCTTCCCGAATTATCACTATACTTCCAACTGTCCTTGAGCAACCAATCTTTGGTAAACCTTAGATTGTCCTCGACAATTGTTTAATCCTTTTAGTCATATCCAGTTCTAAACCTTTTCCCTTCTTAATGCCCCAAGCATTTGGAAACTTTTAGAACGGATAACTATAGCACATGTAATCGATCCTATATCCGAAGCATATGGGACCCGATTCATGATGTCTCACATAAAGACTAAACCAGTCTTTTGCTATAACATTTCCATTTCTATTTGCCAAGTTCTCATAATTCAGATTATGAAAAGGGATGCCGTAATCATAATCGAATTTTAGAACGCAAATAATGGACCCATATACAGAATTTCCTTATGTTGAGCCATTCCAACATGAAATTCATATATATCCTTGACTAAATGATTAAAACCTCACGATCTAAGCTTATAGATTTGAGATGAAGTATAATTTCCTCTCCCTTAATTATAGCAAAACAACTTTTTCCCAATTGAAACCTTTTGTTTTCTATAATTAACATTGCTAACTTGCAATCTTTATCATAATTATCATGCTCCCACTAACATGATGATTATTAGCATAACACTTATGCTCCCACTAGCTTTGACATGTACTCAGAAATCAGCTGGACTTCTAGAAATCAATACTTTATTGACTTTCTTACCAAAGTTTTGATTTCTGATACTGGATTGTTTTGATAGAACTTTATCAAAATCATACACCTTCCCTTAGATAGCACACTTGTGTGTCTAAACAATTATGAACAGGGATGCCGTAATCATAATGGTTAGACCTTTTTTCCACTTCTCACAAGTCTAGGTTAGTGTGCCGGTAAACCACACACGCTCCACTAACGACTTTGAGAATGCAAATATCACAATTGCTATCTAACTAAAATCTACTTAGTGAAAGTGTTTCCTCACCATCATTTTCATGAATCGGAGAGAAACCTTATGACACTTAGATTTAACGGTGTATGTGTTCTTATCCATGTGAATTGTCAAAACCATAGTCACAAGACAAGGATAATGACAAATCCAAACTCATATGGACTGAACTCAATCTTAACTTCTTGCCACCTGGCAGCTCAAGGGCCTGCCATTGCTTCCAAGTTGTTGTGCAACCAATTGAGAACTCTAAGAACTCAACTTTAACTAGAATGGGCACAGACTATGTCAACACGATAGGTTATAAACCTCAAGTCGTGTGCTAGTGAAGAACTTTAGGTTTTATTCTTGATTAGTTCTTGATACTTTCAAGACCTTTAAGACTCCTACTGTCCTCTTAACCTATAAGACTTCCTTGTCAAACATCCAAGAGATAGTGTGGATTCTAATCAAGACAAACACTTCACACAATTGGCCTAAGTTGGTCTTTGTTTTATCCAAAACATCACAACTTACCAATTTCAAATGTACAAGAGTAGAAAACTTTTATTCTTACATTTGACAAGTGTTTTAAACCTTCTTTAAGACATGTCACTCAAATTACAATCTTGGAGTATGACTCTAAGACTTGTATTGGAACGAAGTATGACTCATCTTCTTGATTTAACCACTTCAACAATTCAAGTTCCTCTTCTTTCCTTAGAGAACTAATTTTGATATGGTTTCTTAATCATTAAGATGATCACAAAACTGATACTAAAGTACTCTCCCATCTCTTCAGATTTGAGAAACTTTTATCCTTCTTCCTAATTTGATTCTTCTTATTCGCTCTGCCATACATTGGAACCTTTTCCAATGTCTCAGAGTTACACTTAAGCTTATAAGTATAATCATATTTACTGAGCTTTAGTAAACTATGACGAATAGTCTTATCAATCTTTTTGTGGTGGACTTAATCAGTGCACATGACTATGTACTCGATCCCTTAGTCCATTACTTTACTCACACATCCATGTGAATAAGTAATTAGTCTTAATTTTTCCAATACTTGAAAGTTCTCATTCATCATGCTATACACCTTGCATGATTCCAAGTTCCGATCCAATTGAGACTTGGGTGATGAGAATCTTTCCTTATTTGGTAAATTTAGACATTACCACAAATGAAAGAATCAATTTCATATTTCCACTCTTGCTATTAATGGAATCATATAAGCAACAATTTTTCCTCAAATGCCATTGTAAGGATACTTTAAAATAACTAAAATCAAAAATTTTCTTTTATTTTAAAACTATGCGGAAAAACTTATCCTTACAATCCATATGAAAACTTGTTGTTATCTATTCCTAAGCAATATCTCATAACTCCTAAGAAGTAGCTCAAGAATCCGATTTTCAAACTACGCGATAGAAATCCATCTATGCGATCAGATTCAGCATATTCTTTCTTTGAGTTCCTTTACTTTTCTTTGATTCTTAAAACATTACCATGTGACCCAGTCACATCATGTATCAAGAATCTCAGAATAGAAACTTAACAGAGTTAGATAGTGAACTTTACCTGAAGTAGAGTTAAACTTATTGACTTTAACATCCTTAGGAAAATCTGGCAGCTTCGCAACCAATGCCCCTTTCTTTGGCAATATAAACATATGGACCCTTTGATGATGGTACACGGGACTATCACAGACTTAGCTTTTCTCTTTACCATTTGGTCAACCGAGTTGACTATGGCCGATCCCTTTCCACTGGGAAGAGAGAGCTTTACTGGATATCCAATGTCATCATTGTCAATGTCCATAAAGTTTTAGGAAGTTGATCTTAGCAAATAGATAAGATCATTATGGGTCTTGTCATAGTCTGTTTCATAGGTGTTCCAAAGGAACTCACTATGTGACTTAGAAAGTAGTTGAACCACCAACTTTCTCAAGACTTTGACACCCAACTCTCCCGGCTTGTCAATATGTGACTACATCTCAAAGATGTGATCACACCTAGACCTTGCCTTGCCAATAGGGCTTGAGTGACCTTAAACTTTTCAAGAACTTGTGGGTTAGGGAGAATAATTGGAGGAGGAGAAAGAAGTATGATATCCATGGGACATCATCTTCATTAGGAAAGCTTATTTCAAGAGATTTGGGAAGATCATAAATGTCTAAACCACACATGTTATGGGAGATATTCAAGATAGTTGATCTAAAGTCCTTAATATGACACCCAATATGAAATATTAAGGCTAGGACCCAATAAACAATTTTATAACTTAGAAGAGGGATGCTGTAATCCAAGCTATAAATATTTAAAGGTAGGTGAATGACGATTCACCAATTTCCACCATGAAAAACGAAATAATAATTAGGTTTTTTAATTGGATTTGAAACTCCTAGATCTTTGAGATTCATTGAACTGTTCAATGGCATGTTTCAATCTCGAGTGTGCCCTTCAGGTTTTGTGACTGGGATGCCGAGGATCACAAAACAAGGTGTGAAGTAACCATGCAAATTACTTGGTACCCTTAAGTGTTTACCCCTCAATCGATGTGCCGGTAAACCACACACGCTCCATCGATACTATGATAAACATTAAGTTACCCTTTGCCTACCTTGTTAAATACGAGTTAGTGTGCTGGTTTACCACACACGCTCCACTAACCGACTTAAACAAGGTGCAATGTGTAATTTCATGGATTAGCACCTTATTCACATTTTCCTAAGTAACTAAGATTGGGTATTATTAAGAGTTTAGTTACTTATCATTAATACTTTTAATGAAGGGAGAATTATAGTCCTGTCAAACCCGTTCGGCTAACGACCCTCCACCGGTCAAGCAAGCGGTGGGTGAGAGTGG
Source organism: Lactuca saligna (assembly GCF_052625555.1). Taxonomy (NCBI): domain Eukaryota; kingdom Viridiplantae; phylum Streptophyta; class Magnoliopsida; order Asterales; family Asteraceae; genus Lactuca; species Lactuca saligna. The sequence continues at coordinate 79,357,967 of NC_136424.1, read as the reverse complement.
ACACCCATTAAGTTGCCATTTTATAGGCAACAACCTTATACCCACCTTATAGACCGGCTTCGTGAATGAGGCGTACTAGCGGTAAGACTGACTTTACTCTTATACATATATATATATATATATATATATATATATATATATATATATATATATATATATATATATATATATATATATATATATATATATATTATTAACTTATAGTATTATAAAGTATAAGGGTTGAATTTTAACTCTTAAAATTCTAAGGGCTAACTTGGAATTAAAGTATTCATAAGAGAAAACTTTACAAATTCCAAAACTTGAGGGCAAGTTTTGAAACTATTCAAAACTAATTAATTCCATAACTTATGTGTTTAAAGTAGTTTTAATCCAAAAACTCTTCAAGTTCCATAACTTGAGGACAAGTTATGGAAGACTTTAAATTATTTAAAGAATGTAACTTTTTCTTTATTTTGTAACTTATGGAATTAATTAAGGTTACATATTTATTACTTAATGAAGTGACTCTTGAACCTCCATAACTTAAGGACAAGACTCTTCATTTTTTGTAACCATTGCCAACTTTATGAGTTTTAAGATTCATAAATGTGACTTTTAAGTTACATAAACACATTTTCTGAACTTCTTTTAGATTAATTTGGATTAAAACCAACTAACAAATAATATTTTTCATCAATCTAAATTAACTCATAAAACAAGATAACACAAAAAAAAAAACTTTTCATGTTCCATAACTTAAGAACAATTTATGGAATTCTTTAAAACATTAAGACCAAGTTTTGTAACTCCATAAAAAAACATTGAATCAATTTTTTAAAACCTTTTCATATCCATAACTTATGGAGGTTTCAAAAAACTCTTTAGATCAAACTTTTAAAACTAATAAAATAATCATATCATTTTAACTTTTACTAAATTTGACCTAATTCAACTCATATAGCAAATGATTCAAATTTTAAAAATAATTAGTTTTTCACAAAAACAAAAAATTATCTTAAAATTTGAAAAACTTCATGTTTTTTTTTCTTTTTTTTTCTTCCTTCAACTTGAAAAAAAAAATACATTTGCATCAAATATAATAGAAAACAACCCATGGCTCTGATACCACTGTTGGGTTTTGAGCATTCTAACACTCCTAAGTGTACATGCAACCCTAAATACCTTGGATCTATGTTTTCTCTATTATACATGCAAATAAGATCATTCCAAGGATTTAATCCTAACTAGCATATTATGAAGTTGTTATACTACAAAGTACTAGTTAGATAACATACCTTTTGATGTAGCTTGATGTCTTCAAGCTTTAAGAGCTTAGACCCAATAGTGTGGAAGCCTCAAGTGGAATCACAAATCACCAAAACACCTTGGAAGACTTTAGAGAATATGGATACTTGGTTCTCTCTAGTGAAATTGGCTAGCCCTTCTTAGTGTACCACACTAGTCCAATTTCACCAACCAAGGACATCTTTATATAGTGTGGAGGATTAGGGTTAAACCCTAAGACCCATGACCTTTCATTTCCTAGGATCCATGGGTTAAACACTCCATGGACTATCCATGAAAGCTTAGCCCAACCTAAATGAACTTGGCCCATTCCCTATATATAAGAGTCCATATTTAATTAGTTCCTTTTGATCACTTAATTAATTATAAATTAAATCTTGATCAATACTAATTAAATAATATGATTCCATAATAATATATTATAACTTATAATATATTAATATGTAATCATAAACATACTATTCTCAAAAGATTATCCATATAAATTGTGTCGGTGAAGTGCAACCCAAATGGACCATGCCGGGTTGGGTCAAGTACATACCAAATATAGTTATGGACTTAGACATTAATCCAACAATTTAAACATTCAGGACTTACTGTTGTAAGTTCTGAAATAGTTTAGACACGCATATGAACTTTCTTATAAAAGGTGTATGAGCTTAGATAAATGATTATGGAAGCATCTCATATCAGAAATCTGGACTATGGAAAGAAATTCAATAAATATTGATTTCTATAAGTCTAAATGATTTCTGGATACATGTCAACGCTAGTCGGAGCATATGTGTTATGCTAGTAAGATAATAATTATTATTCTAGTGGGAGCATAATTATTATGGTAAGTGTTGCGAGTTAGCAAAACCATTATAGGAAACAAAGTTTCAATTCGGAAAGCTGTAGAGTTTGAAAATGTGACAACCCGAAATTTCTAGTTTGTATAAACGTTCAAATATATCAAAGTTAGACTTGTGTTGTTATATTTTAGCACTGTTTTGGGTCTATTATGAGACTAGTGCATCAAAGGAATCAGTGTTTGGACTTGTCAGTTAAGGTTCCAAACCATCTAGCAAACTGTAAACCCCCTCAAAAGAAGTTTACGGTCAGTAAATTTAGAGCTTACGTTCATGGTGACCGTAAAATCCCTCTATATATATAGTTCATGATCATTTTTGATCATATCTTCCATTTCAAGCCTAGAATTCCGATTTTCTCTCAAGTATCATAAGATTTTTGCTTCCAAATCTTCAAGAACAAGTAAGTGATTCCTTCCTTGTGTGTTAATCCTTCCTATATTCATGATTTACTCTAGATTCATCCATGGATTTCATATTCTAAGTCTAGATCTTCAAGATCCTCAAGAACACCTTAGTGTTTTGGACCGAAAACACCTTTCTTTGCTTCCAAATTGTAAGTATCTATCTTATATAGTTATATCAAGTTAGGATTCTTGTTTATGGACTTGAAATCGTCACTTTATCCAAGAACAAAGGTGTTTACGGTCTAAGTGTATCTCCTTAGACCGCAAACCCTAATGAAAGGTGCATTAGAGACCTTAAACCCTTCTAAAGCCTAGAATGGAACTTAGAACCCTTCGAAATGCTATGAAATCATCCTATGCACAAAAGGATGTGAGTTTACGGTGGTAAACTCGCTAGAATGTAAACCATAGGACTATAAACACATGGGACCGTGAACCCATTGAACCGCAAACTCACTTGGTCATGCCATTTGGACCGTAAACTCTATAGGGTGGCCATATACCCTAGTTATGCAATCATATGTGATTGTATCCAATAAATCTTAGAGTTTCCTAGTCTATTAGGGTATTATCCCTTATAATTAGTTTTTTATACACTAATCAAGTACAGAAACATGTCATTATATGTTTATTAGGATCTTTGTGTGCTCAAGGTTTCACCTGACACTCTACATCCTTTTTCCAAACATACTTCTGTATCACTCACTACAGGTGAGTTCATACCCCTTAACTTATCTTTTAAATGATTTTACGGGGGGGGGGGGGGATACAAGTAGAAAACATATTAGTTATATAATTAATCACATGTGATTTATAATTGTGTTTCAAACAAAGGATTTTTTATACTTTAACTATGTTTCAAACAAAGGATTTCTTATACTAAAACTGTATTATCAAACAAAACTTCTTTTTAAGATTATATATTGTCAAATGGATGTGTATATATGTATAGTTATATTAGTAATGGTTAAAGGACTTAGGATCGATAACTCGCTTTATTTCCTTTTCCTTGTTTGGATGTGGCCTGAGAGTATCAATTATTTGTCTGAATGTTGTTTAAATATTAGTTATATATTATGTATACATATGTAGATATAAAAGTACTATCAATCAGTTTAGTACCTTTGGGTAGCAAAGGTATACCTTCATTTATTCAATTACAGAAATTACTAGTAAACTATAATAGGTATAGTTTAGGAGAATACTATCATATACAAATACTATAACAGAGAATACTAGATAGAGAATACTATAACAGAGAATAATATATAGAGAATACTGTATAGAGAATACTATTACTATAACAAGTATACTATAACAAGGTTCAGAAATAACATAATGTGAGATACTACTTCATGACACAGCGACCATTTCGTTGTGTCACGTTTTGTAACCAAAATCTCCTGGAGGGGAGAGCGTGAGTTTGTGAATAAATTTATACTGGATTGAATATCCTACACCCTTGTTGTTCGCTATAGTGGGATTTGCAAGTCTACGGGTTCCAAATGTCATTTCTTCCAGTGTCTTTCATCGTCGTGTTATAGTCAGTTTAGTATGGTAACACTCTTATCACATTTTGCCTTAATTAAACCATTGGTTTTAAGGTAGTTATTACATCAGTAGTTAATACAAATAATACTGTAGTACACGTACATTTTCCCATTATATTCAAATTGTGATCGTCTCACATAAAGGGTAATATAAAACTATATTTTGCTAATGATAGTCATATTTGGGAAAAGCATTCACTTGTACAGAGAAACGCACATACAAAACAGTCAGGTCTTGGTAGAACACTACTTTTTATACTAGTAGAAAATATAGGATTTTCTAGGAGTTTTCAAACATATACAAACATTTACATTATACATTTACAAAGCTTTTCATCGAACTTATACAAACATTGACACTAAATACTTATGAACTCACCAAATTAAATGTTGATCTACGCTTTCAAAATAACTCATATTCTTAGGTCATAAGTAAGATAGGTACAGTCGAACAGGTTTTGAGAAGACGGAGCATGTTCAAGACTCGTCTTTTTATTTTTATTCATGTTTTGGTGTCTTATTACATCCAATGAACACACTTGTATGAAACTATAGTATTACTACAATGGATGATGTTGTTGCTTGTTTACTACTTTGCATTGTTATGATATTGTACATGACGTCCTCCACCCCTGAACATTTCTTCCGTTCTGATTTTGGGTCGTGACAGAAAAGTTGTTTTGCTATAAACAAGGGAGAGGAATTCATACTTCATTTCAAATCTAAAAGCTTCAATTGAGATTTTAATCAAATTTAGTGAAGGATATATATATATATATATATATATATATATATATATATATATATATATATATATATATATATGAATACCATGTTGAAATGCTTCAACATTGGAAATTCTATATATAGAAATATTATAGCAATATATTGGGTAAAAGATGGGTAAATGAAAGTTGAAATAGATGATGAAAGACTTTGACGTTAAAGATGAAGTAGTCATCTAATAGAGTCTAGATGATGAGAGACCTTGACTTCAAAAATGAAATTTGCCCCCCTCAGTTTTGAGCTTAGTTTTTAACTTTATATGTAGTGTAAGTTACAAAACTTTGTTATTAACTTATAATTAAAATCATTCGAAAATCACTAATTAAATCAATAGAATCCTTGATAAAATCAAGGTAAAAGAAACTGTATGATATTAGGAAAAAATTAAGCTAATAAACTATGTCTTAAACTCTATAAGACAAAAGAAAAAAAATCTAATCATATACAAAAATTGCATAACTAAAATATTTGAGTTTAAAATAAAAATAAAGACTAATAAATTTCAACCCTACAAAACATCAACTTTCACTAGGATAACACCGATGCTCGTTGCCCAACTTCATCTCACATATTGGTCTCTGTCGCTACTTATTAGACCAGTGCTTCTTCGACGTCGAACTATGGCTTCTCTGCCTCTATCTTTTTTCTCCATCATGTGATATGCTTGGTGCCGACGAAATAGTGAATGGTCTCTCTCTCTTTCTATAATGGTAAACATGTATTTTTTTCTTATCTCGTTTCTCTTTTTTTAATTATCTTTCCTTATTCTTTATGTTGTAAACTGAGAGATGGTGGTGGTGTATAACCTACAAATTAGCTTTATTAATGATTACATCTATTTTTAATTTATTATTTTTGTATAATTATAATATGTAAATCCATATGTAAACACAAAAAATATAATAAAAATATATTTATATATTTTATATATATTAGTATACAATTAAATTAATAAAAATATAATATTATGTGTTTAGAATTTGATATATTTATAAAAGAAAACTTATATTTTTATAAAAATATACTTGTGTGATATGATATATTTGCCAATTGTAATTTTTTTAGTATTATATATTGTTATTTATTAATTGCTAGTTAATTAATTTATATAATATATATATCAACATAAAAAAAACAATGGATTATTAATGGGCTATTTAAAAGAAAACATGTTAATTTTATTCAAGAACCTCAGTCCTCAGAACCCATTAAAGATTGTTTTGAGTGAAAATACTCCAACATCTAGAATTTCAATTGTAGAGAATTCAACGTCTAGTATTCTTGTTGCAAAACTTTAAAATTGCAAAAGGTCGGCGAGTTCCACTTTGTAGTGCGATGTAACAACATTTGTTACTAGTTTTTTTTTTTTTTTTTTTCTAGTTTTGATATGCCATCATTTTGAACATTTTTTTTATCTATATGGTTTTGTTTTTAAGTTTTGATTCCAACACCCTAGTTATAGTGATTGTGTTCCGCCCCTGACGACCATGACCATCCACACCATCCCTGTGGGTCATGGTCTGTCGTGGTCATGGTGGATTGTGGTCATCACCACATTTGACAACGAGTTCTTATCTCTTGCAACATCTTATTCTCTCTAAAAAAAATTCCAAGATGGTAAGTATACCAATGGTGTGTGGTGGTTGATATGGAAACTCTCCACACCCTTTGGTGTAAAGAGTATACCAAAAGGCCTACAACTAACTTGCAATATACCTCAACTAACTTGCAATATACCTCTTATATGGGAAACAAATAAAAAAAATTACTGTAATTAGATTAAACTACCCTTAATTCATTTTTTGATTTTGTTTGTAGCATTTGATCAATTTGTATGTCACTTTTAAATCTATATAAATAGTACATTAAATTTCTCGGAACTTAACTTATCATGGTAATTATCTTTTCGTTTTGTTTATATTTGGGTAACTTCTTTTTCTGTACACATCTAGGTAACAACTTTGTTGGAAATGTTCAGATATGACCGTTATAACCTGTTGTAGCAAGTTACAACTTATATGACATATATGTCGCAACGATAATTACCAGGAAGGTAATGAACTATTAGTTTTGTTCACATACAGACATTTTTTCCTCAAATTTGACCACTAAACTTGTTGAAATTGTTCACATGATACCATTGTTTCAAAATTTTAAATTGCTAGTTGAAGTCGTTTGTCTAACTTGTTGAAGTTGTTCACATAAAACCATTATTTATGAAATTAAGACACTTGGTTCGACCTGACACAAGAAAATCATTTGTTTCTTAGGGTGTGATTTGAACCAAATGATTAAATTTATGTTTTACGATTATTATCCTAATGGAAGCTTGTGCTTGCTCATCCATGGCGCAAGGATCGGGAAACAAGGAGCAAAATGAGAGATTAGGTATGAGGTTATACTAGGCATGGCCCACGCTCTCGTATATCTACATTATGAATGTGTACTTTACATGGAGATGTGAAAACCATGAATGTGTTATTGGGTTCGAACTTACAACCCTACCTTGGTGATTTTAGGTTAGTTAGACTTGTAATCAATTTAGAATTCTGAAACAATAATATTATGTGAACAATTTTAACAAGTTAGATGATCGTATGTGAATAAAAAAAAATTGTCTTGATGTGAACCAAATCAATAGTTCATTACCCTCTGGATAATTATTTATATATCATGTAGCCGGTAATAATTATCATATTTGAACAGTTTCAATAAATTCATTAATTCATTGATTATATATATACAAAAGAAATTATCCAAATATAAACAAAAACTAAAATACAGTTAATATCAAATTCCCTATATTTTTATTTTCTACACGTCTCATATTATATGATTAAATTCTGTTAAAAAATGATTTTAAATAATTTGTAGAATATACATTAATAGAGAAAAGACATAAAGAAGCGTTAGGTGAGAATACTCCAACCACTGCAAACCAAAAGAGGTAAAATTACGTGGAATAGAAAGAAAAAGTAAAACCAAAATAAAATCCACGTGGCCTGGATTACTCGAACAAATCGGGATGCCAATGTTCCGACCAAACTGCTAATCAGCTTCGGTACCTTCCACTTTTCTGTCACTGAACCCACCCCACACACACCTTTCATTATCAACACTCAATTAACCCCAAATCCCCATCTTCAATCGATTCTTGGAGCTAAATATACCCCCAGACCCAGTAATTGAGTTTGCTTTTGTATTCAATTTTCATGCTAAGATCTATTCATATTCATATGGTGAGGTATTTTGGAATCTAGGGCGGGAATTTGGGCCCTTTTGATCTGGTGAAAAGAAGGGCCCGAGTCCCAGAGAGATATGAAGGATATGTTTGGAAGCCCTGGAAGTGTGAGTGGTTTGATGTTACGAATTGGCCAATGTTTATGTGCTGCTGCTTCGATTGGGTGGATGGTTTCGGCTTCCGGCTTTTCCAACTATACTGCATTCTGGTATGCTGTTTGTTTGTGTTTTAACTTTTAATTCACGTAACATCACATGATTTGCTTAAACAGCTGATGCTTCCATAGCCGATTTGTAGATGTAAAATCATGAAAGGATTAATTACTGTATTAAACATGCTTTTGACTTTTCCCCGATTCAGATTTACAATAAGGATACCCTACTATTTTTGTTAAGCTTAGGGTTAGGGTTAGGGCAAACAAATTACTCCTTCACCCCACAATTAGAGTAAGAGGGATTTAAGTGTCTGGTCATTTTTGCACTAACTTGGATTCCTTTTCTGGAGCAACAAGATTTCAGAATTTGGACATCAAAGCTTAATAGGAAACAACTCAAACAAGTAATAAATAGTCACATATTCCTTGATTTTTTTCTTCTTCATCTCCCTTTGGTTTGTGCCTTAAATAACCTGATAGTTATAATCCTTTTTTATCTGATCAACATATAATCTTATTCTGGTGCAGCTATTTAATCGCATCAATGGGGCTTCAAGTGTTGTGGAGTTTTGGCTTAGCATGTCTTGATTTTTACGCTCTTAGAATCAAGAAAGACCTTCAAAATGCTGTCCTAGTCAGCTTGTTTGTAGTGGGCGATTGGGTATGTATATATTATACATCTTTTCACTTTTCATTCATACAACAACATGTTTATCAGCAATTTCTTGTTCTGAATTGTAAAAATTTTGTAACTGTAAATGTAAAAATTAAAATGCATGCAGGTGACAGCTACTTTATCTCTGGCTGCTGCTTGTTCATCAGCAGGGATTGTGGTGCTATATGCAAGAGACTTACATTTCTGCACAAACACTAAAATGCATCTTCCATGTACCAGATTTGAGATCTCGATTGCCATGGCGTTCATCACCTGGTTCTTTATTGCCATATCTTCTCATGTTATGTTTTGGTTATTAGCATCGGCTTAACCAACTATAATCTATTGCTCATTATTCATTCACCTGTTTGCTGTAAAAGATTCATGTTTAGAATGTGTGTGTATGTGTCTGTGTGTGTATGTTGTTCTTACAAATTACTCAAATTTTGATCATGTAGAAGATTCATGTATGAATTTATTGATTCCATATTGTTTTCAATTCTTTCCAGAACTCGATTACTATTGGCATGTCACGTCTAAATTATTGACAATCTTTTATGAATTATACATCTCAAAAGCTAGGCCATTGTGTGTGAAATTTGGATCTTACATAGAAAATTTCAGTCTTCTATGGATGGTTATGATATTTGATGTATTTTTGCATGTTTATAAGTCTATAACAAATGAAATGACGAGATTATTTGTAAATGTTTAAATTAAAGGTGTCATTTTCTAGTAAGTTATTATGAATGATCCATTTCGGGTATGTTTTACCTGAAACAGGTGAACTAGGTTTGACGAGCCATCGAAATTGTATCTTTTTGGACTATTCTCATAGGTGACCATAACTAACCAAACAAAACATTAAAAAAATATTTTTTTCTTTATATATACAACCAACCAAATCAATTTTTATTATTATAAAAAAAATATACCAATATTATTCTCTATTTAAAAAGAAAAAAAATTATAAATTTTAGGGTAATTTCTTTTCTTTTAAAATATTTTTTTAAGATATAATGTTTAATTTACAAATATTAAAATTTATTTTAAAGTAAACGAAAAAATTATAGCAATGCTAAACCTCGAGTGATATGAACACGTCACTTTGATGTGTTGTGTTGGGTAGGCTGACGCATTAGGCTAAAGTGCGTGGTGGTTTTTTTTTTGTCAACGGTAAAGGGTGGCACAGAGGTGTCATATAAGTTTTTACAGTTTTTATCATGTTTTACCTGTGAATGAGTTTTATTTTATTTTATTTTATTTTATTATTATTTACCAATGATATATATATATATATATATATATATATATATATATATATATATATATATATATATATATATATATATATATATATATATATAGAGAGAGAGAGAGAGAGAGAGAGAGAGATAGGTTCAAATGTTTTTGACAACTATTGTGTGACTGTGTGCACCAATAAGAATTCAGGAAATAATTAATTATTAAATAAATAATTTAAGGGTATTATAGTAATCTTGACATATTTAAATATGGTAGATAATTAATATGTTCTTTATTATTCCTTTAAATATGGGATGTAGTCAAAATCTGTTGAAAAAAACCCTAGCCGATCACGTATACATCGATTTATCCTCCTTCTCGTTTTCTTAGCATTGGTCCCTGCTATTCAGTGGGGTTTCGGAGGTTTTGGGCTACTGTAGAAGGGAAGATGTGCTAGAGGTTTGATCAGAGGGCATCAGAGGGCAGGAGGGGTTCCGATGGGGCAAAGAAATCAACGATGAAGTCGAATCTTCATAGGCCTTGATCGATGGGAACAGAAGTGAAAGAAAGCGAGGGGAGGAGGTATCGATCTCCGATGAGTGATTAGACCGAAGAACAAAAGGAGAAGCAACGGGGTGGGGCTGTTGCTCCGATCGAAGCAAGTCAGGAGGTGGAGAGGATGTGGTGGTGGTCGCCGATTCTTCTTCTCCGGTGAAATCTAGGTATTTTTTTTATTCATGTCTTCCGATTGATCACAGAATGAACGTGTTGAATTTTATCAAAATTTATACTTTGAAGATTACATTCTATTAGAATAAGTTATAATTTTTTTAATGTTTGCTATATTCTATCAGAATTACAACCCAGAATGCCAATTTAAAATATTATATGCATTCTGCCAAAATTTAAAATGACATATATATATATATATATATATATATATATATATATATATATATATATATATATATATATATATATATATATATATATATATATATCTGTCAGAATAATGGTAGTGCAGTAATGGTAGTTGCACTTTAGAGTTAATGATTCTTTTAGAATTTGTGTTTGCCTTTTTTGTAATAGATTTGCTATGATATTTTTCCACAGAATGAACATGTTCAGTAAAGTCATTCTTAAAGAATACGATATTTTTTTTTAACCATTCTTAGTTTTTGTTGCATTTTTTATAGGAATTGATTGAAGAATGGTTTGAAGACATGATAGGAAATATTTGAAGAATGAATCAAAGATTGATCACACTCACATTTTAAGAATCTTGTTATGTTTTAAAGAATTACACTTGTCATTCTTTCAGAATTTTGTTGTTATTCAAAAATGTTCTTTGTATCACAATCATACAATGTAATTATTTGATATATTATTAGTGCAAGAAGACATGTATTCTTTATAAAATGTTAGTGTTGATAATATGTAATATAATTCTTTAAGCATGTTAATATATATAAATATTGAATATAATCATATTCTACAAGAATAAAATCAAAAATATATTTACTAGTTTATGGTTGATTTTCATGTCATTCTAACAGAATGAAATCGGATATTATTAAAAATTATATTCGAATTAAATTTAAAAAATTCATATTTTTAAAAATAAGGGTATTAATTATCCCTTAAAATCTGGAAATTTCCTTTTTTAATATAGGTTAATTGACCAAAATACCCTTATGGTGAAATTTATGTTATTATATGGTACATGTTACCCTATTTTAATATCATAGACCCTCAGATCAAGATCATTGATTCTATTTCATCCGTTGGTCCAGATTTGTGCATATGGGCACACAATAGATGTCAAGAACATTTGAACCTAGCCCTATATATATATATATATATATATATATATATATATATATATATATATATATATATATATATATATATATATATATATACCATTGAGATTTGTCATCGGTGGAAGTTCACCATTGAGATTACCACAGGCAAAAAAAGAGTTGGTGTGTGGTGTTCACTATTGGCAAAAGTGCCACATAGGCTTTTGCTCATGGCAAAACCCTCCCATACTGCTTAATCTTATGTGTATGGTCAATTGGTTCTTTATTTTTATTTTTTTATTTTAAAAATACATATATTTAGTAAGTTGTAAAAATCGTTTGACGATCGACTATCGATAAGCAGTTAATCGGATTAGGTGGGGATTAATCGGGGACCTTGATTATTAATAAAATCATTTTAAAAAATTAATATTCCCTAAAAAACTAAGTATTTGAAAATTTAAAATTTTAAAATTATAAATTTTAGTTTAATGTTTTAAAATATGAAAGCTTAAAATTTTGAAAATTTAAAATTTTGGTGTAATATTTGAAAATTAATTTTTTTTGAAAATTTAAAAAAACTCCCGCCTATGACCGCCAAGGGCCGACTTTGATCGATTTTGACCAATTTCCGCCAAGCACTCTAATTGTAATTGGTTTAAGGCCGTCAAATGATTAATCGCCGATTAATTAGCCGCCAATGCCAATTTCTGCAACACTATATTTAGACTAGAGAGAGTGGTGATGAGCTTGACATTGATTTTGAAAGGAAAAAAAAGAATAAAACAAGAATAAAAAGAGTCAATCACAACCCATCCACACACCCTTTGTCCACCTTTTCCCCCTCTCTCTTTCCTTTCTCCTCTCGCTAGTAAACTGACACGTTGGCATTGGCATTGGCAACGACCCTTAGCGCGAGCCAAGGGCCGATTCACGGCGAACTTGGCATGCCTCCTTGAATCATCCCACTCCACTTAGTCTTAATGTGTAACATCTTGAATTTCAAACCAAAATTTTTAATTAAAACCATATTAAACATTCAAAACTCATTATTGAAAACATGTTATATTATTCATTGTTTCAAACACATAAGGTTTAAATTTAGTTAAATTACAAAACCATCAGATGTCGAACAAACAATAAACCTTTAATGCAAATGTACATTCATGTCACACCTTTCCCTCAAACAATCTGAAAAACATCTAACTTAACAACGTAAACACAAAGCTTAGTGAATTCCTCAATATACCACACATTCCATTACACATACAATGCATACAAACAGATGCTCTTGGCTCTAACCAAACCACTAACATAACATATCAACCATAGGCATATTTCCTTCATACCTCTACAAGCTCTCAGCCACCGACTCCCAGCTTCCATACAACCACCGACTCTCAGATGCCCTATAATCATATCGAGGCTATTACTAATATTGACAAGTCACCTTATGAATGCATAATCATACGTAGCTAATAAATATGATAGACAGTCGAGAAGATGGTCCTACCTGAGAGTAATCAATCTAACAAGAACCATGTAATAAGGCCTATACCAAATTTCTCAGGTTATCCAATTTAAACTACATACAATCCCTAAGGTATTTACTTAGCAAGTAATCAATACTATCAATACTCACCCCATCATGACACATAAAGTATCATACAATCAAACAATCATATACATAACGAAAACTACCTAGTTTACTAGAGTACTTGTATCCTAACGATATTTATATCCTATCATGCAAAGGATATACAATATCACACATTATATAGTGAGAAAACTCACCTAGAGTTAGCTGATTAACCACAAACCTCACATGCAAGTCCACCCACGAATCTAACAACACGAACCACCTAAGATTATACAGGTACTGATCCTTAGTTTGAAACTTGTAACCTTCAAAGTTTGACCAAAGTCAAACTTGTTAAAAGTCAATGGTAAACGATAAGTTGTTTAAAGTCAACGATCAATGGTCAACTGATCAGAGTCAATGGTCAAACATGTAAACACATCGCGATCACCCGGCAACAAACAATCACACCTTCATTGTTGGGTTTTAGTTAAAAATTAGTTTCATAAAACTCATAAATGCGGCAAATGGAAGTCTTTAAATTTCAAAATTAATAAGTTAGTTACAACCCACCAAGGATCATCTTCCAAGTTATGGAAAGACTAAAACACCAACCAAAGAAAAGATGAATAAATAACACTCTTTGTAGTTCTTTGGGTCCTCTTGAGAGGCTTGGAAGTTGATGAAGAACGATGAACTTTAGAGACACCAACAATGATTTAACTTGATGTAGAATGCTAGTTCTTTTATAACCTCTTAAGCTTGAAGAATAAAACCGAAGTATTATCTCCAAGAGAGTAAGCAAATAACCAACTCTTAAGCTCTTTGCATGAAAGAATAAGAGAGATCATGAGTGAGAGGATTTTCAGCCAAAATGCATGCAAAAGTGTGTCCCTAAATTGAAAGCCTCTAAAGCCTTTATAAAGCAAGAATATTAACCACAAGTCCTTACCCCATTAAGCACTCCATGCACCTAATGCTACTTGTCTCTTCATGCTTTCAACCCATGCCTTCTTTTCCTTATTTTAATGAAAAGACCATAACTTCTTTACACCTAAAGAATCTATGGTTTTGGTAATAAAAAAGAGAAGAAATTGTTTGAATTTTATAAATCCAAGTTTATAAAATATAAACTTTGTCTTTAGGTAAAAGACAAAAAGGATTCAACTAGTCCAAAAGGTTGTGCATGACTTATTAATTCATAACTTATGAAATAATATGTTACTTTCTAATGGAAGTTATTATTTCCATGAAACAAAAAATTTTCGATTAATTATAAGAGTTTATTGAATATTTATTAAAATCAATTTCTAATAAATAATCAATTGTATCAAGTTGTTGTTAGTGTGATCCATTAGTATCATATGTTAATTAGTAATATCACTTTAATATGATTCCTAAGCATACAAGATCCTTTAATCATACCCATATTCACGATGCCAAACTTCCTTGGTCGCGTCGCGTGATCTTCGAGCCAAGTTACTTCTTTTATTAAGCACTTAATCCATTAATATTATGGCTCTAACTTTCTAGATCACATCAAAATAATGATTTAACGGATAAAGTTTCAAATTTTATCCATTTGCATGCCTCAAAAACACTATTCTTTATCCTAAGTCTAAAATGGGACCAATATGCTACAATCTTCATGCATGGATCAAAAGGCTTGATGAAAATCACTTCTTTCAACCATAAAGGTTCCATGGAACCATCAAATACAACCTTTAGCCCTCGAGTTTTTAAACTCCACCCAAATATCAGTAAGGGGACTAAAACATGCTCATAATCCAAGATTTACTAACCAAAACACATAAAAACATGAACTTCATGACTTATAAAGGTCCAAAAGGATGTTAGAAGGTTGAATCTGCTATGGATCTAGCCTCTTGAGTATAAAATCCACTTGCTTCTTCACCAAAAGGTTACCAAAACACCACTAAGGCACAATGAGGAAGAAGAGATGCTAGGATTTTGAAGTTGGAAGGTTTCTAGAGGTGGAGACTAATCAATGAGGCAAAGTGTTAAGTTGCCAAACCCAACAAATAAAGGGGTAATGTGACATCCCCAAAATCACGGCCAGAAAAGACCGGTTTTGTTTATACTTTATTTCAAAATCAGAGTTATCTTTTAATAAATGGTTTGCGGAATTTGTCCCAAAACAATAATATGATAAAGATTTATCAAAAGCATTTCCATAGAAATGTATTCATTAAAAGACTCGGGATGTCATGTTCGTACAGATCAAAAGTATAAACAGTACAATATAAGCCTTACTACATTATTTCATATCTACAGGCCTATATCCGTAATCCCTCGTCCAAAACATCACACCTATGCTCATGCGCCACTACCTGTAATACATAAAACTGAGTGGGTCAGGCTTGGGAGCCTGGTGAGCACATAGGGTTTTCAACCCACAATAAATAAGTTTATTAATTTCATCAATCAACAATAACCCGATTACCCGTTCCCGTTATCCTCACTTTACGTCCCTAAACACCTATCATAAGGGACCTAGCCTAAGGATTATCATCGGGACGGACACTACTGCTAAGGGGATTCCTCAGCAATAAATGTCCTAATAGGCAACCATGTGGGGGATGGAGTACACCGGTGAACACATCGTTCACAACACCTACAGGTTGCGAACCTGCTAGTGTTCCACTGGACTGTCTAGAAGAGTCCGTGGTCGTCATCTATACTCCGCTAGATGACTGGATCAACAACAACAACATCGAGGCCTCTCATCATTTTATCACACATCACCTATTACATCTACCCATGTTTTACCCCAACATTTTCGTAGATATAAAATACATATACAGTTTAAATCATTGAAAACATGTATAACAACGTTCATCTAGCATAGATAGCAAGTATTCAGATAATATGCACACATAGCACGTAATTTATATAAAATACTTCATATCTATGTGTAAGTTGAAGGTAACTATGCACTCACCGGAAAAGGTGGTGATTCCGAACTCAGACAGCGCTTCGCTTCTTAAAAAGAATTTTTCTTCGACGAAACCTAGTATTATTACCACTAGAGTTTAGTTTATTATTCGTCGAGACTAATTAATAGTCTAGCTATTATTATTATTATTATATAAGCGTCAAAAAAATACTTATATAACCCATAATAATAGCCCAAGTATTTATTATAAGTTCCTAATAACGTTACTATAATTAAATAAAAGTTATATTAAAAATAGCGTAGGCGTAGCTCACTTACAGCGGGTTTTATAGAAAACCGGGCTTTGCTTGGAGCAGCGTTCCCGAGCCGAAAAGCTCTTCTTCTCGGAGCCTTCGAGCACTCCGGGGCTTCCGCCTCGTGCTAGGGAGGTTCCCTAGGCTTTTCGGGGGATTTCGGGGCTAGAGAGAGGTTCTAGAGAGAGAGAGAGAGAGTAAAGAGAAGAAAGAATGGGAAAGGTGTGAAGAAAATGAGGGTGGGAGAGGTGGTATTTATAGGGTGAAATGTGGCTGAACTTGGTGCCACATGTCACCATCTGGTGGCAAGCCTTGGGGAGAAAGCAATGGCCAAGATTGTGCCACATTACCCATTTTCGCACAGCACACTTCCGACTTCTAAAATCCGTAACTTTCACATACGACCTCCGTTTTTGACGTTCTTTATATCCACGCGTAGGTAATAATAAGATCTACAACTTTCATTTTGACACTGTCAGCTAATTCTCGACCCATCTTAAATTTAACAGTACAAGGAGATTATACTGTTAAACGTCTGCGTAAAATTAATAACTTCTACATACGGACTCTGTTTTTGTCTGTCTTTTTACCGTTGATTTCCTATTAATGAGATCTTCAACTCTCATTTATGTTGCGTAAGCCAAAAACCGCTCGAACTAAAATTCGAGTTTCAGGCCGTGCACTGCTAAGCCGAATCTTAGAAAAATCATAACTTCTTCATACGAAGTCAGATTTGGGCGTTCTTTTTATCGATGTTCTTAGTTTAACATATTCTACGACTTTTGTTTAGATTGCTAAGGCTAAAAAGTCTTCTATCGTAAATTCACTATTTACGTTTCCCGGTGTCGTGCCGGTTTTGTCGTAAAACTTCGGCGGGCCATAACTTCTTCTTTATAGCTCGGATTTCGGCATTTTTTATATGCACGGAAACCTTGAGACATATTCTACAACTTTATGTAGAGATATCGGGATTATCTCACACTTTAATTTTGACGCTCATTTTTATTCTTTATTAATTATACATTTATAATTAAATAATAAACACATAAACACACATAATTCACATAATACTCAAATATTTCATATTTATTACTTCAAAAAGAGTTACAATAGTTGACCTAGACTATTACATTGACAAAAATGCTTAGCCCTGAAAACCCGGGCGTTACAGGTAAAATGTACTCGGAAGTTCACTACCAAACTATAATTAAAATGTAACACAGAGCAAGTAGGGTCGGTCAACAGAGACATACGTATAATTGTAAATTGATTGTATTTTTTCACAAGACGAATTACAATGAAAAATAGGTGGTGGTGGTGGGGGGAGGGTTGTTTGATCAATTAAAATGAACTAAACACATGAAAAACTAGTAAATGAATTCAATAAAGAGAAGAGATTACGGTCATATGTTTTGCTATGTAGTTATGCTATATTAATCATGAATTAATCTTAACCTTACTAATCTAATATAAAAAAGCTCTTAGAATTAGACTGAAATATTGCATTAAGTTATATGTGAATGTTCCCAATATTACCTAATACTTCTCATACGTTCGAAAGTGTAAATACATGCAATTATAGTTTACACTAAAGTTAATCCCAACACAAAACTAATTTGATGTTGTCAGTTAATATCAATTTCACAAAACAATTACGGATTTTATAAAATTGAATGACAAGAATGACCTAATTATAATTCAAGTGGCTACCACGAACCAAAACTAAAATCAAACTCTTCCTTAAAACAAAACTAAAATTTCTAGATAGATGATTAAACATAACATTAAGTCATTGAATCAAAAAGACATTACATCAAGCATCCATAAAATAGGAGATAGAAAGGATTTAGCCATGCATGACTAAATCAAGAACAAAGTCTAGAATCTAGTGAAAACACGAATCAAACTTGTGAATATAATTTGCAATAGTTTCCAAGTGTTAATATAAACTCAAAAATGCTCCAAAATGTAACATCCCGACTCCCAGGTATAAGATTTAATTATCTTATATTCATTTTATCAGGGAAAATCGATGAATTGGAGGCCCCAACTCGTCGAGTAGAGATTGAGATGGCCACGTGATTTTTAGAGTCTACTCGACGAGTTGGGGGGACCCGACTCGACGAGTAGGAGTTGAGTGTGAAAACCCTAATTTTCAAGGTTTGCACCCTATTTAAAGGACCTCAAGTCCTTTACCCCGCCTCCCTCATCACCTTAACGTGCTGAGAGAAACCCTAATCGAGCTATTATCATCTATGAGAGAGAGAAAGAGGGGGGGGGGGGAGGCTAAGATTGTATGTTTTAGTGCAATCTTGGAAGGAGTTTGAGGAGCAAAAGACTTGGAACAAGAAGGAGCCCTTGGATCCAATATTCTTTCAGTGTTAGCTGCCATTAGTAGGTAAAAAGCTAACACCTTGACCATTTGTTTGTTAAATCTCTTCACTAGGGAGTTTATGGCCATTTCCATATTCTCTTTGAGTCCCTTAGTTGTTTGAGCATGCCTTGACAATGATACTACAGATTTGGACAGTGTGAGGTCCCTTGGGCCTAAAGATTCAAGCTTTATATGGCTATTGGCCAACTGTCATGCATAAAACCCTTTATTGAGCTTTGGGTTGGCAAACTTAGCCTAGATGCCATGCATGGACGTAAAGTTTGGGTACAGTGGGGGAACTCACTAAGCTTCGTGCTTACAGTTTTCAGTTTTGGTTTCAGGTACCTCTTCTTCGAAGGGGAAAGAGCTGGTGCGGTAGCGGCCCATCACACACACGCCTTGTATTCCGCACTATGAGATTTCCTGGGGATTATCCTCTGACGTTGTTATGTTTTTATAAACTGAATTCCAGACACGCACACTTTTATGAATGATATGATCGGTGTATGTTTTACTACTAATGTTTTGCTAATTACATGTTTTCAAAAATGAAATTTTTGGCTTGTATTTTTGGGACATTACATACCATTAGAAAAACCTAGATCCAAAGCTTTACGGTTTGCATGTGCACCATATGATTGTTGTTTTACTTTCATTTGAGACCATGTTAATTTTGTGAGACCGTGAGACGCAATCTAAAAATAATTTTAAAATGCAAAACAAATGGAAAAATTCGAAAATTCTTTTTTTAATTATTATTTTCGTTATTTTATTTACCTAAAAAATAAAAAATAATAAAAATAAAAATAAAAAATTTACCATTTTTTTAAAATACGTGAAGTATTCTAATAGAATATTACATTGTAAATATTTTATTCTTACTTTTAGAATGTTAAAATATTCTAGTAGATTTGTTAGATATGTAAAATATTCTAATATTCTACTAGAATATTTCACAAATATTTCAAAAAAAATGGTAATTTTTTTATTTTTATTTTTAATAAAAAAAGTGATGAAAATAATATTTAAAAAAATTCAAAAATTTTCAATTATTTTGCATTTTAAAAATATTTTTTTATCTATAAAATGAGTGGCTAAGATTGTGTATCCCCGTATCACAAAATACAGTGGTATCACATGAAATGAAACCACATATATATATATATATATATATATATATATATATATATATATATATATATATATATATATATATATATATATATATATATATATATATATATATATATATATATGCCGGATGATAGCAAAAGGCGATTATCTTCCAAAAAACTCTTCGTATATTAAGGGGTCGTTTGATAGTTGCTGATGAGTTAGAAATGGTGACTGTGTCCACATCTGATTGAGTTTATGCTGTTTCATTAGTTCTTTGACTGATTGTATTGAATGATGAAAATGACCATATTACCCTTATGTTGTCTATATTGCTTGATAAAATAATTATAAAAATACAAACTATCACATAAAATCCAAATTAAACATAAATCGTTTAAAATTCAAATACAAAGTGTCATACAAAATCCAAATACAATATGTCATACAAAATCAAAAAGTACTTAATAAATGGCATACAAATTTAACGGAATAACGGTAGCCATTTGAAAGTAACTGATTAGCAATTTTGTCACGCAAAGTAGACATATAGCCAACAACTTCTGATTAGCAATCTATGTCTTGTATGTTTTGGTCATCACTTCCTCAACCTTCCGTATTAGGAGTAACCATAGTGTTTTGTTCAAAGTTCGTAAATAAGTTATCTTGAATATTGCATTTCCTTATAAAATTATGAACCGCAACACAAGAAATGACTATGTCTCTTTGCACTGAAAAAGGATAAGAAGTCATTTGTTTTAAATTGGAAATCTCGCTTTTCAATACACTGTATATGCATTCAATGATATTTATAAGTGGTTCATAATCATGATTGAACTTTCCTTCCTTAGTTAAAGCTCTGTTTCTTCGGAAATCGGCTAGCCAATACCCAGTATTGTGGTAGGGAGCGATAAATCCATGAGTGTTGGTGTATGCGACATCACAAAGATAATATTTATCTGTAGATGATTAAAAAACTTATTATATAAATAATATAGATAATAAAACTTATAGAAAAACTACAAACCTGGTGGAGGAAATGGAGTCCCGAAGTTGGGTTAAAAGTAACTTCTTTCAAGACTTTAAAATCATGTGCTATGCCTTCCCATCCAGCCCATACAAAGGTGAATATCATATCAAAATCACAAATTCCAATTACATTTTGATAACATTCACCTTTTCCTCTTCCCCTGTAGCGAGTTTGTTGTTCAACGGGCTCAACTGTATGTACAAGTGTTCCATCTAGTGCACTTATTGCTCCGGGAAATATATGCATTAGTCGTCTATGTCGTTCTGAGGTATTTATTGTTGGATTAGACGATGTTGGTACTATAATTTCTCTTGCTAAACACATCATTGCACGTAAGACCTCATGAAAACATTGATGAATTGTTTGTGTGGAGTGATGAAATCTTCCTTTAACCACTCGAAAACGTTCTTTATGTCCTATAACATCTAAAAATATAGTCATCTTCTCTTCAATGCTTATTGTCCTACTACGTTGTAACCAATTTCTTTGTGTAAAATGATTGCATAATTGTACAAATGCATCCTGTGAAAGACGCATCATATCGAAACATTGTATAGGATCTCTATGTATCAAATCTTACGTATACGCATGCCCATTTTCTACCGGTTCGCTAGCGCTTATTCTTTTAATTATTCGTTGCCTTTTTCCAGACCAACATCAACCAATACCATGAGAATACAAGAAAATATAAAAATTGACATTGTTTATCCATATGTGACCTGTAAAATATTAATTACAAATTATATAACAATCAGTAACATAACAATCAAAAACATAACAAACCATAACATATAACCATAACATATAAATCCTAAACTCATAACATTCCATAACATATAAATCCAACAAAAAAATCCATAACACATAACAAACCTAACCAAAAAAATCCATAACACATAATAACTCTAAATGAAAAATCCATCATATGACCATAACATACTAAATTCAAACAATTAATCCAAACTTTTTTCTCGCATTTGTTACCCACGAATCACAAGTAGACAAGTTGAGTCACAACCAAATTTTCCTATTACCCGCACTTTTAGCGAATAACGTAAGAGCATTGGTGTATTTCGGATCATATTCTCCCCATTCCAACCTTGCCAACTTCGCCATACAATCATCCATCTCCTTGTCAAGATTATTTGCTTGCAAGAATGCGTGTGCATCCTTGACAGTTTCTTTTCCAACTTCTTTAAACTCATCATCAAGTGTGGTTTCTTTGGGACCATTTCATTTCCCCCCTTGTTTTTTGTCCACCCAGAGGATTCTTCACTTGCAGGTGAAACACTAATAGGTTTGGGTAATGTTGAGGTTGGGGTATCCATATGAGGTGTTAGTTCTTCCATCTCAGTATCCTCAAAATCATTTGTAGTAAACACTTCAGAGGGATGGGGTAGTGTCGAAGATGGCCCCCAACTATAAACGTTGGTCGAGGTCGCCCCATCAAACAGTTGGATACAAAGATCAGGGCAAGGTAGGAGTGTATTTCTCAGCTTATCTACATACTTGTTCAATTGTTTGAAAATTTTACAAACATTATCAAACTAGTAAAAAAATCTAATTATATATATATATATATATATATATATATATATATATATATATATATACCTTTACCTCTGCATCCCATTCTTCATCAGTCATGTCGAAAGAGTTCGTTAAAGGATTATAAAGATTTCCGATTTTATTTTTCAGTTTCAACCACACTGAATACTTTGCTTTTAAGTAGTCGTATCGGTTTTTCATTTGTTTTCTTTCGACAACAAAATTATGCTCATTTTTCAATTTCTCCGCGACTGCAATCCACGAGCTTCCTTTTAGGCCGCTCCCCTCCCGGCCATTAGTGGTTAATTCATGTATACATGCTTCCAAAGAAGTTTTGTTCACACTCTCGGACTTCCAACTAATTCTAGTTCTTTTATCTGTCATATATATATATATATATATATATATATATATATATATATATAGGGAAAGGATCAAATGAGAACACCTAAAAGGTTGAGAACGCGAGAACAAGTATATTCATTTACGATTCCATGTATTCATTTGTGGAGAAATGATAAATTTTTACGCATTTAATTTCAATTGAAGAGAAAAAGATATTCATGTTGATTATGCGTAAAAATTTATCATTTCTCCACAAATGAATACATGGAATCAGAAATTAATATACTTGTTCTCGCGTTCTCAACCTTTTTTGTGTTCTCATTTGATCCTACTCCTCTATATATATATATATATATATATATATATATATATATATATATATATATATATATATATATATATGGTTAGGTTATTTTGTTTTTACTAACTATTGTGTGCTAGAATGCACAGATCTGAACCAACGGATGAAATTAATCAATGGACATGATTTGAGGTTGTATGATATTACAATGGGATAACATGTACTATATAATCACACAAATTCTAGCAAAAGGGTATTTTGGACAATTAACTACATTTATAATAGGAAAATTTCGGATTTTTAGGGATAATTAATTCTCCTAATTTAAAAATCTGAATTTTGTTAATTAATTCAATTTTAATTCTAACGTAATTTGTATACATAACCGATTTTTATTCTGTCAGAATATTTTTTTTGTTAGAATGATGTTCTTTCACAATTTTATTCTATTAGAATATTATTGAAGAATAACAATATTATTGAATCCAATGTTGAAAAATAACAACATTCTAATATATTCTTATACATCTGAACTTAAATACAAAATTCATACATATTACAGATTAAAAGTCTTATACATTTTAATATAATTATACATATTCTAAAAGAATATCAACAAAAATAAATAAAATTCTTTAAAAAATTAACAACATTCTAAAATTATGAGTGTGATCAAACTTTATTCACTCTTCAAGTTATTCCTATTAGGTCTTCAACGTATTCTTCCAGCCATTCCTATCACAAATAAAACAAAAACTAATAATGGTTAAAAACATGTTACTTGCAATTAACTATCACTTTATATATTCTGGTAGAATACATATAATATGATAGGATACATAGAATACATTCTGGCAAAAAACATAGATTTTATTCTGACAAAATAATAGGCAATCCAAGAGAAATATCTATTACAAAAAAAGAAAAAAAAAGAAAGAAAGATTAAAAGGTAAACAAAGATTCTAAAAGAATCATTAAATATAATTTTTAGTTACCATTTAATTCTGATAGAATATGTATGCAATTACCATTTATAGCATCATACAATTACCCATTACTATTGTGTAACCAATAAATATTATAAAATTTTTAACAAAAACTCTTAAAGAATCATTAAACCTAAAGTGTAATTATCATTTTAAATTTTAACTGAGTTTACTCTAACATAATACACTATACAAAGCATAATGTATTCTTACAGAATCTACTATATTGTGTATTTGATTTTCCTAAAAAAATTAGTATTCTGTTAGAATACATTGTATAATAGTTTCTTTTCATTAGTATATGTAATGAAACCATGAAAACTTATCATCTATAATCAAGTTGCATCATAAAATAATAAAATAAATAAAATTACCTAGATGAGTATATTTATATGTGAAGGTCCAGGAGCAAATAGAGTATTTCTCACAAGTTGGGATGAAATATCAATGTTTTTATCATCATCTTTTCTATTTTAGTTATATAAACATTATCACCAACCTGGAAGGTGTTCGAAACACATCAAAAATATTCTAAGCATGAAAAGATCTTCAAGCATAAGGTAGTCATGGCATCATTTAAAAAACCTTTTGAATTTGCTATTTTATATTGCATTTCTGTATTACCACTAAAGATGCATCACGTAATAAAAAATGAATAAGGAACATATTTCCTAAGTGAACACATACAAGCATGTATATACACATCAGATATTGTCAAGTGAAATACAAGTAGCAGAATACATTCTGCTAGAATAAACCTAGCATGTAATAAGATAAAGTACAACCAAACACACTAACACACTAAACACACTAACACACTAATCAAATTCACCTAAAATCAATCATATACAAAATCAATCATGAGATAATGTACATCCAAACCCACCGATCAAACAAATTGTATATATTATATCAAGTTCTCTTTTAGACATTTTCATAAACACCTAACATGCAATAAGATAAAGTACAGTCAAACACACTAACATACTAATCGAATTTATTAGATAAGTTAACTTAGAGAAGACAGAGAGAAATGGTGACGACATAATATAAATTAACATAGATATACATTAGATTACCTGTTGGAGACGACATAATATAAGTTTCCCTCTTTCAAACATAACTCGGCCTTATCTATTAACTCCTTAACAATCCTTCGCTCTTTCATTAGGGCACCCGAATTAGCAATCGTCATGATCGGTACAAAACCTAAAAACGATAGAAGAAAAAATCAAATTGGACACCAAGTATTGCTAAAACAGGGATAAGATTGAATCAAATCTTTGCAAATATTGAAAAGGGGAAAAGGGTTTATGTACTTTGAAATGTAAATAATGTCTCAGACGTGGGCAGATCGTGAAGAGAGGTTTAACAAATGTAATCGGAAGAGCTTAAGGAGATTTGCGGAACCCTAGATTGCAGGGGGGAGATTCGATCTGGAAGAGACAGTTGTGGAAGAGAGAAGAAGAAGAAAAATGGTATTACCGTCCTTTGAAGGTGTCCTCTTCAATTTTGTTTTTAATCGATCTACAGGGATGATGGGAAGCGGTGAAATCGATTTAGGGCTAATGTTCTATATTTATCTTTGCTTATTTTGTGATATAAGGAATTGTTGTTGATCTACCATAATTAATTATGCAAAGATTACTATAATACCCTTAAATTATTTATTTAATGATTTATTTTTTCCTAATTTTCTATTGGTGCATTCATGCACACAATAGTTGCTAAAAACATTTGAACCTAGCTCTCTCTCTCTCTCTCTCTATATATATATATATATATGTATATATATATATATATATATATATATATATATATATATATATATATATATATAACTTTACACATATGCACAACATAAATCAAACATAAATATAATTTCATCATTTTTTAAGTACAATTACAAATAAAACCTGATTTCATAACAAGGTCATAATACATTTCAAAACATATTTGGATTTTATAACAATGTTTGGAACATAAATCAAGATCATACAACTTCATATTTAAGGTTTCATATAACAAATTCATATTTCAACAATTTTCAGATTTCGGATTTCACACAAACATATTCAGTTTTCAACTTTCATACAAAAAATTTCAGATTTTAGGTTTCATAAAAATTATTTTTTATTTCAGCTTTCTTTTTATTTCAACTTTCATACAAAATGTATTCTAATATTATAACATATAATCGGATTTCATTATACTTTCAAACTGAAATATTCAGCTTTCATACAAAGGAATTCTAATGTTTATAACGATTCTGGAAGCCATAATACTTTCAAACTGAAATATTCATATTAACTATAATATTACATGATCAAAGAACTCATCATCCAGTATAACATAACCTTATAATACGATGTTATAACATATAATCGGATTTCATTTGTTTAGAATACTGATTTCATGCATCAGCTTCAAAAAACAACATCGACTTTACCTGTTGTTGTTGTTGCTGTTGCAGATATCGATAAATCAAGTGGATGGGAGTAGTCGGAACCTGCTGAGAAGACGTGGATGTGGCCGGAAGTTGGAGGAGAAACCTTGTTGTCGCGCTGAATATTGAAGGAAGGGAAGAAGTATCGTGATTTCTATTAAGACGCAGGAGAAGAAATCATCACGATTAGGTTTATTGTTTCAGTCAGTCTTTTTTTTCTTTGGGACCCAGTCAACCCATTGGTCATTTATTGTTGACCGGGTCAGCCATAATGGAGGCCCATCAAGCAGTTTGACTATTGATTGGGTTAGCAGCCAACTCTGACCAGACCGGGTAAGTTCGTTCAGCTCATCATTTTGATAGCATGCTCTTGATTGAAAAAAGTAAACTCAAATGTAATCTTCTAAATTGCTATTATGATAGTGTTTATATGGAAATCAAAAGTTCGATGCCATATTTTATTATTGGTGACACTGTGACAGTAAATTGTTACATTTAATAACATTTTTATGATGATTTCGATGGCTATATATTGAAAGACTTTATATACGATTGATATAACACACACACACACACACACACACACACACACACATATATATATATATATATATATATATATATATACATAAAATCATTAATATAATTAGTTAGATTTAATCAAATGCGTATAACGTTAAAATTATGCAATGTTAAAAACTTATTTGTTAAACCACACCAAAATCGTCCGCACCGCACCAAACCGAATAACGCGGTTTAGAACTTTTGTAGTACGGTTTGCTGTTTTTGAAAATCTCAAGCCGCATATGCGGTGCGGCTTGCAGTTCTCGAAACCGTACCACGCACACCCTACTAAATTGGTAAAAATAAACACACGCGACCTTACCGTTTGGGCTAAACTACTAATATTGTAATACACATTAAAGGTTACATACTAAATATAAGTAAATGTTACATATACTAAATATAAGTAAACGTTATCATGTTCATCAATATATATATATATATATATATATATATATATATATATATATATATATATATATATATATATATATATATATATATTAAAGGAGGATAGTTTTTAGGAATAGTGAAGTGGGATGTTTTTTTGGCAAGAATGGTCCCCCTTTATGTATGTGTATTCAGATTGTCTTTATGGTCGTTTTATGTCAATATCCCCTTTATGTATGTGTATTCAAATTGTCTTTATGGTCGTTTTATGTCAATATACATATTCTTTGTGGACACGTGTCGTTCATCGTCCGTCGGATTTGTTGATGTTTATCTTAGCCACATTCTGGAATTTTCCACCGCCTCTCTCTTCATACACATCTCTTTATTCATTGTCTCCCCAGGTTCTCCATTCATACTGTTTCGCCTTCGA
The DNA here is from genome assembly GCF_052625555.1 of Lactuca saligna. Taxonomy (NCBI): domain Eukaryota; kingdom Viridiplantae; phylum Streptophyta; class Magnoliopsida; order Asterales; family Asteraceae; genus Lactuca; species Lactuca saligna. The sequence continues at coordinate 79,329,670 of NC_136424.1, read as the reverse complement.
TTCTTACAGAAAACCACCACCGGCCTGCCTCCGCCTCAAATAAGCTCACTGTTACACTGTTTATGTGTTCTATGTCCGGTTCGCATTCTTCTACAACAGGTATCGAGGTATGAACCGCTCCCGCTTAGGTAGAGGACGGTGCTGGTCGGATTTTACTCCAGTTAAGCAACATGAACCACTGATTTTTTAATGGAATGATCTTCAAGGTAAACATGAAACCCTAGAATTGATAGTTTCTATTCATATCCAAAAATCTGTAATATTCTTCATATATGACGAACTTGTTTTCCATTGGACGAGATTGACAGGGAAGAGACCTCCGATTCCAGTGTGAAGAAGAAAAGGGGAAATAATCGGACCACTCGACTCATTTATTGACGCGCCTTGAAGACATAATGGGTTGGATATTGCGAAGAAATCCTCAGGTAGTCCCCTCTGACTCTTTTCATCGATATTTAGTTTGCAACATCGTATCTAGGTCTTGAATACCACGACTCAGGTGGGCATTTCCATCTATATCATCAACAACCCATATGTCATCATGAAGCATACTATGTGAAACATTGAAATTTTGCTTGTGTGTCGTTCGCCGGAGGAGCTTCGCCTGCCGCCAGGAATGGCGACCCCTGACCCTTAGTCCCCAAATACCACCGGTGTTGGAATAATTTTAGGAAAGTTTCTTTTACGCTGCAAATCGTCACCAAAAGATTTCAGGTTCTTCATCCTGTTTATTCATGTGGTTCTTTTGTTTGGTTTGAGCGTCTGTGTGTTGAAGGAAGAGGCCATATATGGGAATTTTGTTGTCATACTTCTTCATTCTCTAATTCCACACAAATTAATAAATTCAACAATCAACTTATATATATTCTAAGTTTGATTTAGTCAAACAGTATAGTGAAAGGGCAGCTTGGGGAATTGGTATGTAAAATCATTGTTGACGCCTGTCTTTTTCGTTGTTGAATATACAAGAATATTTTACAGAACATGTCAAATATCCTTACAAATTGTGTGATTAAAGTGTTTACACTTTTTTTCCTTGTGTTTCAAACAAATTACCTCAAAATCAGATCCATGTATGCTTTATGAGAAATTTTAGAAGAGTTGATCTAGGTGTTCCAATTTTAGTTCAAAATTGTGTTGTAGGTTTTGATGGATCTGAGTGCATTTTGGAGATCTTAGCTTTTGACACTGTGATATTTCTTCAATTAGTTCAACTGAAGTTATGAACTACGTCAATCTACTTAACCTTTGTTTGTTTGCGAATTTATTTTCCTTTTTTAAACTTTTCGGTCCATTATTTTTGTTCATTTAATAACATTGACCCTGTCCATCACCGACTCAAATATTTTGACCTGGTCAAATTTGGTCTCTCCACCAACCCCCTCACCCAGAGTTCTCCAATAAGATCCTCCATCGCTACTGACTGTTTTCTTTTGTCCAAATTTACATGGATCACACGGATTACACGGATGAAAAATCTTTTTGTCATTTGGAGAAAGCAGCGTGCCATGTATGTTACTAAAAGTATGATTACCAACAATGTTTTTTTTAGTATATAATTTTGGTTTGTTTTCTGTTATTTTGGTTTGATATGTAAAAATGTTTTGGTTGCAAGCGGTTGCTCTTTACTTTTTGGAAGCTGTGTATTTGACAAGTGACTTTAGTTTGGTTAAGTATGTACATTATTATTTATTAGAAGAAGTTTGTTACGTTTAAAATTTTTCTTTATATTTAGATATAACAAGTTTTTTTTACAGACTTTTATCATCCTTTTAAGGACGATAACACAAAACATATAACTATTGTGGATTCAGATGTAAGATTTTGTTGGGTGCTACTCATTTTTTTTTTTGGTTTCTAGATGTAACAAAATTACAAATAATTATCAGTTTAAACTTATAATCTTACATTATTAACTTTTTTTTCTACATGACTCCTAAATCTCTAAAATCATCACCGTTTATACAGGTATGTTTTTTTTATTCGTTCATGCTTTGCATACTTGCAATTAACATGTTTGGTAAACTGCCTCAATGAGACATATGATTTGTTTTCCGAGAAGTCATGGCTTAATATGAGTTTAGATTTTTTTCATTTTCAGATGTGATCAAGAACGTTTATCAGTGAGTATGAAGCATCTAATTAGTAGACACACAAAGACCCGTATTGGTTAGGAACAGTGAAAGAAGTGGTTATTCTCCTTTTCATGAGAAAAAATAACCCCTCCTTATAGGTATGTAAATAATCTTCTCTTTTTTCTGATTTATTTATTTAATTATTTTATAATTATTTTCATATCTTTATCTCACTCTAGAATTTATAAAATTCTGCGCCTTGGAGCTTTTTTAGGTGGGGCTTTTTTAGTTGAAACAAATCTCATAAGACAAATTAAAGCTGATATTAGACCTTTTACTACAAAGGTATCTCTTTATTTTTACCATTTTACCCTTTTACCCTCTTTACCCGAACGATGGCTCACCTCCATTTCTAACACACTGATCTGATGCTTTGGTGGTCACGGGACTCCAACCATCTGTCGTACGATCCTACGATCAGGATCGCGATTTTGACAACCATGGTAGAAACACGCAGAAACTGGAGGCAAGCATTACTAAGTTACAGACGTTTTTTGAAAATACAGGTTGGTTTTAGCGATTTTAATGGGTTCTTTATGGTTTTGGTGGTTGATTATCGCGTAATCACCTTATTCCAGATGGATTGTAGGTGCTTAAAAAAATAAATTTTTTTGTTTTAGGATCATATTGCCCCTGCACACTTTTTATATTAATAAAACCAATTTTCTACAACTTCAGGACGACATTGCCCCTACACACGGGAGACGATATCCACATGAAAGCACATGGAAGACGCATCTGAGAAGAGGTAGAGAGTCCACTCTTTTCTATTATACCATTGTACTAAATAAATCTCAATTGAGAAACTATGTTCAAGTTCAAAAAATAACAGTTGAGTTTCAGTTTGATATCTTATATTTGATATCTTATAGGTCATAATTATATAACCTTAAACACACCAAATTTAAGGCTATCTTCGTTACTTAGGTCAAACTTATCGTTTGGCTCATTTAAATCAATGAAGAAAACTTAAATTAGTATTTTGGTTAATATAAACTTTGTATTACAGGAACAAAAACGAGCATCCAAACCGTTAATGCCTATTTTAAATTTTCTATTATGGTTATTTTGTTAATTTCAATCAGTTTAGACAAAAAAAATGTCTTTTGGTTTATTTAAACTTGGATTACAAGTACGAAAGAATGAATCTTAACTGTTTTCATCATTTTGACCAATTAAGTACATATATTTTTTCAATTTCTCGATATGAAAATTTTAACGTAAGTAAAATAGAAACCATTTTTTCTTTGTAATTATTGTCTTTATTAAAATGACCATTTTCGTTTTTGTGTCTTTAAATTTCATTTTTTTTGTCTTATTTTACTAATCTACGTTTGTCAAAATATACCAACATACTTTTTTGATTATTTGAATGTGACTCCCATTTCGTTTTAATTTTTTTTTATCATTTGGCCATTTAAAATTTTGATTATGTCTATTTCAGTTTACTGTCAATTTCGTGTTTTGGTTATGGCTATTTATAAAATTTTGGTTTTCTGATCTGCCTTTAGTTAACAAAATACCATTAGATTACTAATTGTATCATTGCTGTCAAAATCTGTCAAATTTCTGTTATAAATGTTCAAAACGTGGTATGATAAATTATTAGCCTTCATTTCTTGACTGTATTTATTTGCTTTTCAAACTTTTGATATGTTTTTTTTTTCTTTTCTTTTCTCAGGGTTAATGGAATCTAACAAAGCTAACGATTAAACTTATTACCATATTGTAACACACTGATTAACAAATTGATTCTTTTTTGTTTTCTTTGTTTGTTGTGGTGACTTTGCTTTTTTAGATACGTGTGTTGTCATTTTATCAAATATCTTTTGAGGTAGCCAATGTTATACTTAGACAACACTTATCGAGGTAAAAACCCATGAAGTATTTGATCTGTGGAATCCGGCTCTCCAATTCGATTCCATCAACCAAAGGATAAACCCATGAAGTATATATTTCAATAAATAGCTTATCCGACAACAAAATAGTTATCCATGACCAAACAATATTAGTACCCTATAACAACACTCAAACTATAAACAAATAGTTGATCAAATAACATTTACAAAGAACAAACAACATATAAAATTATCACATCTGACCCTGCAACGCGGGGGCTCCACACCTAGTTAGAAATTATATGTGGTATATTAAAGCTTCTAAGCTATATGAAAGCAAAATAGACAAGTTGGGTATATAAGACTTATATGCGAGTAATGAGTTTTTTTGTCTATATATTAGTAAGCTTCTCAAATGTGTGTGTGTGTTTTTTTTCACGTGTCAAATCTATATCGGCCGAAGAGGGCTCTTTGAACTAGTGACACCAACAAATGATATTCCTCAATATCGAGTGAGAAAAAAACGGTCCTCAAAATCCTCCACTCCATAAATCCTCCATAATTTGTTACAAGAGAATCTGTGTTTGGTACAACAATATGACAAACAAACACCCAAAAACCCTCCATAACAAAATTTTAACGAAGAAAACAGAAGAATAATTGTACAAATTGCTTCTAACTTTTGTTTTCTTTGAAAGATTCCAATATTTTGAAGCCTCTGCCTTGGCTACAATCCAAGGCAGAGATCATACGAAGACGAAGGCATTTTGCCTTCGTATTAATAAAGTCAAATCATGGCATTTCAAGATTTTGACCAAATTACAGAACGTCGAAGACTTGAAAGAAAACAAAAATTGAAAAGGAGAATCATACTTGGTGTTGTCGTAGCCGTTCTAATTCTTTCAGCAGCTATTGTGGCATTCTTGATATTTCTTAACAATGCCCAACAAGATGAAGCCGAAGGGGATGACGTGCCCAACGTGGAGAGTGGCAACAATGAAGATAAGGACACGTCACCTGGTACCTCCGGTGACGATGGAAATAACGACCAAAAAATCTTGCAAACCCAAAAGGCCGTGAAAACCGTATGTCAGTCAACGGATTATAAAGAAACATGCGAGAGTCATCTTGAGAAATCGTTGAGTTCTACAAAACCTTCGGGAATACCCCAACCCGAGGATCTTGTGAACGCCGCCATATCCGTGGCCTCTGATGAGCTCAATAATGCCATTGAACAAACCTCTAAAGCCATGAAAGACGAGCAGAAAGCGATACACGATGTTTGCAAGCAAGTTCTCGAGGATGCACAAGACGACTTCAATCGGTCACGAAATGCAGCCATGGATGGCACCGCTGTTCTTGATTTAGACAGTTGGTTGAGTGCGGTGATTGCGTATCAGCAAACCTGCATCGATGCAATTACGGAAGACGCAACTAGGGCTACTGTCGAAAAGGCTTTAAAGACCACCAAGGAGCTCACCAGCAATTCTCTGGCCATCGTCTCCTCATTCGACAAAGGAGCAGCACCACCTGCAACCACCAATCGACGGCTTCTATCTCAAAGCCCAGATGAACTTCCCATCTGGATGACACATGAAACCCGAAGGTTACTAAAGGCCGACGCTCCAACCCAGACTCCGAATGCGACTGTCGCTAAAGATGGATCGGGTGATTTCTCCACCATTTCTAAGGCGTTGGAAGGGATCCCGGAGAAGTATGAAGGTCGATATGTCATTCACATTAAAGCAGGCGTGTTTGAAGAGAACGTGATTGTAACGAAAAAGATGGTAAACGTCACAATGTATGGCGATGGATCGCAAAAGACGATCATCACGGGGAAGAAAAACTTCGTAGATGGCGTGCCTACATTCCAAACAGCGACATTTGGTATGCATGTATCTATACAACTCTTACCTACAATTTGCTTGAAGCTTGTTAGTTGTTATCGTTATGATGAAGTAGCGAAGTTGTTAATGACTGAACGTATGCAGCGGCTATCGGGGAAGGATTTATCGCTCAGTCAATTGGATTTAAAAACACAGCAGGTCCTGAAAAACATCAAGCAGTCGCACTGAGAGTGCAATCGGATCGTTCGATATTCTTGAATTGTCGGATGGAGGGATATCAAGATACATTGTATGCGCAAACACACAGGCAATTCTATCGTGGGTGCGACATACTCGGGACAATAGATTTCATATTTGGAGATGCTGCTGCGGTCTTTCAGACGTGTGAGATTTTGATCAGAAAGCCGATGGAGAAACAAAAGAACACAGTGACTGCTCAGGGAAGAAGTGACAAGCGTCAAACGACAGGGATGGTGTTACAGAAATGCAAGATTACTGCAGATTCATCTCTGGAGCCTGAAAAGTTAAAGATTGAAAGTTACCTTGGGAGGCCATGGAAAGAGTTTTCGAGAACAATCGTTATGGAATCAGAGATTGGAGATGTTATTCGTTCAGATGGCTGGTTGCCATGGGAAGGAGACTTTGCGCTTCAAACGCTTTACTACGCAGAGTATAACAACATAGGTCCGGGATCTCAGGTCAAGGATAGAGTTAAATGGCCTGGTTATCAGAATGATTTCAAGAAGGAAGAAGCGATCAAATACACTGTAAACCAATTTATACAAGGCGAAAGTTGGTTAAAAGGTAGCAAGGTTCCTGTTCGTCTTGGCTTCTATAGCTGATTGAGTTGAAGATTATTCTCAAAGGTTCCAAAAAATGAAAGCAAGGCAACACTTCAACGACTGCATATGATCGACCAGCCATGCAACGGGACTCGTTTTACTCGAATAAAGATTTGCACAAGTAGGTACGATCACATTTTTTAGTATGAAACATGTTTAAAAGTAGTTCATAGTGTTGGTTTTTCTTTAGAGTTGCTATTTGTTTTGGAATAGCTAATCGTGGTCGCATAAAAAATCCGTAGCGCAAAACTAAAAGTTTGATGATGAAATCAGTTCGAAGTTGATAGGTTTTGAAGACTCCTCCAACCTTGGTGCTCAGAATTTTTGTATAATGTTTATGTTGCGTCCAAACCACCAAATAATAATTTATAATTAGGGTCGGTTGTTAATAAAAAATTAAACTAAATAATCATGCTAAAATACGATAAAGAAATACTAATTCATACCAGCTAGCTAGTTTGTTTGTTAAAAAAAATAGCACACACATTCTAATGTATATTGGTTAAATTGAGGGGAACATCTTACTATACCGTTAGCCAAATGCATATTGCAAATTGAGTTTCATTAACATGATCATATTAGTACTAGAACACCATGAAAAAGCTCGGAGTGTAAACACTTTATTGATCTGGGTCAAGAACTCTAATTGGAACCCTAAATGGTTAAAGTATGTTGCAATTAGCACATAAAATTGACAGTATATGAGTTGGATTATTCAAAGATACTACAATGTAATTTTGATTATTAGATTGGGTTCATGAATATTGAAGTATTAGTATAACCTATGGATTAGAAGATCACTAAAGTACTTCATAATTGGTAAAAATATGTCGATTTGCGATTATGAACTCAATTAGGACATGTTTTTATTAAAAGGATTAGTATTATGGAAAAAGGGATACATGATGGATTTGTTAAAGTTTTGGTTGTTGGAAATTTGATGTAATCTAAAAGCTTTAAATAAAATAAGTATTACAACGGAAATAATATTTTAAAAGTTTTAATCTCAAAGGTATGGATCCAATCAAGAAAAAAAAAAGACTATTAATCGTACGATGTTTAGAATGCTTACCATGGTAGGATATTACAAGCAAACTCTTATTTATTTAAGTCGACAACTAATGAAATTTTACCAAATTATTAGTTGAAAAAACATTATAAATGGTCCCTGTGTTTTCTCAGATTCTGAAGTTTAGTCCCTGTGGTTTAAAAATCTCATAAATGGTCCCCGTGCTTTCAAAATTTTTGACAGATGATCCTTAACTCCGTTAAGTTTTATCCGTTAACTGAAGGGCATTTTAGTCATTTCACACCACAGGGATCATATTTGATCTTTTCAGTTATTTTTTTTAAAAAAGAAAAAACTAAATATAATTATTTAATATATAATCTCTCTCTCTCTCTCTCTCTTTCTCTCTCTCTCTCTCTCCAAGCGACCTCCTCTCTCTCTTTCTTAGCTCATGTCCGACAATAAAAAAATCGTCCAAACCGCCACCGATGAAGAATCACTCTCAACCACGGTAAACCACCAAGAAACACCACTGCCAGCACCCATTTTCCCACCTTATACCTCCGACAATTAGCAGCCTAAGCCCCATTTCCATGTTGCGACCCACTGTTGCTCTTCTTCCCTTCGCTTTATCGTTGCCAACAACTAGAACAAGACCCACAAAGGGTCGTTGGAAAAGAGAGATTGCTCCTCTCGTTTTGCGACAACCCAGCCATCCACCACACCTTCTGCAACTTCTTTTTCCTTATTTGACCTACAACTTAAACTACACATACATAAATACAATTAAACTTGAAAACCACCAAATTTACAACAAAATTTGAGTCCAAACACCTTCTGCAACTTCTTTTTCCTTATTTGACCTCCCATGGAGAGTCCAAACTCATATGTGGAGTCACCGGAGCACCAGAATCACAAGACCCCCAACATATAAAGACAACTGAATGAACAATGAGAGATAAACATCCACATACAAATCAATTTATGGTAGGATGAACACCCACATACTAACTCAAACTGATTTACAGAAACAAAAACAAACATTATTTTAGTTTTTTATTCGAATTTAGGATTCTGATTCTTAAGTTACCATTGAGAATAAAGATCACAAATGATTTCCATTGAGTTTATATTGAGGAAGAAGAACCAGAATGTGCTGGTTGTGATCGGAAAACCGAGATGGGAGGAAGTGGACTTATAAGTACCAAAATCTGAAGATGTGTTCATCCAAGAATCAAATGAGTGCTTGCTCATAATGAAATCGTAGGCAGATCCTAACCGGATGAATTCGAATAGCCCTAGAAATCGTAAGTGGTTCCTGATGAAATTGATGGAGGAGATCGGCCAACCTTCTTCTCCACCACGACACCATAAAATACCCTAAATGGGAGCGTCAAATTAAATGTCCAAAAAAATCCAACTGTAAGCGTCACTATGTATCGTAACTTGGTTTCTAGTTTCGATTTGGGTGAACCACGGAGCCATTAGCAGCTGGCCGCAGCGTTTGTAGATGGGTGTTAGAGCTTGGCACCAACGCGTCCATGGCAATGGTTACTGACACGCTGGCGGATCCGGTGGCAAGGTTCGAGGTCTGGTTTTCTAGCCATGGAACCAGGTCGTCGGCATAGAACTCCATTTGGGATTTGCCGTAGGGGAGGAATGTGGCTTGGTTGACTATTTCCTTAAGAGAGGGAAACAAAGTAGGGGGAAGCAGGCATCAAAAAGAGAGAGAGAGAGAGAGAGAGAGAGAGAGAGAGAGAGAGAGAGAGAGAAAGAAAGAGAGACCCCTTTGTAAATAAGAGAAAAACTTCATAAATGGTCCCTGTGGTATGAAATGACTAAAATGCCCTTCGGTTAATGGATAAAACTTAACGGAGTTAGCAATAAGGACCATCTGTCAAAAGTTTTGAAAGCACAGGGGCCATTTATGAGATTTTTAAACCACAGGGACTAAACTTTAGAATCTGGGAAAACACAGGGACCTTTTATGATGTTTTTTCTTTTTAGTTATTATGTATCTTTTAGTATGCACATAAACACGGAAATTAGGTAATATCAACAACTTTTTAATGTATATTTGAACAATATTGTAACTTCTCAAATTTCAGAATATATTTTTTTTTATTTTTAAAGGAGAATAAACATCCGTTTTGATGAATTTATTTTTAAGTCAAACCATTTGTTCATAAATCATAAATTAAAATCAGAGTTATAAGGAAAAAATTATGGAATCTTGATTTATAAAACGGTTAATGTGCGTGTGTACAGTTTTGCATTCGTCATCCGATAAATATCTGAAAGACATTTAATCCACAACTATAAGTCAAATCTTAGTGAGATTTCTAAAATACTTCACACAACAATACACACACAATGCTTGCGCACATGAGCCTTCAGTCTTCCTGGACCACTCTCCTGAACCCACAATCTAACAGAACCGCCTCACAAGGCCTACAATATAGCTTAACCGTTCCTTTGGACCTACTACCTAAGTGGACCACCTTGCAAGGCTTACAGTACACTTGGACCGCCTGGGTATCTTGGCCTACAATACAAAGCATGACTGCCTCAACTCAACCACAATATGTCGACATATGCAAAAAAAAATAAACAATAGCCAGCAAACAAAGCATGACTCACTACAACATACCGACATCCTACACACAATGATACATACTGTAGTACGAAGTATATAGTGAGAAAACTCACCTAAGCTAACCAGCAGAGGCTCAACAGCAAAACTCATCAGCAACAGAACAACTAACGCAAGCTACCTAAAACCAAACCACAACTAGTCCTTAGCTAACACCCAATTATATAATAGTTTAACCAAAAGTCAAACTAATCAAAAAAGTCAAAGATTAATGTCACACCCCCGAACCAGACGGCGGAAACGTCCGGGGGCTGTTGTGACTCAATTGAATACCATCACAACGAATATACATGAAACATAACATCATACATCACCAAGCATTGGAATAATACAACTGGTAGCGTTTACATCCGCTACATTATTTCAAAATATTACATTCCCCAAAATACATTGTTCATTGATACTTAAACAACCGCAAAACAATCATAGAGTACAGTCCTTTCTTCACTTATCTGTTACCTGAGAATACAAGAATTTTAGAAAACGTCAACATATGAAATGTTGGTGAGTTCATAAGTAATGTTTAAAATCCAATGTTTGTAATGTCTTGAAAACCACCAGAAAATCCGATATTTTCTAAAAATAGTATAGCGTAAAAATATGTGAAGATCCGTGAGTATGCTTGTTTGAATTCTATAGATGTAAGCGTAAGAGTTGTGAAATTCGGCATGTAGTTCGTAAGTGTACCAGTTGAAAAACCCTAGGAAAACCCGACGTTTTCCTATCACTTTGCTTTACTAGTTTATGTGTTGTTATTTCGTTACGTTAGAGGTGTTCGTTGAGCTCTGGAGGCATTGAGTATACAGAGGGTGGTGAATTGTTGTAACGTACGTTAATGAAAACGTCCAGTTGTCAACCATACTAGCGATCCCTTAGGCGTCACTCGCACTTATTCACACAACTCAATCCTCCCGGACTTGTGTAGTCCCACGACCGAGGAGAAAAAGTGAAGGTGCGAAACCCTCGGTATTTCCCTACGTCGTTCAAGACCATTGCAATTGCGAAGGGCCCGAAGCCCATCCCGCAATCGTGAGTTTCCGACTTTACTAGCAGCACCAAAGGACCCTTGGGGACCAGCAGCACGTTTGCCATTGAAAGTCCTTTTACACGCGGTTAAGTCGTATTAGACCCAACTACATGTAAGCAAGTATCCTTTGGGCCTAAAGATCATGTCATCGGGCTAGCTAGGCTCAACAAGCATGATTTGCAACTTTTGGGCCTAAGGAGTGTACGTCAACGTATTGAGTAATTCCACGAGAGTATAGAGTTCCGAGAGTTCCATATGTGTATTGAGCGTTGTAGTGTTAGTAGTTTTGGATTTGTTATTGATTCGAGACCAAATCAATTCGTTTGATAACGATTGTTAGTGACATTGTGTATTGTAATTCATCGAGAGTCGTAGTGTCAGTCTTTGTTCACAACGAGTGTATTGAATTATCATTGAAAATTTTCTGTTTACAACCCCTCTTTATTTTGTAAATTTACTCTTTCACCCCTTTAGGTAAATTAATTTTCGGTTTAGCCCTTAAACTATTTTTCTTGACATTTTAACACCAAAAATTATTGAAATTAATATTTTTCAGCATATTTTTCGTTGAAAACAGTTTAAGTCCCTGAAATTGCAGTTTTCTCGGTTATAACCCTCCTTTTTCGCAGTTTTTACAATTTTGGCCCCAATTGGAAAATTTTTGCAACTTTGGTCCTTTTTAAATTTGAAAAGCATTTTAAACCTTTGAAAAGTACTTGTAACACTAGTAGTCCACTGTTTTACAGAAAAACACAGTTTTGGCCCTCCAAAACAGAAAATTTCGCATAATGGGCCCTATTGGGCCGAAATTGTCATTTTTAGCCCATTAAGCTTGAAATTTATGTTTTTAATCCTCCAAAGAGTATATTTTCATAAAACACATTATGGAAACTGTTTTGACTCATCTCACCCATCAGATTTCGAAATATTTCATTTTAGGCCCTTCAACTTTATATTTTTAACATTTTATGTCAAAAAAAAAGAGTTTTTAGCCCAAAGTAAGTGTTGTCAAGCCATTTGGCTATTTTTCTTGGTATACTTTGGATGTAGTAGTATACTTTATGCTAGTATCATCTAACATAAAATATATCTCGGTTTTTAGTGATTCATAACTAGATCTAGCATCATAATCATACAAAACATACATATAAGCATAGAAATCATACAAAGCATACACATAATGATAGATCTACACCTTTGCTTGTATTCTCCCCCACAAAAACTTATAGAAAAACGAAAACAAGGGGGTATGAAGCTCACCTTTGGATGTTGATTCGGTTTTTGAAGAAAGGATGGAAGAAAGCTTGGTGATTTTTGACCCTAACACCCTTGATGAAGCTTTCGAGTTTATGGAGTTTTCTAGGATGCAAGATCACGATTTTTGCATGGATTAGGAAGAGGTTTTTGATAAAACAAAGAATATAAGTCATAGATCCAAGCAAAACCTTACCTTAGATGAAGATTTTGTGGAAATATCCTCTTGAAAGCCTCCTAATTTTTCGAGATTTTTGTGTGGAGAGGAAAGAGGAATTTTTGAGTAATCTAGAGAGAGTTTGTGAGGTGTGTGTGTGTGTTACTCACGGCCGAACAAGAAGAGGGAAGGAGAGAGATAGAGTTGCATGGAGAAATGAGATGGCATGGAGATTTGGAGGGTAATGCATGGATAACCACCATATAATAAAAAGGTGGCATGCATTAGTCAACCCTTCCTCTTCTCTTCTTAGATTTGGGCCTTGGGCCGAGAATTTGGATGGAAAAGGAGAGATTTGGGCTTTAAAGCCCTCAAGCCCATATAGAAGTTATGTTGGATGAGTTTTGATCTAAACGAAATATAATATGATCTTCACACTTGGTTGGGCTAGTTTAAGTTAATCATGATTCAAAACTTTTAATTTATTTCATTCTAGGCCCAATATGGCCCAAAATGTTAAAATAAATTAATATGGGTCCAATTAGAGCCCATGATAGTCAAATTGGAAGCTTATTGGTCCATTTGGGTCCAATAAGGAAGTCCTAGTCCAAAATGGACTTAAACGAGGACTTCTAGGGTTTCCAATTGGTTGTTGACTATTTGTAGCACTTGCATGATGTATTTGATTGAAGTTTTTGATGTCATTAAATAAGCATCACACATGCTTTTAAGTTTTTGATTCAACCTTTACTTGAGTTTAGTGATTACAAGAGACAAAATTTCTAGTTGTGACAATTAACGATCAAAGTCAACAGCCAAAAGTCAACACAGTTGATCACCATGTTGTGGTCATGCACATACCACGACGTGGAAATCACTCGTAAAAACAGTCATGAAGAATCCACTCGCCATGACGTGGTAATCAGGTTGTCGCGTTGTGGGAACTATCCAGAAACCGTTTAATGGATTAAGCCATTAATTCATTAAGCCACACACTCATCTCTTCCAAAATAATTCCATATGTACATAAGCTTCATAAAAACCATTACTTTATGGACATGCATGTACAATGTATTCTTTGAACTTGGTTAGGTCAGAAAAGGTGAAACCGAGGTCAAAATCTCATGTATGGAACCGAAACTTAACCAGATTCTAGATCTAGCACACCAAACCTCAACGGGGCCCCAAGGATCCATAAAGTTGTCAATTTTATGGAATCAAATCACTCAAACTACTCAAAACATGTAGAACAAAGCATAAAATCCTAGATATAGAAACATGACACATAAAGTTCGGAACTTGAGGACTTACAATGGTTTATAATGATGGGTTTTGAGCACTACAACATTCTTATGGTGTACATGCAACCCTAATGCTTTAGATCTAGGTTTTTCTCACGTTATACATGCAATTCTAATCATCCAAAGGATGAACCCTATCTAGCATACAATTTTGGAGATTTATAACATAAAACAAAGTTAGATGAATACCTTTTCCTTGTAGCTTGTAGATCTTGACCTTCAAGATCTTAGTGCCTCAATTGTTGCACCTCTAGTGAGTCACAAACACCAAGTAACAGTTGGAAGAATATGAGAGACGTTGAGAGGCTCTAAAAATCAGTTAGGGTTCTTTTCTTAGAAGCATTTTTTGATTTCAAGGAGCCAAGGGGTTCCTTATATAGCTGAGCTGCTTGGGTTTTTTATTGGAACCCTAATTCTTTGCTTAACCCTTAAGCAATCCATTAGATCCTTCCAGAAGGCCCCCTTGTATGAAATCTATGTGGGCTACACATAGAATTTCGTCCACCCCTTCCAAGGAATCCATAAGCCTAACTTGCAACTATCATATAATTGCAATATCAGTCCCCGTAATTTAATCAGTCTCTTTTGATCACCAAATTAATTTTGATCAACAGTAATTAAATAATATGATTTCTCAATTAATATATTATTCTTATAATATATTAAAAAATCACAATTAACCTCTTTCTTCATAATTCATCCTATCAAATTGCTATGGTGAAGGCAACCCAAAAGGACCATGCTACTATCGGGTCAAGTACATACCAATTATAGTTATGGGCTTAGACACCGAATCCAGCAGTCATCCACTTGGATAAGTCTAATAACTATAATTGCAAGTACGACTTCAAAATCTGATTAGCAATCGTAGCTCTCAAAAGTCGATTCGAACTCTAACCTAGTCAATGACACATCCTTTAGATAAGGGATCATATAATCCTCCGTTCTGCAAGATATCGTGTGGACAATGACATGGAACATAATCATTCTCAATGTCCAACAGTTTGTTTCCCAACTTCTGATTTGTTTGACATAGAACTTAATTGAACACATTAACTGAGTCCTGATCGGGCCCGACACATAAGTCAACACAAAATCATCGAGGGGACCAAGATATTGCTTTTACCCTCTTAGGATAAAAGGAACAGATAAACTTTGACTTATCTGTTCGTACTATTTACTCATCAAATTGTACACACCAACACGTTTTGTAACATCAAATTATTGATGCGTTTACGCATTATCAATGCACGACCAACTTGTAAACAACAATTCATATATATTGGTTTAAAGATTATACAATATTATCGTCTCACAATCACCCGTGATAAATTCCATGAAGTGATTCAAATGAGTGTGGGTTTAATCTAATACTCAAATCTTATTTCAGAAGTACTCACAAACGTTGCAACAAACTTTTGTTATGTCTAAACACTTAGACAATCTACAAACCAATTCATGACAGTCTAACCTCATATCTTACTCCTAAAGTATGATCAATTGTGGATAATTTGAACAATATAATTATTCTGGAAGTAAAACATGCAAAAGTGAAACAATAGTAAACAATTGACACAAGATAGTAACTTTACTCATAAATAAAACTCCTTTATTTAATCATCAAATGTCAATTACATTTTATCTATTACAAGATTGTAAACATCTATCTAATCACTAAAACTAATATCGTCCTTCAGACCAATGCTTCTTACATGTGGTAAGTGCTTAACCCTGCTCGGACCCTTTTTGAGGGGGTCTGCTGGGTTTTCCTCTGATGATACCCTCTTGACTACGAGGAGTCCCTCTTCTACCCGATGCCTGATGAAGTGATATTTTCTGTTGATATTTATGGATCTACCATGATCCCTCGGTTCCTTGGTTAAGGCAATCGCTCCTTCGTTATCACAGAAAATCTCCATAGGCTCCTTTATGGCTGGTGCAACTCCAAGGTCTCCAATGAAGTTCTTCTACTATATTTCCTCCTTCGACGCTTCGCTCGCTACTGTATACTCTAATTCGCACATTGAATCAGCCACAGTCTCCTGCTTGGAACTTTTCCAAGTGATTGCTCCTCCATTCAGGGTAAATACCCAACCTAACTGAGAGCGGAAGTTATCTCTGTCGGTTTGAAAGTTGGCATCACTGTACCCTGTCACTCTCAAGTCATCACTCCCACCAAGGGTAAGGACCCAGTCCTTAGTCCTTTGCAGGTACTTAAAATGTTCTTCACTGTGGTCCAATGAGCTCTACCCCGGTTCCCTTGATATCAGCTAACAATGCTCAATGCAAAAGCCACATCAGGGCGAGTACAAGTCATAGCATACATGATCGATCCAACTGTGGAAGCATATGGCACTCGACTCAATTTCGCTATCTCGGCATCGGTACTCGGAATATGAGTCTTACTCAGTTTGGTATTGATTTGGATTGGTAGTTCCCTTTTCTTGGAATTCTCCATGCTAAAACATTTCAGCATCTTCTCCAAGTAAGTACTTTGACTAAGTCCTATTAGTCTTCTACTTCTGTTTCTCAATATCCTTATCCCTAGAATATAAGTAGCTTCTCCTATATCATTCATAGCGAAACACTTCCCAAGCTAGGACGTAACCTCCTGCAAGGTCGGTATGTCATTTCCTATGAGCAATATGTCATCAACATACAAAACTAGAAAGCTAAATATACTTTCACTAGCCTTGACATACACAAAGGACTCATCCTCGCTCCTCGAAAATCCAAACTCTTTGACTTTCTCATCGAAACAAAGTTTCCATCTGCGAGACACTTGTTTCAATCCATAAATGGATTTCTCAAGCTTGCAGAATCTATCGGGGTATTTGGCATTCACAAAACCTTCTGTCTGACACATGTAAACACCTTCATCTAGCTTCTCATCAAGGAAAGCGGTTTTGATATCCATCAGTAAAATTTCATAATCATGAAATGCATCGATAGTCAACATAACCCTAATAGATTTGATCTTGGCCACTGGTGAGAAGGTCTCATCATAGTCAACCCTCAGGGTTTGAGTAAAGCCCTTCGCAACCAACCGTGCCTTGAACGTATGCACTTTCCCAACCATTTCGGTCTTCTTCTTGAAGATCCACTTGCACACGTTCATCTTCTAACCCGATACATTGTCAACCAAGTTCCAAATTTGATTGTCATACATGGACTAAATCTCGTTGGCCCTAGCCTCTTTCCATTTTGTAGACTCCGAGCCTGCCATGGCTTCCTTGTAGTTGTTAGGTTCATCCAAATTTATCAGTGTACTATCGTTGATAAATGTATCACCTTTAACTGTTATATGGAAACCATACAACATAGGTGGAAAACTAACACTAGTGGAACATCTTAGAGGTAAGGAGTCGTCATCTGGTTCAACAAGAATCTCTTCCTCAAGTTGAGTGCTAGTGTTAGAGGTTCCTTCATCGCTTGACTCTTGAAGCTCTTCAAGGTCAATTTGTCTCCTACTGTCCTCTTGTGATATGAGTTCTCTCTCTCTCGGTCTATAAAAGATATGTAACGCCCGTAGATCCGGGCTAGTCAATTATAAGGCAATAAGTGTCGAAAATGACTTTTCGACAAAAGGTTATTTAGAATAAATAATCTTAACCAAGTTGTAGAATATTTCACAAGATTTCCGTACATATAAAGAACGCCGAAATCCGAGTTATAACGAAGAAGTTATGACCCGTTGAAGTTTCGCGACAGAACCGGCACGGTACCGGGAAGCGTAAATAGTGAATTTACGATAAAGCGATTTTTAGCCTTAGCAATATAAATGAAAGTCGTAGAATACGTTAAAGTAAGAACATCGATAAAAAGAACGCCCAATTTCGAAGTTTCAGATTAGCAGTGTACAACCCGAAATTTGAATATTAGATCGAGTGGTTTTTAGCCGACACAACCTAAACGAGAATCGAAGATCTCATTAATAGTAGCGTATGAGAAAAAGATGGGCAAAAATGGATGTCGGATGAAGAAGTTATGAGTATTTAACGGACCAATCCTGTCCCGGCCTGTTAATAATATAAATTTCAAAATAAAGTCAAAATTAGCCAACGGAGTCTAAACGAAAGACGTAGAGTACGTTCCCACCTTCGCGTGGATATAAAGAACATAAAAAACGGAGCTCGTATGAGAAAGTTATGATTTTTAGAAGTCGGAGTAGAAAATCACGAATCTGGTGCGAAGTTGCTGACGTGGCTAAATCTCAGCCGTCCCTTGTTGCCTACGCCTCGCTTCGGATGAGTGACACCTGTCCTCGAATACACCCCGCGTAATCCGAAGACGCCCAGCGTTTGAGTACGCCTCGCGTACCAAGGCTCGTACGCCCAACGGTCTGCTGACTTGTGCGATCTGAAGCTGTCCACGATGCACCACCGAAGCTGCGACACGCGTCCATTACGCCCAACGTACTCCAAGGAGTACGCCCAGCGTTCCGAGGAGGGGCGCCTATAAATATGCTGCGAAGGCAGCCGGCTTTCTTGCACCAAATCCCACTCTCTCTCTAGTTTCTTTCTCTCTCTAGCTCCCCAAACCACCCCTAAACCCTAGGAAAACCCCTTAGCTCCCGAGGGAAGCCCCGAGGCTCCCGGAGTTCCAAGAAAAAGAGCCTTTCGGTTTTAAAACGCTGCTCCAATTAAGTTCCGGTTTTTGATAAAATTCGTTGTAAGTGTGCTACGCTTACGCAATTTTTAATATAGCTTTCAAATAATTATAGGAATGTTATTAGGTCCTTCAAATAATTATTTAGGCTATTATTATGAGTTATATTGAGTGTTATTTAACGCTTATATAATAATAATAATAGTCAGACTATTAATTTGTCGCGGATATCGGTAGACTAAACCCTAGTGGTGTTGATACTATGTTTTATCGAAGGAAAGTTGTTTTGAGAGTATCGAAGCAATGTCCGAGTGTTGAGTCACCGCCTATCAGGTGAGGGCATGGTCCCTTTCATCTTACACATAGATATGAAGTATTTTAATATAAATTACGTGCTGTGTGTGCATATTGTCTGAATACTTGCTGTCTATGCTGGGTGAAAGATTTTTTATACATGTTTTAAATGATTTAAATTGTATATGTATTTTATATCTACAAAATGTGTTGGGTAAAACATGGGTAGATGAAATAGTTGTTTTGTGATAACACGATGGGAGACATAAATGTTGTCAGTGATCCAGTCATCCAGTGGAGTATAGATGATGACCATGGGCGATACTAGACGGTCCGATGGAATGCTAGTAAGCTCGTAACCTATAGGAGTTTTTGAACTAGGTGCTCATTAGGTATTGTGAACTGAGTGTGTTCACTACGTATCTTTGAACTGAGCGTGTTCACTAGGTATTTTGAACTAAGTGTGTTCACTAGTTACTTTTGAACTAAGTGTTTACCAGATGTTTTGGACTACGTGTTTCACCAGATATATTTTATAAGCCTTGGTAATGATGGACTTCGTGTCGATTCCTTAGGATGATCCTTAGGAATAAATAAACGAGGAATAGCTGATTCTTAGGGTAGATCCTTAAGACTAAAGAAGATAATGGGGATGGGTAATTGGGTTGATTGTTTGATTGTTTAAACATAATAATTATATTATTGTGGGTTGAAAACCCTATGTACTCACCAGGTTTCCCAACTAGACCCACTTAGTTTATTTATATCACAGGTGTTGATACGAAGTCACATTACACTGAGAGATTAAAGAGATGTAGATCACTAGTGTAAATAAATGTAAGTTCTGTTTATGCTTATGTTCGTGTACTGACGATGACATCCCAAACGTTTTAAAATGAATAAAATACGTTTCTTCAAAAATGTTTTAATAACGTATTTATCGTGTTTTTCTGGGAATGAATTCCGCAACATTTTTATTAAAAGAAGAACTCTGATTTTTATAAAGCGTAAACAAAATCGGTCTTTTCTGGCCGTGAAAATGGGGATGTCACAAGAGATATCCAAAAAACTTATGTGGATAATAGATGAAAATACACTGCTCACTACGAGGTTCGAGATTTTTGTGAGTCTCTCGTCTTACGAAAGCCTCGCAACCACAAACCTTGATATGTGCCAACGAGGGAATCTTCCCTGTCCACATCTTGTGAGGTGTTTTGGCAACCTTCTTACTTGGGACTAGATTAATGATATAGGCGGTAGTATCTAAGGCATACCCCCAAAATGAGATAGGTATCGAAGCTCAACTCATCATGGAACGAACCATGTCCAATAAGGTTCAATTGCGCCTCTCAGCTACACCATTGAGCCGCGATGTCCTAGGCGGCGTCAATTGTGAAACAATTTTGCATTCCTTAAGATAGTCGTGGAACTCGATACTAAGATACTCACCACCCCTATCGGATCAGAGCATCTTTATCTTCCTGACCATTTGATTCTCCACTTCTTGTTTGAACTCTTTGAACATTTCCAAGGTTTCCAACTTGTGCTTGATTAAGTAGATATACCCATATCTGCTATAATCATCGGTGAACGTAACATAGAAGCGGTTAGCATCCCTTGTGATGGATCTGAAGGGCCCACACACATCGGTGTGTATGAGATCCAACAACCCTCACTTCTTTCACAAGTACCAGTGAAAGGTGATTTAGTCATCTTTCCAAGCATACAAGATTCACACGTGTCATCCGACTTTAGGTCAAACGACTCCAAGACTTCATCCTTTTGGAGTTGGGCTATGCGCTTCTTGTTGACATGTCCAAGATGACAATGCCACAAGCATGCCTTGTCCAAATGATTGGACAAATCAATATGCAACACATTATTTCCTAAGTTGTTTACAACCATCACAGTTTCATATATAAATGCTTCAAAATAAAAAATACCATTATAGAAAGCATTTTTAGAACCAATTTCATTATTGAATGAAAATCTAAAACCTTTTCTATACAAAATCATGAAAGGAAATAATATTCCTCGTCATTTTTGACGAGTTGCAACAATTGTTCAAATCTAATCCTAACCCACTACCAAGCACTAAAGAATAAACTTCAATCTTGGTGACAGGCGATGCTCTCCTATTCCCCAAGATCAAGTTTAACTTCACATGCTCTATATCCCTACTTCTTTTTAGTCACTGCAAATCAGAACAAATGTGAAAACCACATCCTATATCAAGCACCCAAGAACTAGCATGTGATGAGTTATTAGATTGAATAGTATAAATACCTTCAAAGGTGGGCTTTATCTTCCCATCCTTGATATCTTGCAAATACTTCAGGCAACTTCGTTTCTAATACCCTTTGTCGTGACAGTAGAAACACTCTGCATCTTTTGGATCAGATGAGGGAGAAACAGAACCACATTTTCTGTTGGACCCATTTGAAGAGGATCCATCATGAGACTTTCCATTGTGATTCTTAGAGGGAGCTTTCCTCTTCTTCCCCTTCCCTTGTCCAATAGTCAAGACTGGGGCAGCAGCAGTAGGAGTGGTTGCGACACCTTTTCCTTTAAACCCACTTTCAACAGTTCTTAACAACCCTTGAAGCTTGCTCAATTTGACTTCCTCTTTGTTCATATGATAAGTCATCTTGAATTGATCATAACAAGGAGGCAAAGAGTGGAGAATGATATCAATTGCCAAATCTTCGTCAAAGTTGACGTTCAACTTGAGAAAACGATCCACATACTTTTGCATTCTTTGCATGTGGCTTGTGATGGACTCTCCATATTTCATCTTGGTCATTATCAACGAGGCAATGATCTCGAACCTTTCTTGATACGCGCTTTGTTGGTACTTTCCATCAAATCTTGGAAAATCTCATACGTCTAGTCCTTGTAGAACCGTTGCAGCTCAGGATTCAGAATGGCTACCATTATACACGACACCTTTGTTGCGTTCTTTTTGTGAGACCTATACTCAACAATTTGTTTAGCAGAAGCATTGGTTTCGTCTATCTCTTTGAGCTTTTCGTTGAAGACTTATTCTTTCTCCTCGTATTAGAGGGCCATGCAGATGTTGCGGATCCAATCATTGAAATTGGACCCATCGAAGGTGACCCTCCCACAAATGTTCATAATAGAAAAAGAGCTTGAGGGGTTCGAGCTTGAAGCGATGTTTGAGCCAGACATCTGAAAAGAAAAGGAACAAAGTTTAGATTAGATAAGCAATCCTTAATATGACACCCAAATGAAATATTAAGGCTATTACCCAACACTATAATTCACAATTTGGAAGAGGGATGTCATAATCCAATTATAAATTATATGAAGGTAGGTAAATGACGATTTACCAATTTCCACCATGAAAAGAGAAATGAACACTTAGGTTTTAAATGAATTGAAATTCCTGGATTCTTTTGAGATTCATTGAACTTTTCAATGGCATGTTTAATCTTGATTATGCCCTTCAAGTTTGTGACTGGGATACCGAGGATCATAAACAAGGTGTGAATAACCATGCAAATTCGCTTGGTATTCTTGAGTCATTTACCACTTAATCAATGTGCCGGTTAGCCACACACGCTCCATTGATCTATGATAATTCTCGAGCTACCCTTCGTAACCCTTATTAGTCCAAGTTAGTGTGCCGGTTAGCCACACACGCTCCACTAACGACTTTGACAAGGTGCAAAGTGCAATTTCATGGAATAACATCAATTTCACAATTTTTCCTAAAGTAACTAAGATTGGGAATTTAAGAAAACATTTAGTTACTTTATAACTTTCATTATACTTATTAATGAGGAATTCATGTCCTATCTACCCGTTCGGCTAACGAGCCTCCACTAGTCAAGAGTGCGGTGGGTAAGAGTGGATACCCAATGACGGTCATTTTATAGGCCGCTTCCTTAAACACCCCATATAAACCAGTTTCGTGAATAAGACCTACTAACGGTAAGACTGACTCATCTTATATATATATATATATATATATATATATATATATATATATATATATATATATATATAAGTACTAAGCTTTTAATATTATAATAGTATAAGAGTTGTATTTTAAAATTTTAAAATACTTGAGTTTTAGAATTTAATATTTCAAAATTAAAACTTTTTAATCAAATTTTAAATTTCAAAACTTGAGGGCAAGTTATAAAACTTTTTCAAAACTTTCTAGAACAAATTTAAAACAATTAAATTATTCATATAATTTTATCCTTTTCAAAATTTGACCTAATCCAATTAATTTGGTAAGATAAATACAAATCAAAAATTATAAATAATTAATTTATCACAAAATCTTGTAATTATCTTAAAATGTGACCATTATCTTTTAATTAGATGAGGATAATCATTACCAAATCGATTTTCTGTGTGGACTCGGCGAGTTGGGAGTCCAACTCGTCAAGTAGAGGGCATTTCAAGGACGCGGGATCTACATCCTACTCGACGAGTAGGCTTTGTAATGATAAAATCCTAATTTAGAGTTTGCACCCTATATAATCCTCTTAAGAGCCTTAAGGATGACCTCCCATCAACCTCTAAACCCTAAGAACATTTGTGTTAACCCTAATCCCTATTCTCTTCCATTTTGTGAACTAGAGTGACTTTTTAGCTTAAGAAGAAGATGATAGTGAGAAGATCCAGCAAACCAAGCACCCATCCTTGAGCTTGACCATCTTGTGGACTGCTGTAAGTATTCAAGACTCGATTTTTATCATAGAATATGGCTAGATCTTGATTTTACTCTTCATCTCCTACCCTTCTTGTTGATTGCATGCATGGAGTTCATAAAGTTTGCAGCTTTATGAATCTCTAGGGTAAAATGGTCCCAATGTGGGCTAGATCTGGCCTTTGGTCGAGCAATGACACCATGCAAGGGTTTTTACGGCATATTTCCCTATTTTTTGCCATTAGGAACATGCATTGGACATGCATGTCCATAAAGCCTCCATCTTTGGAACGTTTTGAGGACTAGGAACTTTTCTGGAAATGAGGGATTTCAGATCCTCTAGATTTTTGGACCATATGACAAAGCTTTGGAGCTTTCCAACCTTTGATAAGGGACTTAGAGTATTTGGAATGATTCTAGAAGGTAAAGTTGGAAATTTTATCTTTCTAGACACCTTGGGGCTTCAGATCTAAGCCCTGGAGTCCCTGGATTTGGTGTATCATCACAACAAGCAAACAGGAAGGGGGACTCAACGAGTTGCCCTAGCAAATCGACGAGTCAGATTGGGTTTCCCCGCCTTCTGAATATCAAGTGAACTTGTCGAGTTGATGAAACAACTCGACGAGTTGGATAGGGTTTGATCAGGCTGACTAGACTCCGTAGGAACTTGACGAGTCGCTAGATGCACTCGACGGGTTTAGGTCAACATAGACTGTTAACCTTGACTGTTGATGTTGACTTTGACCAAGGTTGAGTAGGGTTGACCTTGAGGGTAATTCTAGGATTATGACAATTCTATCTAATGATGCTTACATGCAGTTGAGTGAGAGAAACACGTGGGACATATCTGGTTCTAGCTTGTCAGTCGGCATTCAAGAGAGGCGAGTCTTCTCACCATACCAATGGGTCTAAGGCACCAAGTTCGACCTATTTTATGTTATGTGGCACACTAGTGTTTGTAGAGATATGTGGTATGATAGTTAGCTTTGTAGTAAGTAGTATGCTAGTGATTGTATGTTATTGCATGGAAGACCCCGGGGGAGCCCATGGCAGTTGGATATAATACCATGTGGGGTACCCATGACATTCCCAAGTAAAGACAATGTGGGGTAGCCCATGGCACGATGGTATAAGACCCTGGGGGAGCCCGTGACATCCTTACAGGTTTATGTATGTGTATGTATTATGATAGACACTTCTATGATATGATATGTTAAGTTTATCATGTATATTATTTCATGAAAGACCCTGAGGGGAGCCCATGGCACGAAGGTGTAAGACCCTGGAGGGGAGCCAACGATATCCTTACAGGTTTATGTATGCATGGCTTATGTGGTATATGTAGCTTTTATAGCTAATATGGTATGTGTTATGTGGATTATGTGTGAGGTATGCTATGGGGAACTCACTAAGCATTAGCTTATAGGTTGTGGATTTGTTTAAGGTACATAGGATCCTAAGGGCAAGGGCAAGGCTTGATGGCGCGACGTGCACTCTCACCCAGGAGTTTTATGGGACATTCTGATATTTTAAATAAAATCTATAATTGATATGAGTTTGAAAACAATTATATATAGGATTTTGTAAGTTATGAAAATGTGTTTGGATAATCAAAAATGAAAATTTTCCCTTAAAAAATCAGGTCGTTACACAGACAAGTCAACTCGTCGAGTCCTACAATGGACTCGTCAAGTTCATCTGGCAGAGTCCAGATTTCGACTACTTTCAGCTTTGAACAATTGACCATGGCATCAAATATAACAGAAAAACACCCCAGGCTCTGATACCACTGATGGGTTTTGAGCACTAGAACATTCATATGGTGTGCATGCAACCCTAATGCTTTGGATCTAGGTTTTTCTCAAGTTATACATGCAATTCTAGTCATCCAAAGCATGAACCCTATCTAGCATACAATTTTGGAGATTTATAACATAAAACAAAGTTAGATTAATACCTTTTCCTTGTAGCTTGTAGATCTTGACCTTCTAGAGCATAATGCCTCAATTATTGCACCTCTAGTGAGTCACAAACACCAAGTAGCAATTGGAAGAATATGAGAGAGGTTGAGTGGCTCTAAAAATCGGCTAGGGTTCTTTTCTTGGAAGCATTTTTTGATTTCAAGGAGCCAAGGGGTTCCTTATATAGCTGAGTTGCTAGGGTTTTTGACTGGAACCCTAATTCTTTGCTTAACCCTTAAGCAATCCAGTAGATCCTTCCAAAAGGCCGCCTTAGACGAAATCTATGTGGGCTACACATAGAATTTCGTCCACCCCTTCCTAGGGATCCATAAGCCCAACTTGTAACTATCATATAATTGCAATATCAGTCCCCATAATTTAATCAGTCTCTTTTGATCACCAAATTAACTTATGATCAACAGTAATTAAATGATATGATTTACAAATTAATATATTATTTTATAATATATTAATAAATCACAATTAACCTATTTCTCCATAATTCATTCTATCAAATTGTTGTGGTGAAGGCAACCCAAATGGATCATGCTACTATCGGGTCAAGTTCATACCAATTATAGTTATGGGCTTAGACACCTAATCCAACATATAATATGTGCTCCAAGGTGGTGAAGGAACTTCCTTGTTGGGTCTATGCACCAAGAACACATTCTTCTTCTCCAAGGAATAAAACACAACACCAAAATCTCACAAATGGGTGAAAGGGGGGAAGGGAGGCTTAAAGTGGTGAAATGAGAGTTATGGTTTCTCTCAAGTGGCTTTAGCTATGGTGAAGGATAGAAAATACCCTAAAACATGGAACCGCCCCTTTGATACATAGATAACCCTAAAAATTCATGGGTTTGAGTTGCACAACGGCCACCTTGTGGAAACCTACATACCACCTCGTGGTAACTCACCATGTCGTTGGGACAAGTTTTCACCCAATTCCATTTCAGCTTCAAACAATCATAACTTCGTCATTTCAACCCTGTTTTTAGTGATCTTTATATGCACGTGAAGGTAGTGACAAGCCCCACAACCATATCTATTATTTTTGACTTAATACATGTCAAACTAAAACCATAATCCATGCAAGAAGCCCGAAATATTACTTTTTCCATTTTACCCTTTTGCTTCAAAGCACAATTCGAGGACTTTAATCACTTCACCGACATTATCAACATCTGATAGGTTCTAAATTCTATCTCTTGAAGCCCAAGACCTTTGTTTGATCCATTTATGACTGGCTATCCTGAAATTATAAACATCTCAAAACTAGATATTACAAAAATAAAAATTATTCTTAGAAAAAATAAACACTTGGTCTGGAATAGGCGTTCCGGGCAAAAAAAAAAAAAAAAAAACAATTTATTTGACTGATTTTGGAACGATATTTTGAATTTTGGAATCCCAAAAGTTAAGAAATTTTATTGAAAATTGTGACATTAAACATTTCGAACGTAGCATTTGGAATCCACAAAAAAATCTTTGAAACAAAAAAAATACTTTAGAATATGAACAATACTCCAAAATAAGGGCATTCCGAAGAAATTGGTTATCTTTCAAAAAATAAAAAATATGGTTATTTTATTTAAATGCCCAATTTATAATGATTAGGTTACATTAATTTTTTATTTTTTCACGTAGCATTTTTCATATTAGAAGCATCATAACACATGCCTTATGATAAAGATAATATGCAAGATAGTTGCTATTAAATGACTAGAAATCAATATAGATCCATGGATTTAATTTTGTTACTAAACAATAGTTATGGACTAATTGAGTAGGATTGAAGGAAGATGCGTGAGAAAGATAGAGATAATAATAAAAGTATAAGTTACTTAAAATATTAAGCCAAAATAAGTACATATGTAACTTTTAACTTGTATTAATGTCAAAAGTGCCATGATTTTATATCAAATGCTTTTACTATGAATTGAAATGCATATCAAGGATAAATTCATATGAATTAATATGTTCATCACTTTGTTTCTTTATTGGGATATCTCCAATAAAGTCCAATTAATTTGGCCCTATTTATGAAAAAAACCTAAACTAAAAATGTTAATGAAAAAGCATGGGATATAAGATAAAGCAATTGACCATTTTTAGTCGGTAACCACTCTTACAACCGGTAACAAATCTTATAATGGCAGGTAACTCAACACCCACCTTATTTAATACATTGAAATGTTAAGAAAAGGACCTAATAAAAAATTACTTTTTATAGAAACTAGGGTTTACCTCTAAAGGAAAATGAAACACAGACGACAAGAGTTCGATTTTTCTAAGACCTGTAAATGGAAGACGTTTGAGATTTTGACACTATTGATGTTGAAATCGACAAGGATTTTAGGAAGAAACAAACTTGCAGATGCACTGACGTATTTATCATGTGTCTCGATGAGGTTGGTGATGAAGGTGATGACTTCGCAATCCATGAAATTGAACATATTGAAGATGATGATATTGTGACGTGTTAGAAGATCATTTGGACGCTTGATGGTATAACTGCTTTGGGAGTTTTCTTGAGAACACAATCACAGAAGAATCGTTAGAGAAAGATCGGGTGTTCTCCCAGGACGTCGCTCCGACGATCAAGTTAGTCTCGAGTGAGAGAGAAATCTTAGGGTAATCTTCATGAGAAAGAAGATGGATCCCTTCCTTGAGGCACAAGAGATCCTTTTTATACCTGTAACTAACGGATCATGGGGATCATCTCTCGTGAACGTGATACGTGGCCTCCTCTTATGGGGAGAGCTATTCACGCTAAGTAAGCACCAGGTGACGTCAGTTTTGGGCGTTACCCGGGCTATTTGTAACTTTCTCATTGGTTGTGGGTGAATGAGGAGATCGCATGGGATGTTCTTCCCTTGTGATGAGAAATGAGTTGTCGCTCCGACTTTGGCTCTCTGAGACCAAGACTAGGTCTCAGCCAAGGCAGTTACGTTTCTGTTACATTTAACGTGTCCGTTAGGTAATGTTAAGAAGTCCCTTAGGCCAGTAGACTCTTGCGCTCGTGATGTAGCAAAGTTGTTCTAGTCTACTTACAAACACGTGGTGGGTTGCTATTAGCAGCTTGTGCAGTTAGCAGGGCGAAATCACCGTTTTTCGGCAGTTTCATCATGAGGATGGTTTGTTGCCTTATTGATGGAATGAAAATCCCAGTTCCTCATGGTGTTTCCTCATTGACTTATGCCTGTTTCTCTTTGCCCTCTTGTTTTTAAGAAAACCCTTTCAAGCTTTCCTTCGTATTTTCCATGGCTACTACTCGTGTTTTAGGAAGAGATCTTACCACTGAGGAATGGGAGTCTTCCGAGTTCCGATTCAGGTTCTTTCTCGAAAACGGTGTGCAAATTCCCCTATCCAATGCATCATTGTATAGCCTTCCATAGGGAAAAATCAGGAATCTGATCGCTCTGTTCGAGGCAGGTATTCGTTTCCCTACTCTTATCCATGGTAAGAAGTCTAAGAAGAACTTGCAAGAGAAGTTCTTATGGGTGAACAACGATCTCGTGGTACTCAGTTACATGAGGACTAAAGTGTACGTCGACCGTGTTCCCGTGTTGTTTGGCGCTGACAAGGAACTGGCTGATGCCCTGGAGAATATCACCATCACCGATAAATATTGGCTTGATTGTTTCTTAGCCGCTGGTGGGATGAGTGCTGCTTGGAGGGCTCGTGGGAAGATGCCTAAATTCTTTGTTGATAAAGAGGGTATATCTTTTACTTCTCTACTCTTCCCCCTACCTTTTTTTTTTGAAAAGATTGGCAAGTCATATTGAAAGCGGTGCTTTGGATTAATCAGCATTGTTTCTTGTTTTTACCAAGTGTGGAGGATATTGTTTCTCTGGAGAAAGCTCTTCGGGGTCTTCCTGATGGCGAGCTTCAGGTTCGCGATGTTGACCTGGTGGAGGCTCTTCCACCTCCTTTTTTGGCTAAGGACTCATAGCGACTACCGGTTCTGACAATGTTACCAGTGTTGGTGAGGATCTGGACCTACAGGATGTTGTCATTACTGGTGCTTCTTAGAAGGATTTTACACCATCCAGGTCCTCAAGGAGTCTTCTTCGGGTTAAGAGGCATTTCGCACTCTTGGAAGCCTCTTTTGGTGGTCGAACTGAGGCGGCTAGCACAAGTTCCCCTCTGTGTAAGAAGCGTAATTTGAGTCTCGTATAGGGGGTTATAAGGATTCCAACCGTGCTCCTAATGAAGATCCTTCGAAACCGTCGGAAGGAGCACAAACCTGTGCGATTGAATCGCCCTGTCATACGGGAGAGGAAAACACCAAAACAATCAGTCTTGTTCCCTCAATAGAAGGAGTTGGGAAAAAGTTTGGGTCTTCGCCTCCTCACGGTCTTGTCTCTACCTCTTATGGTAAAACTGCAACCACCACTTGTTGATGGGTTCTCATCCGAATGCTTATATACTAGCTTGGAGACTAACTGCTCAGGATCTTATCTCTAATCATGACATCGCTCTTGAGTGGCGTCAGCATGCATTTACTCCTGCCACGACTGAGGCCCTAAGTATCTTTTCTAATGAGCATATGGCTGATGGCTTGCGTTACGCTTTCGTTCAAGTGTCATTTTATTTAGTCATGGGAGCCGAACGTATCTCCAAGATGAAGTCCCCCAATTCGATTTGTACAAAGGGATCATTGAATGTGAAGAACTGAAGGCCCAAGTGGCAAAGTTAGAAGCCAATAAGAGCATCTTGGAGGCTGGGCAGGAGGCAGTGTGTCGTGAGAGGGCAAGCTTGGTGGATCAAGCGGCGGAGTTGGTGAAAGAGGTGGAGGGCCTAAATGCTCATGTGGGGGTCCTGATGTTGGAAAACACTGCTCTGATCAAGCGGACAACAAAACTGGAGGTTGATATGGTGAATGAGAACGTCGCAAGGGGAGCGCTGGAAAGGGATATTTCTTGGGTCCTTAGTGATGGGATCAGCCGGGTTGTGGATAGGTTGATTGAAAGTCCACAATTCCTCCAAGGCTTGGTTCTTGTGAAATAAGATTGTGTCGTTCTTGGTGTGGAACAGGGTAAAAGGATTGTCTTCGAACAGTTATCCACCGTGAAGGCTGACCCAAAGTTTGAAGAGAATGTGGCAGCCAAGACTCAAGAGATGGTTTTCTTGGATATCTTTGTTTGTCCGTTAGCCTGAGGATGCGCTACATATGTGAATCGACGGTGGGTTTTCTTGTCTTCACACCATTCCTTGAAGAGACTTCCTTCAAACTGAGTGTCGTTATCACTTATAAGGATCCTAGGGGTTCCAAAGCGGTCCAATATGTTCTTTGTCATGAACTTTATCCTCCTCTTGCCAGTGACAGTGGCTAGTGGTTCCGGCTCTATCCACTTGATGAAATAGTCCACAACTACTAGTAAAAACTTTACGCCTCCCAGCTCTGGTGGAAATGGTCCCACTATATCGATCCCCCATTGGTGGAAAAGGCAGGTCTAGTGATGCTTGTCAATGACATGGCTAGTTGATTTTGGAAAGGGGCGAATGCTTGACATTCGTTGCATTTCTTAGTTAAGGTTGTAGTGTCGTTGTATATGTCCGACCAATATACTCCTAGACGATGTATATTGCATATAAGTGCACGAGCGCCTTCATGTGCTGATGTGTCCCCGAAGTGGCTTTCTTCGACAAAAGCCCGCCCCTCTGTCTTAGAAATGCATCTGAGCCATGGGCTTAGATATCCCCTTCGGTACAACAGATTGTCCAGTATCGAAAAATGCGGTGCCCTGACTTTGATTTTTATTGCCTCCTATGGATCGTCCGGAAGCGCTTCATGGCACAAGTAATCAACAAATGGTTTTGTCCATTCTGGGGGAGTTGATATGGTATTGACTTTTTGATTATCAATACTCTTTTCCAGGAATACTTCGACCAACACTTTTTTTGTGAGAAAATCATACGAGGTGGATGCCAGTTTGTTGAGGGTGTCCGCCCTTGCAGTTTTCCCTCAGGGATTTTTGCTTTATTGAAAAACTTTTGAACGTGCTGGCTAAATTATGGACTACGTTTAGATATTTCTGCATCCTAGGATCCTTTGCCTCGTATACTCCATATATTTGGTTTTTGACAAGCAACGAGTCACTAATAGCTGCTAGTTGTTTTGCGCCAACCTCCTTGGCCAGCCTTAGTCCTTCCAGGAGCGCCTTGTACTCTGCTTCAGTTTTAGATACTTGGAAGTCGAACCATAGTGCATAGGTGATCTCTTCACCTTTGGGGCTTTGGAGGATTAGGCATATGCCTGAGCCTTCTTTGCTTGTTGCACCATCGGTATACAACTTCTAAAGTTCCTTGTCGGCCTTAGACTTTAATGGGTTGACAGAGATTATCTTCGGTACTCCCTTGATGGTATCTGGGATTTCAACCAGAAAGTCAGCAAGCACCTGGGCTTTGATGCTGGTTCTGAGGTGGTATTGGATGTCGTGTTCACCCGAATCTATGGCCCACTTAGTTAGGCGTCCGAAATTTTCCGGCCTTAGCAACACTTGTTTTATTGGGTAACTGGTCAGAACCTCCACCTTGTGGGCTTGGAAATATCTCTGTAAACGTCTGACTGCGTAGACCAAGGTGAGGACTAGTTTTTCCAAGGCCGGATACTTTACTTCTGCCCTTGCAGGGCCATGTTGACAAAGTGAATGAGGATTTGTTTCCCTTCCCTTTGCACCGCTAACACGGAGGAGTTATCCTCTTCAAACGCTGCAAAGTACATCTATAGAGTCTCCCCTGGAAGTGGGTAGGTGAGAGTCGGGAGTTGTTGCAGTGCGTCTTTCAATTTTTTGCAAGGCCGCATCTGCTTCCTCTGTCCATTTGAATTGTTTTTTTGTCCATGCATCCCTTGCGTGTTTGGTATAGAGGAAGCACCTTCTCTGCGGATTTGGCAATGAACCTTCCAAGAGTCGTTAATCTCTTGCACTCCCTTAAGGTTGTGTGGGGTTCTCGACTTGAGGAACTCTTGTATTTTGGTGGGATTGGTTAGAATCCCTTCCCTGGTCACCTGATAGCCAAGGAATTTCCATTCCTCAACTCCAAAAGTACACTTTGCCGGATTTAACTTCATTTGTGCTTCGACTAGCATTTTGAAGGTTTCTTCCATGTCATGGAGTAACATTTCTTCATTACAAATTTTAATTACAATATCGTCAACGTAGAAATCGACATTTCATCCAATTTGGTTGGGGAATACCTTGTCCATCAGCCTCTGGTAAGTAGCACCCGCATTTTTTTTATCCCAAATGGTATTTTATGATAGTAGAAGGTACCATTTTCTGTATGGGAAATTGTTTTTGCTTCATCCTCTTGCTTCATCTACACCTGATGATAGCCCTTCTATGCATCAAGGAAACATTTGAATCGGAAGCCTTCAAGTGATTGGACTTTCTGATCGATCTCCGGGAGAGGTTAACAATCTTTTGGGCAGGCGTTATTGAGATCTGAATAATCGACGCACATTCGCCATGCACCGTTGGCTTTCTTTACCATGACCGGGTTTGATATCCATGTTGGGAACATTACTTCCCTGAGTATGCCAGTACTCATCAAATCGACCACTTCTGCATTAATAGCCCTATTGTGGTCTGCCGCCTGTCCTCATTTCTTTTGCTTTATGGTTGCTCCCAAACACTATTTTAATATTGTGTTCTATGATCTGACGATTTACGCATGTCAAATCCGTTGGCTTCCAGGCGAAGACTGTGGAGTATTGCATCAATAGCGTCATCGGTCGTGCTTTGGTTTCGTCTTTTAAGTGAGCACTAATTCACACGAGTTGCTCTGGATACTCCATGTTTATCTGGCGTTGCTCTCTAGAACATCCCTCCGTGGACTTCTTTGGCGCCCACACAAGTTCTGGGGCGACTATGATTTTGTGGTAATGCTTTTCTTTGGTGTTTGTGGTGAGGATCTTCGCCAATCCCTGATGCGAACTGAATTTCATGATGCCATGTATTGTCGATGGTACAGGATGTAGTAAAGCGCTTGTTGATCGTCCAAGTAGAATGTTGTGTTCTGTTGGGTATCAGATCACATGGAATTCGATTGTCCTTGTGATTCGGTCCCTTTCTTCGTGGCTAACCAACGTTAAGGGCAGTTGAATAATTCCTAGTGGCCACAAGCTATCCCTGGTGAATCCTTTAATGGTCCACTGGTTAAGGGTCAAAGCCCCTCCTTCCACATGCCAGGTAGCTACCAGAAACAGTGCTCATATAGTATATTAGAGCAACTATCATTGTCAATGTATATTTGGTGGACCTTTATGTTATGAATGAATCCTGATACGAGGAGTGGGTCTTGTGGATCCTAATTTGATGGTCTGGGATCACTACTCGAGAAACTAATGTTGAGTAGGTTTCTCGAGAGAGCCTCGATCTCGTTTTCTACGTGGTGAGGTATGTTTCTCTTACGAGAGTTAGAGATAGTGAATACCTCAGTGTCGTCATACAGATTCATCTGCAATAGATTGGGGTGTATCACCATCTGAGGTGATGAGACATCCGATGACGATTGTCGTAAATTGCTCTAGAGCCCTAGTTCTGCTGTTTTTATCGTAATTGGTGGGATTTGTGTCATTGGCACCTGGAGTGGTTCGTGCGTTCTGAACAGAGCTTCTACTGCCATCTTAAATGCTATTGGATCTAGATCCCCCTTGTGCGAGGAACCATCGTCATCTATTGGTTGTATCACTCTGAGGATACGTTTGGATGGCGCCAAATGTTGGGACATGTTCGCAGATCGTTTGGACACTTGATGGTATAACTGCTTTGGGTGTTTTCCTGAGAACACAATCACAAAAGAAACATTAGAGGACAAACAGGTTTTCTCCTGGGACGTCACTCCGATTATCAAGTTAGTCTCGAGTGAGAGAGAAATCTTAGGGTAATCTTCGTGAGAAAGAAGATGGACCCCTTCCTTGAGGAGGAAGAGATCCTTTTATACCTGTTACTAATGGATCGTGGGGACCGTATCTTGTGAGCGTGATACATGGCCTCCTCTTACTGGGAGAGCTATTCACCCTAACTAATTGTCAGGTGACGTCAATTATGGGCGTCACCCGATCTATTTGTAGCTTTCTCATTTGTTGTGGGTGAATGAGGGGATAACATGGGATGTTCTTCCCTTGTGACGAGAAATGAGTTTTCGCTCCGAATTTGGCTCTATAAGGCCAAGACCGGGTCTCAGCCAAGACAGTAACGTCTATGTTACATTTAACGTGACTATTAGTTAACAGATGCTGAGTTAAATAAAGATGATGTTGTGGAGGAAGATCATTTTGACATAAATTGAGAAGTGTAACACCCTGTTCAGGATCATTCAGTGATTCAGGGGTATGGTTAAGAAGTTGATTTTGTAAAGGCTTTGGGGCTTACAGAGGAAAAGATTAGTACTTGTAGAAGTAGGTAATGATGGTTGTGAAATCTTAACCTTTGAATTGTGTTTTAGGCCGAAAGAAAAAAATGGAAAATCATGGGTCGGGGTCTTGCATGAAAAATGGATTTTTGTTTGAGAAGTTTTAAGTCTAAGATATCTAGATAATATTACGGGGATCTTCAATACCTTTTTTTGGATATAGAGATCATCGAAATCAGAGTTAGAACGAAGAAGATATGACTGTTTGAAGTTAGGATAGTTTTGGGTTAAGCCGCATGCGTTGGGCGTACTAGACAAAGAGGATCGTGGGGGATCAACCTAGCACGCTTGGCATACCAGGAGTACACTCTTAGACCCCAAACCCCAATTTGAGGGTTTTGAGCTCTATTTAATCTCACTGAATTCCCCAATCCCTTTTTATTCTTAGCCACCACCTCTCAAACGTCCTCCCATGAAACCCTAACCCTGGTTTGAGCCTTGTGAGATAAAGAAGGTGTTTTGAGTGCTTTGGAGGATGCTTGGTGCATCGTGGAGAAGAAAAAACTCAATAGAAAAGTGTTGGTTGTGTTGGAGCTTGTAGATCTAGACCTTGTTCACCTTGATCTTTCTTTTGGAGGTATAAATCTTGAATCTTGATGATGCATTTGTTAGATGTAACTAGTTTTGGGTGTTATGAGCTTTTGGTTGCTTTAGTGCATAAAGTTTAGATCTTGAAAGTCTTTGATCGTGTAATGGATAAAGTTGGAAACTTTTTCCATCTAACCATCATATTGGTTTAGATCTAAAGTTTGGAGACTTGGACTTAATGACTTAAGTTGAAAAATATGCACTTTTGGTCCCTTTGAGACTTAAAGACTAGATATTGGTGGTTTGTACCATTCTAATGGCTAAAGTTGGAAACTTTATCCATTATGGAGCTATAAGGAACCATAAAAATGTGATCTTGGTCCTTCTATCCCTTCAATGCAAGGGTTATGATGTCTTAATGGATTAATAAGTTAGGATTTTAGCTTTTGGACCTTTTCTAGGCATGGACAATCATAAAGGTAGGAACTTTATGATTTAGAATGATGTTATGGATCTAGATTTGAGTGTTGGATGAAAGGACTTCATAGAATAAGCACTTAATGGAAAAGTTTCATCTGACCAAGTAGGTTGGGCGTACCTTTGAGTACGCTGCGTGTACTCATATATAGAGTCCTATTTCTAGATGGTGAGTACGCCATGCGTACAAGCTGAGTATGTTGGGCATACTCAGTCTGAAGTTTGATTTCTTTACTCTTTGACTTTGATGTCCATTGACCATTGAATTTTTGACCAACTTTGACCTTAGGTCAAACTTGAGGATTTTGGGCTATTAATTAAGAGTTTATTTGGTTCTAGTGTTAGCGAATTGGCGGGTGCAAGCAGTGCAAAAAAAGGATCGTATCGTAGTGTTTCAGATTTCTTTGATTCAGGTGAGTATTCTCACTGTGCTCGTGGGTCGAAGACACCAATGTCGGCCCACTAAATCGTGTATGCAGGATGCTTATTATCCTTGTGACTCTTGTATGCTTGCATGTGTGGTAGTATATATGTGTTGACCCATTGCGTCTTATTGTTGTTACTTTGATATGTGATATTGTATGTGCTGAGACTTCAAGTAGTCTCCAAGGTTATTGATAACCCACAGTGAATTTGTTTACCCACTAAGACTTCGGGTAGTCTCCAGGGTTGCTGATAACATATACATGTTTATTTGTGTTGTGTTATGTGTGGTATTTTAGGGAACTCACTAAGCTTTGTGCTTACGATTTGTGGTTTAAATGTTTTCAGATTTTCTTATATTAAAGGAGGGGTACGGCTCAATTGTATCGCATCAGTGGGAGATTTGTGCACATGATAACATTTGACGATACTCTGATAAATGTTTTAAGATTAATGGTCATACCTAAGATTTTTGTAGTTGTTATTTGAATAAACACTTAATATTTTAATTTAAATTTTGCATAGATCCTCCCTCGAACATCCTAAGAATGCCCAAATCCTCAAATGCCCCTGAAACATTCACAAAAATGGTGAAAAGTAGATTAATCCTCGAAAATGTCACGAAAAAGCACAATGCATGAAAATTTATACTAGAATGCAATGTAATGCTATGAATAAACATGATATAGACATATGAAAAGGTGCAATTTATGCACTTGACATGTGGTACTCTAGACGATAGAGCTTATCTGTGACATCCCTAATTTCAAGGCTAGAAAAGATCAATTTGTTTATACTTTATTTAAAATCAGAGTATCCTTTTGAAGAATAATATTGCAGAATTTGTTCACAAAATATGATAAAGATATTATCAAAGCATTTATGAATAAATGTATTTTATTATAATAAAAACGTTAGGATTTCATCATTAATACAATACATAAGCATAAGTGAAAATAGGATAGGCCTTACAAACATCTATTATTCTACTGGCCTATAATCCATAAATCTCTCATATGTTCACCACATCTGTGCTCTTGTGCCACTACCTATAATATAAGAAACTGGTCGGGTCAAGCTTGGGAGTCTGATGATCACATAAGGAGCTATCTATCCGAAGTTCAAGATATAAAGTAACCATATAGATAATATCATGTTGTGTAGCCTAATATAAGAGGCATAGTGTGGGGTGAACTTGAATAACACCGTAATCATTTCGAGAAGTAATATAATCCTTATTTATGTTACATTATCCGATGTGTTAAGTTGCTATATGATTTTATTGTGTGGTGACTTGAATGACTATGAGACAATTCTCAGGACGAATGTGAGTATGTGTGAAAGGTAGTAGATGCCTATACTACTGGAAGCACATGACTCGCACTTAGATCAGGGAAAGTTATAATGTTACTAAGGCACTAGTAACTGAATTCATTTAGCTCTTTTTCATCGATACCTTTGTTTCAGTACTGACTAAGGAAAATAAATGTTATTCCGAACCTAGTGGTTATATTAAATCAAGTCCGAATATCATAAATCGGAAAAATAAATTACTTGATTCAAAGAACTATGTTCGATGTAGTGTCCAACTTTAGTTAATAGACTGAAGGAAAAGATAATCGAAGCGATCGATATAAGTATCGCATTCGTCAATAAAGACTAAGAAACCGGTAGCTAGAGTTGATACAATCTATAATGTGATTATATCACATTAGAATATGAAGGAATGTATCCTCCATGACAGAGTCTGACTCAAAGAAACCTAAGTCTAACCATTACATCATACGATGAAGGGTCAATAGAGAATGATCCATAAGTCTATTATGGTAGTCTAAGTAAAGACTTTATCTTAGGTTAAAGCCTACTCTAAAAGGAGTAGGAGTCTCCAATGAAGATCAAATTTAGATGAAAGAGCAAGTGTAGGATTGAGTATTGCCAACAGTTAAGAATTCCATGAATTAGAAACTTATTTGAAAGGACATAAGGGTTACGATTATCACCTACAATGGAAATGTGTAGAGTCATTATACAAGCTCTATTTTACTAATGATTATGGGATATAATCATCATAATGTGGAGATAATTGTAACGCCTGCATATTTAGGCTAGACAGATAAGCAATAAAATGACTATTGATAGAAGATTATTTAGGATAAATAATCTTAACCAAATTTATAGTATATGTGACAAGGATTCCATATATATAAATAACTCTGAAATCCGACTTTATATGAAGAAGTTATGCTTCTTCGAAGTTTCGCAATTAAACCGACACGACTATGCACGTCGTAAAAAGTGAATTTTAGATAGGTTGCTTATTAGCATAAGCAATCTAAACAAAAGTCATAGTAATCATAAAACTGAGAGCATACGTATAGAGAACATATAAAATTTGATTTCATATGAGGACGTTATGATTTTTTGAAGTTTCAATGCAGTTGCGTTAGCATAGAAATCGAAATTTGAATCGGTCGATTTTTAGCCAAAACAATCTAAAAGAGAGTCGAAGATCTCGTAAATAGGAGTTTGTCAGTATAAAGACAATCGAGATTGTATGTCGTATGAAAAAATGTACGAATTTTAAACGAATATTAAAAGTTTAAGCCTTCTAAAATAATAAATAAAAATTAAAATGAAAATTAGCGAATGGAGAGTCTAAATGAAAGTTGTAGATCTTTTCGATAGCTACACGTGAATATAAAGAACGTTGAAAATGGAGCTCGTATGAAGAAGATATGAATTTTTAAAATTTTATAAAAATTCATGCGCACCCACGCGCAATGACAGGAGGCGTGACGCGCGTCTGACATACCATCCAAACCTTGCCACGTTGCAGGCCAGGAATCTGCCTTGTCACGCTTTCCAACAGTAAGCATGGTGTGCCCAATCAATATGTACGCACTGCTTTTTCCTTTTATAAATAGTAGTCGAAATTCATTTGATTTCCACACCAAATCCAACTTTCTCCCTCGAGTTTCTTTCCATTTTAGCCCAAGATTTCTCTAGTTTTAAGTTTTTAGCAAAACTATGGAACCCCTGAGAGCCGACAAGTAGAAGCCCTCGAGTAGAAGTTTTGCCGGTACAATTTCCAAACTTTTATCTAGGAAATTTGTGTTAGTTAAACTACACTCAATATTACTTTTGGCGTAACTTACATTTATAGTCATAGTCTTTATTTTGAACCTATAAATAAGATTTATTAGTGATTCCAAGTCATTATACTGATTGACCTACTTATGGGGATGATGTCTAAGATGTATTTAGTGAGGTGTTTAAAGTGATATTTACAAACAATATACTTTGTATACCAAACAGACCCTACCTCCGATATGATCCTACCTGATTATTCTTTACTTGGTAGACCTTGATGTAGACATTATGAGTAGCGAGGAATCTAGACTATCATTAGTCACCAATAATATAAGACTAAGACTTAGTGATATTCGTACTTAGGTCAAATCAGATGAAAACTATTGTACTGAGGCGAATTTATGCCCATTTTCTGAAGGATCCACTTTTATCAAGTGAGTACATAATTACTTTCATCTTACACATAGATATGAAATGTTTTAGATAGTTAAAGTGTTGTATGTTCCCATTATCTGTGATTGAAACCTTTTATGTTAGATGAAATTATATGAACTGGTTTTTATTTAACCATATATGTATTTTTATACTTCTAATATATGGGGTAGTGAAAGGTAAAGAAAGATGGAAATAATGTTAAGAGGCCGAGACTTTTATAGTATTATCAGACTAGAAATTTAGTCAACTAGTAAGGTATTGATGATGACCATAAAATATTCTAGACAAGTTAGGTTAACACATCAGCAGGTACACAACTTGTAGTTGTTTATAAGTCAAACATGGACATACCTGTAACCTGTATATGTTTATAAGCTATACATGGGCAGGTTTACAACATGTAGGTGTTAATCGATCATATGTGGGCATGTTTACAACCTCTATATGTTAATGAAATTATTTCTGATTGAAACCTTTTATGTTAAATGAAATTATATGAACTAATTTTTATTTAACCATATATGTATTTTTATACTTCTAATATATGGGGTAGTGAAAGGTAAAGAGAGATGGAAATAATGTTAAGAGGCCGAGATTTTTATAGTACTACCAGACTAGAAATTTAGTCATCTGGTAAGGTATTGATGATGACCATAAAATATTCTAGACAAGTCAGGTCAACACATCAGCATGTATACAACTTGTAGCTGTTTATAAGTCAAACATGGACATACCTGTAACCTGTATATGTTTATAAGATGTACACGGGTAGGTTTACAGCATGTAGGTGTTAATCGATCATATGTGGGCATGTTTACAACCTCTATATGTTAATGAAGTGATTTCTGGAGAAGTCTACGAACTGTAGGCATTAATGAAACATATGCAAACATGCACACAACTTGTAAGTATTACTAAATTACACACGAGCAGTTCCCCGACCTGTAGATGTGAAGGAACCATATACGAATATGACTACGACTTGTAGGTATGAATAAATTATTCATGTGGGTATTCTGTTTACCTCATGGTTATCTTATTAGTATATATTGCTAAGGAATTCCCGAGCCAATAGTGTTCACTTAGAGATCTGTTAGAATAGATCCATTGAGATCATCAGTTGAGGATAGGGGAGTGAGAATAATGTGAATGGGTAAGGTAGATTGTTTGATGAGAATTATATAATTGTAAAAAATATAGTATTATGGGTTGAAAACCCTATGTACTCAACATGTTTTCCAACCCGACCCACTCAGTTTCTTCGCATCATAGGTAGAGTTACGAATGTATATGATGTTTGGATCCAATGAGAGATTTGAGGAAATACAAGCCATGGATATTGTAAGGCCGGTAATGATTACGTTTATGATTATGTTTCTTGTATAAATTATGACATCCCAAGTTTTAATAAATCAATGGAAAATATGTCTTCGAAAATACTTTTTATGTGACAAATTCTGCAATTATAAATAAGCTCTGTTTTAAAATAAGAATAAATAAAAACGTTTTTTTTTTCTGATCGTGAAAAATAAGGATGTCACATGGTAAGGAGGAAAAAACTATGTTGTGCGCCACTACTGTCGTTGAGGATGATGGTGGTGATGTTGCAAAAGATATGAATTTTGGAAGGGTGGGGTTGGCAATAGTTAGAGAAGGAGAGAAGACGGAGAAGATAAATGTGGTGGTTAGTGAGAGAGGCAGAGGTTGGTATGGAGAATGGAGAGGATGATTCGAAAGGCTGCTATGTTTAGGGTCAATAAGAAATTTCAACTAATTGTTTATATGAATGGTCCCTATAATATGTAACTTTTATAAAGTTTAGCTAGAGGGAAAAATGTCTTTGACCACATGTGCCTTAGAAATCATAGGGACATTCCATGTCAAAATTCAAAAGTTGGACTAAAAATACAGATTTGTTAATACCACAGGGACAAAAACTGTTATTTACTAAAAAAGAAAAAAAAAATGTATTCCGGGCTTTGCAAAAACCCGCTCCATATTTTCGTTCCTTTCAGCGTACGCATTAATTTGGCGCCTGCTGATCCTTTCAAATGCAATTCTTCCTTGCCCTTTAGCTTCGGCACCGTTTCACTCATCTGGGAAGTACAGTTCTTCGTCTGATCCCAAATTGGTCTTAGTCATGGAGCAGAGGCAGAGAAACCAGAAGATGGCTCACCAAGAAGACCAAGAACAACAGCAGGACGAACAATCAGAAGAAATGCAGCATGGCCCTTTCCCAGTCGAACAACTTCAGGCATGTCATCATCCATTTAATCCGATCTGTAGTTTCGTAACTTATTCTTGATCAAAATAGGGTTCTTGTAGTGGGTTGCTTTCAACTTCTTTAGTGGTGTGTTTCCCCAAAGTACTCTGCGAAAAAGAAGGGTTTACTTATCGGAATTACTAAATGGTTATTCGAATTTATTCCGATCCATTTTTTATCCTGTAAAAGACTGTCTTCTGTTTTATATCGAAACAGGGTTTTTATCCTTTTCTCTTATCTTTTGAAATATGATTCTTCTGATGCTAGGGCTTTGATTATATCTTGTGTTTCTTGACGGGTTTTTCAAGATTTACTCAAACTAGGGTTCTTGTAGTGGGTTTCTTTCAACTTTTTTAGTGGCGTGTTTCCCCCTAAAACACTCTTCGAAAAATAAGCGTTTGCTCATTGAAATTACTAAATGGGTATTTGAGTTTGTTCCGATCCCTTTTTATCCTGTATACAACTGTTTTTGTTTTATCTAGAAATAGGGTTTTTATCTTTTCTCTTTTCTTTTCACATATGATTCTTCTGATGCTAGGAATTTGATTATATCTTGTGTTTCTTGATGTTTTTTTTTTTTTCAAGATTTAGCTAAATTGGCCAATTCCCATTCCTGGGGATCCGATAAAGATCAAAACCCACAATAACATTTCGGGGGTTTTACTAATTTTGGCTAACAACCGATTTTGATAGT
The DNA here is from genome assembly GCF_052625555.1 of Lactuca saligna. Classification (NCBI taxonomy): domain Eukaryota; kingdom Viridiplantae; phylum Streptophyta; class Magnoliopsida; order Asterales; family Asteraceae; genus Lactuca; species Lactuca saligna. The sequence goes on along the minus strand of NC_136424.1, from coordinate 79,286,724 downwards.
ATTTTAGTCCTTAGAAGCTAACTTTAAACTTCAATTAAACCCTAAAGGCATCTGGAATCGCTGCCATTGATGTAAAGAAGCTGAAAGACGCTGGTTTATGTACAGTTGAATCTGTAGCATACTCTCCTCGGAAGGAGCTTCTGCAAATCAAAGGAATCAGTGAAGCTAAAGTTGACAAAATCATCGAGGCAGGTATGTCATGATGCTCATTTTGTTCTTGTGGTGTACTTTCCCTTTTCCTCTCCTTTCAATCTTTAGATTCCTACAATCTTGAAGCTTAAAAAATTCTTTCATTATGCATTTCTACAGCTTCCAAATTGGTCCCTTTGGGTTTCACTAGTGCAGGCCAACTCCATCAACAAAGGCTTGAAATAATCCAAATATCTTCAGGGTCAAGAGAGCTTGACAAGATTTTAGATGGTATATACCATTCAAACTTGTAATTTATCAAAAGAAGCAACATTGTTTAGAAAGTCTTTTTTTTCTTACTATGAAGCTATGCCTCTAAACATTGCATTATCTTTCTCGAACAGGAGGAATTGAGACTGGATCTATTACCGAGCTATATGGTGAATTTCGGTCTGGAAAGACTCAGCTTTGTCACACTTTATGTGTAACTTGCCAAGTATGAATGTATTTTTTTTTTTAAATTTCTTTTTCAGTAAACATGCTAACTTTTACAGTTTTACTTTTGAACTTTCAGCTTCCATTAGATCAAGGTGGTGGTGAGGGGAAAGCAATGTACATTGATGCTGAAGGTACATTCAGGCCACAAAGACTCTTACAGATAGCTGACAGGTTGTGCAAACTTCCCTCACTATCATTGTGTTTCCATTATCTTTTTTAACCCTTTTTAAGTCCTTAATGGGTAAAGTGGATGAATGGGTAATGATGTATGTCTGTATCAAGTGCTTAACCCATTAAGTCAAAAAGAAACATCCCTTTGGTTTCTTTACATCTATCTTATCATGCTGCATGTTGCAGGTTTGGGTTGAATGGTAATGATGTATTGGAGAATGTAGCATATGCAAGAGCATACAACACGGATCATCAATCAAGACTCTTGCTTGAAGCTGCTTCAATGATGGTCGAAACCAGGTTTTTTTTTTCATCAACAAATCTGTCTTGTATTCTTGTAAGATTATAATATTTAAAAAAGAAGAGTTTATAAATATATTTGTGTTTGAAGGTTTGCCCTTATGATAGTGGATAGTGCAACTGCTCTTTATAGAACTGATTTCTCTGGTAGAGGTGAACTATCAGCCAGACAGATGCATCTTGCAAAGTTCTTGAGGAGCCTTCAGAAGTTGGCAGATGAGGTAATAATATATATATTTTTTTTATCAAAATATAAATTATGTCTGGATGCTAACCTATTTGTTTATTAGTTTGGTGTAGCTGTAGTGATCACTAATCAAGTTGTGGCCCAAGTAGATGGTTCAGCCATGTTTGCAGGGCCTCAAATTAAACCAATTGGTGGTAATATCATGGCTCATGCCTCTACAACAAGGTATGTGATAATTGATAATTAACATGTTGTGATTAATGGAAGTTAACAAAGTTTGTTTTGTTGCTATTGATGGAGTGACAGGTTGGCTTTGAGGAAAGGAAGGGGGGAAGAACGGATTTGCAAAGTGATTAGTTCCCCGTGTTTAGCTGAAGCTGAAGCTAGGTTTCAGATTTCTACAGAAGGTGTTAATGATGTCAAAGATTGAATTTAGCCACAAGCTTTGTTTGTGTTTTTCTGTTTTCAGTTTGTATCTTTGTGTCATAAACAACACATGATGACAGTATGAAATACAAGTAGTCGAATACAAAATTTCCCATTCCATCTCTATATTTTTTGTTTGAGAACATGTTGTTAAGCTGGTTAATAAACCTATAGCAAGTTGTGTTATTTTGACAAAAACCAAAATGGTCTTGATAGATTTTTATTAGATATCAAAACAGATGTATCATCTAATCTAATAGACAAAGTCCATCACTACCAACCAAACTAAAGTTGTCTTAAAGTGTATTTAGATGTTAATGATTGCCTAAACCGTTTATTTAATATATGTTTATTGGTTATAAAACTTTGATAATTGATAATTAATCCCAATTTGTTTTGACCTACACTTAACAATTACTCATCTAATTCGTCCATTCAGCCCCTTTAATAATTTATATAGGTTATTATAATATCATGTTCTTGGAAGGTCTCAATCAAATACGAATCATAACAAATTTGCAATATTTTATGAGACAATGAAGAATGGCCCCAAACGCCTCCAATTTGTTTCAACAACACCGATTTTATATATATATATATATATATATATATATATATATATATATATATATATATATATATATATATATATATATATATATATTTATTTACAGAGAGACAAAGACGCACATCCACATCCATGCCCCATCCCATTTCAGCGACAGGCTGGCTGTGTATATACTATATAAGAAACCAACTTCAATCCTCTATTTCTCTCTCATTATATATCTCCACTCCCAAAACCCTCTGTTTTAGCTGGGTTTCAGATAGATAGAAAATCAATGGCGAAAGGTGGAAAGTTAACCAAGATCAAATCGGTGCTAAAAAAGTGGCATTCATTTGGGAACGGGAAGCCAGCTGGTCTGACGAAGTCCAATTCCGATGAGGATGACTACCTGCAGGAGAATTTGAGCCATTCGAATTCTCATGCTGTCTATGTAGGCAAATCACGGCGGCGCTACCTTATAAGCTCCGATGTGGCCCAACACCCGTTGTTCCAAGAGCTTGTGGAACGTTCAGGTTCAGGCGATGGGGATACCAATGTGACGATTGAGTGCGAGGTTGTGTTGTTTGAGCATCTGTTGTGGATGATCGAGAATGCAGATCCTCAACCCGACGCTTTGCATGAGCTTGTGGATTTTTACGCTTGCTGATAAATCGATGCTTTAATTTTATATTTTTTATTTTATCTTCTTTGTTGATTCTTGGCAATTTGTACTTGAATTCATGTCCGACTATTTATTTTGTTTTTCGACAACAAGCAAAGCAATCCACAAATTCTTAATCGGTTATAACGTTTCATCTGTGGTATCCACTATCGCAAAATCTTTTTCCAAAATTTCCAAATGCTAAAGATTTTTAGCAAGTTAATTCCAGTTTAACATAAATAACAATAAATCTAACATTTGTTATTATTTATAAACATGCAGTATATTGATAAATTCTTATTAGTTTTTTACTAACAGTTTCACAAATAACTTTTCAAACATGCCCAAAGGCAAAAATACTTGTGTTTTCTCATAATTTTATTGATCATTTAAACTTATTTGTTTATTTTTATTGACTGTTATATATATATATATATATATATATATATATATATATATATATATATATATATATATATATATATATATATATATATATATGGTTAATAATTCAATATACTTTTTATGTTTAATACATCTAACCCTTCATTTTTCACTATTAATTATATTTTAGTTTTAAATATTTTTATTTATTTACTAATTAATTATTTTTATTGAGTATTTAATGACAATTTATTTATAGAATATTATTTTATATTGATTATATAACATTTTCAATTTTTTTATAACTGAAATAAAGACCTGACATATTGTATTTATATTTTTGTTTGTTTATGACATTTAATGTATGTTTAAAAATGAATAATTAAAAAAAAATGTTTTACAGACATTTTAAAGAGATGATTATAGATTAATTATATTAGAAAAAAAAATCATTGAAAGATGCAAATAGTTAGAGAAAAATTATTTAACCAATTGGTTAAGATTAATAAAATTATGAGTTTAAACTATCCAATAGCTCCGATGTTCTTTTTTTCCTATTTTATCAAAACCTCAACGTCTGTCACTATCATTTTACAAGAAAGAATGTATCTACTATCTAGCATGCTTTCGTACGACGTCGTTAATATTGAATGGGACAGGTCTCACCAAAATTGGATAAAAAATAAAGTGCTAAAGAAAAAATAAAGACAATTAATTGGTAAAAGAAGGGTGGGGAAATGATTGGAGGTTGGTTGGATGCTTTTGTTTAATTAATCAAGGTCTATGTACCAAACAGCAGAAGGAGACCCCTTTTAACACTTAACACCATATTTTAGAATATATTTATTTATTTGAAAAAATATAAAAGCAAGCATGGAAGAAACTATAATTATATAATGGAAGATACGTATAAAGAAACGCGTTTTCAGCTGCTCTCGCTCTATCATTTATTTAAACGGAAACCTATATGTGATTATAAAATTGTCCTAAGGGTAGTTTTGGAAACATGATGAATGTAAAGAACAAAACAATGCAACCCCTCCATAGCTAAGTTGAACAAAAACGATGACAAAAGGTCACTCTGTCTAAGACCCCTATGAAGCTGGAACTCTTTTATCGGATTCCCATTCAAGAAAATTGAAGATCTAACGAAGAAAGGCAATGCTACGACCCACGGTTTCTTGACCCAGTTAACAATGGGTTCAAAGCTATAAGTAAATATGTTTATAGAGATGGTTCTCTTTACAACCAAAAGTTCAAATATCATCATCAACAAAACATTATTGATAATCATTTTTTAAAATGTTAGACAAATGATCAAAATCGTAAGAATCGCAAACGAAAGGTAAATAAAAACAAAAAGCATTGAATCTGAATAATGGATTTGGGAAGTTTGCCATAACACTCGGTTTTTCAAGATTTTATTTATTTATTTTCATGTATTACCGATGATGACAAAAGTCACTATATTGAAAGTTAGGTTGTTTTCACAATGGTTTATTTAAACCTCTGATTGGTCCATGGAACTTTCGAGTAGTAAGTTGTTCATATCATATACTAACTTCAACTGTCATTATACGAACGTACATATATGTTTGAGTTTAAATAAAATGTCATATTAAAGTACACATCCTTTACCAAATTAGAATGAATGCAAATTTGTAATTTCGTATGGTTTGGAGGTATTTTCCAAAAATAAGAAAACAAAGACATATGTCATGTGATGTGAGGCCCATTCTCGTGTGTCAACAATCAACACAATACTAGGAGGAATGTTTCAACTTTCAAGTGTGGGCAAGGGGAAGGAATGTGGTGGACATGTCATGTTGCATAATTCCATTTTATTTTAAACTGAAAAATAATGGATTTGAACTAATGTTCTTGATCAAGGGTTAAATACATAGAACTGTATCTGTTTAGGCAGTTTAGCTAAAAAGATTATGTTGATATATGTGGAATCGTTTAAATGCAAATGTTTACAATCTTCTAAATTGTTGCGTGAATTTTATTATTATTATTATTATTATTATTATTATTATTATATTTGATATAAAATATCTATAAAATTTGAAATATTGACAGATCAAATAAACTTGAATGCAATATGTTTTAGAAATTCTTCATTTTAACGTCAGAGTCAATCCAAATTTGAATTACTGGTCAATCGTCATGGACACACGTTTAAAACTTTGGTTTGGGCTATGAGCTTTCAATACGTTAGTTTAAAATGAATGATGATACAGAAAGAAGCCCATCTTTCTATGATTAGCAAAATTGAAAATCTAAGAGACCAAGTCCAAAGACCAAAGGTATTAACAAAAACGAAATTACAAAAATAAAAAATAAACCCATTAGGAAGAAAGTTCAAATTTCATACCTATGTTTTTGAGTCCATGGTTCAGAATTGTTTTTTAATCGATTATAAAGCGGTTTACATATGATCCCTAAATCTTTGAAAAAATCATGGATGTAATTTAAGCATCCTAAAAATCTTTGAAGTTGTTTTTTATCTTTAATTTCATCAGGAAATTTAGTAGAAAATTGCAAGCTTCTTGTTATAGGTCTAATAGTGTTTTTGACAATATCATGTCCTAAAAAACGAATTTCATTTTTAAATAAATGCATTTTTGTTGCAGAGACAGCTAAACCATTTTGATAAATTAAATCATGAAATTGATTTAAATGTTTAAAATGTTGATCAATTGATTTTGAAAAAATTAGGACATCGTCGATATAGGCAATAGCAAAACTACTTATAGGAGTTATGATATCATTCATAATATTTTGGAATTCAGAAGGAGCATTTTTTAATCCAAAAGGCATTACATTCCATTCAAAATGCCCAAAGGAAACATTAAAACCAGTTTTGTATTTATCTTCCTCATGAAGTTGTATTTGCCAAAATCCTGATTTCATATCAAACTTTGAAAATATTTTTGAATCATAAAGCCTTTTTAGCAAATTTCGTTTATTAGGAATAGGATAACGAATCCATTCTAAAACTTTGTTTAAAGGTTTATAATTGATAACTAATCTTGGTGATCCTCTTTCTAATTCTGCAGCATTCATAACATAAAATGCTGAACAAGACCATGGTGACTTAGAAGGTCTTATGAGTTTTTTATTTATTAAATCTTGAATTTCATTTTTACAATGACTTTCTAATTCATTATTCATGTGAATGGCTCTAGATTTTGAAGGAATATCCTTTTCATTAAAATTTTTTATATATGGTAGTTTTACAATATGTTGCTTTCTATTCCAAAAAGTATTAGGAATATTAGAACAAACATTTTTTTCAAATTTTAATTTTAATCCGGTTATTTTATTTTGAATATTATTATCACTTAATTGTAAAGAGTCTTATTGGAAAGAACGTTTTATTGCTGGCCTTCCAAAACTCTTTGCGGAAAGAGTTCGACAAAAATTAAGAGAAAATTTTAATAATACCATTCCTTATCAAAATCTAACTTATGGAGATTTAATAAACTATATTAATAAAGAGGGATTAGCAGTTTGTGCTGATCTTAGGTTTAAAGAAAAACTCAAAAAAGATAGAATAAACAGTTAAAATGAATTGGGAAATTTTTGCCAACATTATAAAGAGAGGCTATCCTTTAGTTGAAGACACAAGAAAAAATTCATTCTCTAAAAAATGTTCATTCCATATCTAAAAAATCTCCAAGAGTCTCTCTTTCTACTAGTAGATGTTCAAAGTCTTTAGATTTTCAAATAATTCTTTCTCCAGAAGTATGTACTGATTGTAATTCAAGCCTAATTCAAGAAGGTATTATTTAAAATATTCTATCGTTGTGTTATTTTTATGATAATTTCATTTCGAGTTATTCTAACTATTAATTCTACAAGATTTGAAATTTTTGTTAAAATAGTACTCGTTTTTAATAATCAAATTAATCAAATTCATGGTTAAATCATTTAATTATGTCTAGCAAAATCTTGATGAATTGTATTCCTAATAGAAATATTCTTTTAAAAATACAGCAAATCCAAGAATCTATTAATAACTCTGAGCAAAATCTTAAAGATTCTTATAAACTTAATAATCAAGGCACAATTTTAAACAATAATCATATATATATATATATATATATATATATATATATATATATATATATATATATATATATATATATATATATATATATATATATATAGGGTTAAGTTCAAATGAGAACACTATTTAGTGTGAGAACGTGAAAACACTACTTTATGTTAGTATTCTACTATGAATTTGGTATATACAACGATATGACATTATTCATCAACAAATATTCGAACAATCACACATTAATATTCACATTAAAATTTTGTATGTACAACTTTATGACATTATTCATCACCGAATATATGAACAATCACATATTTAACATTCACATTAGAATTTACTAAATTACTACATATATATATATATATATATATATATATATATATATATATATATATATATATATATATATAAATTTTATAGTAGAATAGCAATATAAAATTAAATATATTCATATTATAATTACTACAATAATATACATATTAAATTCATAGTAGAATAGTAACATAAAATAGTGTTATCACGTTCTCACATTAAATAGTGTTCTCATTTGAACCTAACCCTATATATATATATATATATATATATATATATATATATATATATATATATATATATAGAGAGAGAGAGAGAGAGAGAGAGAGAGAGAGTTAGGTTCATATATAATCCATAATTATTGTGTAAATATATGACCAAATTTTAACCATTAGATTAAAAGAATGAAATGTTGTGATTTTAGGGTACATCTTATTTACATGGACTTGCATATACTATATAATTACATTTAATAAGGATAACATATAAATTTTATTAATTAAATTAATTATTTATAAATTTAAATTCGTGTAATTAATTATCGCCATCCATTTTACCCTATACGTTCAAAGAAGTAGCAGTCATCATCTTCTCCAAACATACACCATCGCAGCCGGCCACAACCCTCGCCATCAACAAACAACAGATCTATATCACCACTAGTTAACGTCGTCGACATTCATCTATCTTCTCACATTGACATCATCCAACACCATTCTGAGCATCGTCACTGGGAGATCATCCGCATGTTTTATTTAATCACAGTTACCAAGAGATCATCGTCCTTTTTTAAAATCAAAAACCAGAATATCATATCCATCTCTTTTTCTTTTATTGTAATGATTTTGAGTTTGTCCAGGTCCTCCTTAGTATATATATATATATATATATATATATATATATATATATATATATATATATATATATATATATATATATATTCAATCATGTACTGAATAAAACTCAACCAAGATTTTGTCTAAATAATTGTGTTTACACTATGTTGAAAGAAGATAAAACAATGCGCAAACATGTAACCGTTTTATTTTTAAAGAATACATATTAAAACTCAATTCTTTAAGAATAGAGATTAAAAACTCACATTCTAACCATTTTATTCTTGAAGAACATGCTTACATGTAATTCTAGTCATTCTTAAAGAATTCAAATTAAAAACCTAATCACCGTATTCTCATTTTCAACTATTTATACTTAGTCAGTACATTTAAAATTCTTTAAATTTTTTTGTAGAATTCATAAGTAAATTCTTTAAGAACGCAAATTAGAAACTCACTTTCAACTATTCCATTCTTAAAGAATGTGACTACTACTTATAAAGCATTCGTCGTATTCTCAAAAAATATAAATCAAAAACCTTTTTTCAGTTACGTTTATGGTCACTGATAACCAAATATGCATCCATAATTATTTATTAACAGAAACTAGCCTTTTTATTCTTAAATAATAAAACTATTGATAACTTAATTAGTGTATTCTTAAATAATACAAACAAATAAGCCATTTTTTTTTGTCACGTATATACAACTACTCAACATTTTTGTTTATGAAATTCTTTATTAATTTTGATGGTGGAAAAAAGGATTTAATAAGAATAGATGTTATGAAACGAAATTACTGAATACTAGTAATTTCTTAAATTGTTGTTGAATAAAGTGTAAAATTTAGCCTTATAAAATATTTAAAAATAGAAAACAATTAATTTTTTGCTTATTAATTAGCATTATGCCAGTATAAATTTATTCTTTAAAAATGAGAATCATAAAAATATAAATTTACACCCGTAAAATTTAAAAATAAAAAAAGTTAACTTTTCAATTTTGATTTTTATTAATTAATTTAACTTTGTTGCCTAAAATATAGGTAATTTTTATTTCTCTCTCATAATAAAATATTATAAATGCTCTTATAATTATTTTCATGTAATTATAAAGTAAACGCTAGCCCGTGTTAAAAACATGTACCTAAGATCATAACTCTACATTCTTTTTAATCTAATGGTCATAATTTGGTCATACATTCACACAATACTTATGATTCAAATTTGATCCTAACCCTCTCTCTCTCTCTCTCTCTATATATATATATATATATATATATATATATATATATATATATATATATATATATATATATATATATATATATATATATATATATATATATATATATATATATAGAATAGAACCCACAACTTTCTAAATTTTTTTCCTTTATTTTATAGGTTAACTTCTGATAAATGATTAAAATATTTTTTTGGGGAAGTTATATATATATATATATATATATATATATATATATATATATATATATATATATATATATATATATATATATATATATATATATATATTCAAATGAGAACATTTTTTAGAATGAGAAAAATTGAGAACAAATTTAAACCATTCATTTATGTTTTCTATACCATACCCACCCCGTCTGTTTCTCTAGTCTTTCTCTTCACATCAGACCACCATTGAGACCACCAGACTTCCGCCGAATCACATGACCTCCACCGAACTACCGTCGGATTCTCATAACCACCGGACCACCTACACTCTTCTCCGATTTTCTTGTCTGCACCTCCCTCCGCTTCACTCATCCCTTCACCGGAAACCACTTTCTTCTACTTTCATAGACCTCATTTCCTCCATAATCTCCAAACTTTCCCATCCTCATATTCTAGTTTCTCCTCTCATAATTGCCATTTCTTCGTTGGAAGACGATCCCCTCGCCAAACAAACGAAAGGTATGTCATTGATCGTATCTTTCCTATAAATCTGTATTCAGTAATTGTTACGGTATCTGCATCTATCCTTCTACGATCGATTCAAATTTCTGATTACGATTAGGCTGTTATCAGAAAATTATGGGCTGAGAGACGCCTAATTTCAAAAAATGGAATATACCATGTCCTGTTTACATAAACTCGAAGAATACTATAGCCAAAGGTAGACGACTCTGCGCAACAAAAGCATGCGGAAACCCTATTACTGTAGAAATCGGTGATTGCTGCAGCCACCTGAAAATTCCTTTTGCTGTTGAGGTTTTTTCGATTTCACTTTGAATTTTCTTTTACACGAAGCTATGATTATACTTTTGATATCGAATAGCTTAATTTCAACTTTAAGGTGGACTAGATTTTCATGTTTTAAGAATGATTGATTGGAATGTTGACGCTTTATTTATGATACCAACAAGTAGAAATAATGTATACAGTTAGTGTTGATTTGGTATCAATATCCTTTCAAGTTACAACTTGAATGAAAGACCTAAACATGGATCAGTTGATTATCTATCTGTGTTCATCTGAAGATTAGTAATTTGTTAACAAAAACAGCAACATATCAACATAATGTAGCACTTGTCAAGCATAAGCAACTCTTTTGTTAACTTAAATGTGTAATTTAGGGTTCTAATTCACATTCATTTTTATAAAGCTTGATAAGGCATATCCAAGGGACTTCATGCAAGTAGGAAGGGTGAGGTTCATTCTGAAATGGTCGGATGGAAGTTTATACGACCAAGCTATCTCATCTAGTAAGCATTGATTTCTCTTAAATTCTGACTTTTATTCCAATTTGTTTATGTTTTTTGATTCTGTTGTATGATCATGTGGCTAATGAATGTAAATTTTGTGCATCACCCAGTATAAATATGGAAATAGGAACACTAAAATTTTAACATCATAAGAAAATAACCACATTATAAGCAAAAGTAGTCTCTCTTGTTTTCAGAATTTTCATTTAACATGAATAGTATTAAGAAAACATAAGAAAATTATAAGTCTATAACAAAGATAAACTTAGGGGTGTTTATTTTTGAGTTAATGGGCTTAATGAGTTAAGCACTTAATCTAGACAACTATAAATAACTGTTTCTTTTTACTTAATCTGGACATAATGAATTAATAGGTTAAGCCAGAAAACTTGGTTTAATGTATTAAGACATTAACCAATATTGATGAATATTTTTTTTGGAGTGTAAGGGTAAAATGGTAATTTAGACCATAGATGTTAATGTTAATTACGAATTTTGAATTGCAGAAAAATACCTGATGCTTCATGTTGCTGAATTGGTTCCAAGACACCCTAGTAGGGTAAAGAAACAAGTTCCTGCTGCCACCTCAACCACCGGACCTTCTAAATCTAGAAAAGGTGGCAACTACTGAATCGAAAATGCAAAAATGAATATTATTTATATCATATGTGATTAAATACATATAATCACATGTGATTATATATATATATATATATATATATATATATATATATATATATATATATATATATATATATTCGTGTTCTCGACTCATTAGTTGTTTTTGTGTATCTAATCACATATGATTTAAAGGTCACCCAACTTTTTTTTGTACATTAAGGGAATTAACTCTCGTTTTCCTATTTTAAAACATCCTTATATGACCTAATACCGGATAAGCCTGTAAAATCTATGCCTTGACCATTGTTTGACCATAACCTGCACCTCCATTGAAATATCCTAACTGTAATTCATGAACAGCAAATTTGTGGTTAACCAGATTGTTAGATTTCTCAAAAACGTAAATGGTGATGTTATATACAAGCAAATTAGGGGATATTTTATCTTTTTCCATTACCGAGAAAACTTGTAACACTTTTCTCCAATGGCCAGCCCAAGAACCCTTTTTTACCTCGGATCCAGGCTAGAAATATGTAGCCGCTTTGAGCCTTTAGTTCGTGATTGTCTCCCATATGGGTTCACCTAGCCACCATTTGGGTTCATGGCTTGCAATTGTGAAAGTATCACCTGAAATTGGATCAATGAATTTGTTGTTTATGATTCCGTGATAAGCAGGATATAATCCGATGGCGATTGAGTAGTGATTTGGGAAAGTTAACGTTGGGTAAACTGGAATCAATCCAGTTTCAGCTTCGGTTCTGTTTTTAACTTAGTCGTTGGATGTGGGTGTTGGGGTTTTAAATTGGTACCCAAATCGGAACCCATCTGAGGAAATAAGGATGACGACTGGGTGAATGAATTTACTGAATGGACGGGCGATTTGGAGAGTGATGGTGCTGTGGTGGTGGTTGGTGGATGTAACAGAGGAGAAGAAGAGGAAGGCGAAAGCGAAGGCGGCGGAGAGAGCGACACAGGTGGTGAGGAGGAGGGCGATGGTAGAGTGTTTTTTTTAGAAATGGTGGCGATGTCTGTGTTGAATGATAGAAGTGAAGTAGATTGATTTAGTGTGTTTTCTTCTCCGACCGACATAAGTGAGGGTTTGATGGCATCTAATCCTATTTCAGATAGAAAATTCCACACATACAAGAACAATTAAGGAAAATTCTTGATGAGGTTTTGAAATTGTGGGATTCTGTCACATATTCCTTTTTTAAATGGTTAATTGATCAAAAGATTTGGCTACAATGAGACTAAAACCTATTATAGTGGGTTAAGTGACTTTTTAAACAGGTTAAAAGAGAGTTTATTCCCTTCATGTACAAAAAAGTTGTGTGTCCTTTTAAAACAAACACAATAAGTTCGATGGGCTAATATGATATTTGCCCTAAAGTTAATTTTGATATTTTCTTGAAATTTAACACTTACAACTTTGTGAACTCTTGCAAATGCTTTGTCCCAACCAATATTTCACCTTCCAAATTCAAGCATAGTAATACACTGTTCAAACATATCAAATTTATCAATATAGATCTAAATTTTAAAAAAATAAAATTTACTTTATATTATCTAACTTACGCTTAGGTGATCCTGATAAGAACATTCGAACTGTAACTCACCCAAGCCTAGTGAACAGAGACTCATGGATCAAAAAACCATGAATAAGAAAAAAATTAAATATCTTAATTATGATTAGTTTCATGTAACTAGAAGATAGGTGACCTATTATTCCATTTCAATTTTCGTATCAGAAGACAAAAGAATCCTCATTATATAAAAGTAAATTATTCAATTATGTATGCTTACAACAAATAAATTATATAACGACATAAATAAGAATATAAATACCATTTAGGCATACCAATTTATTTTCTTAGGTCTGAAAAATGACACAAATTATTCAGCAGATGAAGAAATATAAATCTACGATTTAAAGGTTAAATTACGGGAGTAACAAACATTTGATGTTGATTTAGCAATAACCGATATGGATTTTGATTTTGAATCAAACTACCAAAAGGATCGGTAGGACGAAATGGATTCATTCTATTTAAATTCAAGTAAAAAGGTGGTGGGGACTCGTGAGTATGCTGGGCGTACATTTGGTACGCACAGAGTACTCCTTGCATGCGGTTCATTTGGTGATCCTCAACATACGCTGGACGTACCCATGTGTACGCTAGGCGTAATCAAGCCAAGGGAAAAACCTAATTTTTAGGGTTTGCACCCTATTTAAATACCTTAAGTCCCCCAAGTCCTTTACCCTATCAGCCTCCACTACCCTTTTAGTGTCAATCTCGAACCCTAGCCTTCTTGAGCGCATCTTTGAACTTACCTTGAGTGTTTTGGTGTTCTTTGGTGGGTTTGAAGAAGAAGGAGGTTTAGGAAGAAGAAAAGGAGAAGAAGGAGCATGTAGATCCAGAGTTTGTGCACTATTTCTAGGCTATTGAAGGTATAAAGTTTGAACCTTGATCATTACAAGCTCAAATCTATGTTTAGGGTAGAATATGGCATCTTTTGGTCCCATGCCTTGGTTTCTTGGAGTATGATCAATTGCAGGATATTTGAGCTGTCCTTTTGGACTCTTGGAAGTGTGAGGAGTCATAAAAATAGTATCTTGGAAGCTAAGACTCAACCATGCATGTGTTAGTGACCAACTAAGTGAGTTTATAGGCTTAATTCATAGTTTGAGCCCCAAAAAGGCATGCAAAAGCATAAAGTTTGCGACTTTATGGCTTAAGACGTTATTTTGAGCTTGGATCTAAGTTTTGGACATTAGGGCTTAAGGGATTAAGTCATGGGAGAATTTTTGGCCAACTGACCAGTATGCTGGTGTACTTTAGAGTGCGTTGGGCGTACTTTAGAGTATGCTGGGCGTACTCTAGAGTACGCTGCACGTACTTGGTTGATGGCCCGATTCCGGATGGTCATTAGCGTACGCTGGGCGTATGAGTCGTGTAAGCCAAGCGTATGCAGTTTGTGGGCTTAGATGATTTTTGGGCTCGATTAGTGTTAGGCTTTTGAACTTTTTTAGGTTGGGCTTCAGACCCACTAGTAGTAACAGGACATTTTTGGGCCTAAGGCCATGTTAGGTGTTCTTGGGCCATATTGGGCATTAGAGATTATAGTTGGGCTTGGATGCCTTTTTGTACTTTATACAGATTTAAGCCTTGGAGGGAGGGAAGCCCAATGAAGTAAGGGTAAAGAATCCCTTTTCGCCTTAAGTCAAGAATTAGGGTTTGGACCTTCGAGTTAGAATGTGACCTAATTTCTAATTCGGGTTTTATGCTTGTGCATTAGAAAGACGGTTTCGCGAGTCATCCGTTGAGTGCGATTTGATGTCTTTAGTCTGAGGCGAGTCTTCCTTCGCAGTATCTACGGGTTGAAGGCACTAATGCTGACCCACTAGTTTATGATGTAGTGTGATGATTGTCTTTGTGACAATTTTCAGTTATGATTGTATTTTCTTGATGACTCTGTGATTCCTGTTATGATATTATATGGTAGTAGTAGGGGTGAAATAGACCCGATATCTAGTTGAAATAGACCAAAGGGGATTGCAAGCACCCAGATATGCTTGATAGTATCCGATTGAAATAGACCAAAGGGGTAGGCAAGCACCCAAATACGCTTGATAGTATCCGGTTGAAATAGACTAAAGGGGTATGCAAACACCCATATATGCTTGGCAATATGTTTGTTTAGTACGTGGTATTTTGGGGAACTCACTAACTTTATGCTTACAGTTTCAGTTTATGTTTCAGGTACTTCCAATTCGAAGAGGAAGGGTCCGGCCTGATCGCACCGCATCACCTATGGTTTCTGCATTTAGAGATTTTGGGAATTTGTACTCTGATAATATGTTACTATGATACTCTTTTGACTATTTTGATATTAGTGTTTTATGATTTGAATGAAGTTAAAACAAAAAATTTATTCGTATTTTTGGGATGTTACATGAAGCATAACCGTTGAAGTTAGTAGAGGTGAGAGCATGTACGAATGCATCTTCTTTGCATATTGAAATGGTGAACGGAATAGAGATGAAGATAAAAAATCGAACAACCTTCCCATCAATAAATTACATCTCTGCTTTTTTAGGGTTAGGTTCACGAAGACTTGCAAGCAGGCGGTGTCGACAAAAAACAATAATGAAAAAGGGGGTGGCAAAAACAAAGAGAAAGAAAAGAAGCATCATCATTCTCCTCAAATTGAAAATAAATGCATTACATTCGCCTCAAATTGCAATTTGAAATATGAGGCTAAAATTAGAAATTAGTAAATTAGTCATAAATTTATGCATAAATTGACTAGATATCTAGAGAAACCATTTAGAGAAATTAAAAGAGATAAATATATGGGTTGAGCGGGAAAACAAAACAAAGGAAGCATAATAAAAGGGCATGTGTCAAATATAGGGTTTAAAAAAATATCATATGGTAATTCAAGTTTTATTTATTAGAAAAAGGCCACAAAGTTATTATAGGAGTTCAAAATAAATAGAACATTGCATTAGATCTTGATAAAAAAAATATATAACAATTAATCTGTTATATGACTCACACTTGACGAAATTACATTACAAAATGATTAAAACCAAAAATTTAGTCTATTACAAGAGTCATACTTGACAAAATAACATTACTTTAGATTGTTGTCATGTAAAAAATGTTTTTATATATGCTTCATTAAATCATTGTATCTTTAAATTTTATGTAATAACAATTTTATCAAAAGTTATTTTAAAAAGAAAAAAAAAGATTGATAATGTGATAATCTGTTGAACTTCATAGAGTTTGATGCATCAGGAGTAAAAATAATAAAGTTCAATAGATAGTAAAACACTTATATGACAGTGAGTAAAAATAATAAAGTTCAGTGGATAGTAAAATACTTATATGACAATTCATTGAACTCTTACAAGATTCAATGTATTACGGACACCTTAGTATCTATTTAACCAATACGTCATGTTTAGCAAATAGTATCAAACATTTTAACTCATCTAATACACAGTTTGTACAAAAAATCCAATCTATTTATTTTAAATAACTTCTAAAATTTCCACTATTCAGGTAAATAACATCCACTTTTCAAGTAAATAACTTATTAAAAGCATTTAGGTGTTATTTCTTTATGGGTAAACAATTAAAATGTAAAACTATACATCGTTCATTTGGACATAATTGCTTTTGAGTTGAGCAAAAATCATAGCTTAGCTAACATTTTACATGTTTGCCTTTATTATTTTTCCTCTCAAACTCCTCCCGTGTTAAACTTGATAGATATTGTAAAATTTGTTTTCATGGATAATAATGTCATTTAGTCTCCTTCATGTAGTTTATTTGATGTAGAAAAGAATTATACCATATGCATACAACGTTTTATCACGAAAGTATTTTAGAATTCAATTCATATAACAACACAACTAATTGAAAGTAATGGACACCTGAAAGGTCTTATCATAGAACTTATATACAAGACAAAGCGATGTTGTACACTTATATTAAGACACGATTTGGTTAGGTTTTCACGATCTTTAAAGACCATACAAATTTCATTTTTAAAAGGAAAAAAAAACTAAATCACCGTTTCCTCATAACGGCTCTCAAGGTTTTTTTTTTTTTTTTTTTTTTTTTTTTTTTTTTTTTTTTTTGTGACCACAACATCAACCATATTAACTGAAATAATCCACATGGTTTTTTTTGGAATAGGAACTTTCCTAAAACATGTTTTCGAGCCAACTTTTGTTCACCGACTAATCCATGCTAACATGACGCTATCTCTCATGCATTGAAGTCATTGCATACGAATCTCCATGACCACAAGAACTGAATAGTATTAAGACTTAAACATAAGTCAATATGTTATCCACCATATCTGAGATATGTTTTACTAAGTCACCACAACCCAATACATAAATCACACAAAACTATAGATTTTTGAGTGAATGTAGCATCCAATCATTTACGTTCAAGTAATCGACGAAATTTGGACACAATGACTCATCCATATAAATTAACAAATTTTAGCTTAATCCTTAGAAAGTACAGGAAAGGACTAATGATTCACTTGAGATGCCCACAATCTTTTCCACATCCCTCCCTCTCTCACCAATATAATTTATAAATTCGTATTAGGTGTCTGTGTCTTCACACTCATGATATCATGTTACTTTTATATATAATACCAGATCTATCCATGATCCATACATCTTTTAAGCACATGCACCCTATCAATTACATGATCCCTAATCCCTTATTTTATTCTCTTATTTTAACAACTATAATACAACACCTATCTCTTACTCTTTTATTCTTTACCTTAAAGCAATTGAAATGAATTTACATCTAAGCCTAATTACTTTTGTGCTACAAAGCTACATGTAACATGGATGATACCCATTGGTAGTTGACGTTTTTACTCAACTAGGTTGAACAATGAATATGTCACGAATTTAAACGTATTACTATTACACATCCAATGACAAGAATAATGAACACACACACACACCTAGAAACATAAGCTTTCTATGAACTATAACTGCCACTCTCTTACATTTGAATATTTGAAAGAGAGAAGAGCAAAAATACAGATAAAAGAATGTCAAATCATCATACCAATAGAAACTTCTTTTTGGGTTTTTACCACAAGAATAAGCTGCATCCAATCGTTACTTACACAGTTGATATTTGGTCTTTTGAAGCTCAAATGCTAGCTGCAAAATCATTCAAGAAAGATAGATGTAAACATCAGTCATAATAATCTTGTTCGTAATACTGAATACTGAATTAAATCGATAAAAAAATCGAGAAATTTACCTTGATTGTGTTCAAGATGATCCTTCTGATGATGTTCCATGCAATTGAGAAGGTATTTGAAGGTTTCAATCTCGCAAGGGATGGTGAGGCCACCGCTATGATCAAATCCAAATTCCTCTTCAACTTTTTGCAGAAGAACTTTAAAGAGTGGATCACTAAGATAGCTTGTGGGAATGATGAACCTCCGAAGCTCAGGGCCTACATAGACAGCCAAATACCCTCTGGGCACATCGTTTGGTGGATCAGGACTCTGGCATCCGTCTTCAATGTCTGAATCAGAATAAACAGAGTATCCCTTCAACCTCATGGTTATGGCTGGATTAATTCCTCCACCTGGATGATTACCAATACTCATGGGAGGATTGTTATCAGCATCATCATCATTATCGTTTCCTCTTGCCCCAAGTGTCACATGCTGCCATCTTTGGATAATTTCTTTAAGCCTAACAATCTGTCGGATGCCGTTCAGTTTGGTTCCTAAATTTTCATCCATTATCGTAATCCTAAGATCTTCCCTCGCTGAATTGTGAAAAACTTGGGTAGTTAAATAACCGGAGTGCAAAAGTAAACGCCTTATGAATAAGTTAATAGAGACAAACACCAATTTGGAGAAGAGAAATAGATCAAGGTCAACTAAACAGAGTAATGAAACGCAAAATATCGAAAGAAAGTACCCACATGGATTTAACTTAACGTGAAAGAAAAAGATACCGGAAATCAGTTAGATAAGTATAAAAGAAACCTGAAGGTGGTGGCCGGCGGCGGCGGAGGAGGAGGACGATGATCAAGAGCAAGACGCGGTGTTGTTGTTCTTGTAATGGGGTAGAAATAAGTAGAGAGAAACAGAGAGATCTGATTCGTATATGTCCAGATTATTGTTCAGTAATTAGGAACAGAAGGGGAGTTTGATGGGAATGGAACTGAATTGTGGAATCCTTTTACGTTTTTCGGGTACTCCTTTCTTGGACTAACATCATTTCTGCACGCCTACTTACGGGTTTTATGCATCATAAAAATTTGAACTTTTTTTTTTTTTTTTTTTCCGTGGGTGGAAAGTAAAGCTTGAAATAAATAAATGAAAGGGTATGCTGAGTTGGTATTGCTGACTATATTCTCCTTTGGGTTTTTCAAGAAAAATGTGTTTTGAGACAAAAATATTTATATTTGTTGCATTCCTCGAGTTTGGAGAGGAATAAAAGAAAGAAACCTTAACAATGTTTGTGCATGTTGTCAAGTTGGATAAGTAAAACTTAAAGTCATTTCAATTTTGTTTTGTGTTTTTAAAGAACCGTGAAAGATTATTATTTTTTTCTTCTATATTAGTGACCTGGTTTAAACTCAAATAAATCAAAAACCCCATAATATGTTTAGGGAAAATCTCTAGTACGTAATTTTTACCTTATTTATTAAAAAGCAATGATCTTATCATTATTTTTTTTAACATAAAGGACAATAAATCAAATTATTTATATAAAAGAACAGGAAATTCACAATAGTTACATATTTGAAATTTTAGACGCTGACCTTTAGGAAAATCCATATAGGTTCATTAACAATAAACCAATTATTTTTCATAGGACATGGATAATAAAATTAAGGATAATAACTTGAAATGACAACAAACTTTCAATTTTGTTTATATTTAATCATTGAATTTTTTTCGTGCTTGATTCACCTCTTAATTATTTGAAAATATTAACATTTTACCTTAACCGATCATAAAAGTAAAATGTGAACACTTTCAAGTAATTCAGATGATACAACCAGTCATAAAGGTAAATGTGAACACTTTCAAATAATTTAGAGGTAAAACAAATACGAACAAAATTAAGTGACTAAATATGAATAAAATTGAAAGTTTGTTACCATTTTAAGTCATTATCCATTTATGTAATCACCCCCTAGTTTATTTTGCCTATCAGTAACAATTACTTAGATTAATAATTTTGATTTTAAGCACTACGATTTATTTTGTGTTGTGTTTGTAAGGAGTATTACGAAATAGAATACGTACCACATAACTATGTTGTAGCTCAAAACTTTAATCTTAGTCTATGAGATAAACTTTTAACTGTAATTTATTTATTCACCTATTAGTGAAACACCAACCCATAAAGAAAAAAAATAATATGTAGAGTTTCACGAAGGCAAATAGAGATATATACGAGGAATAAAATGAAATATAAGATCGAAAATCAAAAAGAGCACAATGAGAATGTACATATAGAACCAACAAAAAAAAAAAAAATCTAGATGTAAGTAATAACTAGGAAGAAAAGTATTGGCAAAAACAAACTAAAAGTAAAAACAGTGAATACTGGGCGAAATTTCACAAACAATGTAAATGAAGCTAACACCTACACTACTCATGTACTGCTTCACGACTCTGATCTTATGCATCAATACTCTAATAAAATCTTGTGTTGTTGTAAAGAGAAAAACTTCATTCAAATTTAACACCACGTTATATTCACACATCTTTATCATATGTTATCTCTTACTCATACGATTTACAACGACCATCTCCACCATCTGGAGTGAAAATTATCGCCTATGTCCTAAGTAAAATTTTGAAACCACCACAATCTTTTTTCCTTTAGTTTGTATGTAATTGAAGTCGCTCCTACTGCATTTCTAAGTGTTGTTTTTGGTAGCTTATTGTAACACTTAGTTTTGAATCGCTTCATCATTCAGAGACGTAGCCCGATCATCAGTTATCATAAGGCTTAGGGCCTTGGGAAATAAAGGATTTGGTCCTTTTGGATGTGGGTGTTATAGTCTAAGTGATCTGGGTGTTAGTTTTGTTTCGGAGTCCAAGGGTATAATCATAATTTGATAACTCGGTCCTTTATGAATTTAGGGTTTTTGTTCGGAAAGTTCTTAGGCAAAGGTGATTTGATAGAAGTATAGGGCTTCTTGTTACCTTTTCGTGGATATAAAGTTCGTTAGAAACAGACTTATAATGAAGAAGTTATGACCTTTAGAAGTTTGGTGGTTTTAAGGTTTAGCCGGGTACGTGGGGCGTACATAGGTATACGCGTAACGTACTAGTGAAAAGGGTAGTACTCAGGGCGTACCTCAGCATATGTTGGGCGTACTGATAAGGATGGTCGTGGGTGCTCTATGGAGTATGCTGGGCGTACTCCAATCAGACCAAAACCCTATTTTAGGTTCTTGGACCTTATTTAAGCTCCTTATCTCATAACCTAACCCTAATATCTTCAACCTCCATCCTTCTAAACCCTAGAAATCGACCCTTTGCCCCCATTTGAGTGATTTTGAGCTTCAAAGTAATTTATATGTGTTTTCAGTGCTTGAGGAGGAAGAAGGAACTTCTTGAAGAGTCATTGCTTGACTTTGAGCTTTTGGATCCATGCTGTGTTCACCTAGATCCAACTTCTGGTGGTATAAAGTCTCAACCTTGACAACTCTTTCTTGTAGATCTAGCTAGGTGACACTTTGTTATGATTTTGGTCCCTTTGTGGTGGTTCTTATGAGTAGAAGTTACTCCAGAACCTTTGAGCTATATTTTTTTGGCCTTTGTTGGGGTTATGGAGTCATAAAGTTTGGATCTTGATGAGTATAAACGTTCCATGCATGATTTGGTAGTCTTTTGGTGAAGCTTTGGACTTAGGGCTTTAATTTGAGTTTCATTAAGTCATTCTAAGTCATAAAGTCATAAAATTTATGACTTAATAAGTTCCTTTGAATCAAATATGGAAGTTTGGACTAAGGTCTTAAGGTATGAAGAAGTTTTTAAGACATTTTGGAGTGATTTCAACCCTTGGAGTTCATCTTTGGTGTTGGGCTTCATTAAGTCATGCACAGGTTTAAAGGCTCCGACTTTATTGATTAAGTCACTTATATTTAGTTATTCTGAGGTTTTGGACGTCTTGGTTTAAGGAATTAAGATGTTTTCTAGGTTGGTTATGGGCACGGTCAATATGCGGGGCAAACCTTCTTCTACGTAGAGCGTACTGAGCTTCTGGTGCGTACACTTAGCGTACCCACTGAATACGAGGGGTGTACTCGGTCAGGAGGGTTTTGGGTTTTGGGCTTCGTGTTGGGCTTCCTTTTGGGCTTAGTTGTTTGAGTTCTCAATAGGCCAAATGAATATAAGTGTTTTGGACTAGGAAATTGGTTGGGCCTGAGGGTAAGGCTCGTGTAAGGGGTTTGGGCGTAATTTGGAAAATTGGTCTATATTTGGGCCTTGGTTGGTTATTTGGTTTTGGGGCTTGCAGGTTGTGATTTTGGGCCTTAGTCTTGGACCAAGCTAGGTCAGGGGGAAAATGGCCTTTTTACCCAAAGTATCAATGTAACATCTGTTTCAGGTATTAAATAATTTCCATAATTTTTAGGGTTTGTGCATGGACTCGACAAGTTGGACGCCCCAACTCATCGAGTAGAGGCCATTTCATGGAAGCGGGGACAGTAACTACTCGAAGAGTCAAAATTATCGACTCAACGAGTAGGAGCTGAAGAGAGAAAACCCTAATTTCAAGGTTTGTACCCTATATAATCTCTTTAAGGACCTTGAGGCTAACCTTCTATCAACCTCCAAACCCCAGGAACGTCTGTGCTAAACCCTAATCCCCATTCTATTTCATTTTGTGAGTTAGCGTGTCTTGTGAAATTTAAGAAGAAGGAGATAGTTAGAAGAAGAAGAAGACTGTAACACCCGTTTATTTATTAGTTAAATAAATAAATGAATGAACGAATGGTAGCCTAAAATAAATAATTATATATGCAGGGTGTTGGGTTCGAGGAGTTAATTGCACATTTTTAGAAGTCGGGGGTTAAAAGTGTGAGTTTGGGACTCATTTATAAATAATTATGAAGACATGGGCTCCGTGGTAATTATCGGGAATTAATTTAAAAAGAAATGAGGTGGAAGGGCTGAATATGTTATAATTGAGACATTGGGGCACTGTTTGGTAAATTGTGTACCTAAGTTGTTAGGGATTTTAATGGTGAGGGTTCAAAGGGTAATTATTATGATTATGAGGGTTTACATGGTAAATATCGGCCCTATTTTGAAAGAAATGAGGAAAGGAGGGACTAATGTTGTTAATATGGATGGAAGTTTGTTAGGAGCGGGATATATGAACCCACATCTCCGATTGCCCTAACGCTGGAAACGCATTGCAGCCGCCAACCCTCTACCACCTTATACCTCCCTCATGTCCAGCGGCCGTTCCCTCCTCCGTCGATATAGCTAACCACCGAGCGAATGACTCCGGCAACAAGCATGAAGGACGAGACTGTGGCTGCTGTTGCTATTTCCCGAATGCTGCTCTTTCTCTTCTTCTCTTTCTTTTGATTCGATCCCCGTTGGGCTGTGACACCGTCACTAAACACCACCGGTGGCTTCGTCGCTGTTACCGCTGCAAGCGTGGCTCGAGTCGCTGCTCTAGCGATCGCAAATGCCGCCGTGAGCATCGTTGTCACTGCCGTTTGGCACATTTTGTTGCTCTGGTCACCATTTTCCATCTCGAAATGTCGTTGTGTTCGTGTGTATGGACTGTCGGTCGAGTAGGGTTGTGAAGAACCACCATGGCAGCCGGCCATGGTGGCTACTATCATCCACAGGTCGATTAATTGTGGCTGCCATCTCAGATTCGCTATTTCCGCCGCCGGGAGCCACCAGGTGGGTGGCTAGTGCGTGAGCCACTCTTCAATGTGCGTGTGTGTGTACATCGTGAGTGGCTGGTTTGGCCGGAATATTAAGAACAACCACCGCCACCACCGTGAGGTGGTGGCTGCCGCCTTGAAACACCAAGTATCATAGTGATTTTGTGTGTTTATTTCGATTATTAGCCTTGTAAAATGTAATCTGAAATTTGAATAATAAAAGGAATTGAAAACCACCACCTTAGGTTGGTGGCTGCCGCCACCGGCCGCCATGTCGGGTGGCGGTGTGTCTTGCCTCGTCAAGTGTGATTCGTTTGGGGTGCTTGAAACCCTAATGGGCCTTTGTTAGGCTAATGGGCCCAATGTAGCCAAATGGGCTTAGTAAAAACCCTAATGAGTCTAATGGACTCTAATTGACCCAATAAAGCCTTAGTGGGCTTAAGGACATTCTAGTGGGCTTAGTAGGCCCAATAAAGCCCTATTGGACCTAAAAGCCCAATAAATTGATAAATGGGCTAACATTTGGGACGGAAGAACTGCAATGCTAATAAAACCCTAATTTGAGGAATTAATCGGGACACATGGGAATTATTTAATAACTGGAGATATTAAATAATAATCGTCGTCAAGAAATTAATCTAAGTAATATTGGACTTAATGGATTAAGTCCTTAATGGATTAAGTCCTTAGAGGAATAATTCCTTAATGGGTTGAGTAGGAAACTTAACCCTAATCGACATTTTATGTGAAACCCTAATTTCACTTGAGTATATAATTGTGCCTTTATGTTGGGCCTAAATGATTGAGATAATAATGGACCATCCAAGAGCAAGCAATTAAACTAGACTAATTTAATGGGCTTAGGGTAAGGCCCATGTAAGGGCTTGGGCCCAATTTGGAAAATTGGGCCTTAGATGGGACATAGTTTGGGCCTTAATGATTATATGGTGTTGGGCCTTGGAATGAGACCATGTTTAGGCTTAGGCCCAATTTGGAAAATTGGGCCATGTGTTGGGCTTTGATTTTTAATTGACTTGGGCCTATGGATTGGGCCTTGGACTTAAATAAGCCAAGCCTGGGGTAATGTAGCAATTAACCAAGTATGTAATATGGTTATGTGTTGTGACTCAATTATTAATTGGGTGTTATTTTGGTGTTGACAGTTCGGGAATCTGTCAGCCAGCTGTTGGGGTCGAGTCTGCGGGACTTCAGCAGTGTGGGATTGTGTCTACGGGACTTCAGCAATGTGAGGTGAGTTACCTTCCAGTAGCGGTGGGTCTACGACCACAATGTCGGCCCACCAGTAGGAGTTGTATGTTAGATGATTGTCTTTGTGATATCATTTAGGTTTGC
Source organism: Lactuca saligna (assembly GCF_052625555.1). Taxonomy (NCBI): domain Eukaryota; kingdom Viridiplantae; phylum Streptophyta; class Magnoliopsida; order Asterales; family Asteraceae; genus Lactuca; species Lactuca saligna. The sequence goes on along the minus strand of NC_136424.1, from coordinate 79,261,059 downwards.
TACTACCTGATACGTTATATGCTGACATGATATGCTATATGTGATAGAAGTGGAGTTCGGTTGTTAGGACCGAAGGGTAGGCCAAACACCCCAGATATGTTTGACGGTATGTGATGATATGTTATATGCTGGCGTGATATGTTATATGTGATAGTGGTAGTAGGAGGGGAATAGTCCCCCAAGTTCGGTTGTTAGGACCGAAGGGTAGTTCGGACATCCCAGATATGTCTGATAGTATGTTTATGTTATGATATATGTGATAGTAGCAGTAGGGGGTGGAATAGTCCCCGAGGGTCGGTTGTTAGGACCGACGGGTAGGTCAGCACCCCATAATGGCTTGACATGGGTAGGTCAGCGCCCCAGAATGGCTTGACATGGGTAGGTCAGCACCCCAGAATGGCTTGACACGGGTAGGTCGGCACCCCAGAATGGCTTGACACGGGTAGGTCGGCACCCCAGAATGGCCGTACCGGGTAGGTCGGGCACCCCAGAATTGCCCGACAATATGTATGCTATGTGATTGCATGGTATGTGGTATGATGGGGGAACTCACTAAGCTTTTTTCTTACGGTTTTCAATTTTGGTTTCAGGTACTTCGTGTTTAAAGGAAAGGAGTCGGCTTGATCGCAGCGCATCACACTATGGTTTTCCGCACATGAGATCTTTGGGATTACGCTCTGATATTGTTTTATGATAACATGTTTAATTAGTTCTACTTTGGTTTTGACATTACATGACATTACAAATGTTTTATTACACTGTTGGTTTTATAATGACGTATTTAAAAGTAAAATTTTTGGCCTGTATTTTTGGGATGTTACAAGTTGGTATCAGAGCCTTGGTTTGAGGGATTCGGGCACGCTCCCGGGTGTGTCTGAACTCAAACTAAGGACTTGGTATGAAATTTTCAAAAGTAAAACCATTTCATAAATAGGAGTTTGAAAAGAATCTGAAAAGAGAAAGGAACTTTGAGAAGAACATAGTGTGTGATGCGTGCAATCAGCCGAGCTCAAGTAAGTTTTCCCCAAGATACCCATACATGTTATGTTATGGTATGGTATGATATGATATGATTATGAGAATTTCATGCTAGAATAGGGCTAAGGATCTAGGAGGATTATATGCCTATTGTATGTGCTTGTAGAATTGCATGCTAGTACTGATCAGTCAGTGATAGGATAACCTGTTTAGGTTATGCCTGATTGTATGAGCCTTTTAATTGCATGCACAGATTCCTGATTAGAGGATAAAATGATTTGATTGGAATATGATGGTTAGATTTTCCATTGTCTGAATGTTGCTTGCTTTGTGCTTTGTGGGACTCTTAGTAATGTGAGTTAGCTATTAAGTGAATATGCTAAGTCACATGTGGCACAGGATGGATAATCTCAGAGTGATAGATTTGACCCTATTGCGCAGCTCTCGTTTGAGTCTAACCGTTATAGGGATGATTCTGTTACTTGAAGGATTATCTGATCTCTGTTGCATGTGGATATATTCATGAGGTAGCTAGTTGACATTACTGGGAATCTTGCGGCAGCTGAGGACTGGGTAAGTTCGGGAACCTAGGGAAGCCTAGGATATATTTCAGCGAGTTAGTAGTGAGGCTCAGTTAGACTTGGGTGTACCAGTTGAGGAAGTGACTCGGAGGATCCGGGAGGATTGCTGAGGAAAGTATGGATAGGTGTGGAAGGTAGTATTGGGCCCGTACTACTGAAAGCACAGGATCCATACTCGAATCTGTGAGAGTCTTGGAGAATCTAAGAAGCTTCAGGGAAGAGTTTGTGACCCAATTTTGGGACAGAGGATGTTCCAGTTGTTGCAGCTTAGCCTTTGGCAAGCAAGCTAGTGCACGTGACAGGGTGTCAGACCCTGAAGGATATGATTTCCAAGAGTTGTGGATGCAAGATTGATTCAGAGCACCTTGGAAAGAGAGGGTTGTGCCAGGTGCGTATAGTAGAGGGTCCCGAGAAGAGACCCATGACTTCTGATCATCGGGTGAAAGGCCAGCAGGGCCTGAGTTAGTGCAGCACGTACATGACAATGCACAAGGGAGTTTGTCACTCCGAGGGTGTAGGCTACTATAGGGTAGCGGGGTTGATCATATCAGCAGAAGGTGATTAGTATTCCTTCAGATGTTGCGGGTAAGTCATCTTCTATTGCTACTAGATGGATGTTGGGGATACGTATCGCGTTGGAGTTATGAGTGAGTTTGAATAAGATAGATCTCGGGTCGGTTTCCTGCTAGTGTTTGGGCTATCAAGGATCATATATGCCATCCTGCATGCCGAAAAGTCCTTGATGAACCCACAGAGGGATACATCTTGCGGAGCGGGTTCCACGTGTACCGTTATCATTTTGGATCTTTGTCAAGATCGGTGCAGGAGTATTATTTAGAGGATACTCGATCAGGGTTGGAGTGATTGTTCTCCAATGAAGTCAGCGTTCAGAGGTTCTATCATTATTCAGGTATGGTCGGTAATTGTTTATGGATGAAATTTGGAGTTTAAGGCACTCCCGTTGCTAGGACAGAACTGGCGACAGGAAGAGGTTAGTGTCAGTCGCGGGTATTAGATGCATAAGTGGTTAGTCATCGCATGACCAAGAGAATTGTACTCTCGCGTGGGCTATGTCCGGTTAGAGTTAAGTGGTGCTGCGAGATTGGAAGTGGGAATAAGGATTCGTCAGCCAGAGTGAAGATTAAGGTCTTCACTTGACATCATGGGAGATGGATTGAGGCGTTAGATTGGACCAGATTTCAAGAGTACTCCTCTAGATTTCAGAGGATGGGCGATCTTAAGGGTTGATTGGTGATGAATCCCTATCACTAGTAAGTACAGGTTGACATCAAGGGGATATTACGAAGTGAGAAGGGTTGGAAATCCTTCAATTCTTGCGTGAAATGAAGACTTAGTTGAATCTAATTGGGGGAGAGACTTTTTATAAAGTTCTCAAAATGTGGGTTCTGGTTGCGTGGGGTGCAATCTCTTGGGCACCTTGTCAACCAGAAAGATATTCTAGTTGATTCGGACAAGATTGAGGCCGTGATGCAGTGGGAGGTTCCGAGGTCTCCATCTGAGATTTGGAATTCCCTGGGTATAGCGGGTTATTACCAGAGATTTATACGGGACTTCTCCGAGATTGAGGTTCCTTTGACCCGACTGACCAAGAAGTCGGTGACCTTTTGTTGGGCGCCTGAGCAGTAGATAGCCTTCGAGACTCCCAGACGGTGGTTGTGCCAGACACTGATTCTCACCCTGAAAAAGGGCGTAGATGATTTCATGGTTTACTGTGACGTGTTGATCACGGGCATGGGGACGGTACTGATACAGTAGGGTCACATGATAGCAGGTTTCGGAACCATGTCAGAGTTCCGGTTTAGGACTCTAGTTCAGTGATGTGTTAGGTCGAGTGCGTGTCCGACCCGATACAGAAAGTGTTGTAAGACTACGGGATAGCCGTAACATTCACTAGTAGTCAGATAGTATGAAAAGTGTTGTAAGACTGCGGGGGTAGCCGTAGCATTCAATAGCGGTCAGATAATGATAGAGTGTTGTGAGACTGCGGGTGTAGCCACAGAATTCACTAGGTTAGTAGATAGTGTGAGTGCGTTGTTAGGATGCAGAAGGAATGGTAGTACCCACCAGTTCGGGTGCAACAGTGAGGATATGGAAATCCACATATTGGATTTCGGTATTACCCAGATGGATTAGATCTGGTTGAGCAAGTGATAAGACTGTAGAAACGCCACTATAGTTATGAGATCAGGGAAGTAATGGATTGCTTAAGGGCGTTTGTGATGTAAGGCTACCGTTGGTTAGGTAGCAATCACTTTTAGTCTTGGATTGGATGATGACAGGATGCGATGCATGGACACGATCGGTTAGATCAGGAGGTTGTTAGAGCCACAGTGGCATGATAATTAGTCACTACTAGTTTCAGAGAAGGATCACATTCAGAAGTCGTGCGAGACGATTAAGTAGGAGTCTTTTGGCTCCACATTCGAGCAGAAACCTGATATTTCAGATGATTGGCGAGCGAATTGAGACCCAAGAGGTCTCGGTAGCTTTTGGGAAGCAACCATGTGGCAGCATACTGCTTCAGGCAGTTTAGTGTTCGGGCAGTTTCAGTGTCTGGGCAGTATTAGTATTTGTGTTTGTGGTTGCATGTTCGGACGGAATAACAGGTTGTTCGGGGTATGCCAAGTCACTCGCAGTAGAATTAGTTGAGCTTTGGCCGAGTCTAAGTATTATTGAAGGATAGTTGGGTCTGTGACCCTGTTTTATAGTGGGAACCGCGAGTGATCAGAAGTTGAGTAGCCTGTTGAGGGATGATCAGACTAGATTCAACAATAATGATGCATTATGAGTAGTCTGTCAGGGAATCAGACTATCACTTGGCAGCAGGTTTCAGACGGGGTAAATGAGATCTTATTGCGAGGAATTCGTTCACATGTGGATTTTAGGGCTTTAAGAGGATTGGTCATGGCTACCTTGGGAAGGCTAGGGTGTGCCCAAGTTGGTGACCATGCTACTAGAGTGGTTGGGCAAGTAAGGAATGGTAAGGAATGATTTCGAGGACGAAATCTAATTTAAGTGGGGGAGAGTTGTAACACCCGTTTATTTATTAGTTAAATAAATAAATGAATGAACGAATGGTAGCCTAAAATAAATAATTATATATGCAGGGTGTTGGGTTCGAGGAGTTAATTGCACATTTTTAGAAGTTGGGGGTTAAAAGTGTGAGTTCGGGACTCATTTATAAATAATTATGAAGACATGGGCTCCGTGGTAATTATCGGGAATTAATTTAAAAAGAAATGAGGTGGAAGGGCTGAATATGTTATAATTGAGACATTGGGGCACTGTTTGGTAAATTGTGTACCTAAGTTGTTAGGGATTTTAATGGTGAGGGTTCAAAGGGTAATTATTATGATTATGAGGGTTTACATGGTAAATATCGGCCCTATTTTGAAAGAAATGAGGAAAGGAGGGACTAATGTTGTTAATATGGATGGAAGTTTGTTAGGAGCGAGATATATGAACCCACATCTCCGATTGCCCTAACGCTGGAAACGCATTGCAGCCGCCAACCCTCTACCACCTTATACCTCCCTCATCTCCAGCGGCCGTTCCCTCCTCCGTCGATATAGCTAACCACCGAGCGAATGACTCCGGCAACAAGCATGAAGGACGAGACTGTGGCTGCTGTTGCTATTTCCCGAATGCTGCTCTTTCTCTTCTTCTCTTTCTTTTGATTCGATCCCCGTTGGGCTGTGACACCGTCACTAAACACCACTGGTGGCTTCGTCGCTGTTACCGCTGCAAGCGTGGCTCGATTCGCTGCTCTAGCGATCGCAAATGCCGCCGTGAGCACCGCTGTCACCGCCGTTTGGCACATTTTGTTGCTCTGGTCACCATTTTCCATCTCGAAATGTCGTTGTGTTCGTGTGTGTGGACTGTCGGTCGAGTAGGGTTGTGAAGAACCACCATGGCAGCCGGCCATGGTGGCTACTATCGTCCACAGGTCGATTAATTGTGGCTGCCATCTCAGATTCGCTATTTCCGCCGCCGAGAGCCACCAGGTGGGTGGCTAGTGCGTGAGCCACTCTTCAATGTGCGTGTGTGTGTGCATCGTGAGTGGCTGGTTTGGCCGGAATATTAAGAACAACCACCGCCACCACCGTGAGGTGGTGGCTGCCGCCTTGAAACACCAAGTATCATAGTGATTTTGTGTGTTTATTTCGATTATTAGCCTTGTAAAATGTAATCTGAAATTTGAATAATAAAAGGAATTGAAAACCACCACCTTAGGTTGGTGGCTGCCGCCTCCAGTCGCCACCGGCCGCCGTGTCGGGTGGCGGTGTGTCTTGCCTCGTCAAGTGTGATTCGTTTGGGGTGCTTGAAACCCTAATGGGCCTTTGTTAGGCTAATGGGCCCAATGTAGCCAAATGGGCTTAGTAAAAACCCTAATGAGTCTAATGGACTCTAATTGACCCAATAAAACCTTAGTGGGCTTAAGGACATTCTAGTGGGCTTAGTAGGCCCAATAAAGCCCTATTGGACCTAAAAGCCCAATAAATTGATAAATGGGCTAACATTTGGGACGGAAGAACTGCAATGCTAATAAAACCCTAATTTGAGGAATTAATCGGGACACATGGGAATTATTTAATAACTGGAGATATTAAATAATAATCGTCGTCAAGAAATTAATCTAAGTAATATTGGACTTAATGGATTAAGTCCTTAATGGATTAAGTCCTTAGAGGAATAATTCCTTAATGGGTTGAGTAGGAAACTTAACCCTAATCGACATTTTATGTGAAACCCTAATTTCACTTGAGTATATAATTGGGCCTTTATGTTGGGCCTAAATGATTGAGATAATAATGGACCATCCAAGAGCAAGCAATTGAACTAGACTAATTTAATGGGCTTAGGGTAAGGCCCATGTAAGGGCTTGGGCCCAATTTGGAAAATTGGGCCTTAGATGGGACATAGTTTGGGCCTTAATGATTATATGGTGTTGGGCCTTGGAATGAGACCATGTTTAGGCTTAGGCCCAATTTGGAAAATTGGGCCATGTGTTGGGCTTTGATTTTTAATTGACTTGGGCCTATGGATTGGGCCTTGGACTTAAATAAGCCAAGCCTGGGGTAATGTAGCAATTAACCAAGTATGTAATATGGTTATGTGTTGCGACTCAATTATTAATTGGGTGTTATTTTGGTGTTGACAGTTCGGGAATCTGTCAGCCAGCTGTTGGGGTCGAGTATGCGGGACTTCAGCAGTGTGGGATTGTGTCTACGGGACTTCAGCAATGTGAGGTGAGTTACCTTCCAGTAGCGGTGGGTCTACGGCCACAATGTCGGCCCACCAGTAGGAGTTGTATGTTAGATGATTGTCTTTGTGATATCATTTAGGTTTGCTACTACCTGATACGTTATATGCTGGCATGATATGTTATATGTGATAGAAGTGGAGTTCGGTGGTTAGGACCGAAGGGTAGGCCAAACACCCCAGATATGTTTGACGGTATGTGATGATATGTTATATGCTGGCGTGATATGTTATATGTGATAGTGGTAGTAGGAGGGGAATAGTCCCCCAAGTTCGGTTGTTAGGACCGAAGGGTAGTTCGAACATCCCAGATATGTCTGATAGTATGTTTATGTTATGATATATGTGATAGTAGCAGTAGGGGGTGGAATAGTCCCCGAGGGTCGGTTGTTAGGACCGACGGGTAGGTCAGCACCCCATAATGGCTTGACATGGGTAGGTCAGCGCCCCAGAATGGCTTGACATGGGTAGGTCAGCGCCCCAGAATGGCTTGACACGGGTAGGTCAGCACCCCAGAATGGCTTGACACGGGTAGGTCGGCACCCCAGAATGGCCGTACCGGGTAGGTCGGGCACCCCAGAATTGCCCGACAATATGTATGCTATGTGATTGTATGGTATGTGGTATGATGGGGGAACTCACTAAGCTTTGTGCTTACGGTTTTCAGTTTTGGTTTCAGGTACTTCGTGTTTAAAGGAAAGGAGTCGGCTTGATCGCAGCGCATCACACTATGATTTTCCGCACATGAGATCTTTGGGATTACGCTCTGATATTGTTTTATGATAACATGTTTAATTAGTTCTACTTTGGTTTTGACATTACATGACATTACAAATGTTTTATTACACTGTTGGTTTTATAATGACGTATTTAAAAGTAAAATTTTTGGCCTGTATTTTTGGGATGTTACAAAGATACAACAAACCAAGACTTCATTCTTGAACTTGACCACTTTGTGGACTGTGGTAAGCCCCCAAGATTTGATTTTTATCTTAGGAAATGGCTAGGTCTTGAGTTACTCTTCATTTTATTTCATTTCCATTGATTGCATGCATGGGGTTCATAAAGTATGCAACTTTATGAATCTCAAGGGCAAAATAGTCCTAAGGTGGGCTGGATCTAGATTTTGATCAAACAAGGAGGCCATGCAAGAGTTTTAGAGCATAATTTCCCCTTTTTGGCCATTTTGACCTGAAGACATGCATTGGACATGCATGTCCATAAAGCCTCCGTCTTTGGAACATTTTTAAGGACTAGAAACTCCTCTAGAAAGGAGGGATTCCAGATCTCTAAGGTTTGGGGAATGCATGGCAAGATTCTTGAACTTTCCAACATTGGATACGGACGTTAGAGAATTTGGAGTGGTTATAGAGGGTAAAGTTGGAAACTTTACCCCTCTGGACACCTTAGGGTTTCGGATCTAAGCCCTGGAGTCCCTGCATTCATTGAATCTTCATGATAAGCAAACAGGGAGGGGGACTCGACAAGTTGACCTAGCAACTCGACGAGTCAGATTTGGTTTCCCCGCCTTTCTAAATATCAAGCGAATTCGCCGAGTTGACGAGGGTCTGATCAGGTTGTCTAGACTTGGTAGGAACTCAACGAGTCACTAGATGCACTCGACGAGTTGAAGTTAGCATTGACTGTTGACTTTGACTGTTGACCTTGACTTTGACCAAGGTTGACCACGATTTACTTTGAGGGTAATTCTAGGATTATGAGAAATCTATCTTATGATGCTTACAGGCAGTTGAGTTGGAGCGACACGTGCCACACATCTGATTCTAGCTTGTCAGTTCAGCATTCGTGAGAGGTGAGTGTCCTCACCATACCAATGGGTTGAAGGCACCAAGGCCGACCCATTTATGATATGTAATACTTTATCTGAATTCATATTACGAGACATGATAGTTGGTTGCATGCTAGGGTAAGACCATGTAGGGAGCCCATGGGTCGGCTATCATGTCTAACATATTGGGGAAACACTTACTTGGCTCGACAAATTGTGCGCGTTGCACTATCCTCTTTTCCATACTTTAAAAGTTCCAACTTTTATTTATTATTTTGAAAACAGGTCTTTACCATTTCCTCAGTTTGAGTCCTGACACGCCCGAGGGTTTCCCCAACAGGTCTTTATTATTTTGAAAATACGTCTTTCCCATGGCATTCCTATAGACCATGTGGAGAGCCCATGGCAAGATGATGTAAGACCATGTGGAGAGCCCATGGCTTTCCTATAAAAGACCATGGGAGAGCCCATGACACTTAGGTGTAAGACCATGTAGGGAGCCCATGGCATCCTGGAGTAATACCCTGGGGACGAGCCCACGAAATCCCTATATGTTACATGTATGACTTATATGGTATACATGGCTTTATAGCTGATATGATATGTGTGTATGTGTATTATGTGTGTGGTATGCTCTGGGAACTCACTAAGCATTAACTTATAGTTTGTGGTTTTGTTTCAGGTACATCTGAGCCCAACGACAAGGGCAAGGCTTGATGGCGCATCATGCACTCTCTCGGATATTTTATGGGACACTCTGATGTTTTAAAATAAAGTTATAATTGATATGGGTTTTGAACACAATTGTATCTGGATTTTGTGGTTTTTGGGAAATGTAATTTGAGTAATTAAAAATGGAAAATTTCTTTTGAAAATTTGGGTCGTTACAAGCTGGTATCAGAGCCTTGGTATGAGGGATTCGGGCACACCCTCAGGCGTGTCAGGACTCAAACTGAGGAAATGGTAAAGACCTGTTTTCAAAATAATAAATAAAAGTTGGAACTTTCAAAGTATGGAAAAGGGGAGAGTGCAACACGCACAATTTATTGAGCCAAGTAAGTGTTTCCCAAATATGTTAGCCATGTTATACTGATATTGAGCTGTGATAACCATATGAAACTTGCTATGTGTATGCTTTTAAAATTATATATGGTTAGGAGCTTATAGCCTTATAATGACTGATTTGGCCTTACCTCCTATTCATTGTTTAGTTGTGGTCCTAGGGTAGAATCTATTATTCAAAAGTCTATTTGATCCTTTTCTATGTATAATTTGCATGCATAAGGCAACCTATTACGATTGATTGGTATGAGTACAGAAAATCTTAGGGCAACCGAGGATTTGAGATATACGGTAGCCTATGAGATATGGTTTGTGTCGGCACGAATTTGAGTTATCAGGTATAGCTTTAGGGAAAGGTATATGTAGGTGTGGAAGGTAGTATTGGGCCTGTACTACTCAAAGCACATGACCTGTAGCCAAACCGAGGTTAGACCTGGAAGCTCTAAGGAGGAAAAGTGTGGGAAGATCCCCTCTATTGATATCCTGATCATTATATATGTGATATTGCAGTACAACATGGTGGTTACATGATTTGGAGGAGGATCAGGGTCGGGGTCAAGATCTGGGTCTAGGTCAGGTGACACTATTGAGCCCATTGACGAGAGGTTGTGAGAGCTCATCGCAGCTGAGGTTACGATGGGCATCCTTGATGCTACCCCAGTTATCTTTGGTACGGTCAAGGAGGGCATGATAGAGATCATGGAGGAGAGGCTCAGGGCATTTAGATTAATACGGGCCAGGTCGGGCCAGAACTCCCCCATTTCGGGAGTTCAAGGAGTGTGGGGCACTAGAGTTCTTTGGGGTTAGGGACCCCATTGTTAGCCGACGCTGGGTAGCAGACATTGAAAATGCCTAGTGCATGAGTTCTTTCCCTGAGGCGGCCAAGGTGGGTTTTGCTTCGTGTATGCTGAGAAATAGAGCACGAGACTGGTGAGGAGAGGTGACTAGACAGGTGGGAGTAGCGAGTGTGGATGACATGACATGGGCCAAGTTTGTTCGGTGATTTGATCTGGAGTTTGCACCACTAATCGAGGTACAACGACCGGTGAGAGAGTTTCATGACCTACAACAGACCACCGAGACCGTGGCAGAGATCACCACCAAGTTTCGGGAACGAGCATTGTTGATTCCATAGTATGCTAGTTGTATGTTTATATGGAAGACCATGGGAGAGCCCATGGCACCTGGATGTAAGACCATGTGGAGAGCCCATGGCGTTCCTACTAAAGACCGTGTGGAGAGTCCATGGAAACAGGATGTAAGACCATGTGGAGAGTCCATGAAACAGGATGTAAGACCATGTGGAGAGCCCATGGCTTTCCTATAAAAGATCATGGGAGAGCCCATGGCAATTAGGTGTAAGACCATGTAGGGAGCCCATGGCATCCTGGAGTAAGACCCTAGGGACGAGCCCACAACATCCCTATATGTTACATGTATGACTTATATGGTATTGTAACACCCGTTTATTTATTAGTTAAATAAATAAATTAATGAATAAATGGTAGTCCTAAAATAAATAATTATGTATGAAAGGATGGTCTCGAGGAGCTAATTGTAAAGATTTTAGAAGATGGGGATTATTTGGTAAAAGATGGGACTTAATTTGAAAGGGGTTTTCGAGTTCAGGGTTTAAATGGTAACTATGGGGGTTTATTTTGAAAGAAAAGGGAATGGAGGGACTAAAGATGGTATTATGGAAAGTAGCTAAGGGAACCGGGTATATAAACCCGTCACCCATTCTTGAACCCTAAACCTAATCGTTTCTTTACAGCCGTCGTCCTTATGACCCCTTAGCCGGCGCCGCTACACCTCCCGTCAACCGAATGGTGTGCTACCGGAGATGTTTCCCCCCTGACGAGTGCCGACGAACCCGAATCATGCCAAAGACCGATCGACTACCTCGTAGCCATGGTCGGAGTCGCGAGCCAACTGCCAAGAAACCGTTGTAATTGTTCTAAATCGTTGCTATTGTTCTTCTTCTTCTATTCATCTTGTCTCCGGCCGCCTCTTGGGTGGAGGGACTCATGGCATTTCGTGTTATCACCGGTGAGTGATGGTTTAGTTCAAGGTTCGTGTGCGACATGGGTGTGCTGTGGGGGGAAGTCCTGTCGAGTTGGGTCATGGAGAACCACCATGGCAACCGGTATGCCGCCTGTTTTCTGTGTTGTTGCCATCGCCACCCACCACAGGTGGGTGTTGGGTTTATGTGTCCGAGCAAAAGGATGTGGGGACGTGTTTGTGCTTCAAGATCCGTGTGGTTTGCGTGTCTACTTGACTGAGAAACAAAAGAGACCACCACCACCACCGTGAGGTGGTGGCTGCCATCCCAAAAGCTATTGCTGTCGCCGCTGTGAGCCACCAGGTGGGTGGCTGGGGTGCATCTCGCAATCTGAAGCATGTATGTGTGTTGTGTATGGTGTTTGTTTGGCCGGAAAATCGAGTATAACCACCATGTGCCGCCGCCGACCGCCATTATGTTGTTGTTTATATATGATTGTAATAGTGTGTGCGTGTGTGTGTTTATTTGAGATTTCGCATTTTAAAGTGTAATTACAAGGTGGAATAATGAAAAGAAACTCAAACCACCACCGTAGGGTTGTGGCTGCCGCCTCCTGCCGCCACCGGCTGCCGTGTCGGGTGGCGGTGTGCTTGTCTTGTGAGTTGACTCGATTGGGGATGCTTGAAACCCTAATGGGTCTTGTCAGCCTAATGGGCCCAATAAAACTCAAATGGGCTTGATAGGCCCAATAAAGCCTTAATGGACCTAAAAGTCCAAAAAATTTATAAATGGACTAATATTTGGGTTGGAAAAGCCATAATGCCAATAAAACCCTAATTTGTGGAAATTGCTTAGGACACACACGAGAATTATTTATTAAATCTAAAATAATAATTAATAATCATTGGCAAACTAGCGTAAGGCATAATGGACTTAATGGATTAAGTCCTTAATTGGTTAAGAAAGAAACACTGAACCTTAATCATCATTTCATGTGAAAACTCTAATTTGGGATTATGGGCTTGGACTTATCGAGATCCACATTTGGGCCATTGGAATGGAATTGTGTGATTAAGCCGAATCACACCATACGACTTATTTTGAAGAATGATGGACTTAATGGATTAAGTCCTTAGAGGAATAATTCCGTAATAGGTTAAGTATGAAACTTAACCCTAATCGGCATTTTATGTGAAACCCTAACTTCACTAGGGTTTATTGTTGGGCCTTTCTATTGGGCCTTAATGATTGGATTATTAATGGGCCATCCAAGAATAATTATATGGGCTAAAATAAATTAATGGGCCTAGGGTAAGTCCCATGTAAGGGGTTGGGCCCAATTTGGAAAATTGGGCCATAAATGGACCATAGTTGGGCCTTAATGATTGTATTATGTTGGGTCATAAGACCACATATAGGCCTGGGTCCAATTTGGAAAATTGGGCCATATGCTGGGCTTTGATTCCTAGTTGACTTTGGGCCTACGGATTGGGCCTTGGGCTTGAATAAGCCAAACTGGGGATAATGTAGTAATTACCCTAAGAATGTACTTATGGTTATGTATTGGGACCCAATTATTAATTGGGTGTTATTTTGGTGTTGACAGTTCGGGAATCTGTCAGCCAGCAGCTGGGGTCGAGTTTGCGGGACTTCAGCAAGTGTGGGATTGTGTTTTCAGGACTTCAGCAATGTAAGGTGAGTTACCTTCCAGTAGCGGTGGGTCTATGGCCACAATGCCGGCCCACCAGTAGGAGTTGTATGTTAGATGATTGTCTTTGTGATATCATCTAGGTTTGCTACTACCTGATATGTTATATGTTGGCATGATATGTTATATGTGATAGTAGTAGAGTTCAGGTGTTAGGACCGAAGGGTAGGTCAGACACCCCAGATATGTCTGACAGCATGTGATGATATGTTTATATGTTGGCATGATATGTTATATGTGATAGTGGTAGTAGGAGGGGAATAGTCCCCAAGCTCGGTTGTTAGGACCGAAGGGTAGTTCGGACACCCCAGGTATGTCTGATAGTATGTTTGTGTTATGATATTTGTGATAGTAGCTGAGTGTGGGCAAGGCCCGTATCTCAGAGATAGTGGAGTGTGGGCGAGGCCCGTACCTCCATGAGTGTGGGCGAGGCCCGTATCTCCTAGCTGTTTAGTATATGATTGTATATACTTGTATGTTATGGTTTAGTAGCTGAGTGTGGGCGAGGCCCGTATCTCAGAGATAGTGGAGTGTGGGCGAGGCCCGTATCTCCCAGCTAGCGGAGTGTGGGCGAGGCCCGTACCTCCATGAGTGTGGGTGAGGCCCGTATCTCTTAGCTGTTCATTATATGATTGTATGGTATGTGGTATGATGGGGGAACTCACTAAGCTTCGTGCTTACGGTTTTTAGTTTTGGTTTCAGGTACTTCGTGTTTAAAGTAAAGGAGTCGGCTTGATCGCAACGCATCACACTATGGTTTTCCGCACATGAGATCTTTGGGATTACACTCTGATATTGTTTTATGATAAAATGTTTGATTATTTCTACTCGGTTTTGACATGACATGGTATTACAGATGTTTTATCACACTGTTGGTTTTATAATGACGTATTTAAAAATGAAATTTTTGGCCTGTATTTCTGGGATGTTACAGGTATACATGGCTTTATAGCTTATATGATATGTGTGTATATGGATTATGTGTTTGGTATGATCTGGGGAACTCACTAAGCATTAGCTTACAGTTTGTGGTTATGTTTCAGGTACATCTGGGTCTCTTCGTAGGACCCCCAACTATTTGCACCTCATCTGGCTTCCTCTTAATGAGGTGCTCCAAATCAATCTCCTGCTGTCGGGATCTAGCTATCATATCCTCCAAAGTTCGACAAGTTGAAAAGCTAACAAACTCCTTGATATCATCTCGCAACATATCATGGTACCGAGTCTTCTTCATCTCCTCATCACTATGTAACCAAAAGATCACTCTCCCTAAATTTGGCGGTGATCTCCGTCACAGTCTCAGTCATCTGGAAAAGATCCTTAAACTCCCTCGCCAACTGCTACACCTCTATAGTTTGTTCAAACACTGCCCCATACCGGGTCACAAACTCATTCCAAGCCATCAACTCAATGGCCTCACTACCCAAAGAGAAGTCCACCTCCTCCTACCAATCTCGGGGTCTATCTTTCAGAAGACAAGAAGCAAATACGACCTACGATCCCTTGGGGCAGAAGCTCATCCAAAAAGCGTTTACCATGTTCGGTAACCATCTCCTACTAGCAATGGGGTCCTTCTACCTAAGAAAATCGGGACCTCCATAAATTATAGAACTCGCGGAAGGAAAGAGTGCAAGCCCCCACAATAGCCAAAATCTCCATACGGAACGTGCCTAGACACTCATCCAAAATCTCCATAATCCCTTTCTTAACTGAACCAAAGATCACATGAGTCTTCTCCAAAATGTTGCAGGTGATCTCCGACAAAATGAAGTCCCACTTCTTCATCTATCGGTTCAGTGCCAGCACCTGAGCTTGAACCTCCTCCACAATTGCTCATCACCATACTGAAAATCAACCATACAATAACCAGAACATACTCAAAGTATTATCTTCCCACAAGCTTGCTAGATTCTCTGTGACTCCCCTCAATTTGAGTATGGATCATGTGCTTTCAGTAGTATGGGCCCAATTCCACACCTATCCATACATTCCTCTAGAATCATCCAGAATCCTCCAAGTCACCTTCTCTACTTGATACTCCAAATTCCCACTAAACAACGCAAATAATCCACTAAAGCACTTTTTGGGCTCTCCTAGGTTCCCGACCTCACCCTACCATCAACTACTGAAGATCCACTACTAATTTCAGTTAACTATTTCATGAATACAATCACATGCTACAAATATTACACAATTCTTCGACTAAAAGACTCAACCCTACAACGGTTGGAATCAGACAAGAGCTGCGCAATAGGTTCAAATCAATCACTTTTAGATTATTTAACCTCTATAGCATGCAACTTAACATATTCATGAAATAATTAACTCCCACCAGTATGAGTCCCACAAAGCTCAAATCAAGCACCATTCGGGCATTAGGAAAATCTAACCAGTGCATCACCTAATCAGACCATTCTATACAAACATCTGAAATCCATACTAGCATGAAAACTCTAAAAGCTCAACAATCATGCATATAAGGCATCTCTCCTAGCATTCTATCATACATTCTTGAGAAGATCCGTAGCCCTAATCTAGTATGCAATTCTCATAACATGTTACATATAAACATGTATGTGTATTTTAGGAATCACTTACTTGAGCTCGACTGATTGCATGCATCACACCCCTTTTCTTATTTAAAAATCTTTTTAGATTTTTTTTCTTTCAAAAATTTACCAATTCCTCAGTTTGAGTTCAGACACACCCGAGAGTATGCCCGATTCCCTCTAACCAAGGCTCTAATACCAACTTGTATCATACCAAAAACTATAAGTAATAAATTTCAATTTTAGGTTAACCAAAAGCCGTCAAGTATTCATATTAAACCATCGAAAGTATATCATAGTGGAAAAATATCATAGTATAAAATCCTAAACTCACATAATGAGGAAAACATGGGCGGATACAGTACGATCAAGTTGGGCCCTTCCCTTTTTAGCTGGAAGTACCTGAAACATAAACTGAAAAATATAATCACAAAGCTTAGTGAGCTCCGCCAAAATACCACATACCATACATACATAACGGTCACAACATAACTGGGTCTATTTCACCCCTTCAGTCTCTTTCAACTAGTACTGGGTATATCTCAACCCCATCGGTCTCTTTCAATCGATACTGGGTCTATTTCACCTCATTCGGCCTCTTTCAACCGGTACTGGGTATATTTCAACCCATTTGGTATCTTTCAATCGGTACTGCGTATATTTCAACCTCTCCAGTCTCTTTCAACCGGTATCTAATCTATTTCACCCTTACAACTAGCATATAATCGTAACAGTAAGACTCATAGAGATAACAATCATATATAGGCAATACATGAAATTGTCATGAAGACAATTATTATCCTACCAACTTAATCTAGTGGGCCGACATTGGTGCCTTCGAACCACGAGTAAAGTGAAGGAAACTCACCTCTCAGTCAGAAAGATCACTGAACAGGACACGACTTCGAATATCAGCTCTATCGGTCACATATTCATTGGAATATGACCAAACTTAACTATAATCAATATACAAAAGTACCCCTAGGTCAAAATCAGTCAAACTCCTGGTTAAAATCATATTGAAAGCCAACTGAGTCAACTCGGTGAGTACACTGGACATACTCAACAGGTTCGTGGGATGTACTATACGTTTGACCAGAGTCGAGAGGCTGACCAGATACACGCAACGTACCGTTTGGTACACCCAACGTATGCGAATGCCACTCTTCCTTCCCATTAAGTCCTTAATCCTTAAGCTCTTTCGTCCAAAATCCAAATCTATCCCTCAAATGATGTTCTTAATCATAAAGTTTCCAACTTTATGATCTTGCATGGCTATTAAGTGCATAATACCAGAAATCCTAATTTATTAACTCTTTACGACATCCTAGATCATGAATGGAAGGAAACTAAGGTCCAAGATTACATTTTTATGATTTCTAATCACTCCATAATGGATAAAGTTTCCAAATTTATCCTTTAGAATGGTCCAAACAACCAATATCTAGCCTTTAAGCCTCAAAGTGACCAAAAGTGCATCCTTTTCAACTTCATCCATTACTTCTAAGTCTCCAACCTTTAGATCTAAATCAAGATGATGTTTAGATGGATAAGGTTTCCAACTTTATCCATAACAAGGGCACAAACTTTTAGGATCTAAACTTTATGCACTATAGTGATCAAAAGCTCTTAACACCCAAAACTTGGTAGGTCTAACAAATGCATCATCAAGATTCAAGCTTTATACCTCTAAAAGAAAGATCAAGGTGAACAAAGTGTAGATCTACAAGCTCTAATGCAATCAACACTTCTCCAATGAGCTCCTTCTTCTCGAAGACTCACTAAGAACAATCTAAAGCATTCATGAACACCTTCATGGACTAGTAAGAGTGGCAAAGGGTGACTTAATGTTTATCATAGATCGGTGGAGCATGTGTGGGTAACTGGTACATCGATTAGGTGATAAAAAATTAAGGGTACCAAGTTAATTTGCATGGTTATTCACACCTTTTTTGTGATCCCTGACATTCCAGTCACAAACTTGAGAGGTCACAACCGAGATTTAAACATTCCATTGAAAAGTTCAATGAATCTCAAAAGATATAGGAGTATCAATCCAATTAAAATCCTATTAGGTTTTCATGGTGGAAATTGGTGAATCATCATTCTCCTACCTTCAAATATTTTATAGCTTGGATTACGACATCCCTCTTCTAAGTTATAAAATATTGTGTTTGGTCCTAGCCTTAATATTTCATATTGGGTGTTATATTAAGGACTTAAATCAACTAACTTGAATTTATCCAATTGTAGATGTCTGGTTCAGACAATTATGATCTTCCCAAATCTCCTGGAACAAGCTTTCATTAAAAAGATGATGTCCTACGATTGGATCATGGAAATCATACTTCTCTTCCTCCACCTCCTCCAATTATTCTCCCTAACCTACAAGTTCTTGAAAAGTTCAAGGTCACTTAATTCCTACTGGAAAGCAAAGTCTATATGTGCTTACATATTGGAGATGAAGTTACATATTGATAGGCTGGGAGAGTTGGGTGTCGAGGTCTTGAGGTAGCTAGCTGTTGAATTAGTTCTTCACTCACTCCATGATGACAGATCACGACATGACCCTGAATGATCTTACCTATTTGCTTGTTGCTGCTAAGTCAACAATGATTTAGGGCACTAGTAAAGCATATTTGATTGGAGGATCTACTTCCCAAACTTTCATGGATATGGACAGTGGAAACATTGGAAGTCCAAAAAAGTCTTCTCTTCCCAATGGAAAAGGATTGGCCATAGTCAACCCGGTTGACCAAATGGTAAAGAGAAAGGTGTTGGGTTTTGAGCATTCTAATACTCCTATGGTGTACATGCAACCCTATAAACCTTGGATCTATGTTTTCTCTATTATACATGCAAATAAAAACTTTCCAAGGATTTAATCCTAACTAGCATATTATGAAGTTCTTATACTACAAAGTACTAGTTAGATGACATACCTTTTTGATGTAGCTTGATGTCTTCAAGCTTTAAGAGCTTAGACCCAATAGTGTGGAAGCCTCAAGTGGAATCACAAATCACCAAAACACCTTGGAAGACTTTAGAGAATATGGATACTTGGTTCTCTCTAGTGAAATCGGCTAGCCCTTCTTAGTGTACCACATTAATGCCAATTTCACCAACCAATGGCATCTTTATATAGTATGGAGATTAGGGTTAAACCCATGACCTTTCATTTCATATGATCCATGGGTTAAAAACTCCATGGAGTATCCATGAAAGCTTAGCCCAACCTAAATGAACTTGGCCCATTCCATATATATAAGAGTCCATATTTAATTAGTTCATTTTGATCACTTAATTAATTCTAAATTAATTCTTGATCAATACTAATTAAATAATATGATTCCATATTAATATATTAGAACTTATAATATATTAATATTAATCATAAATATACTATTCTCAAAAGACCATCCATATAAATTGTGTTGGTGAAGTGCAACCCAAATGGACCATGCCGGGTCGGTTCAAGTACACACCAAATATAGTTATGGACTTAGAAATTAATCCAACAGTCTCCCACTTGGATAAGTCTAAAACTATTATTGAGTATGACTTCAAAACCTAACTGGCAATCATAGCTCTTAAAGCCGCTGTCGAACTTTGATCTTGTCAACGAACTTGTCCATTAGATAAGGGATCATATATTCCTCCATTCTAGATATCATATGGACTAAGACATGGATTATAGTCATTCTCTCTGTCTATTTGTTGTTTCCCGATTTCCGATTCATGACGACTGACTAATTGAACAAATCAAATAAGTCATGGCTTGGCCAAGCACTCACATGTGTCATCATTAAATCATCGAGGGGCCTACTGATATCGCTTTTATCCCAAAGGTAAAAGGAATGGATAAACTTCGACTCATATGGCTTGTTCTGCTACTTGTTGAATCATACACAAAGGCACGTTTTATAACACCGAGTTACCGAATGCGTTTTCATACAATCAATGTACAACCAGCTCATAGTAACAACTCATATCTCTAGGTTTGAAGAATATAAGATATTATCGTCTCATGATCACTAGTGATAAAATCCATGAAGTGATTCCAATGAGCGCGGGTTGAATCCAATACTCAGAACTTATGAGCACTCATGAGTGTTGTAGACCTTTGTCCAACATCTTAGACCTCTACAAGCCAACCCATGACAGTCTTGATTCATATCTACTTCCAACATATGACCGACTGTGGATGGTTTGAATAACTTAGTCATTCCGAAAGAATAACCTAGTTTATTCTGGAAGTCAAAACATGCAAAATGAAACACAATAATAATTGAATCCAATATGGTATCAAAACCTATGAACATAAATAAAACACCTTTTATTTATCACCATATGATTACACATTATTCATTGTATATTGTTTCAGCTATCAACTTTATTCTTGAATTTAAAACAATAGTTGTCCCATGCTCCAAGCATGTACACTATGTTTTCTAAACACTAGTCATGCTATACACCAAGTATGCATACTATGTTTGTGTATGATCTTTACTTTGTGAACTAGAACAATTGAACATAACTCCAATGATCCTCTTTTCACAATCCCAAATCCTTACTGCAAATGCAAGAATTCTAAAATTCATGCGATTTACTGAAATCTGTTAGATTCTAAACTTATATGCATTGATCCTCTTGTAATGATTATGCACGAAGTCAAAAAGACTTGACAACAACCATTACAGAGCATTCCAAAGGAGATCAGCTCCTTAGAAACATCCTTCTTGCATTAAGTTTCCTAATCTCACACAGATTGAATAATTTATAATTTTGAAACATTTTCTAGATTCATTTTGACTATCACTTCTGAACAAGAGTTGCCTCCTTACAGATTATGGTCCTTCCATAATTATCACTATACTTCCAACTGTCCTTGAGCACCCAATCTTTGGTAAACCTTAGATTGTCCTCGACAATTGTTTAATCCTTTTAGTCATATCCAGTTCTAAACCGTTTCCCTTCTTAATACCCCAGGCATTTGAAAATTTTAGAAAGGATGAATATAGCACATGTAATCGATCCTATATCCGAAGCATATGGGACACGATTCATGATGTCTCACATAAAGACTAAACCAATCGTTTTCTATACTATTACCATTTCAATTTGCCATGTTCTCATAATTCAGATTATGAAAAGGGATGCCGTAATCATAATCGAATTTTAGAACGCAAATAATGGACCCATATACAGAATTTCCTTATGTTGAGCCATTCCAACATGAAATTCATATATATATATATATATATATATATATATATATATATATATATATATATATATATATATATATATATATATATCCTTGACTAAATACGATTAAAACCTCAATCTAAGCTTTTAGATTTGAGATGAAGTATAATTTCCTCTTCCTTAATTATAGCAAAACAAATCTTTCCCAATTGAAACTTTGTTTTCTATAATTAACATTGCTAACTTGCAATACTTATCATAATTATCATGCTCCCACTAACATGATGATTATTAGCATAACACTTATGCTCCCACTAGCTTTGACATGTACTCAGAAATTAACTGGACTTCTAGAAATCAATACTTTATTGACTTTCTTTCCAAGGTTCAGATTTTTGATACTAGATTGCTTTGATAAAACTTTATCAAAATCATACACCTTGCCTTAGATAGCACACTTGTGTGTCTTAACAATTTAAGAACTATGAAAAGGGATGCCGTAATCATAGTCTCGATTGTTTAGACCTTTGCCACTTCTCACAGGTCCAGGTTAGTGTGCTGGTAAACCACACACGCTCCACTAACGACTTTGAGAATGAAAATATTACAATTGCTATCTAGCTAAAATCTACTTAGTGAAAGAGTTTCCTCACCATCATTTTCATGAATCGGAGAGAAACCTTATGACACTTAGATTTACTGGTGTATGTGTTCTTATCCATGTGAATTTTCAAAACCATAGTCACAAGACAAGGATAATGACAAATCGAAACTCATATGGACTGAACTCAATATTAATTTCTTGCCACCTGGCAGCTCAAGGGCATGCCATTGCTTCCAAGTTGTTGTGCAACAAATTGAGAATTCTAAGAACGCATATGCAAAGCCAACTTTAACTGGAATGGGCACAGAATATGTCAACACGATAGGTTATAAACCTCAAGTCATGTGCTAGTGAAGAACTTCAGGTTTTATTCTTGATTAGTTCTTGAGACTTTCAAGACCTTTAAGACTCCCACTGTCCTCTTGACCTATAAGACTCCTTTATCAAACATCCAAGAGATAGTGCAGATTCTAATCAAGACAAACACTTCATACAATTGGCCTTAGTTGGTCTATATTTTATCCAAAACATCACAACTTACCAATTTCAAATGTACAAGAGTAGGAAACTTTTACTCTTACATTTGACAAGTGTTTTAAACCTTCTTTAAGACATATCACTCAAATTACAATCTTGGAGTATGACTCTAAGATTTGTATTGGAATGAAGTATGACTCATCTTCTTGATTTAACCACTTCAACAATTCAAGATTCCTCTTTTTAGTCATAATAATGCACTAAGATTCCCTTAGAGAAATAATTGTGCTATGGTTTCTTAATCATTAAGATGATCACAAAACTGATGCCAAAGTACTCTTCTATCTTTTCAGATTTGAGAAACTTTTATCTTTCTGCCTAATTTGATTCTTCTTATTCGCTTTGTCATACATTGGAACCTTTTCCAATGTCTCAGAATTACACTTAAGCTTGTAAGTATAACCATATTTACTGAGCTTTAGTAAATTATGACGAATAATGTTATCGATCTTTTGTGGTGGACTTGACCAGTGCACAAGAATGTGTACTCAATCCCTTAGTCCATTACTTGACTCACACATCCATGTTAACAAGTAATTAGTCTTAATTTTCCAATACTTGAAAGTTCTCATTCATCATGCTATACAACTTGCATGATTCCAAGTTCCGGTCCAATTGAAACTTGGGTGATGAGAATCTTTCCTTATTTGGTAAATTTAGACATTACCACAACTGAAAGAATCAATTTCCTATTTCCACTCTTGCTATTAATGGAATCATATAAGCAACAATTTTCCTCAAATGCCATTGTAAGGATATTTTAAAATAAATAAAATAAAAATTTTCTTTTATTTTAAAACTTTTGCGGAAAAACTTATCCTTACAATCCATATGAAAAGTTGTTGTTATCTATTCCTAAGCAATATCTCATAACTCCTAAGAAGTAGCTCAAGAATCCGATCTTCAAACTACGCGATAGAAATCCATCTACGCGATCAGATTCAACATATTCTTTCTTTAAGTTTCTTCACTTTTCTTTGATTCTTAAAACATCACCATGTGACCCAGTCACATCATGTATCAAGAATCTTAGAATAGAAACTTAGCAGAGTTAGATAGTGGACTTTACCTGAAGTAGAGTCAAACTAATTGACTTTAACACCCTTAGGTAAATTGGCAGCTTCGCAACTAATGACCCTTCCTTTGGAAATATAAACATATGGACCCTTTGATAATGGTACACAGGACTATCTCAGACTTAGCCTTTCTCTTTACCATTTGGTCAACCGAGTTGACTATGGCCGATCCCTTTCCACTGGGAAGAGAGAGCTTTACTAGATATCCAATGTCATTATTGTCAATGTCCATAAAGTTTTAGGAAGTTGATCTTAGCAAATAGATAAGATCATTAAGGGTCTTGTCATAGTATGTTTCATAGGTGTTCCAAAAGAACTCACTATGTGACTTAGAAAGTAGTTGAACCACCAACTTTCTCAAGACTTTGACACCCAACTCTCCCGGCTTGTCAATATGTGACTACATCTCCAAGATATGATCACCCCTAGACCTTGCCTTGCCAATAGGGCTTGAGTGACCTTAAACTTGTGGGTTAGGGAGAATAATTGGAGGAGGTTAAAGAAGTATGATTTCCAAAGGACATCATCTTTATTTAGTAAAGCTTGTTTCAAGAGATTTGGGAAGATCATAAATGTCTAAACCAGACATCTTTTTGGGAGATATTCAAGGTAGTTGATCTTAAGTCCTTAATATGACACCCAATATGATATATTAAGGCTAGGACCCAACAAACTATTTTATAACTTAGAAGAGGGATGCCGTAATCCAAGCTATACAATATTTGAAGGTAGGTGAATGACGATTCACCAATTTCCACCAAGATAACCGAAATGTATGATTAGGTTTTAACTGGATTTGAAACTCCTAGATCTTTTGAGATTCATTGAATTGTTCAATGGCATGTTTCAATCTCGAGTGTGCCCTTCAGGTTTTGTGACTGGGATGCCGAGGATCACAAAATAAGGTGTGAAGTAACCATGCAAATTACTTGGTACCCTTAAGTGTTTAATCCTCAATCGATGTGCCGGTTAACCACACACGCTCCATCGATACTATGATAAACATTAAGTTACCCTTTTCCTACCTTGTTAAATACGAGTTAGTGTGCCGGTTAACCACACATGCTCCACTAACCGACTTAAACAAAGTGCAAAGTGTAATTTAATGGATTAGCACCTTATTCACATTTTCCTAAGTAACTAAGATTGGGTATTATTAAGAGTTTAGTTACTTAGTATTTATTATTAATACTTTTATTGAAGGGAGAATTATAGTCCTGTCAAACCCGTTCGGCTAACGAACCTCCACCGGTCAAGGAAGCGGTGGGTGAGAGTGGACACCCATTAAATTGCCATTTTATAGGCAGTAACCTTATACCCCCCTTATAGATCGGCTTCGTGAATGAGGCCTACTAACGGTAAGACTGACTTTACTCTTATACATATATATAAATATTATTAACTTATAATATTATAAAGTATAAGGGTTGAATTTTAACTTTTAAAATTCTATGGGCTAAATTGGACTTAAAGTATTCATAAGAGAACACTTTTCAAATTCCAAAACTTGAGGGCTAGTTTTGAAATTATTCAAAACTAATTAATTCCATATCTTATGTGTTTAAAGTAGTAATAATCCAAAAACTCTTCAAGTTCCATAACTTGAGGACAAGTTATGGAAGACTTTAAACTAATAAAAGAATTAACTTTTCTTTATTTGATAACTTATGGAATTATTAAGGTTACACACTTTATTCTTTAATGAAGTGACTCTTGAACCTCCATAACTCGAGGACAAGTTATGGAGTCATAAATACAATTAATGATGACAAGACTCTTCAATTTTGTAACCATGGCCAACTTTTATGAGTTTTATGAGTCTTTAATGTGACTGTTCATGTAACTTGAGGAGAAGTTACACAAACACATTTTATACTCAACTCTTAGATTAAAATGGATTGAAAACAACTATTTCAATTAACTTTTCTATTAATCTAAGCAACCCATAAGAACAAGATAATTCAAATCAAACTTTTTCATGTAATTAGTCTAAACTTTAAACTAATACAAAACATGAATCTATTGACAATTATCTTTGAAATTGGATTAGCATGAACATTACCACATCAAAAACAAGTTTATAAGTCCAAAAACGTCTTACGGTAATGTTCCTAGTCCAATTCCAGCCAAAAAAGTCGATTTTATGATGTCTGGGGGTCCAACTCATCGAGTGCATGAACCAACTCGGCGAGTTGGATCGATTTGATCACGTTTTATGCATGGACTCGCCGAGTCCCCTTATGGACTCGCAGAATCTGATGATCAGGCAGCAAACACCTTCGATTTTTTTAAGCAGTTTTGCAAGTATAACAAGAAAACAAGCCTAGGCTCTGATACCACTGTTGGGTTTTGAGCATTCTAACACTCCTATGGTGTACATGCAACCCTATAAACCTTGGATCTATGTTTTCTCTATTATACATGCAAATAAAAACTTTCCAAGGCTTTAATCCTAACTAGCATATTTTGAAGTTACTTATACTACAAAGTACTAGTTAGATGACATACCTTTTTGATGTAGCTTGATATCTTCAAACTTTAAGAGCTTAGCCCCAATAGTGTGGAAGCCTCAAGTGGAATCAAAAATCACCAAAACACCTTGGAAGACTTTAGAGAATATGGATACTTGGTTCTCTCTAGTGAAATCGGCTAACCCTTCTTAGTGTACCACACTAGTGCCAATTTCACCAACCAATGACATCTTTATGGAGATTAGGGTTAAACCCATGAACTTTCATTTCATATGATCCATGGGTTAAACACTCCATGGAGTATTCATTAAAGCTTAGCCCAACCTAAATGAACTTGACCCATTCCATATATAAGAGTCCATATTTGATTAGTTCATTTTGATCACTTAATTAATTCTAAATTAATTCTTGTTCAATACTAATTAAATAATATGATTCCATATTAATATATTAGAACTTATAATATATTAATATTAATCATAAATATACTATTCTCAAAAGACTATCCATATAAATTTTGTTGGTGAAGTGCAACCCAAATGGACCATGCAGGGTCGGGTCAAGTACATACCAAATATAGTTATGGACTTAGACATTAATCCAACAAAAGGCTAAGTGTGAGACAGTCTCATGTACCATTACTAAAGAGTCCATTTCCAAAGGAAGGGGCATTGGTTGCGAAGCTACCTAATTTACCTGAATGTCCATAAGGATGGTAAAAGTCAACAAATTTGGTTCTGCTTCAGTTAAAGTCCATTATCTTACTCTATTAAGTTCCTATTTGGAGATTCTTATTACATGATGTGACTAGGTCACATTTTGATTTTTTGTAGAATCGAAGAAAGGAAGCTTAAAGGAAGAGTACACTAATTCTAATCGTGAAGAGATGGATTTTAATCGCATGATATGACGATCAAAATTTTGAGCTGCTACTTAAGAGTTATGATATATTGCTTAGGAATAGATAACAACATGCTTTTCATATGCATTTTCATTGTAAGGATAAGTTTTTTCCGCAAGTTTGGATAAGTTTTTTCTTTAAATAAAAAGAAAAAGTTTTGATTTTAGTTATTTTAAATTTCCTTACAATGATGGCATTTGTGAAAAATTGTTGTTTATATGATTCCATTGATATCAATATTGAAAAATGGATTTGATTCTTTTGTTTGTGGTAGTGTCATAATTTACCAAACAAGGAAGGATTGTCATCACCCAAGTTTCAGTTGGATAGAAACTTGGAAGCGTGAAATTTTTATTGTATGATGAATGAGAAGTTTTCATCTTTGGAAAATTAAGACTAATTCCTTGTTCACATGTTCGTGTGAGTCAAGTGAAGGACTATAGGATCAGGTACACTTGGTTGTGCGCTGGTCAGGTCCACCACAAAGATCGATAAGGCTCTTCATCATGATTTACTAAAGTTTATTGAATATGGTTATAATTACAAGTTTAAGTGTAATTTTGAAATATTGGAAAAGTTTCAATGTAAGGCAAAACGAATAAGAGGAATCAAATTAGGCAGAAAGATAAAATTTTCTCCAATCTGAAAAGATGGGAGAGTACTTTAGTATCTTGTTTTATGATTATCTTATTGATTATGAAACCATATCACAATTGATTCTCTAAGGACATCTTAGTGTATTTTTTTTGGCTAAGAAGAGGAATCGTGGATTGTTGAATTGGTTAAATCAAAAGGATAGGTCATACTTCATTCCAAAATTGAGTCTTAGAGTAATACTCCAAGATTTTAGCTTGAGTTACATTATCTTAAGAAGGTTTAAAACATATATAAAATGTAGAGTAAAATGTTTTCTACTCTTGTACATTTGAAATTGGTAAGTTGTGATATTTTTGGATAAAACAAAGACCAACTAAGACCAGTTGAGTGAAGTGTTTATCTTGATAAGAATCGACACTAACTCTTGTATATTTGTTTTGTCAAGGAATGGTTCTTGACAAGAGAATCTTATATGTCAAGAGGTCAGTGGGAGTCTTAAAGATCTTGAAAAAGTCTCAATAACTAATCAAGAATAAAACCTGTTGTTTATCACTAGCACACGACTTGAGGCTTATAGCCTATCGTGTTGACATATTCTTGTTTCTATGTCTATTCCAGTTAAATTTGACTATGCATGTGAGTTCTATGATTTCACAGCTGTTTGCATAACTACTTGGAAGCAATGGTTGGCCCTTGTGCTTTTAGATGGCAAGAAGTTACGATTGAACAAGTTCAGTCCATATGTGTTTGGATTTGTCACTAACTTCCTCTTGTGGTTATGACAAATTCACATGGATAGGAACACATACACCATTAAATCTAAGTGTCATAAGGTTTCTCTCCGATTCATGAAAATGATGGTGAGGAAACGCTTTCACTAAGTAGATAGCAATTGTGATATTTGCATTCTCAAAGTCGTTAGTGGAGTGTGTGTGGTTAACCGACACACTAACATGGACTTGTGAGAAATGGAAAAGGTCTAAATAATTGAGACTATGATTATGAAATCCCTTTTCATAGTTCTAAAACTTGTTTAGACACACATGTGAGCTATCTAAGGAAAGGTGTATGATTTTGATAAAGTCATATCAAAGCATCTCGTATCAGAAATCTGAACTTTGGAAAGAAACTCAATAAAGTATTGATTTCTAGAAGTCTAACTTATTTCTGGATACATGTCAAAGCTAGTGGGAGCATAAGTGTTATGCTAATAATTATCATGTTAGTGGGAGCATGATTTTATGATAAGTTTTGCAATTTAGCAATGTTAATTATAGAAAACAAAATTTTCAATTGGGAAAAAATTGTTTTGCTATAATTAAGGGAGAGGAAAGTATACTTCATATCAATTCTAAAAGCTTAGATTGCGATTTTAATCATCTTTAGTCAAGGATATATATATATATATATATATATATATATATATATATATATATATATATAGTGTGGAAGAATAGGAGAAGGCATTGGCTATCTTGACCATGGCTCTATCACCAAATATTGCTCAAGGTTTCAGAGAGTACATGTTTGCTAAGGGTTTGTGGGAAGCTCTAGTTGAGGTTTATGAAGGGAACGAAGACATGCGAGAGAGTCGCCAAGACATGTTGTGACAATGATTCAATATGTTCAATTATGTTCCTGGAGAGACTCTTGAAACATAGCTGCAGCAGTTCACATCTCTCAATACTGAAATGACTGTAGCTGGGATCTTCTATAAAAAGTCAGAAATAAACAAGAAGCTACTGAATGCTCTCCAAAAATCTTGGGACATGAATGTAGCTGTCAGTAAGAAGACTAAGGATCTCAGTCGTCTCTCTCTCGCTGAAGTGATGGCAGTCATCAAGGCATGTGATATTGATGACAAGCAGCGGGAAATCAACCATGTGAACTCTTATTCAGCTGCGAACCTTGGCATCTCTTCTAACAATGCTCTTTCATCCCCCTCGTTTTCTCTTCATTATACAGGTCAATCATTTACTACTCCACAAGCTCAGAAGCAGACTCTTCCTAGTCCATCAGCTTCCTCTTCATCATCCTCAACTGGGGCTTCTTATTCAAAGGGAAAGGAGAGTGATGAAAATCTTGCACTTGCTTCAGGGCTTCTCAATTGCTACAATGCACTCGTAGTCGGAGATCTTCTACCTCAACTATCATTTGCCGATCTTGATCAGATTCACCCTGAAGACATTGAGGAGATGGATATTACATGGAAAATTGCCATGGCAATATTTAGGGCAAAACAGTTTGCCAAAAATACTGGAAAGAACAACTGGGGAATGGGTGTTGATAAGAAAGTTGGGCTCAACAAGGGAAAGATTCGATGTTTTAACTGCCATGAGCCATGGCATTTTGCTCGTGATTGTCCACAGCTAGACAGAAGATTAAATAATGACAAGACAATAGTTGCAGTTGGAAACAATCAACAAGAAGGCTATGGTCGCACAGTCATTTGACTGGGAGGATCAGATGCAGGCACTGAACTTGTCTGGACCTGAAAATGCCCACCTGGCACAAGTTTGTGATGATGCTTCGGCAGAGATTGTGGCAGCTGAAGATAATATGATTGAGCTGCAATTTACATTGATGGTATCTTTTTCTCATGAACCTAATAAAACTGAGGTAAGTCTACCATCATGTTCTCAAGCTTTTATTGATTATGTTAAAATTCTACATGAGAAAATTGAGACATTGAATAGTGAGGTAAAATGCCTTAAGATTCTTCGCGAACTTAATGACTCATTAAAATGGGAAGTAGAAGACCTTAGATATGAAGGTTACCAACTTAGAAAAGGTCAAAACCACTTAAAGCCCAATTGGAATACAAAATAAAGGACTTTAGGAGACTTCAGGAAGACTACAGTAATAAATGCGAAAATTATGATTATGTAGTGAAACAGAACGCTGAACTAGTGGCTGAAATTGAATCTTTAAAGGGCAAATTTGAAACCGCTGATTTTGACTTTAGGAAATTTGATGTCTCAAGTGAGGTAGTTGCAAATATGATAGATCACTGCATGCAATTTAAGAAAAATCAATCAAAGGGTCTAGGTTATAGTCAAGTGCCTCCTCCCTTCAATCATTCATATCAGCATAAGCCCCTGTCCAAAGAAGAGATTGCCAATGAATCATTCAGGGTTTATGACAAGCCATCTGGTTTTGTTTCGGGAGGATTTATTAATGTTGAAAGTACTAACATTTCTACTTCTCCTACATATCAATCCTTGAATCAGTCACAACACGAAGTTGAAGGATCTGTTTCTGAAAATAAAACTGAGTCCGAACCTAAAGTTTTAGTTTTTAATAAAGACAATAATTTTTCTGATGTTTGAAGTGACAATGTTTTTTCTAGCGGTGTTTCTATTACTTCTGATACTGTTTTGAATGGTTTGAAAGTGTCTAGTTTGAACAATTTGATTGATGTGTGTGATAATAATGTTTAAAAACCACCAATTTCACAAACTTCTCCATCTAAAGTACCCTCGCTTGCCTCACAACCTATTTCTTGTTCATATTCTTGTGAGAGAAGCATGGGTGATAGTATGGAAAACAAATCTGATCAATGTAGCACATGTTATAACAATAACAAATAGATTTGTTTCAATTGTGGTGTTGGTGGTCATATAGCTAGAAATTGTCAAAATCGTATGTTTGTACGTATCGAATTTTCAAGAGGAGAGAACAAATCCAGAGGAAGGTCTTTAACTAGAAAGTCCTCTAGAAATCGTTCCCGAAATGATGATTGGAAAGATGATCAAAGTAGAAAACGAGCCATTTTTCAAAAGCATAAAAGTTTTTTTTTCACAAAGTCCCAGGCAGTTTTCCAAAATCGAGCATGGCCAAGCCAAGGTCGGTTTCGTCAAGAAGCAGTAGTGAGTCTTCAACCAAATCTGGTAGAAAACCCACATGATTTAAGCAAACTGATAAACATTCAATCTCAAAAACACCTGGGACTATTAGAAAACCTAATTATAAATGGCTACCTAAACTAGCTTTCAACTCATCTTCCGTGTCCTCTAAAAATTCCGAAAATTATCAATCTGAAAAAGGCATTGGGACCACCCGAGAAAATAATGACATGGGTTCCCAAATCTAATTAAACCCGCACATTTTGCAGGGACAGTTGCGTGGAAATGTCTTCAGACCCTGGTACGCCGACAGCGGCTGTTCCCGACATATGACAGGAGATATCGCCCAACTGCACAACATTCAATCATTTAATGGGGGATACATCTACTTTGCGGTAGGAGATGGTGGAAAAATCACTCAAAGAGGAACTGTATCAAATGGGGTTTTAAGTTTCGAGAATGTTAATTTTGCTCCCGAGCTGAAGCATAGTTTGTTAAGTGTTTCACAGATATGTGACAAGGGCTATTCTACACATTTCACTGATAAGGAATGCTTGATTCTCAAGCCAGGCTTTGTCATCCCAAAAGAGTGGATTCTTGTAAAATATAGAAGGGATGGAAATGCCTATATCATTGATATGAATAACAATCTTCCTGAACAAGTTACGTGCCTTTTCTCCAAGATCTCCGAACAAACTGCAATGCTGTGGCACATAAGACTAGGTCATCCTAATGCCAAGAACTTGAATCGTCTTGCGAAGAATGAGATGGTTTGTGGATTTCCTATCAAGGACTTCATTACGTTTAAAAAATGTGTGTCATGTGCCCAAGGAAAGCATCATAGAAAACCACACCTGCTAAAACAGGTCAACTCAATTAGCCAGTTGCTTCAATTGCTTCATATGGATTTTTTTGGACCAGTAAATGTTCTCAGCATCAACAGAAAGTCTTATTGCCTGGTTGTGATTGATGATTTCTCTCGGTTTACGTGGGTTTTCTTTCTATCCAATAAAGCTGGAGTTTCTGACTTGATTAAGAAATTCATAGAATTAATTGAGAACCAGACTAACCATCGGGTGAAGGCCCTTCGTACCGATAACGGAACAGAGTTCAAGAATTCCGTTCTCGATCATTTTTGCGTAGAAAAGGGTATCATGCGTCAATACAGTTCTGCTCACACACCCCAACAAAATGGTGTTGCTGAAAGAAGAAACAAAACTTTAAAGGACGCTGCAAGGACGATGCTGTGTGATTCAAAACTCTCAGTCTTCTTTTGGGCTGAGGCGATAAACACTGCCTGCTACGTTCAAAATCACGTATTGATCAACAAAGCTCAGATGAAGACCCCGTATGAAATTTTAGATAATCACAAGCTGTCAGTCAATCATTTCCGTGTATGTGGTTATCCTTGCACTCTTCTTGACTTGGATACCAACCCGAAGTTTAATGCCAAGGCCGATGACTGTTACTTTGTAGGGTATGCCGCTCGCACTGCTTATAGAGTCTACAATAAAAAGACAAAACATATTGTGGAATCCTATGATGTGTGTTGGTTGGAAGAAAATGAGACGGACGCTAGAGTGGGTCCGAATTGGCTGTTTGACTACACATCGTTGTTCAAATCAATAAGTGTGTCTTCGAGTGGTTCATTTGGATCTATTTATGATTGGAAGAAGATTTATGAAGATGAAGATGAAGACGAAGAAGTTGTCTATAGAGCTCCATCTGCATCCTCTTCATCATTCAAGGGGAAGTCCCCGGTCTCTTCTGATGGGGAGTCTTCTGCCATGCCTGAGGGGGAGTCCTCCGCTACACCGGAAGGGGAGTCCTTTACTACATCGGAGGGGGAGTCCTCTGCTACACCAGAGGGGGAGTCATCTGCGCAACATGATAGTCCTAAATCTTCAGTCCAAAATGATACTCCTGATGCTGAAGCTACACCATCTACACCTATGGAGAGAGAGTTCATGCCCAATGACGCTTCCGCAACCACCTCAACCTTTATGGAACTACTCTTACCTGAATCTATCTTAAATGAGTTTGTAGTAGAGCCTTCTGGAGCGGCTCAATCAGCAAATTTAGGAGGTATCAACATTCACACTCTTCCTGTCTCTCTCAATGATATCAGGCAAGAGATACCTTCAAGAATTCAACGCGATCATCCAATTGATAACATCATTGGTCAGCTAGGTGACGGTGTTAAAACAAGAAGTCAGAGTGGAGATGTTAATATCTGTCTCTACTCTTGCTTTATCTCTCCAATAGAGCCCAAGAATGTTAAAATGGCTCTGAATGAGCCCAGCTGGGTAAATGCAATGCATGAGGAACTGCATCAATTTGAAAAACTCGGTGTTTGGAAATTAGTTGAGTTACCAAAGGGCAAGAAGTCTCTTCACACAAGATGGGTTTATTGCAATAAGCAGGACGATTCAGGGGTTATTGTGCGAAATAAAGCTCGACTGGTGGTTCGCGGGTTTCGGCAAGTCGAGGGTCTTGATTACACTAAAGTTTATGCTCCAGTAGCTTGCCTGGAGGCTATTCGTATCTTTCTAGCATATGCTTCTTACATGAACTTTACTGTGTATCAAATGGACATCAAGACTGCCTTCTTGTATGGCAAGGTGAATGGAAGAAATATACGTTGATCAACCTCCTGGGTTCGTTAACTCAAAATTTCCTAATCATGTCTACAAGTTGGACAAGGCATTTTATGTGTTACACCAAGCTCCTCGAGCGTGGTATGCAATTCTAACAAAGCATTTGCTCGAGCATGGCTATTCTCATGGCACCATCGATCAGACCTTGTTTATCAAGCACGTCGGCAATGATCAAATTCTAGTGCAAATCTATGTTGACGACATTATATTTGGGTCGACTAGTCCGCAGCTCTGCAAAGAATTCGAAGGTGTAATGAAGAAACGGTTCGAAATAAGTTCATTGGGAGAAATGACCATGTTTTGGGGCTTCAGGTTAAACAGAATTCGACCGGAATCCTGCTACATCAAGCCAAGTATGTGGAGGATATTCTTGAGAAGTTCGGGTTTCACGATGCTAAATCTGCTTCAACACCAATGGTTGAACAACCTCTTCTGACTCCAGATCCTGAAGGCGAATCCGTAGATTAGACTCACTATCGATCGATGATCGGATCGTTGATGTATCTTACTGTAAGCCGACCTGACATCATGTTTGCAGTTTGTCAATGCGCACGTTATCAGGCTAATCCTAAACTTTCACATCTTATTGTTGTCAAAAGAATTTTTCGGTATATCAAAAGGAGCCCAAAATTGGGTCTTTGGTATCCAAAAAATTCTGAATTTGATCTTTATGCTTTTGTTGACTGTAATTATGGAGGTTGTGAGCTTGACAGGAAATCAACCTCTAGAGGATGTCAGTACCTAAGTGACATACTAGTTTCGTGGAAATACAAGAAGCAACACACTGTCTCAACTTCCACGGCGGAGGCGGAATACGTTGTTGCATCCGTCTGCTGCTCTCAACTAATCTGGATCCAACATCAGCTGTTGGACTACAATTTGAATTTTTTTAGAAATCCCTATTAATTGTGATAATGAAGCTGCTATTCAAATTACCAAAAACCCAGTCCACCATTCTAAAACCAAGCACATCGACATTAAAATTCATTTCATCAGAGATTGTTATGAACGTTCGCTAATCCAGCTGGAACAGGTTCACACTGATAATAATGTGGCGGATTTGTTCACAAATCCATTTAACAAAGCTCGCTTCGATGTGTTTGTGGGTTTTCTGAAAATGATTCGTTTTGAGGAATAATTTTTTCTTTTATATTTTTTTCTTCATTCTTCAATTTTATTTTCCATTCTTATCTTTATTTTTTATTTTTTTTATTTTTTTATTTTTTTTATTTTTTAATTTCTTAGGATAGATTTAATTTGCGCATTTTCTTTTCCTTTATTTTTATTTTTATTTTATTCTATTCTATTCTCATCCATGCATAAATTTAGGGGGAGAAATAATCATTAAAAAAATCCAGAAACATTAAAAAATTCAGAAAATTAAAAAAATATATATTGCTGATAGTTATGTTTGCAGATGCTGTGATGGGAAATGAAATTAGCAAGTGATAACGGACAATCTGATTTCGCGTAACGTACCTAAGTTGAATTGTCAACACTTTGTGCTTGATGCGCTGGTAGGCACGAAAGATTTTAAATGGACTTGACTAGGGAGAGTTAAACTAAATGAATTAAAGGACTTGACAAACTTTGACCTAGTTAGATCCGTTTAGTCTGACATCACGACACTCGGATAGGTTAAGCGGGGAGATATATATGGGAATCTACCGGTCACATTAACTAACCCGTATCTAGACCTGTGGATTCACTTTTCCTCGATGTGAGGATTTTGTCCTTAATTCCGGTTAGATGGGGCGACTGATAAATTTTGATTAATTAGGTCTGTAGAAAATTATTTTATTTCTTTCTGTCTGTCAGTCATATGTTGCCTCCTCTGCGTGATCGGGTGATTCGACCTGGACTGTAACATATGCAACTCTATTTCTCTACAAATAATATCTATGAAATTCTTCTAATTTGTTAGTCATATGTTGTCTCCTTTGCGTGACTTCTAATCCGACTTGGTACACAACATATGCAACCTTATACTTCTCAATCCCTTTAAAACTATAAGTAATATCAATCTGAATCCATCCTCTCTCCTAATGATTGTCTGCTCACCCGATGTAAGGAGTACTCTGGAAGTCCTTGATGGCTGGGGCATATTAGGAAGCGGGAAACACGTTCTAGTACAATTAAAATTGAACACATACAGATTGTCCGTAGATCTCGCTGCTCGATTTAGGCGGACAACAATATCCCTAGTTGTAGTCAGTTAAATGGTCATAAGAAAAATCTATTTAAGACTTAGGGCCAATCATGATAATAAAGTTGTAATTAGATATACGCAGGTATCATGTCATTGGTAAATTGTCCAAATCTTGTCACAAATGTTTCATGTTTAAGTGGACCACAATACTGGCGATCGATCAGACAAAGATGTGAAGATAAGGGTACCAACAAGTGGAATAAGGCTGTCCAATAACTTTGATCTCAGCATCACAAATTCAGTCACAATAGTTAAATTTTAAAATTATGTTTTAGTTGAAGTTAGATTACTGCAATTTTATTTTTATTTTTATTTTTATTTTATTTTATTCTAATTTTAATTTTAATTATATTTTTGTTCTATCTTTTATTTTTGTTTTTATTTATTTCATCTTATTTTATTTTATTTTATTTTACTTCATTTTATTCTATTTTTTTTCGGGTTAATTTTTTTTTTAAGTTTTTATTTTATTTTTTATATATAGTTAGTTTTATTTTATTTTATTTTTTAGAAAAATCCTCAAAAAGAATTGTTTTAAAATTTTTGACTGTGTTGGACTCTGCTCAATACTATGTGGTTATCAGGTAAATGGTAAATGGGTATAAAAAGGAGTTTACCGCCGGAATCTCATTCACATCATTGATTCCGGCCGCAAACCTCCCCTACTCTCTCTCTCTCTCTCTCTCTCTCTCTCTCTCTCTCTCTTCAATAAAAATTCGTCAAATCTTGCAAATCCAATCTGATAGTCTTGAAGGTAATGAGTTCTGGATCAGGAATATGTATTTTATTGTGTGATTAACCGTGTTATCGAAGCAGAAATCGAGAAAAAGAACTCAACGGAGTTTATGGCCCAAGCTTGCGGCTGAAGCTTACGGCCGCAAGATGCTTGCGACCGCAAACTATGAATTATTGATAGCTTATTATTCCGATTTGCGACCTAAATCCTTATTAACCAAAATCTTCATGTGTTGATCCGAAAATCTGTTCGTCGACCGTAGACTCAGTTCTACGGCCGCAAACTATGTTCTTGGGCCCTGAACTGCTTTGGACTGTGAACTGCTTTTGATCGAGAATTCGTGTTGACTGCCAGTACAATTAAATTTAAATCAATGTGCTTTTAATCTTTGACCCAAAATTTTAAACAAATTAATTAATATTTTTTTTGGGGATCAAAATTAAAATTAATTTTTTTTTGTTGTTGTGCGTTTGGCTTGTGTTTTTGTCTTACTTAGTATGGTTGAGTGCAGAATAATGGCGAACCTGAAATTTACGGATATGCACAATCTTGCTATTGTCCTTGCGGATCCTCCAGCTATTCATTCGGAGCTTTGATCAATAATTCACAGACTTCGAGAGTGTTGTTTAGCATCTTCTATTACAGGAAATCCTATTGTTTATCAGAACTTAATTAGAGAATTGTGGGCGACTGCAAGCATGGATATGAGTGATGTTGGTCATTTTGCTGTTAAAGCTACAGTTCAAGGACGTGAAATTGTGATTAATGAAAGCTTTATCAGAGAGACGCTGTTGATTGACGATCAACCTAATTACCCCACAGAGATTGGGATTGAAGATACTCAAAGAATTCTAAGGAGAATGAGTTATGAAGGCACTTCACCTCCAACTTTAAAGAAGCTTTTACGTCCGTATTGGAGATTGTTAGCACATGTATTCGTTAGCTGCATTTCAGGGAGGAGATCGGGAGCAGATGAGATTTCTCAAAGGAATACTGGTGCAATTGTTTCTCTCGCCGCAGGAGTGAAGTTCAACTTTTCGAGATTCATTTTGGATGAGTTTGTTGTGTGCATTCGAGCTTCAACTCGGGATACTTTCTTATTGTATCCTAGATTCATTCAGCTATTCATCGAGGCTCAGTTTCCGGATGTAAGAAAAGAAGGTGATGTTCTGGATATGAAATCATTGGGTGTAACATCCCGGAATCGCAAGAGTAGAGTTGAAGGGCTAAAAGTGTAAGTTTCGGAGGGTGACTCGGCAAGTCCATGGATAGACTCGGCGAGTCAGGTCGCGGCTATGGTCGCGTGTCCAGTGGCCTACTCGGCGAGTCCAAAGACGGACTCGGCGAGTAGGTGCTGTATGGGGAAAACCCTAATTTTCGGGGTTGAGCACTATATAAAGAGCATTATACCCCTCCACAGCCTCCCTTATCCCCCCCTTCAGTTCCAGAAACCCTAAATTCGTGGAGAGTTCATTTGTGGAGCAAATTAGAGCTTGGAAAGGTGTTGGTTGAAGAAATCTTGAAGGAGAAGTGGCTTGGATCAAAGGGCTTTGCTTGGATTCGAGTTTGGTTGCTATTGAGACATCTTTTGGAGGTAATACTTTCGTTCTTAGGCTGTGTTTACCTAGTTTCATCATTTTGGGGTTTGTGGGGAGTATATCTTGGAATGTTTTGGAGTTTGGAGGTTAGATATGAGGTTGCTACCTCAGATC
Source organism: Lactuca saligna (assembly GCF_052625555.1). NCBI lineage: Eukaryota > Viridiplantae > Streptophyta > Magnoliopsida > Asterales > Asteraceae > Lactuca > Lactuca saligna. Next base: position 79,222,554 of record NC_136424.1, on the reverse strand, counting down.
TGGAATATTGAAGGCCTAGAGTGCATTAAAGTTCCTGTGTTTGAGTGCTTAGTGAAGCCACCATGTCCCAAACCTTGGTTCTAAGGTGAATAAGGCTTAGATCTCTTTAGATTCACGTAAAGTTTGCCACTTTACGTGATGGATGGATTGTAGGAGGTTGGATCTATGTTTTGGATCAATTGCATGGCCTGAGATGCTTCTGTATGGATTCAGACCGGTGGTACTCGACGAGTCACATGGGTGGACTCGACGAGTTGCTTGAAGATGGCCTGGAACTCGCCGAGTTGGAAGAACAACTCGGCGAGTAGGTTGAAGATAGCCTTGGACTCGGCGAGTCTTGTCGAGGAAGTCCCAATATTTTTGATTGAGTCGATGAATCAGTGAGTCAAGGGATGACTCGGTGAGTTGGGTGCGAGTGGACTCAGAGTTGTTGGACTCGACGAGTCTTGGGGTGACTCGGCGAGTTGGGTCGCTGATTGAAGGAAGTTCTGAGCATATGGACTCGGCGAGTCATCGGGTGACTCGGCGAGTAGGGTCAGTCAGGGGTTGACTTTGACTTGTCCAAGGTTGACCAGTTGTCTTCCAGGGGTATTTTGGTTATTAAGGGTATTTATTGAGTTGTATGTTTTGATGTTCAGTAGAGAAGTTCGTGTCAGAGTTCGGAGCAGCAGGATCTTATCCTTTCAGCCGACAGTTTCGAGGTGAGTTATCCTCACTATATGAACAGGGTCTAAGGCACCAAGGGCGGCCCTTTATTGGATTGAGATTCGAACATGGTTATTATGTTATTGTTTGATGTGTCTGCATCCTGGTAGCTAGGATGGTACATGCTAGGAGACATTGTTAAGGTCAGTTTCCCGATATACAGAGTGATGCTATGCTAGTGACCTGTTAGGTCGGTAACCCGGTTAGGGTAATGATATGCTATGTGATCTGCTTGCTCGGTTTGTTGACTATGACTGTTATATGATTGTATGTTTTGTGCACATGGTTGTTTGGACTGGAGATGGGTTGAGGCGGGTCCTGCTTTGTGCTGTAGGCCAAGATACCCAGGGCGGACCGGTTGTTCCGAAGGCCCAGCGAGCGGTCCGGATAGGCTGTAGGCCCCACGAGGGCGGACCAGACGTGCCGAGGCTCGGAGAGTGGACCAGGCCGACTGAAGGCCCGATACGGGCGGACCAGTCACACTGTAGACTCAGAGAGTGGACCAGGTGGGTTGAAGGCCCAATGCGGGCGGACCAACCCCACTGTAGACTCAAAGGACATGACTAGACCTGGAGGATGGATCCGGTGGACTGAAGGCCCGATACGGCGGACCAGTCACACAGTAGACCCGATATGCATGGCTGTTCTATGTTCTATTATGTTATGTATGTTTTATATGTTTTGGACCGGAAGGTCGCAGCCTGGAAGGGTGTATACGTGGTTGGTATTTTGGGGGTATCTCACTAGGCTTTTGGGCTTACAGTTGTGGTTTAATGTTTTTCAGGTTCTTCAGAAGACCGTGGCAAGGCGAAGGCGTGATCGTACCGCTCCTCATGATTTCGTAGCAATGTGATTCTGGGAATACTCTAATGATTTGTATTGAAAACCTTTTTGTAAACATTTTAATGAAAATCGGGTTGTTTTGAAAAATTTAAATTGGTTGTATTTTTCGGATGTTACAAGTTGGTATCAGAGCCTTGGTTTGAGTGAATTGAAGGAACACTTGTGTGACTCCAGTCTCAAATCGAGGAGGGTTTTCAAAAAGAGAATTTAAAAATGGTTTTCAAAATAAGTAAAGGAGGACGCGGAGGTACGATCAGCCGGAGCCAGTAAGTAACCCCAAAATACCATACATGACAATTGTTTTATTGAGCCTTGATAGAACAACATGCTAGAGTTAGGCTAGGGATCTTCAGGATTTCTTGATGAGTTGCCTGATTTATGATGCCTACTAGCCTATGGTTCCTTGTGAGAGATTTCTAGTGTTCCTCTAGTTGTGAGGATAGAGCGTTGTTATGTATGTCGCTAGGGTGTTGTGGGAGTACTTCATACAAATATGGGTAGGTGTGGAAGGTAGTATGGGCCCGTACTACTGAAAGCACAGACTCATACGCGTATCAGGGAAACCATGACCTCTAGGGTTGGGATGAGAGCTGGTTTCCGGGATAGTGGAATATGTCTGAGATTTGGTGTTTTATTTTCAGTATGGAGATTTCAGGGCACGCTGGGAGTGGATCCGGGTCAGGATTAGGAGTAGGAGAGGGAGTTCCGGGTAAGTCTGTTCAGCATGAGGTTGTCAGTCAGATGAGTACGCACGAGTTGGATGCGAGAATTCGTGAGATCCTGCATGATGAGGTTGCTGCATTGTTTCGGGCTGAGCTGCCGGAGTTGTTTGGATCGATCAAGACCGCAATGGTGGAGTATTTTGATGAGCGCTATGCGGCTCTCACGGAGACGGCTGCTGCGGCGGCTACCACAGCAGTAGCAGCGGCACGGGGAGGAGCCAATAGAGGTTTCCAGTATCGGGACTTCGATAATACGAAGCCTCCTACTTTTGATGGAGTTCAGGATCCGATCGTTGCTATGAGATGGTTATCAGATGTGGAGGGATGTTTCTTCACGTGTTCATGCCCTGCTGATCAGAGGGTGAGGTGTGCTCTGAACCTGTTAAGGCTTGGGGCAAAGGATTGGTGGAGATTGACCACGGGGTCGTACTCGGATGCGCAGAGGGCTGCGATTTCATGGGATCGTTTCAGAGAGATGTTCAACACTCATTATGTTCCGCAGGTCGAGAGGGAGAGGTTGGCTCAGGAGTTCTTGGAGCTGAAATAGGATTCGGAATCGGTGACGGAAATCACCAGGATGTTTACTGAGAGGGCGATGTTTTGCCCTGAGTTCGCTTCGGAGCAGGCTCAGATGTCCCGATATCTAAGTATGCTAAAGAGAGACATTAGACAGTTTGTGTCTGCGCAGAGGTGCGAGACTTTGCTGGAGTTGCAGGAGGCCGCCAGGCGGCGTGAGTTAGAGATTGAGTTGCAGATGCGTGAGCTGAGGCAAGCTCCGGTTCAGTTGCAGCCGGCGACGAAACGGTCTAAGACCGTTGATTCCAAGATGGGAGATCAGGGTAGCCACGTCTGTGGAAAGTGTGGAAGGGGTCACGCCGGGGTTTGTCGGTCTGGTGGAGCATGCCGCAAGTGCGGAAAGGAGGGACACTATGCGAAGGATTGTTGGCAGTCAGTGCCGGTTCGGGATTTGAGGATATGCTATCATTGTCATCAGGTTGGACATTTGAAGGTCAACTGTCCACGGCTTGCTGTAGGACCGGTGCAGGCTCCAACACCGGCTATGTTGAGGATCACAGGTGGAGGTCAGGGCAAAGCGGAGCCCCCAAGGGCTTAGGGTCGTGTTTTTCAGCTTGCTGTTGCGGGTATGTTCTTTTGGTGTTTTCGATTATTTATGATTGTTGTGGAGTATTGTTATCTGCTAGTTTCGTTCGTTGGTTATGGAATTGCGTTTCGGGTTTTCGTGTGGTATCCGTTGTTCCTTGAGGGTTTGGCGAGTTGTGATCGAGATTTCGTTTTGGTATCCTTTGTTCCCTGAAGGATCGATATGGTTATGGATTTGTACTTCGAGCTATCGTTGATTATCTTTGTGAGGATTGGTGGCAGATGCGGCATTGGTTTGAAGGCCGGGTAGATTCTGCAGTCTGAGGAATGGATAGTTGAAGATTGGGTTCTTTTCGAGCGGGTTGTGCAGCGTGGAAACATGATTTTTATGAAAGTTGTTGGCGCTGGTGAGAAACATTTTGCGTGTAAGTGTTGATTTTTCTGCAAGGTTACCTTGGGAGATCGGTGATGGCGACCGGTGATTTATTGTCAGTATCTTAAGTGGGGGAGAATTGGAAATTCTCCGGATGATCGTTGGGTCTGAAAGGTTGTTTAGCTGCTTGGGGAATTCAGCGATATTTCTATCAGTCGAGAGCAGGCTCGTATGGGTGAGTAACAGGCGTGCGGGGCGGAATACAGACCTAGAGCAGTTGATTGTGGAAGGCATGGGAGCAGGTCGGGATCGAGTATGTATGATGGAGATAGAGTGCGGAACCCCTAGAGGGCTAGAACGGTATGCGCGGGAGGATTTCCCGAAGGGATAGTTCGAAATGATGAATGTTAGTTGAGCGGTCCGGATAGACTGAAGGCCGGTAGGCACACCAGTCAGGCCGAAGGCTCGGAGGACGGTCCAGTCAGATTGGCTGAAGGTCTTGAGAGTGGTCCAGATTGGTTGAAGGCCTGGGGAGGCGGTCCAGTCATGCTGAAGACTCTACGAGTATTGTTGGATCGGTTCGAGGTTATGGGTTGCGTATGTGCAGTGTGATTACATTGGGAGGTCTGGCCCCAGGTAGCAATTTTGAGCAGTGAAGGTAGTGCATGGGCTTGAGAGTCCCTGCGATGAGAGTCAGAGTAGTGGTGATGCATGGATGTCGGGAACGCTTTAAAGAGGTAGTTTAGCATGGGATGAGCACCATAGTGCCTGTCATGGTGACTGGGCGGACGAGTGGTTTCCTTGGTAAGGAAATAGGGAGGAATGAAATTCCAAAAGGGAGTGCGAATTCACGGAAGTGAAAGCGGCAGTGTAGAGTTATGATTGGAGTGGTCCGTAGATGGTCTTTGAGTAGTGTGTTGCGGCGGTTGAATAAAAGCTCATTCGACTTGATATGTTGCTCAGGGCGCGGAGGGAATACCACGGGCGTAGAGCCAGGGAGAGGGGTTCGGAAGGGATACAAAGAAAAAGTCTTGGACTCTCAGTGAGATTCTGATCAGGGTTTTGGGTATGTATTAGCGGTTCATCCTGGAAGGATGTTTGAGGATATCATCAGTGTATCAGGTTATCCAAACATGAGGGTGCTAGAGCTAGATCAGTATGTGTGTATGATTGTGAGAGGAGAACTCAGGGGAGTTGCTCCGGAATGGAAGAATGGGTCTTTCGGTCGACATGGGATGGATAGAGTGGAATTCGGATCGGGGATCCGATGGTTCGCGGCTTTATAGCCATATGAGTCAAGTGAAAGATGAGAATTGGAGCAGTAAGGCATCATGGGTAATTCTCGGTTGATTGAGTGTGGATATCGGAGGGTACGGCTGGTGCCCGGTTTGAGTAGGTGGTGGGGACACCGTATGGAAGGAGAAAGTGAGCTTTTAGTTTCTTTGGTTGTACCTTGAGGGACTTGGTTCGGTCAAGGTCAGGTGGCGCGTCGTGGGAAGTAATTTGAAGATGAGATGTCGTAGGCTTCGAGGACGAAGCCTAATTTAAGTGGGGGAGAATTGTAACATCCCGAAATCGCAAGAGTAGAGTTGAAGGGCTAAAAGTGTAAGTTTCGGAGGGTGACTCGGCGAGTCCATGGATAGACTCGGCAAGTCAGGTCGCGGCTATGGTCGTGTGTCAAGTGGCCTACTCGGCGAGTCCAAAGATGGACTCGGCGAGTAGGTGCTGTATGGGGAAAACCCTAATTTTCGGGGTTGAGCCCTATATAAAGAGCATTATACCCCTCCACAGCCTCCCTTATCCCCCTCCCCTTGAGTTCCAGAAACCTTAAATTCGTGGAGAGTTCATTTGTGGAGCAAATTAGAGCTTGGAAAGGTGTTGGTTAAAGAAATCTTGAAGGAGAAGTGGCTTGGATCAAAGGGCTTTGCTTGGATTCGAGTTTGGTTGCTATTGAGGCATCTTTTGGAGGTAATACTTTCGTTCTTAGGCTGTGTTTTCCTAGTTTCATCATTTTGGGGTTTGTGGGGAGTATATCTTGGAATGTTTTGGAGTTTGGAGGTTAGATCTGAGGTTGCTACCTCAGATCTGGAATATTGAAGGCCTAGAGTGCATTAAAGTTCCTGTGTTTGAGTGCTTAGTGAAGCCACCATGTCCCAAACCTTGGTTCTAAGGTGAATAAGGCTTAGATCTCTTTAGATTCATGTAAAGTTTGCCACTTTACGTGATGGATGGATTGTAGGAGGTTGGATCTATGTTTTGGATCAATTGCATGGCCTGAGATGCTTCTGTATGGATTCAGACCGGTGGTACTCGACGAGTCACATGGGTGGACTCGACGAGTTGCTTGAAGATGGCCTGGAACTCGCCGAGTTGGAAGAACAACTCGGCGAGTAGGTTGAAGATAGCCTTGGACTCGATGAGTCCACTTGGACTCGGCAAGTCTTGTCGAGGAAGTCCCAATATTTCTGATTGAGTCGATGAATCGGTGAGTCAAGGGATGACTCGGTGAGTTGGGTGCGAGTGGACTCAGAGTTGTTGGACTCGACGAGTCTCGGGGTGACTCGGCGAGTTGGGTCGCTGATTGAAGGAAGTTCTGAGCATATGGACTCGGCGAGTCATCGGGTGACTCAGCGAGTAGGGTCAGTCAGGGGTTGACTTTGACTTGTCCAAGGTTGACCAGTTGTCTTCCAGGGGTATTTTGGTTATTAAGGGTATTTATTGAGTTGTATGTTTTGATGTTCAGTAGAGGAGTTCGTGTTAGAGTTCGGAGCAGCGGGATCTTATCCTTTCAGCCGACAGTTTTGAGGTGAGTTATCCTCACTATATCAACAGGGTCTAAGGTACCAAGGGCGGCCCTTTATTGGATTGAGATTCGGACATGGTTATTATGTTATTGTTTGATGTGTCTGCATCCTGGTAGCTAGGATGGTACATGCTAGGAGACATTGTTAAGGTCAGTTTCCCGATATACAGAGTGATGCTATGCTAGTGACCTGTTAGGTCGGTAACCCGGTTAGGGTAATGATATGCTATGTGATCTGCTTGCTCGGTTTGTTGACTATGACTGTTATATGATTGTATGTTTTGTGCACATGGTTGTTTGGACTGGAGATGGGTTGAGGCGGGTCCTGCTTTGTGCTGTAGGCCAAGATACCCAGGGCGGACCAGTTGTCCCGAAGGCCCAGCAAGCGGTCCGGATAGGCTGTAGGCCCCATGAGGGCGGACCAGACGTGCCGAGGCTCGGAGAGTGGACCAGGTCGACTGAAGGCCCGATGCGGGCGGACCAGTCACACTGTAGACTCAGAGAGTGGACCAGGTGGGTTGAAGGCCCGATGCGGGCGGACCAACCCCACTGTAGACTCAAAGGACATGACTAGACCTGGAGGATGGATCCGGTGAACTGAAGGCCCGATACGGCGGACCAGTCACACAGTAGACCCGATATGCATGGTTGTTCTATGTTCTATTATGTTATGTATGTTTTATATGTTTTGGACCGGAAGGTCGCAACCTGGAAGGGCGTATACGTGGTTGGTATTTTGGGGGTATCTCACTAAGCTTTCGGGCTTACAGTTGTGGTTTAATGTTTTTCAGGTTCTTCAGAAGACCGTGGCAAGGCGAAGGAGTGATCGTACCGCTCCTCATGATTTCGTAGCAATGTGATTCTGGGAATACTCTAATGATTTGTATTGAAAACCTTTTTGTAAACATTTTAATGAAAATCGGGTTGTTTTGAAAAATTTAAATTGGTTGTATTTTTCGGATGTTACATTGGGTCCCGACACTGTAGGACTCATAAAAAAGAATCGAAAAGGAAAGTTTATTTTTCAAGGAAAATACCCGCTTGAAAAGTTTGGAAAGTTCACTGAATTGAATAAACCTACAGAGTCTTATGGTTCATCTGACCAGGCTTCTTCTGAGGCTGCATCTTCTGAGAAGTTATCTCCAAACAACGATGTTATTGGTGTATCTGATGACGAAGGTACTGAAAAGGAAGATACTCCTACTCCTGACGTTCATGTGGCAGAAGAACATCGTTTAGGAATGAATGTGGAGTTTGAAGCAAATGTTGAAGGAGACAAAAATGATTCCTTTAGTGATCTTGATCTCACTGGTTTTGATCATGATGATATTGCATCTTCTCTAGCCAGTAGTGCTAATTTGGTGTCGAATGAGAATCTTGACACAATCTTTAACAATGTCGATGAAGTTTTTCTTCCAACAACGGAGACAAGGGAGTCTAATGAAGTTTGAAACTGCAACCCCTACTTCAAACCAAATGGAAAATGTTTCCACTCCTGTGGAGACAGTTATGGGATTTTCCCCTCCTGTTTATGTTCCTCCTACTTCAGAGCAATTTGTGAGTGATTCTGCAGCAACCCAGTCTGATCAACCCCCGTTCAAAAGAAGAAGGGATCCGAGGCAGAGCGAGCTAATTGCAAGTCTCGTTAGCGGCCTCCCAGTACCATTTGCTACTACTCCCAGTCTTACCACAACCAACTTTTTACTATGGGTCCAAACCCTGTTTTTGATGTTGGTAGTCCCTCTATTCCACCAGGGTTTACTCCCCCTCGATCTGATCATGATAAGGCTTATGTGAGATTGGCCATGCATTTGGTTGAGGAGCAATTGTTGATGCCTTCGCCTCGCGGTAAAGGTGTTTCTATAGGGGATGGTGGTTCTGGAGGAGACAACCTAACTATCTGAGGGCTACAGAAGGAGATATCAGTGCTGAGTCAGAAAAACATTGAGCTTTACATTCAAGTGTCAGAACTTCAAGCTGAAAATTCAAAGCTTAGTGTTCAAGTGTCTGAGCTTTAGTCTGATAATTCGAAGCTTGGTATGTAAGTTGCTGATCTTGCTAAAGACAAAGATCTAAAGTCAAAACAGATTTCCGATCTCCAAGATCACTTCAATCTGTTGACTTCAAGCTATTTTGAGTTAAAGAAGAAGCTTGAGGAAGACCTCGGTGATAAATACCAGACGTCTGCTGATGAATACAAGATCAATCTTCATGCTCAAGGCTTTCCAGTTACTTTGCCAACTGGTCAAACATCAGGAGAGGTTAATCATGTTGAAGATGAGCCTCCTCAAGCCCCCCATATTTCAGCATCCATTCACGACGCACAAGAGGAAGCAGCTAAGAAAGGGCAACTGCTATTTAAAAGAAACCCTACTCAGAATGTCTCTTGGGATGAGCCTACGACTACAATGACTGATCTTGAAGTCGTTCGATTCAGAGATACTTTCGGTGATAGATTGGGAATTTTTTTCGTGGGGATTTCATGATCCTCTCAAGATGTGGATCGTTCTAAGGAAAAGTGGCAATTCTGAGCTTTATAGAGATAGTCATGATTTCAGTTCATGGACTAGGGTTGATCTGACTGAATTGTCTCGAGCACCTTTCTCCAATCTAACAAACAATCCTCAGGCGACTCAGTTCAAGAACTTCCTTGAAGATCAAGTCAAGAAAGGGTTTCCTGCCATGAATACTGTTGTCTGTTATAGTAGAGCATTCTGATATCATTGATCCTAAAACCGATAAGCCTCTACAAGTCGTGATGTGGCCTGCAACCAAGCAGGTCAAACAGTTCCCTAAGCTTCCACATTATGATGATGGATCTCTAAGTTCAATGGAGCGTTGTGTCTTTGATGAAATTACTTCCGTTGCGGTCATCAAGCTCAAGAATGGGTGCATTCGACTCTATGATCGAAGAGATTTGTTACAATTTCGAAAATGGGATATTCATCACCTAAGCAACTTTCAGATTTTGGTTGCAGAGGATACTTTTGAGGATGCTGTGAAGGTGTATACAACTATGGTTGCTGAGATTCTTAACAAGCAGATGTGGAATGGGGCGATGGGGCAATCGGACGTCATGGTAGTTAATAAAGGTTAACTTCAAGCTAGTTCAAACCAAGGGGGAGATTGAAGGGCCCAAATTAGTGGTTTGGTCTAGGCTTTACAATGTAATAGTAGTTTGGTATAGATGGAGTGTGTTAGTGTGTGTGTTTGATGGTTTACAGTTGTAATGAGTTTACGGCCGTAAACACCTTACGGCCGTAAACTCTTCTTCGTCGTGGTCCCTATAAATAGAGGTTTTGTCAATCTATTTTGGTTGTTGATGCCTTATTGCTCATTTCTTGCTATCGACTTGTACCAGATGTTTATAGCTATAAAATGTGTGCAAGCTTGGTTTATTCTCTTTTCGCTTCTATTCTTGTTTTGTGTGATTGTGTTTGCTATTGATCTCTGGTAAGATCCGTTCTCAAGACCTTACATTAATTGTTGACACTTTTCTTTCAAATATGTAACACTTGCAACCATGTAATATCTTTTCCAATTATATTTATGATTGTATGTATTGCTTTGATCACTATTATACCTGTTGTTATGATACTATACATGAAGTCCGCCACCCCCGGACGTTTCCGCCATCCTTGGTTTGGGGGTGTGACCGATTGGTATCAGAGCATTGTTTATAGTGAACTAAGTATATAGAACCACATAAGATATACAAACTATAAATGCATTGGGACTAAAGTCTCTTATTTAAACCTTTTCAAATAATTATACTTTTAGAAATAAATTGTTTCTTGTTAAAAGTATAAAAACGTACATGCACACCGGTATAGTGTCACGTCTAAGGAGAAAACAAAAGTAAAATGAGGAGTTGGACACTACGAGTAGACCTTGGGATATGCAATCAGACTTGGGATGGATATAGCTTGGTCAACTATATTTATCCAAGGTGTGACTAATGTATGTAGAAGCATGGTTGTAGTGAGCAACAAGCCTAAAAACTTCCCATACAAGAAAGTTACTAAGAACCAAACATAACATTTAAAATACTATAGGAGTATTTTTGTAATATTATAACTTATGTGAAAACTAAACACATCCTTAATAATAGGTCTATAGTTGCTAAGTGGATGCTCTAAAGTTACATATAACTTAGAGATCATAGACTTAGAATCCGTGGTCCTTACTTTACTTCATTTTCCTCGTTTGGATGTGGACCTAGGATAGGATCACTTATTCAAAGGTCTATCGTATCTTTGATATATGTAATTAGTATGCACTATGTCATTATAGAAGTAACTAATGATGATCAAACCCCCATAAGTATTTCTAGGAATACAACTAATATATGCTTCCTACTGCTCATATTCTCGCACATATAGTTTAGCAAGATTCTACTTACCAAGCGAACCCTACCTTCCCAACCAGGGAAATGGTGGATGGTTAAGAGAAGACCCCAATGAAGACGAGAAAAACCGGAAGAGGAACCGGAGATGATCAACCCTCCATACATAGTCAGGGTTCCCGCGAACCGTTTCCACTACATCGAACATGTGCCCCGTTGAGCAACTGTGATCGAGGGTTGTAGTCAACAGCAACGACAACGATCACCATTTGGAGACCAACAAGATTGCCACGACTCTAGCCACGGGGGATTGACTGACGGAGCCCTCCCGACGAAGACCCGACAGATTGCGGACATCGGGGATTAAAACAGGGAGACTGTGAATCAAGTCCGGGAACTGCGTGCTACTACAGACGCTACCATCTCACAAACTCAAAACTTGGGAAGAAACTGCTATTTCAGAGACCAACTTCATAAGGAATTTATCACCACTCGGGAGAAGGCAAGAGTGCATCAGGATATGCACCCGTTATTCAAAGAGAGAATGGTCGCAGACAAGCGTCGATTAGCTGAACTGCAAGGTGCATCGACTTTGTCTCAAGCATCACGGGGGACGGATCGTAGTGAGTAGAGTTCATACTACTCACAAGACCTTGTATATTAGGTCCAGGAGTATGAAAGGGTGCTACTCTATTCTATATGTAATCTTAACCTTGTGATTTAAGTGGTCATACTAATCGGGGGGATTTAATTGGTGTCAAAATGTTTCCTTACAATGATGTGGTATAGACTTGCATCGAGGTCAAAACTTTCTCTGAAACCAAAATTTCTAGAATCACATTAAAAAAAGGGGCTTACGACAAGCCCATTAGACTTGAAGGTCTATTAAGTGTTACTCATACAACTAAGCATACATCAAGTGGTCGTAAGAAGAACTTAGCTTGGATCACGTTACAAGGTTTCACTTGGATACATAACTACTAAAATACATGGGTTTATTATGAACTCTCAGTAGGAATTACTTTCAGAACACCATAAAAATTTAAATACAATACAGTTATAACTAACATAAACTTAGTTAGATAACTCGCGACGCATAGCCCTTCTAATGACTCATTATCGTTTCACCTTAAACATATTTGGTTGAGAGGTTTCGTCTTCGTAGACCTATAGAGTGTGATAATACCAGCACTAATACACCGGATCCCATCAAGAACCCCTCAACTAAGTGTGTTTGGGCAAGGATAGTAAGCAGGATAGGTAAACTTAACATTCGTACAAAACCTACTTCTACCTATTTCCGTAACTCCATATCAGGAATGTTTAGCAGAAACACTAGGAATAATACAACAATGTGCAAAATTTATATACGTGAATATAAATCGTAAGAATGCACTTGAGATAATCATACCCACTTACGGAGTCGTTTTTCATCATGAAACAGAACTATGTTTTCACCAAGAGACAACCAACCAACAAGCAAGGCAACAATCCTGCAAATAGACACTGCTACCTTTCATGCTTCAGTCACGGCAGTCGTGACAGTCGTTATGGTGCAACTCAATGGTAACAATGCTCGCAAAGGTGAAGACGGTGTCGGCAATACTAATTGCATTAATAGTCAAGGACACCAATGGGCGTCCACCAACGAAGATGTCTCAGACCACAAGACAAAGAGCAAGAAACAAAATTTTTGGGACAAAAAGAATCGCACTCTAGCTCAAAAAAACTTGCTAAAAGACAATAACCCATGGCCACCCCTTCCATTACAACAACAGTCACGACACATGCCTCGGCCTTTGCCACAACACCTTCACTCAAGCACTAGCTAGGAGGTATATTGGGAAACTTCCAAAGTGTAGCTACCACCATAACGGGGCTTGCCAGATATTGCACTAATAAGAATGGACACACTTCCCGCTCTTGCAGAACCTGGACCTGACTCATCGCCTCAAACACCAACACCGATGAAAATCCAGTATGCCATCCATGCAGTGAGATGGGACACTTCAAGAGAGATTGTCCAACTGAGAAGAACGACGACGGAGCAGGAGGAGCGTGATAAACAAACCAACAGGAGCAACAAGGAATCTTATTAGGACTTTTGTAGTGTTTCCAACAAACAAAAACGTTTAAGAACCATCTGTTTGTAATGAATTTGGTATGTTTGCTAAAATTTCCATCTTTCAAAAGTAGTTAAAACATTCTCTCATTCAAATAAAATCAAAGACACTTATATATGACCTTAAGGTCATTGCCGGTGAGCTGCGGTGAATTGATATATACATCAAGATTAATTGTAATCAAAATACTACAAAATTAAAGATAATAATTCCGTCCTAATTCCTGTTCCATGTCTAGTGGTGGTATTCAGATAGATCCATTCACCCGTCGATTTCAACAATGATAAATGACATACGATTTGCATATACCGATCAATCACGGAATGATCGGTCGGGGTTCACAATATAAGGTATCATTACAAGCTATCAGAACACACATACTACCAGCACTAGCTACGGTGGTATAAATCATTTATAGTAACAATAACATCGATCAAAACGGAAAACACTAAAAAGAAATACAGGATGCACTACCACTCTAACAAATACCTATTACGAATACGACTTGATACATGCATCATCGTGAAAATCCGGTGTCGTCATTCGATATGGATAGGTTGGGTCATCACCTTATCAATTGCATATGTTACGAGAAGACCTCCACTTAACCACTTGAATATCGAAACCCTTGTCTGTCATAACCTTAAATCAAATTTTGACCCTCGGGTCATCCTTCGTCACAAAACCCCGAAGCACTCTCTGGAGGTGTGTTATACATTTTGTAACCTTTTCAACTTATTCCTAGTAAACCCTTCGAAGACATCACTCGTATATCAGGTCAAGATCAAGCATGGAAGCTTGGGACGAATACGGTTAGCCTATCACTACTGAGGGTATATGTGAGGATAATATGTAATTAAGATTCTACAGGCATCGGATGCGTGCTTCCACCTTACTTCCTGTTCCTTGTCTGGTTGTGGACTTGGGTTAGAGTCACCCATCTAACCGTCCTACCAACCCTAATTACATACGACCTATATATGCGAATTAATGATAGATGGACCAGGTACGAGTCCTACCAGGAGCTTCGGGACAAGGCTGCTCAGGAGTGCAAGCGGATGTTCTACCATTCGAATTAATCTAGTCGCGTAAATTGAACCCATGTGCTCCCCACCGATCTAACTGACAAACAAGAAACACTACAGCAGGCCCTATGCAGTGCTTCGAGGAGAAGTTATTACTTATGATTTAAGACAGCTAAAGACGTACGGGGTCGACTAGGTCACACAAGACCTCAAACTAGGAGCGGTAGTACTCGCCTAGAGACCTAGAGACACCACCTCTACGACACAAGATGTACAATGTTTACCAATTGGGAGATCCTAAAAGGCAAGAGTGGCAGGGCATGTTATCTCATGAACCGTATCTGGACACCGAGGTTGATGGATTCAGAAATAATGCCACAAACGAAGCACATGAAAACTCGCTACTCCCTACATCCAGGCTCAGATAAGATGTGTCTGGACCTCAAAAATTAGCATCAGTGGACGAATAGGAAAGCTGACATCGCTACACATATGAGCAAGTATCGGAATTGCGCCAAGGTCAAGGTAGAACAATAAAAGTCTTCGAGTTTCCTACAAACAACCAATGAGAACCGAAAGGAAGTGGAAGCAGATAGCCATGAACTTCACAACCAAATTATCCAAGTCAAAGGGTAGTCTCAATACCCTTTGGGTAATTGTTGATAGGTTGACCAAATCTGCGCACTTCCTACCAATCAAAGGAACCAACAAGATGGAGAAATCGACTAGAACGTACATCAAAGAGATTTTATGACCGCATGGTCTGTCAATATTCATTATCTCTGACAAAGATAGTATATTCATTTCGCGACTCTGGCAACCCTTAAAGGGAACTGAGCTACACTTGAGTATGGCCTACCACCAGCAAACCGACGGGCAGAACAGAAGGGACTGTTCAAACTTTGGGTGACATGTTAATAGCTTGGGTGACTGACTTCGGTAAAGCGTGGGAAACTAAACCCAAGGTACATCGGACCATTTGAGATCCTTTCCAGGATTGGCTCAGTGGCATACAAACTCTGATTACCACAAGAACTAAATCAAGTACATCCTACCTTTCACGTATCGAACCTAAAGAAGTGTCTGTCCAACGAGACTCTTGTGATACCCCTCGACAAAATTGAAGTTAATGAGAGTCTCCACTTCGTGGAAGAACCAGTTGAAATCATGGATCGGGAGATTAAAATAACGAAAAAAAGTCGTATTCCCATCATGAAGGTTCGTTGGAACGCTATACGAGGACCCAAGTTCACCTGGGAACACGAGGATCAAATGAAACAACAATACCCACATCTCTTCCCGAACTCTTGAAGTCCCAGTCAAAAAGCAAATTTCGGGACGAAATTCCTTCTAACGGGGGGATGATGTGACAACCGTCAAATTTTGGTCAAGTCAAAGTCAAATAAACTCAACAAGTCAAACCGGTCAACTCAACTAACCTTTGTGTACTAGGGCTTATGTTAGGTAATTACTATACAACTCGCTATGATAATGGGAAATCATCAATTGAAAAGTTTGTATATCTAGATTTCATTAACCTAAAGCTATGGTAAGTAATGAACCAAACTGATAAAACAATGTTGCATACTCATCAGGAGTGTGTAAAATCCTTAAAAATGGCTTAACGGGGCTTACGCACCTTGCGTTGCGAAGCCAAGCACTAAAAAAGGTCACAAAAGAAGCCTTTCCCAATCTCTTTCACTCTATCTCTCACTATTTAAAATCTCTCTCAATTCTCTATCTGTATGAGAAATCTCTCCAAGAATGTAAAATCTCTCCCAATTCTCTCTCTGTATGAGAAATCTCTCCCAAATCTCTCCAAGTATGTGAAATCTCTCCCAAATATCTCTCTGTATGAGAAATCTCTCCAAGAATGTGAAATCTCTCCCAAATCTCTCTCAAAATCGCTCTCAAACTTCTTATAATCACTTGGGGCATCCCAACCCTCGAATTAGACGAAAACAGCTCGAAAACGGAAGTCTACGCGAAAAACAGCCTCTTAGGACCGAACCTTCTTAGGGCCGAAACCCTAAGAAGCGAAACCCATAAGAAGCCTCTTGGACCGAACCTCCTGTCGAGCCGAAGCCCCAAGAATCGAAACCGCCTTTCAGACCGAGCCTAGCAAGGACCGAAACCGAAGGTCCTCTCGGACCCGAAACTTGCATGGACCGAACTCCATCTCGCCTTCTGGCCAGCAACATTAAGACCGAACCGCAGCCCAGAACCGAGAGGTCTCGCAAGTAGGCCAAATTCACCCAGTTTTCGACTAGTTTTGCATTTCAGGCCCGTTTTTAATTAATTTAACGCGGGATTTTCACCCAAAATTTTATTTTAACATATAAGGCCCCATATTTATTAATTAATCATGTTTTTGGTGATAAATCTTATCCAAGAAGAGTGGGTGAAGTACTAGAGGTGGAGTGTTGAGTTTTCTTTAGTTTATGACACAAGCAACCACCCATACCCACTCTATGACCAACCCACACCCCTCCCCACCATACGTAGTCACTTCCTTGTACTTTTCCATCAATATCTATCCATTCCCATGTTCTAAGAGCTGGAAAACTCACCCTCTCTCCCCATTCTCACTCATTTCTCTCATTTCCACCCAAAGAGCAAACACTTTTCTCTCAACTTCTCTCTTTCAATTCCGAGATTTCCAAGGCTTTTTCCAAGAATTTTCTTCTTCATTTGGTAAGTATCATCATCTTTCAAATGATTATTACACTTCCTTTTAACTTAAATCAAAGAATTCCTTACACAAACTCCATCATATTTGTGTTAGATTCTCGAATCTTGAAGGCATTCTCCTAAGTGTTCTCGGGTAGAACACTCCTTGTCTTCAACATCCATTCACTAAGAACACATAAGGTGAGTTCATACCCCTACATTTTCATGTTTTCTTAAGTTTTAAGGGGGTGGGGGGGGGGGGATACAAGTTAAAACACCAAGAACATAACTAAACTTATCCAACAACTTTCATCAGAAAAGTTTAACTCCATTCACGGACTGTTTTGGTCAACTTAACCATCTTAGTTTTCAAAATTGTATTATATGAAAATAGTTCAGGTTCATACCTTTAAAATGACTACTTTCACATGTTTATACGATTTTTCTACAATTTATGGAGATTTTTACAAAACTACCTATCATTGTAGCTACAAATCCGGACTAGTCTATGAATATAGACATTTTCACACAAGTTAGAGACACCTATAAATCATGATAAAATTTATTAACAATCTAGACACATTTTCTAAACTCCCAGAGTTTACAGATTCAGTTTTCGACTTCGTATGATTTTTCTATGATTTTTCCAAAACAGTGCAGAAATGTTAAAAACAAGTTGACAACTTACAACTTTCATCACACTTTGTAACATGTTCAGCAAAGTGTTAATCTTTGATGGTTTCATATTTTACCTATGTTTTCTTTTGTGGAATAATTATATAAAAGAAAATACTCACTGATTTGTAAGAGTTTTTTTTGTCAGTACAAATAATACAAGATAAGGCATGATAAACATAGTTATGTTTTTACTATGCATTCGACTCACATAAAATGGGGTACATTTGCATTACAAATGTTTTGGATAAACTATAATAGGTATAGTTTATGTTTCATATACAGTACAAAGAATTATGTTAAACTATAATATGTATAGTTTACGTTTCAATTACATTTCAAACTCATTAACAAAGGTTTTCAGTTCATATAAACGGGGTATGAATACAAAGTATCAGGTTTATACAAAAAAGGGTTTTCAGTTCAGTTCACGTAAATTTGTTAAGGAATAAATTTGTGTGACATTCGCTTCGAATTACCTCCAAATTAACAAAGTCAAAAGTCCTGTAAATTGTAACCAGAGTCTCTTATAGGGAGAACGTGATATTTATGTATAGATGTATATTGGGTCTGACAAACCCGCACCTGAGCTGCATGCAATAGCTAGACCAGTAGGTCTGTGGTGACAAGTGTCATTTAACTGGCGACGCCTGAAGAACGTCGTTTTACGAGGCCGACATGTCATAGTATGGTTATAGTAACTCACATAGGGTATTAACAAAATATAAGATGTACGGGTTCTTACTTTTAAGTTTAACGAGTTCAAGTCGATTTAAATTTGTATAAAAGTTCTTTAAATATGGAAAAATACTTGTACATTTCGGTCTTGAATTTTAAGACTACAATACATTTTAAAGGGAAATATTGGATTTTCTGGAACGAATGCTACATTTACAAAGAAAAGGATTTTAGCATCACAATTAAAAGCTTATGAATCACCAACTTAATTGTTGACACTTTTCTTTCAAAAATATTTGTATTCTCAGGAAATCAACGAAATCAAGTAACCACAAGCTTTTGAGGATGGAACGCTACGACGTTGAACAACTATATTATTGTCATTTTGAAATAAATCATTGAAATATGTAAAACTTGCAACCATGTAATATCTTTTCCAATTATATTTATGATTGGTTGTATTGCTTTGATCACTATTATACCTATTTTTATGATATTATACATGAAGTCCGCCACCCCTGGACGTTTCCGCCATCCTTGGTTTGGGGGTGTGACAGCTATCATGAGTGATCCTTGATTAAAGGTACTATGTTTGTATCCTTAACACCTGAGATGCATAATGGGACTTAATTGTAGCAAGTGTTGTGCTTTGATATGGTCAAATGTTAATCCTTAACCCAACAGTTATAAAAGCCATTTTCAAGTATGGTAAGAACTATGCAAAAGGCTTCTATAGTCGAGATGAGACTTTTGTATCTTATGTGTTGAGAATTAGATATCTAACGCGCCTTACTAAAAGTTGAACCCCATATTAGACTGATCGCGATCTGTATCTCATGTTTAACATGATGTATGTAGCAAATGGTTAAATAATAAACTTACCTTATAAATCAATTGTAACTTTCAGCTTCAGGGAATTGGGCATTCATGGATTGACACAAATCGTATGTTGATGGGGGTAGTGAAATGTTGCTAGACGTTCACTGTTGTCTATATCAGCCTAATACAAGTCTTGCGTAAATGGGAGATTGAAAGATCTAGTATGATTAAGAGTCATATTAAAGTGATAATGTTAATTAACATATGATACTAAACCACCCATGGTGGTAAAACCTTTGGTCATAATTTTTTTTGTGATGTTATGCTAGCCGGTTCAAAATGGGTCCTTGATCAGAGCTCGCTTAGTCACCAACAAACACAATTTATCGACTCAAACAAACGAGCGAGAACTTCAGTGTTAAGTGTGGGTTTTGGAATTGATGTCAGTGATGATGAGGAGGAGGAGAATGATGAGGAGCCAAAAGAGGTTACCCTTCTATGCCCGATGGGAAGAGACATGACGAAAAAAGTGACATCTTCATCGAGAAGGAACAAATGAAAAAAAATCATTGAATTAGAAACATATTTTTAGGTTTCAATATAATTTTTAATTTTATATTTTTTAAGTTAGTTTTATTTTCACGTTTAATATGTGATTTTAAATTGCTTTAATGAAACTTTTATTTTGTTATAAAAATCTTGTATTTTTAAAATTTGAGTGCTTAAAATTAAAAATATTTAGATGATTTGAATTGGTAAGTATTTCCTAAGAGAGTAAGTATTAGTAGGGATGTTGTGAAGTTGATATGATGCTCGCGTCACATACTTTTTGAATAATAACCTTGTATACCACTCCTTATAACGTTAAGAGTTTTACTAGAATTTAAAAATAATGTAATTATATTTCTCATATCTTTATGTCACAAGATTTATTGATTTTACATTTTGGTGTTGTTAGTTCCAACAATAACATCAATATTCTTGATCAACGACATCTTAAATGTTAAGTGTTTGTTTGAAGTTAATGAAGTACAATATAAACACGAATATTATCTTACTGATGTGATATATTAATATATATCAAAAATATATTATATTTTTCAAATAATTCACATGTCCACAAGATGACAAAGAAAGAAAATTCAAGGCGCCACAAAAATAAATAATGAATGTTGTTGATTGATCATCTGACATCCTAAGAAACGTTGACACATAGTAAACCACCTTGGACGAGCATAGTCTTTGTAAAAACTTAGAAGCATAACGTATGAATGCTTCATGTTACAAAATATGATTTTAGAATACAAAGAAAAAATATATATAAATTATATATATTGAAACCGATATTCAATTTTAACTTTAAGAACAAGAGTCATATCTCCAACTAATCGTCGGGAAATTCATAACAAATAGGTGCTTAACAACTGTTGTTCGCATTTACATAATGGAATGACCCGACGACGTCGAAGACTAGATATTTGGATTGTTTTTTTTAGGTCTATGTGTTTAACTGGAAGTGATGTAACTTTTATGAAATTTATATATTTTTTTTCTTGGTTTTAAATTAATGAAATGTTTTAATTATTATGAATCTTATATCTATTTTATTCTAAAATTAAAATCTTCTATTTGTTAAAAGGTAAAATAAAAAGGTGATCCTAGTCGTTAGAACAAGACATGTGTTAAAATAAATAAAAAAAATATTAATAAAAAAATTAATAAATTATAAATATCAATATTTTATATAAATAAAAAGATAGATACGAATAAAAAATCGAAAATAATTTAATTTCTCAAAAAATAATATTGCTTTTAAAAAATGAATGAATAGATATTTCCATTTAATAACTTTTCATAATCGGCCAAATCAAAGGGTTATTATAATTTATGTTAGTAACTTATTCAACCCATCGAGGCCTTTGGGGTTTGGGCTCAATCTAAAAGCAGTACTCTTTCATCACAAAGAACAAAGAATGCAGGTAGGTGGACAACGGCTCCAGGTCTTGCCACCGTTTGGGGCTCCAAAATTACTTATGTTCGTTATTGTGTATATTTTAAACATGTTAAAGTTTCGCCTTTAGTTGAGTTGGTTGTTCGTTGTTTTTACCTTATTACCAATATGTCTAAGAATGGGGCGGGTTTTGACCAATGATCCGATCCAAAATTTTAAGAATTATATGGGTTTGGATCATAGTTTTTGATTTGTTTACCTGTTAACGACCAATACCTTTTAACCATTTTATTAAAATGGTAGAGTATGGATCATCAACAATATGCTTCGTTTATAACCCGTCTCGTATAAATTTTAGAATTATACATTTATATCTTATAATGCATAAAGTTTACTTTTAATTTTAATCGAAAGTACAAAGAGAAAAAGAACAAAGATTAAATTGTTTTTACATAGGACTCGAATACTCGACTTTTAGACTTTATCTTCTACCAAGAATTATGATATCATTTCATTTATATTACAACAAGTAATCACCATATTTGATAGGTCATAACTTAGTGGTTTGGGCTAGGAAAACCTATGTATAGGCAATGTTCTTAATAACGTAAGGCGTGACTTGGCGGCAATGTCAAGCCTTAAGCTTTTATGAGCTTTGGCGAGTCACGGCGTTTGTAAGACATGACTTAAGGCAACAATTTTCTATATAATTAGTATTTTTATATGTATTTTCAATTATTATTTATTTTTATAAACATATATGAGTTAAGGCGGCGTTTTGGCAAAGTTTGGCGGCAGGTGCAAGCCTTGGAGTCGTGGCGTGCCATGACGAGCTTTTTAGAACCTTGTGTATAGGTCTTAATATGATCTTGGTCATGTATTGTTGATTTTGCTGTAGTTGCGATTGTGTTGGTGTTCACGGCTGTGAACGTGTGTTCGGCCGTGAACCCTGTTCACTGCTAGCCTACCCCTATAAATAGTGTCAGAGTCTGTCAGAGTAGGGTGACGTATCAGAAAGTTTACGGTCATTGTGTGTATTCTCAAGGTGTACCAAACGTTTCCTCTAATAGACATATGCATTGCTTGATAATCTTCTTCATTCTTGTTCTTAGTTTGTTTTGATCATTGGTTTGGATCATTGGATTGAGACTCTACAATTGGTATCAGAGCAAATCCATTGTCAAAACATATTTGAGTGTCAATACTGTTTCGAGTCTCGATTGCGGTTGAAAGAGTTTATTGGTTTTCTTCATCATTAAAGCTCATTTCTGCATCAGATCGTGTTTTCAAGGCTAAGGAAATCGAAATCTACTCAAAAACACCTTCATCAAAAACTGGGAGTTTACGGTTTGCCGTGTTGAAGAGAGTACGACCGTAAACGCGTGATTCAACCGTAAACTTTTCAAAATCAAGAACTGTAAACTGTTTATGGCCGCATTTAATTGTTTGACCGTGAACCATTCATAGTGTTTTGACCGTAAACACATCTTAGCCGTATTCAGTTGAACCGTGAAAGAGTGTACGGCCGTAAACTGATCCCGTCCGTAAACTCTTTTATTGTTCTAACACTTTGTTTTTTTGGTACCTTCATTTAATCAATAAAAATTTAGAAAAAAAGGATCCACAAAATTCTTACCAAGAACTTGATTCCGTTATGGGTACAACCACGCGCATCCTACATTTGTTATCTGTTGAGGGTTTACCGGAATGGAAGTATCGTATGGAAAAATATATAAAGATGAAAGATTTCAAGATTTGGAGATGCATCTTGAAAAGACCTATCAGAATCACCACAACACTCCTGGATAAAACGATTGTTGACAAGGATGTCGAGGATTATACCAATGAGGAATTTGATAAAATTGAACAACAAGAGAAAGCACTTGCTACGCTCACCATGGCTTTGTCAACAGAGATTACTCAGGGTTTCCGTGAATACACGTCTGCAAAGGCACTATAGGAGGCATTGATCGAAGTTTATGAAGGAAATGAGGACATGAAACAAAGTCGCCAGGATATGCTGAGACAAAAGTTTAACATGTTCAATCATATTTTCGGAGAATCTCTTAAGGCTCAACTGCAGAGGTTCATCAGTCTAACAACTGAGATGAGCAATGTTGGTATCTTGGTCACCAGGTCCGAAATAAACAAAGCAGCTACTCAATTCTCTACCAAAGTCATGGGACATGAACGTGTCTGTGATTAAGAAAACGAAGGACCTTAGCCATCTGAGTCTGGCTGAAACCATGACGATTATTAAAGCATGTGATCTGGATGATAAACAAAGGGAGATCAATCATGTCAATTCATAATCTACTTATAATCTCGGGATTCAATCCAACAATGCTTTCTCATCCTTCACCACTCCTCAAGTTTCTCATCCAACAATGCTTTCTCATCATCAAATATCACTCCATCGATGCAAAGTGTTCAACCTCCAGTATCTTATCCACAAGTTGCATCTTCTTCAAAAGATTCTGCTCCAGCTCTTGCTCCTAAAGAAAATAACGAAAACTTGGCTCTTGCTACCGGTCTTGTCAATTGCTACAATGCTTTCGTAGAGGCGAGCTACCTCCTCCAATATCTTTTGCAAATTTGGATCAAATTCATCCTGAAGATATTGAGGAGATGGACATCACCATAACAAGATTTGCGGTCTGGTTGTTGGTGGTAGCTCCTCTACTGTTATTATTTAATCACTATATTAACTAAACCTTACTCATTGTATACTGCTTCGATCAATAAACTTGATGCTTGAATTAAAACAATAGTCATCCCATGCTCCAAGCAATCACACTATGTTTATCTATGGCTCTTTCTTTGTGAAACAAATCAATTGAACACATTTCCAATGTTGCTCATTTCACTATTCCAAATCCTTATCACAAGTGTAAGAATACCAAATTCTTACCAGTACCAGAATCTTGTTAGATCTAAACTTACATGCAATGTTTGTTTTGTAATGTCAAGGCACCAAAGTCACAGAAACTTGGCCAAAGATATTACAAAATATTCCACTAGAGATTTGTTACAAAACAATTCCATGGAGATGAAGTCTCACATTCAAGGAGCATTCCTTGAACATCCTTCTTGCATTAAAATTTTCTAACTTACACATAGTTTCTTAATATCCAACTCCCATTATGTCACATTTCCATAATTTCCATATGACTATCCATTCAAAATAAAATCCTATATATTTAGAATTATGTCAATATGGTCCATTCATTACCATACTTCCAAGTGTTCCAAGTAACCAGTCTATGGTAAACCTTAGATTGTCCTTGAAAGTTGTTTAACAACTTTAGACTTATCCGGTTCTAATCCATTTTCCCTCTTAATGCGCTAGGCATTTGGAAAAACCAGAACAAGTGAATATTGTAGCATATGCAATCGATCCTATATGGGATATGATTCATAATGTCTTACATAAAGACATGATACTAGACTAGTCTCTTGCTATAATATTTCCAGATATAAAATTTTCTATGTTGAAACATATCAACATGACATTCATATATATATATATATATATATATATATATATATATATATATATATATATATATATATATATGTGTGTGTGTGTGTGTGTGTGACTAATTTCAATCTAAACTTGAAGATTCGAAATGAAGTATAAATTCTCTATCCCTTATAACTTCCTATAGCGAAACAATTTCCAAATTCTGCAACTTTGCAAATTTAGAACATTGTTTCCTATAATCAGCATTGCTAACTTGCAACACTTAACATAATAATCATGCTGGCACTAGCATAATAATTATGTTCTTCCCATCATAACAATTATGCTCCCACTAGCTTTGACATGTACTAAGATATCAGCTGGACTTCTAGAAATCAATACCTATTGAGTTTCCTACCAAAGTTCATATTTCTGATTCGTGGTGCTTCAATATTTTCATCATTTAGACTTTTCAAGCTCATACACCTTTTGTTACACAGCTTATGTGTGTCAAACCCTTTTAGAACTTATAGTGATAAGTCCCAAATGTTCAAACTGTTTTCCATTTCTCACAATTCGAACTCTGAAAAGGAATTTTGTAATCATACTCGAATTTGAGAACGCGATCATCACACTAGCTAACTCTAATCCTTTAAAATATACTTGTGAAGTGTTTCCTCACACCCATTTTCATGAAGTAAAGAGAAACCTATTGTCACTCAGATTTTATGGTGTATGTGTTCCTATCTATGTGAACTTGTCATTTTCAACCATTATCATAAGATAAGGTTAATGACAAATTCAAACTCATATGGACTGAACTTGCTTATTCTCAATTTATTGCCATCCGGTAGGACAAGAGCCTACCATTGCTTCCATGTTATTTAGCAGCTCACCCATACTGATCAATGTACTTTCATTGATCAAGGCGCTTTACCTTTTGCAATCAAATGATAACTCATAGAACTCACATGCATAGTCAACTTAACTGGAATGGGTACAGAAACAAAAATATGTCAACACGATAGGTTATCAACCTCAAGTCATGTGTTGGTGATTACTAAAATGTTTATTCTTGTTTAGTTCTTGAAACCATTCAAGACAACTTAAGACTGACCTCTTGACATATAAGATTCTCTGTCAAGGAACATTCTTTGATAAACATATATTCAAGAGTTAGTGTAAAATCTTATCAAGAAACACTTCATATAATTGGTCTTAGTTGGTCTTTGTTTTAGCCAAAACATCATAATTACCAATTTTAAATGTGCAAGAGTATAAAAACTTTCTATCCACATTTCATGAGGTGCTATAAACCTACTTAGAAGATGTTACTCAAGGCACAACTTGGAGTAACTCTAAAACTTGATTTTGGAACGAAGTACTATTTATCCTTTTGATTTAACCATTTCAACAATTCCCGATACCTCTTCTTAGTCATGTAAATACACTAAGGTGTCCTTAGAGATCAATTGTGACATGGTTCCACAATCATTAAGATGATCATAAAACACGATATCAAATTACCTTCCTTTCTTTTCAGATCCGAGAAACTTTTATCTTTCTGCTTAATTGATTCTTCTTATTCGTTCTGCTATACTTTGAAACTTTTCAAGGTATTAGAATTACACTTAATCTTGTTAGTATAACCATATTTACTGAACCAACGGTAAATCATGATGAATATACTATATCGTCCTTTGTGGTGGATCTAACCTATACACATCAATGCGCACTAGATCCTTCAGTCTTTTACTTGACTTGCATACATATGTGAACAAGAAATTTACTCTTAATTTTCCAAAGATCAAGATTCTCATGCATCACACAATTTAAACCGCATGATTCCAATATTTTGTCCAATTGAAACTTGGGTGATGAGAATCCTTCCTTACTTGGTAAATTATGACACTACCACAAATGATACAACCAAGAATCAAATCCATTTTCAACATTGCTAAAATAGAAATATAAACACCGATTTTCACAAATGCCATTTCAAGGATACGTAAAATAAGATAAAATCAAATTTTACTTTATTTATAAAAAATGCGGAAAAACTTGTCCTTACAACACAAATACATATGAAAACTATGTTTCTAAATATTCCTAAGCAATTTATCATAACTCCCAAGCAGCAGCTCAAAAAAATGATCATCGAACCATGCGACCGAAATCCACTTCTTCATGATCAAACTCAACTTACTTTTCCTTTAAGCTTCCTTCTTTCTCTTAGATTCTATAAAACATCAAAATGCAATCTTATCACATCACGTATTAAGAATCTATAAATAGGAACTTAGTAGAGTTAAATAGCGAATGTAACTAAAGTAGAGCCATACAATTTGACTTTACCATCTCTTAGATCTCTAAGGTATTTAGGGCAGCTTCGCTTCCAATGCCCCTTCATTTGGCAATAGAAACAAATTGACCCTTTAGGAGCGACATGTGGAACTATCTCAAAGTCAGCCGTTCTCATACGGTCAAACTTTTTGACCTTGGCTAATTTCTTTCCCTTAGAAGAAGAAATCATTTCTGGACTATTAACGTTGTCATTTCCTATGTCCATGGAAATTTAGGAGGTAGATCTTCTAATCAAATTTGCATGACTAGTGCGCCAAAGCATTGTTGCTTCAGCAACAATTAGCAAATATGTCAGACAATAAGGGTCACATCGTTGTCAATCACATAGTGATCTTTTACAAATTAACTATATGACTCGAGGAGTGACTGAAGAACCAAGTCAACAACCATTTTCCATGTGAAAACAACACCCAACATCCCTATTTTATCAATGTGTGACTTCATCTTCAAGACGTGTGCACACACAGACCTTCCATCTTGGTATTTTCTTGCCAATAAGGCTTGAGTGACCTTGAACTTTTCAAGTCGACGAAAACGTGAGTCAGGGAGAATCAATGAAGGAGGTGGAGGAAGAGAAGTATGATTTCCAGTTCCACCTTTGCATGAAGAAGGGAATGATCTTTCACCTTGATCGACACGTGGAAGATCATCTTCAAGAGGAAAACGTTTTCCAAAGGATTGAGGAAGACCATAGTTGTTAGAACTAGACAACTACAAAAGGGAGAAATCCAAGTTAGTTGATTTAATCCTTGATATGTCACCCAAATGAAATATCAAGGCTAGAACCCAACACAATAATTTACAATTCGGAAGAGAGATGTCGTAGTCCAATTGCAAATTATTTGAAGGTAAGTAAATGATGATTTACTAATTCCATCACGAAAATGAATTTTTAAATGAATTAGGTTTTAAATGAAATTCCTTGATCTTTTGAGATTCATTGAACTTTTCAATGGCATGTTTAATCTCGATTACGCCCTTCAAGTTTGTGACTAGGATCCCGAGGATCACAAATAAGGTATGAATAACCATGCAAATTAGCTTGGTACTCTCGATGTCATTTATCATCTAATCAATATTCCAGTTAACCACACACATTCCATTAATCAACGATAATTTACGAGCTACCCATTTCCATCCTTCATTAGTCCCATATTAGTGTGCCGGTTAACCACACACGCTCCACTAACGACCAATAAGGTGCAATGGGCAATTTCATGGGTTAGCATCAAATTCACATTTTCCTAAAGTAACTACGATTGAGAATTTTTAAAAGGTTTAGTTATTTTGTATTTTCATTATACTTTTAATGAGGATTTAGTGTCCTATCCTACCCATTCGGCTAACGACCCTCCACTAGTCAAGGGTGCGGTGGGTAACAGTAGATACCCAATGACGGTTATTTTACAGGTCGCTTCCTTAAACACCCCTTATACACCAGCTTCGTGAATGAGGTCTACTAACAATAAGATTGGCCTTTACTTATACATACATACATACATACATACATACATACATACATACATATATATATATATATATATATATATATATATATATATATATAATTAAGCTTTTAATCTTATATAGTATCAGAGTGTATTTTAAACTTTTAAAATACTAAGTGATTTAATCTTTTAATAAATTAAGCTTTTAATTCAATTAAATTTAAACCATATTATGGCTATATTATTTCTCTTTTAATTAAACACTTAATTAATCTTATTAATAAAATATATGAGGGTGTATTTTAAACTATTCAAAATGCAAGGGTTTAACTATTTAAATGTGTAAAATCAAAACTTTGAATTTCAAATTTAAACTATAAAACCAAAAGGGTGCAATTTGAAAGTATCCAAAAAATACTAGGTTAAATCTATGAATCAAAATAATATTATATTATCCAAATTTTACCATACGATCAATTTTGATAAGGATATAAACTTACCAATCAGAAAAATGCATTTTAGGTAATTAAAATGAGTTATAGTAATTATCCAAATCAAAATCTCATTAGAAAATCAAAATTTTAGGTTACAGACGAGTCAACTAATCAAGTTGGGCTCTGAACTCGTCGAGATCACCCAACTCGTCCATTTCTACATTGAACTCGTCGAGTCTCCTGGTCAGACAACAGATTTTGATTTTCTATAGTTTGAACAATTCACTATTGCATCTATTAAATTGAAAAACATCCTAGGCTCTGATACCACTGATGGGTTTTGAGCATAACAATATTCCTATGTGTACATGAAACCCTAAATACTTTGGACGAAATCTTATTGGCTTGCCCATAAATTTCGTCTACTCCACTCTATAGAGTCCATCAACCCAGTTTTGCAACTATCAATGATTTTCAAAACAACCACTCAAGTATTAATCAGTTCCTTTTAATCCTAAAATTAATATCAAATTAATTTTTGATTACATACTAATTAATAATATGATTTTCAAATAATATATTAATCTTTTAATATGTTAATAAAATCATTCTGAGTACCAATTTATTATTCATATAATAAATCCTAATCTCTCTCTCCACTAGTCATCCTACCAAGTTGCATGAGTGAAGGCAACCCAAAAGGACCATGCTCATAATCAAATCAAGTACATACCAAATATAGTTATGGGCTTAGACACCTAATCCAAAACAATATGAGGTTTGCTAAATATTGGTTACTTATGGACAACTGGAATTATAGTATTTAGACGGACCATATTGACATGTTCTGGATTAAGGTGATTCTTGTTCGAAATTGATAGTCATATGGGAATATGGAAATGTTTCCATAATGGTAGTTGGTTATTTGAATCTACATATAACTTAGAAACTTTAATCCAAGGAAAGTGTTCAAGAATTGTATCTTGACTTTGAGACTTCGTAGCCATGAAACTATTTCAAGTAAAAAAGTTTCAATGTAGCATTTTGTGACATCGTTGTCAAAGTCTTTGTGACTTTTAGGCTAGGTTATCATAAAAGGATATTGCATGAGAGTTTAGACTCTAACACATTTAGTGATGAGAAGAATTTGGAATTCTTACACTTGTAATAAGGATTTGAAATGATGAAATAAGCATCATTTGAATAATGTCCAATCGATCTATTCACAAAGGAATGACCATAGAGAGACAAAGTATGAATGTTTAGAGCATGACATGACTAATGTTTAATTTAGGTATTTAGTTGATTAATCAAAACATTATATAATTAATAAAGTCTAATTATTATGGTGA
Source organism: Lactuca saligna (assembly GCF_052625555.1). Classification (NCBI taxonomy): domain Eukaryota; kingdom Viridiplantae; phylum Streptophyta; class Magnoliopsida; order Asterales; family Asteraceae; genus Lactuca; species Lactuca saligna. The sequence continues at coordinate 79,192,660 of NC_136424.1, read as the reverse complement.
TTAAATAATAAGTGTTTTATTTATATTCAATAGTTTTGAGACCAGAGTTAATTAGGTTATTATTGTGTTTCACTTCACATGTTTTACTCCCCGAATAATTAGATTATTCAAAACATCCACATTCGATCATACTTTTGGAAGTAAGTAGTGAATTAAGACTATTATGAATCAGACTGTAGATTGTTTAAAGGGTTAGACATAGCAATGGTTTGCTGCAGTGTTCATGAGTACTTTTGAAATATGGATTTAAGTATTGGATTAACCCACGCTCAGAGAATTACTTCATGAATTTTATCATGGGTAATTTTGAGACGACAATATCTTATATTATTGAAACGGAGACATATGAGTTGTTGTTTACGAATCAGTTGTGCATTGATAATACGTAAACGCATCAGTAACTTGCTGTTATAAAACATATTGTTGTGCATGATTTGATGAGTGAATAGTGAAAGCATATGAGTCGAAGTTTATCCATTCATTTTGCCCTAACGGGAAAAGGGGATATTTGTGGGCCCCTCAATGATTTGATGATGACATATAAAGCACTTGGCCAAGCCTGGACTGAATTGATGTGTTTAATTAGTAGTCTGAAATCAGTCGTCATAAATCAAAATTTGAGAAAAAAAATCTTGGACAGAGAGAATGATTATAATCCATGTCTCATGTCAATATGATATCTTGTAGAACGGAGGAATATTTGATCGCATATTTAAGGACACATCATTGACTCGGTTAGAGTTTGACAGCGACTATTGTTAGCTACAATTTTCTAGTCAAAATTTGAACTTATACTTGCAATTATAGTTATTAGACTTATCCAAGTGGGTGACTTTTGGATTAGATGTCTAAGCCCATAACTATAATTAGTATGTATTTGAATTGATAATAACAATATCCTTCTGGATGCCTTCAAACCTGGTACACATAGGATTATATGTTTTACTTAAAAAACATCACAAGGTACGTTGTTGCTTTTAACTCTAGTATTACAATTGCAATCTTAAGCTCATTATTCGAACATATTCAAATATTTATAGCTCGTCATCATTACTACTAGTTTTAAAGATATCAAAAATATTCACACATTTACGGAATATATAACACACATTTATAGTTAAATTAATCTCTTAATTACATTAATATATAAAGTGTACTTATACTCCTAATTATCGACAACAACTCTATGATGCCCAATGCTCATTTATAATGATAATAGTGTTATAGCTACTCAATCCATCCTTTTAACTAACAATTCTCAATTATGGATTTAGAGCAACTCCGACTACCATTAAAATCCTTACAAGATACTTATTATGTGACCTCAATCCTCTTGTTACCCGATATCACAAGAAACTCGTCATGTTATATATTTTATATAATAACACTACACCACTATACATAATCTCAATTCTATATTCTTAATATATGTAAAAGTTATACTCAATTCTTTATACTACATAACTATAATATAGTTATGTCACACTTGCCCAAATCATTTTGACAGAAATTACTCATTGTGTGGTTTACCATGCCTATTCTCTCTATTCGTTGGATATTGTCACAAAAGGCTCGCATTTTGACTCACCATATGTAACGCCTGCAAATTTGGAACAGACGTTTAAACTATGATAATAATTATACGAATAAAATCCTTGAATAGCATAATTGTTCTTTGTACACGTTACTAGTCATATGAATACTTATTTATTGTATACACGTTATGTGGACAAATATCATATGTATAATATTGGTAAAAAAACTTGTTATCGTTAACCGATAAAATAACATTTTTAGATAAAAGATTATCCAGGATAAAAGACCTAAATAAAAGTTGTAGTAATTGTCATTTCGAAACTGTGAGCATAAAGAACACCAAAATCCAATTTTGTATGAAGAAATTATGATTTTTCGAAGTTTCGCGTTCGACATGATACAATGTGCATGTCATAAAAAGTGAAATATACATTGGTTTCTCGTTATACAAAACAACCTAAATCAAAGTTGATGTCCTCGAAAACACAAATCCGTTTATATAAAGAACATTGAGAAGAAAGCACATATGAAAGACTTATGAATTTTGCAAGGTCATTTAGAGAGCAAATTATATACTGTAAATTAAAAACGGAATACGAATTAGTTGTTGAGGTCTAAGGAAAATTTATAGTACTTTTCGACACGAAACCTAAAATATAAGGAATGTCGGAAAAGGAGCTTGTATGCGAGAGTTATGATTTCTCAAAAATTGCAAGAATTGCCTACGAATGCCATGTGTCATCACCATAGCGGAGACCTTGTAGCCCAAGACAAAGACGTGGCGCGCCCATGTAAGGACGTGATACGGCCTCCTAATAGACCCCTACAAATAGCGACCCAAGCCTCCCTCACTTCATGCACATTCACCTTTCGAGTTTCTCTCTCTAAAATCCCTTTTCCGCCTCTATAATTCTTGCTTTTTGTGCTTTGAAGTATTCGAAACTTGGCGTTGCGGCAACAGAAATCCTGACATAAATAAGTATTCAACGTTGAAGTTTTGCCCATGACTTTCCAAGTTTTTCTCTAGAAAACCTATAAGGTAAGTTACATTTACTATGCTTTTTAAGTGTAATTTATATTTGTGTTCAACGTTCTTATTAACCTATACATAAGGTTTATCAATAGTTCCAGTTATAATACTGATTGATCTATTTACAGGAGTGATGTCTAGGTTAAATCTTAGTGAGCTGTTTAAATTGGATTTTCCAAACAGTATATTTTGTATACTAAATGGATCCTACCTCAAATATGATATTACCTAGTCATTCCTTATCAGCTAGAGCTTGTAGAATCCTGAAACGATTAATATAGATTTATAAATACGAACATATGCTAAGACTTAGTAATATTCATATTTAGGGAGATGAAGACCATAAGTGGTGATGTTTTTAAATTCGAATAATAACCAGATTTATTCAGAGTCTTTAAATCATTTGAGTGTGGGTTATTCATATTTGAATCATTTAAAGATTGTAAACAACTGACCTAATTATTAAAATTTATTTTCAAATATTAACAACCGCACATATAAAGTGTTCTTTTAGTTTCAAGACCACCATAGATCTATATATGTCCAACAAAAAGTTGTTGGATTAACGAAAACGTATGAAGGCATTTAGAATTACTTGCTCATTAAAGATATTTTGAAACAAAAGACAAAAGAAATTAGCGTAACCATCGTTAATCTAGATGCAGAACAAATACCATATGGAACGTAAATTTAACAAGAAAATGACAAAAGTTTACGTAAATTTGGTGAAGGTTAGATCGAAAATTAGACAAGTGACTTTTAATATCCCGTCTATCTCACTTTTCTTTTGTTGGTTTAAACTTTTACTATTATTAGCAATTCATTATGTGATGTTTAAATATGATCTTTGAGTTGAATGAATTTAATTTAGGTAATATAGATTTATTACTTTCATTTGTTTGAATGAAACTCAAAAACTCATATATTTGTTAAAGTGAAAATGCTTATATCTAAATTACACCACCACTTTGTTATAGACTTACCGGTTTATAATACATAGAAACCACGATTACAAAACTAATTAAATTTTCATAATAAAAATTCAAATTTGTTAATCAATTATTTTAAACAAATTATTAATTATAAGATATTTTCTAATTATATAAAATTCAATCATTGATTCAAATAAATATTTGAAATTATACTATCTTATAATCTGTATTTATTTTATTTTATTTTTTATTCTAATGTTATTAATTTAATTTAATTCGAATGCGAAATTTGAAATTTCAAACAGAACAAAACAATTAACATGATATTAATTAAGATACATAATATGACGATACATACAAAACAACTACTCTTTTATTAATATAAGTAGATAGTTAACTTTGTTCACCACTCAATACATTTGAATTCGAATTTCATGTTAAGTGGCTTGATATATATATATATATATATATATATATATATATATATATATATATATATATATATATATATATATATATATATATATATATTAAAGTTGTGCTAAAAGATGAATAGTGAACTTCTGTTTTTTTGGCAAAAATGACCCTTTAATTATTATATACTCCCCCCTCCTAATATTATTGTCCACAGACAAAAAACACACAGATTAAAAAAAACATTAATTACCACTAACTTTATTTAATAAAAGGATAGTTTTGTCCTTACTTTGCATTTAATATGCTTAGTTGGTTAAGTAATAATGAGGGGGTATTTTGGTAAAAATGTTATTTATTTTTAGAAATAGACTATTATTTTGGGACAAACCAAAAATGAAAGATTGACTATAATTTTAGGATGGAGTGAGTATAATTATAGGTGATGTTGCAGTTTTGGATTATTTTTCGTTTGAGGATATTTTATGGAAATAATCGTATTGTTTGTGCACGTGTCGAAGATCGTAGATGCTTCGCGTTTGGCTGCTTTGAACCTTTGACCACATTCTCGATTCTTGTTCAGCTTTTCTGCCCATATCATCTCAAATAAACATCCAAACCTTATCATATTTTAGGGGTATTGTTTCTTTGTGAGAGTTGTCCTCAAATTCTTGTCGGTTTGGAACGGATCAAAGATAGATACAGGGAAAAAGAAGCAAAAGGTCATGTGTGTGCGTGCTGTGTTCGATCCATCGGAAGGAAGACCGGATCTCAAAGGAAGGAAGTTGCCGAGAACAAAATCTCCGCTTATAAGGCGGCCCAAGTTTGTGTTTTCTACTCTCTACTTTCGCTTCCTTTTGTTGTTTTTGTTGATTTGGGTTTCAATAATTTCGCGATGCGAGCCAGCCATCAACCGTTGTTGATTTCGTACATCTCTTTTTTCCAGTTCATTTCAAATACCGATTGTGGAAGGTATCTGTTCTCTTTTTTCTTTCCTCGTCCCTGTTTGTTTTCCTTCATCATCGATGTTGTTCTCAATCGATAACCTCTTCCACTGTGTTTTCTTGATTTCGATTTTGGGATTAACAGATTGTATTTCTATTTCGGTTCGATTGTTAAAATCAATATTCATATTTAGCTTAGTTAAGCTATTTTCGTTGGCTTTTGTTGATTTTGGTTTCGTTCGTCTAACTGGTTGTGTTATTGGATTATTTAGGGCCACTGATGCAAATATTCTACCAGGAAGGTGTTTATTAGTTTGTCTTTCTGTGTTCATTGCTTAATACTTGAACCTGCATTTATTTTTCTATTATGATTAGGTGATAAATGACATCGAGAGTACCGAGCACATTTGCATGGTTATTCACACCTTGTTTGTGATCCTTGGTATCCCTGTCACAAACTTGAAGGGAATAATTGAGATTAAAACATGCATTAAAAAGTTGAATGAATGTCAAAGAATCTAGGAATTTCAATTCATTTAAAACCTATTGTTCATTTTTGTTTTTCATGGTGGAAATTGGTAAATCGTCATTTACCTACCTTCAAATATTTTGCAATTAATTTACGGTATCCCTCTTTCGAATTGTAGAATATTGTGTTTGGTCCTAGCCTTAACATTTCATTTGGGTGTTATATTAAGGATTCTTATCTAATATAAACTTTGTCTCTTTTCTTTTTCAGCTGTCAGGCTCGAACTCCTCCAACGCGAACTCCTCGAACCCATTTTCTCTCTTGGGCATTTGTGGGAGGGTCACATTTGATGGATCCAACTTTAACGATTGGATTCACAACGTTCGCATGACCCTATGGTACGAGTACAAGGAAGATATTCTTGACCAAGAACTCATCTAGATCAATGAAACTACTGTTGCTCCTGAAGAAATCACCGAGTATAGGGATCAATGCAAAGAGGCGACAAAGGTGTTGTGCATCATGGTAGCCACTATGACTCTCGAGCTTCAAAAGTTCTACGAGGACTATTGTCCTTATGACATGCACCAAGATTTGATGGAAAAGTGTCATCAAAGTGCGTGTCAAGAGAGGTACGAGATAGTTGTCTCGTTAATAACAACCAAAATGAAGGATGAAGAGTCCATCACGACCCACTTGCAAAGAATGCAAAGATATGTGGATCGTTTGCTCAAATTGAATGTCAACCTCGATGAAGAACTGGCCATTGATATTATCCTCCACTCTTTACCTCCTTGTTATGAACAGTTCAAGATGACTTATCATCTGAATAAGGATGAGGTGACCTTGAGCAAACTTCAAGGGTTGTTACGAAAATTTGAAACCGGCTTGAAAGGCAAACCTATCGCATCAATTCCTACTGCAGCTGCCCCTGACTTCACAATTAGAAAAGGGAAGGGGATGAATAGGAAAGCTCCTTCTAAGATTCACAAGCGAAAGTCTCATGATGGTTCTTCTTCAAGTGGAACCAAAGGTGGTTATGCTACTCCTTCGTCTAATCTGAAAGATGCAGAGTGCTTCTACTATCACGATAAAGGGCATTGGAAACGAAGTTGCCCGAAGTATCTGCAAGACATCAAGGATTGAAAGATAAACCCAACCTTTGCAGGTATTTACTCTATTCTATCTAATAACTCATCGCATGCTAGTTCGTGGGTCCTTGACATAGGATGTGGTTTTCACATTTGTTCTGATTTACAAGGTCTAAGAAGAAGTAAGGATGTGGAGCACAGGAAGATGAACTTGATCATGGGGAATAGGAGAGTGCCGCCTGTCACCAAGATTGGCGTTTATTCTTTATTTCTTAGTAATGGGTTAAGTTTAGAGTTGAATAATTATTGCTACTCATCAGAAATGACAAGGAATGTTATTTCATTTCATGGTTTGTTTAAACAAGGTTTTACATTTTCGTTTAATAATGAAATGGGTTCTATTAATGCTTTCTATAATGGTACTTTCTATTTTGAAGCATTGCCTTGTAATGGTATATATGAAACTGTGATGGTTGTAGAAAACTTACCAAATAATGTGTTGCATATTGATTCATCCAATTATTTGGACAAGGCATGCTTGTGGCATTATCGTCTAGGACATGTCAACAAGAATCGCATAGCCCAACTTCAAAATGATGGAGTATTGGAGTCATTTGACCTAAAGTCGGAGGACACATGAGAATCTTCTGGAAAGATGAATAAGTCACCATTTACTGGTACTTGTGAAAGAGGTGAGGGATTATTGGATATCATACACACCGATGTGTGTGGGCCCTTTAGATCCATCACATGGGATGTTAACCGCTTCTTTGTGACTTTTACCGATGATATAGTAGATATGGGTATATCAACTTAATCAAACATAAGTCAGAAAGTTTTGAAAATTTCATAGAGATTAAGCAAGAAGTAAGGAATCAATTGGGAAGGAAGACAAAGATGCTCCGATCCGATCGAGGTGGTGAGTATCTTAGTATCGAGTTCCATGGCTATCTTAACGACTGTGGAATTGTTTCTCAATTGATGTTGACTAGGACACCGCAACTAAATGGTGTGGCTGAGAGGCACGATCAAACCTTGTTGGACATGTTTCGTTCCATGATGAGTCGAGCTTCGTTATGTATCTCATTTTAGGGGTATGCCTTAGAGACTGCCGCCCATATCCTTAATCTAATCCCAACTAAGAAAGTTGCCAAAACACCTCACGAGATGTGGTGTAACAACCCAAAAAACGACTCAAAAGATTTTGTTTAAATAATACTAAAACCATAACATCGAATAGCATAAAGTAAAAACCATACGTCAATATCTCAAAACCATAATAAAGTGTCGTGATAAAAAAACTATATCAAACTGCGTCAAATCATATCTTGGAAAAACTAAACCAACTTCCAGGATAAAACTGAAGCTCTGGTATGTGCGATGCCATCATCTTGAGCCCTTCCCTTTGCTTGCGGAAGTACCTAAAACCAAAACTGAAACTGTAAGCACGAAGCTTAGTGACTTCCCCCAGACTACCACATACCATACAATCATATAAACACATATTGTACCTTGCCCACTGCATCAGACCAAAGTCCGAAAACTGCATCAGACCGAAGTCTGGAACTAACCAGGGCCTTTCCCTCTGCATCGGACCGAAGTCCGGAAACTGCATCGGACCAAAGTCCGGAACTGACTGGGACCTTGTCCCATGCATCGGACCGAACTACAGAACTAACTGCATCGGATCGAAATCCGGAACTGACTGGGACCTTGTCCCCTACATCAAACCGAAGTCCGGAAACTGACCGAGCATAACATAGCATAGCATAAACATATCAACTAGCATAAGCAGATATACTGCATACTGCATTAGACTGAAGTCCGGAACACATAACCCAAGGACATGCTTGAATCACAAAGACATCAAGCACACTGAACTACTGCATCAAACCAAATTCCGGAACTACTGCTAACTAGATGGGCCAGCATTGTGGTCGTAGACCTGTTCCCACTGGAAGGAAAAATCACCTCGAAAGCTGGATGTTGTAACTTTACCCAGGAACTATCTGCTCCTGCTCCGGTCTCTCCTGACTACAATTCCCATAAAGACACTCAATCAACTACAGATAACTATACTGAGGGTAAAATGACTATTTTACCCCTGGTCAAAGTCAACTTCCAGTTGACCGTTACTCGCCGAGTCAGGGCACAGACTTGTCGAGTCCTTCCTTTACTAATTCTGACTTTAACTCATCGAGCCCCTTTACCACTCACTGATTCACTCTGAACCAAAAACTCAGAGGGAAAACGGGGACTCGCGAATCGACTCTTCGAGTCGGAAGAACAACTCGCCGAGTCCAAACGCAGATTCCATGCAATCGAATTCTAATCCATTACAGGGCCTCTAACTCATAGATCTGAGACCTTGGGACCTTCTGAACATGTAAAGTTGCTAAATTTACGTGTAACTACGAAGGAATGAAGCCATTTCACTCAAACACTACTTTTCTCGGGAAAACTCATCCGACTTGCCGAGTTGTAGAACAACCCATCGAGTCTAAGGAAATCTTCATCGGACTCGCCGAGTTGCTCATCCAACTCGTCGAGTCCGAGGCTATCTTCATATGACTTGTCGACTCAAGCTTGTGACTCGCCGAGTCCATTCAGTCCTTATCCATACAGGCCTGATTTGGGCCATGCAACGGCTCTAAGTCACAGATGCATGCTTCTAGGGCATCCTTATCACATAAATTTGCAAACTTTACGTGCATGCATGGCTTTAAAGGCTTCAAATGCCAACCCTAAGTTCTTAATGGGGTTCCAAGCTCAAGATGGATTTCAATCACGACCTTAACTGAAACTTTACACTTCTAGAATGCAATAAGAGTCCAGATCTAAAGTTTTCATCCAAGGGGAGTCCATATCACAAGTTTTGAATCATAAAAGGATCCAAAGAAGGCATAACAAGCATAAAGGAGGTTATAACGGAGGAATGCACAAGGTTATAACTTCGTTACCTGAATGAAGAATAGATGTAAGCTGACTCCTGGATCTTCCTTCCTTTCAATGGACCTTCTTTCCTTTCTAAAGCTTCCAAGATATCACAAACACACTCAAACTCAACAATGGGGCTAGGGTTTTACAGGGGTAATGTTCTGAGAGTGATATAGGTGAGGTTGGGGCACATAAGTGTATTTAAATAGGGTGCAAACCCTTAAAATTAGGGCTCCATCCAGACAGGCGGACTCGTCGAGTCCAGCATATGGACTCGTCGAGTAGCCAGCTCAAAACACGTGATTGTCCCGCCTCTACTCGACGAGTCAGGCTACAGACTCATCGAGTACCCCTTCATAAATGAAAATAATTTATTTGAATTACATACCAGAAATGGGGCGTTACAAATCTCCCCCACTTATCCTAGACTTCGTCCTCGATGTCTTCTGCTGCTGCTGAAAATAACTCTAGGTAATGCTGCCTCATCTCCCCTCGGACTCCTACGTCCACTCTGAACCCTTTCGTTGCTGCTACTGCACCTTTACTAGCTAAACCACCTTGTTCCTCAAAGTCTTCATCTTTCGATCTAAGATCGCAATTGGTCTCCCAATATAATTCAGGCTGTTATCAACCTGAATATCCTCCAAGGGTACAACCGCTGACTCGTCCACCAAACACTTTCGCAATTGAGAAACATGGAATGTGTTGTGGATCTGGCTAAGCTCAGTCAGAAGATCCAATTGATAAGCAACCCGACCCACTCGGGCCAAAACCCTAAAAGGGCCAATGAACCTGGGACCTAGCTTGCCCCTCTTTCGAAACCTGATAACACCCTTCCACGGTGATACCTTCAGGAGGACCATATCGCCCACCTGAAACTCTAAGTCCGAAAGCCTCCTATCGGCGTAACTCTTTTGTCTACTATGCACAGTCTACAGTCTGCTACGAACCTGCTGGATCAACTATGTCGTCTTGAGCACCACTTCAGTGCTTACAATGATTCGCTGACTGACCTCGCCCCAACAAATCGGGGTCATGCACTTCCTTCCGTATAGCATCTCAAAAGGAGGATGGTCAATGCTAGCGTGGTAACTGTTGTTATACGAAAATTCCGCTAAGGGAAGATACATATCCTAACTACCCCCAAAGTCTAGAACACATGCCCGGAGCATGTCCTCGAGAGTCTGAATCATCCTCTCGCTCTGCCCGTCCGTCTGAGGGTGGAAAGCAGTGCTAAAATGAAGACGAGTCCCCATCTCGTCATGAAACCACTTCCAAAATCTGGAAGTAAAACAGACGTCTCGATCTGATACTACCAATACAGGTACTACATGTCGTGCCATAACCTCTCACACATAAATATCGGCTAGCCTCTCAGCCGATATGCTCTCCTGGATCGGTATAAAATGAGCACTCTTCGGCAACTGATCCATAATAACCCAAATCGAATCCACTCCACGTGCGGTCCTGGGAAGCTTAGTGATAAAATCCATGGTGATATCCTCCCATTTCCACACAGGAATATCTAACGGCTGCATCTTGTCGTGGGGCCTTTGGTGCTCTGCCTTGACCTTCCAACATGTCAGGCATCTCTCCATATACTAGGCCTTTGGTGCTCTGCCTTTTTGTTTAAATAATACTAAAACTAGAACATCGAATACCATAAAGTAAAAACCATACGTCAATATCTCAAAACCATAATAAATTGTCGTGATAAAAAAATTGTATCAAACTGCGTCAAATCATATCTAGGAAAAACTAAACCAACTCCCAGGATAAAACTGAAGCTGTGGTGTGTGCGATGCCAACATCCCGAGCCCTTCCCTTTTCTTGCGGAAGTACCTAAAACCAAAACTAAACTGTAAGCACGAAGCTTAGTGATCTCCCCCAGACTACAACATACCATACAATCATATAAACACATATTGGGCCTTGCCCACTGCATCAGACCAAAGTCCGGAAACTACATCAGACTGAAGTCCGGAACTAACCAAGGCCTTGCCCTCTGCATCGGACCGAAGTTCGAAAACTGCATCGGACCGAAGTCCGGAATTGACTGGGATCTTGTCCCTTGCATCGGACAAAAGTCCGGAACTAACTGCAACAGATCAAAATCCGGAACTGACTGAGACCCTGTCCCCTGCATCGGACCAAAGTCCGAAAACTAACCGGGCATAACATAACATAGCATAAACATATCAACTAGCATAAACACATATATATTGTATACTACATCAGACCGAAGTACGGAACACATAACACAAGTACATGCTTGAATCACAAAGACATCAAGCACATTGAACTACTGCATCGGACCAAATTCCAGAACTACTGCTAACTAGACAGGCCGACATTGTGGCCGTAGACCCGTTCCTACTGTAAGGAAAAATCACCTCGAAAGTTGGATGCTGTAACTTTACCCAGGAACTATCTGCTCCTACTCCGGTCTCTCCTGACTACGATTCCCATAAACACACTCAATCAACTACTGATAACTATACTGAGGGTAAAATGACTATTTTACCCCTGGTCAAAGTCAACTTCCAGTTGACCGTTACTCGCCGAGTCAGGGCACAGACTCGTCGAGTCCCTCCTTTACTAATTCTGACTTTAACTCACCGAGCCCCTTTACCACTCACTGATTCACTCTAAACTCATAACTCAGAGGGAAAACAGGGACTTGCGAATCGACTCTTCGAGTCCGAAGAACAACTCGCTGAATCCAAACGCAGATTCCATGCAATCGAATTCTAATCCATTACAGGGCCTCTAAGTCATAGATCTGAGCCCTTGGGACCTTCAAATGCCAACCCTAAGTTCTTAATGGGGTTCCAAGCTCAAGAGGGACTTCAATCACTACCTTAACTGAAACTTTACACTTCTAGAATGTAATAAGAGTTCGGGTCTAAAGTTTTCATCCAAGGGGAGTCCATATCACAAGTTTTGAATCATAAAAGGCTCCAAAGAAGGCATAACAAGCATAAAGGAGGTTATAATGGAGGAATGCACAAGGTTATAACTTCATTACCTGAATGAAGAACATATGTAAGCTAACTCCTGGATCTTCCTTCATTTCAATGGACCTTCTTTCCTTTCCAAAGCTTCCAAGCTATCACAAACACACTCAAACTCAACAATAGGGCTAGGGTTTACAGGAGGAATGTTCTAAGAGTGATAGAGGCGAGATTGGGGGCACATAAGTGTGTTTAAATAGGGTGCAAACCCTTAAAATTAGGGCTCCATCCAGACAGCCGGACTCGCCGAGTCCAACATATGGACTCGTCGAGTAGCCAGCTCAAAACGCGTGATCGTCCTGCCTCTACTCGAAGAGTCGGGCTACAAACTCGTCGAGTACTCCTTCATAAATGAATATACTTTATTTGAATTACATACCAGAAATGGGGCGTTACATGTGGACAGGGAAGGTTCCCTCGTTGGACGTATCAAGGTTTGGGGTTACGTGGATTTTTTTTTAAGATGAGAGACTCACGACAAGCTTGAACCTCGCAGTGATCAGTGTATTTTCATCGGTTATCCACAGATGTCATTTGGACATCTCTTCTATAGACCGAGTGACAATGTTGTCTTCATTGCGAGGAGAGGGGTTTTTCGAGAGAGAGAACTGATAATCCAAGAGGACAATGGGAGGAAAATTCACCTTGAAAAACTTCAATAATCAAGTGATGAAGGAACATAAAACACTAGCGCTCCACCTGAGGATGAAACTCTTGTTGAACCGATTGATGAGTCCTTACCTCTTAGACATTCCAGTAGAGTTAGTGTTCCACCTGTGTTATATGGCTTCCATATAACTATTAAGGGTGATATGTTTATTAGTGATAGTACACTAACAAATATGGATGCACCTAACAATTGCAAGGAAGCCATTGAAGGTCTGGAGTCTGCAAAGTGGAAAGAGGCGATGAACAACGAGATTCGGTCCATGTTTGACAATCAAGTTTGGAACTTGGTTGACAATGTACCAGGTCATAAGACGGTCGGGTATAAGTGGATCTTCAAGAAAAAAACCAGAATGGATGGGAAAGTGCATATGTTCAAGGCATGATTGGTTGCGATGAGCTTTACTCAAACCCCTGGGGTTGACTATGATGATACCTTCTCAACAGTGGCCAAGATCAAGTCTATAAGGGTTATGCTAGCCATAGTTGTGTTTCATGATTATGAAATATGGCAGATGGATGTTAAAACCACTTTCATTAATGGAAAGTTTGTTGAGGATGTTTACATGAATCAGTCAGAGGGTTTTGTAGATGAAAAGTACCCGAATAGAGTGTGCAAGCTTGAGAAATCCATATATTGATTGAAAAAAGCATCTCGTAGATGGAATCTTTGTTTCGATGAGAAAGTAAAAGAGTTTGGTTTTTTCGAGAAGCGGGGATGAGTCATGTGTATATGTCAAAACTAGTGGGAGTATAGTTAGCATCTTGGTATTGTATGTGGATGACATACTACTCAAAGGAAACGACTCCCCGACCTTGCAGGAGGTTAAGTCTTGGCTTGGAAGTGTTTCACTATGAAGAACCTTGGAGAGGCTGCTTATATTCTAGGGATAAGGATATTGAGAAATAGGATTAAGAGACTAAGAATACTTAGTCAAAGTACTTACATGGATAAAGTGTTGTCACATTTTAGCATGGAGAATTCCAAGAAAGGGGAGTTACCAATCCATAGCAATACCAAATATTGTAAGACTCAAAGCCTGAGTACCGATGCTGAGATAGAGGAAATGAGTCGAGTACCATATGCTTCCTCCGTTGGCTCGATCATGTATGTTATGATGTGTACTCGCCCTGATGTGGCTTTTGCTTTAAGCATGGCCAATCGATATCAAGGGAACCCTGGTAGAGCTCATTGGATAGCAGTAAAGAACATTCTGAAGTATCTACGAAGAATGAAGGACTGGGAACTTGTACTAGGTGGAAGTGAAGACTTGAGAGTGACAAGTTATAGTGATGCTAGTTTTCAGACAGATAGAGATAACTTTTACTCTCAGTCGGGTTAGGTATTTACCCTGAATAGAGGACCAGTAACCTGGAAAAGTTCCAAGCAGGAGACTATAGTCGATTCAACGTACGAATCAGAGTCCATAGCTGCGAGCAAAGCATCGAAGGAGGCGATATGGTTGAATAACTTCATCGGAGACCTTGGAGTTGTACCAGCCATAAAGGAGCCTATGGAGATTTTCTGCGATAACGAAGGAGCAGTTTCCTTGACCAAGGAACCAAGAGATCATGGGAGATCCAGACACATCGATAGAAAATACCACTTCACCAGACATCGGGTAGAAGAGGGACTCCTCGTAGTATAGAGGTTAGCATTAGAGGAGAGCCCAACAGATCCCATCACAAAGAGTCTGAGCAGGGTTAAGCACTTACAACATGCGAGGATCATTGGTCTGAAGGACAATATTAGTTTTAGTGATTAGATAGTTGTTTAGAAACTTATAAAAAATAAAATGTAATTAAAATTTGATGATTGAATAAAGGAGTTTTATTTACGAGTAAAGTTACTATATTGTGTCAATTGTTTACTATTGATTCATTTTTGCAAGTTTTGACATCCAAAATAATAGGATTATTCGAATTATCCACAGTCGACCATACTTTGGAAGTAGGCTATGAGGTTAGACTGTGATGAATTGGTTTGTAGATTGTCTAAGCGTTTAGACATAGAAAATTTTTGATGCAACGTTCATGAGTACTCTTGAAATAAGATTTGCATATTTGATTAAACGCACGCTCATATGAATCACTTCAGGGAATTTATCACGAGTGATTGTGAGACTATAATATCGTACAATCTTTAAACCGAGATATATGAGTTGTTGTTTACAAGTTGGTTGTGCATTGATAGAGTGTAAACGCATCAGTAACTTGATGTTATAAAACATATTGTTGTGTACGATTTAATAAGTAAATAGTGAAAGAATATAAGTCAAAGTTTATCTGTTCCTTTTATCCTCAGAGGATTAAAAGTGATATCTTGGGCCCCTCGACGATTTTGTGTTGACTTATGTGTCGGGCCCGGTCAGAACTGAAATGATGTGTTCAATTATGTTCTATGTCAAACAAATCAGAAATCGGGAAACAAACTTTTGGACAATGAGTATAACTTTATTCCATGTCTTTGTCCACAAGATATCTTGACAACAGAAGATTACATGATCCCTTATCTAAACGACGCATTATTGATTAGGTCAGAGTTCGACAGCGGCTTTTGAGAGCTAAGATTGCTAATCGGATCTTGAAGTCATACTCATAGTTATAGTTATTAGACTTATCCAAGTGGAAGACTGTTGGATTAGGTGTCTAAGCCCATAACTATATTTGGTATATACTTGACCCGATAGTAGCATGGTCCTTTTGTGTTGCCTTCACCACAACAACTTGACTGGATGAATTATGGAGAAAGTGGTTAATTGTGATTTATTAGTATATTATAAGAATAATATATTAATTGAGAAATCATATTACTTAATTAGTATTGATCAGAAATTAATTTGGAATTAATTTTGTGATCAAAAGAGACTAATTAAATTAAGGGGACTGATATTGCAATTATCTAATAGTTGTAAGATGGGCTTGTGGCTCCTTGTGGAAGGAGTGGATGAATTCTATGTGTAGCCCATATTCGTCCATATGATAGCTTATGGAAGAATCTACCATGATGCTTAAGGCTTAAGCAGACACATTAGGGTTTTACCTGAAACCCTAGAAGCTCGTCTGTATAAGGAACCCCCTGTATCCTTGAAATCGGCCATTGGTTCCCTAGATGATACCATATCCAATTTCAGAGCCTCTTCCTTCTCACTCATATTCTTCCAACTTTCTTCTTGGTGTTTGTGACTCATTAGAGGTGCAAAAATCAAGGCACTAAGCTCTTAAAGGTCAAGATCTACAAGCTACAAGTAAAAGGTATTCTTCTAACTTTGTTTTACGTTACAAATTCTAAAAACTGTATGCTAGTTAGGGTTCATGCTTTGGATAATTTGATTTGAATGTATAACTTGATAAAAAAACATAGATCCAAAGCATTAGGGTTGCATGTACACCATAGGAATGTTGTAGTGCTCAAAACCCATCACTTTTGGCCATGGTGAGTGCATTTGATCTGGAGCTTGAACAACTTGATGTGAAAACTGCATTTCTTCATAGTATCTTAAAAGAGAAGATTTATATGCATTTCTTCACGGGAACTTAGAAAAGAAGATTTATATGTCCTAGCTAGAAGGTTTCCTTGATTCTAAGAAGGATCATGTATGTTTTCTGAAGAAATCCACATGTTTTCTGAAGAAATCCATGTGTGGGTTGAAGCGGTCTCCAAGACAATAGTATAAGAGATTTGATTCATTTATGATTTCGAATGGCCACACTCGAAACCATTTTGACAATTGTGTTTACTCAAAGGAATTGTCACCAGATTCCCAAATATATTTGTTTCTATATGTTGATGATATGGTTATCGCAGCCAAAGACATGGTTGGAATAAATGACTTGAATGCGACCTTGAAGAATGTGTTTGAGATGAAGGATTAGGAACAACAAAGAAGATACTAGGGATGGAAATTCAAAGGGACAGAATGTCAGGACAGTTATATATTTCTCAACAAAAGTACATTGAGAAATTTATGCAGTCCTTAAATTGTGACCTATCCAAGCCAATTGGAACTCCTATGGCGGCTCACTTTAAAATTGGTCCAAGCACTAGACCCACTACTAATGAAGAAAAGAAGTACATGTGTAGGGTTCCATACTCAAGTGCTACTGGAAGTCTCATGTATGATAAGGCCTCTACCATACCTGATTTGGCTTATGTAGGTAGTATGGTTAGCATGTTTATGAGTAATCCAGGGAAGACTCATTGGAAGCTGTAAAGCTGATCTTATGATACTTGAAAGGAAGGAAAAAAGTTTTCTTGGTGTATAGAGCAAATATGAAGACTGAATTGGTGGGATATGCTGACTCTGATTATGTTGGTGACTTATTGAAGTGCAGGTCACTGACGTGCTACATATTCACTTTATGTTAGTGTGCCATTAGTTGGAAGTCAACGTTACAAGATACTGTTGCTTTGTCTACAATTGAATCTGAGTACATGGTCATGATGGAAGGAATACAAAAAGATATATGGCTACAAGGGCTTATTCAGAGTATTGATCTGAAAGTGGAGAATCATGTATTGTATTATGACATTCAAAGTGCTTTAAGTATCACAAAGAACCCTGCATATCACGAGAAGATGAAGCACATTGAAGTCAGGCTGAATTTCATTTGGGTTATTCTAGAAGGACATAAGTTTTTCAATATTTAAGATTGATACCAAAGTCAACCCAACAGATATGTTGACAAAGTCGTTTCCTACGGAGAAGTTAAGGCTTTGCTTGGACTTGGTTGATGTTCGCAGGAGGTAGGTCCCTTCGGGGACAAATGGTAGGAAGGGAGAGGAAGTTCTTATTTGAGGTAGAGTTCAGAGGAGGCTTAAGTTAAGGTGGAGATTGTTAAATGTGACTCGAGCATTTGGATCATGTTCATGGAGCATTTGGAGCACTTGGAACTCGATGGAGCACTTAGGGTTCGCTAAGCATGTGACAAAGGAACGGATCATCTGAGAAAAAAATGGATAGTCTGATAAAGGTAGGAATCAAGTGCCATAGTAATGGATCGTACAAAAGGGGGTTTGTAGCACCTGGAAGAGGTTTGGAGCACTTGGAAGTGATACGGATCAACAAGGAAACTTGTTGCACCTTATGTTGAAGGCATGGACCAATAAGGATGTTGTTGCACCAAGGGCATTCGTTCTTGTGCCGTTATGCTCCCTCCTGCACCATGAGGGGCTCCTCTAGCGCTATGGGGTACTCTTGTTGATCCATGGAGTATGCTCTTGCATCATGCATGACCTTGTTATGCCATGTATGTTCTTGTTGCGCCAAGGTAATGTCTTTGCTCCAATCTTGATGTCCTTGTGCCACACTTCAAGCCTGTTGCATCATCCATACACATGTTGCACCATCATGGTGCAACTTGACCATCTTGGTCCTTGATGACCCAAGTATGCTATGAAATCCTATATGATGCTCAAGAATGTTCCAGAAGATATTGCATGGTGGAATATGATTGGTTGATTCCATTCATGGGCCATTAGGCCAATAGGCTTGGCCCATTAGGGTTTTAGGTCTAATCCCTCAAGATAAATAGGGATGTAGGCTAGGTCATTTTGTATCTTTAATTCTAGAGTGATAGTTGAATCTCTGTGTAATTTTAATAGTAACCTCTATTTGAGAGCTCTGAAATAAAAAAAAAATACTTCCCTCCTGCACGTACACGTAGGTCACCTTGACCGAACCACATAAACACTATGTCTTGTGTGCTTATAGTCTTTCTAGTAGATATGCTAAGGATCCCTTTAGGAATTGCATGAAAGAAATGCCTAATAATTATCATGCCTGGTAGCCTAAGAGATTGCTTGTTTTGTGCTACTTGAAGTTTAGAATAATATTGTTAGTCGCTAAGTGTATGCTTTAGAGTTGTACATAATTAGCATTCTATTGCATTACAAAACTAGATTTAACCTTACTTCATGTTCCTTGTTTGGTTGTCAACTTAGGGTAGAATCATTTATCCAACTGCCTAGCTTACCTTGTATTACGTATGACATGTATACATGAGTCAACCATCGATGTTAGTAGAGACTTCTAGCGATGTGAGAGCATGGTCGGAAATAATCCTAGGACGAGAATCTAGGAAGTTTAGTTTTCGGTTCTTCTGAGCGCATAGATGCGTGTTAGTACATCTAACAGTTGTTGACTATAGTGAAATGGAACTTTGGCATGATTCATTATACGAATATAGATAAGTTCAGAGGTTAGTATGGATCATCCTACTAGAAACATATGATTGGTAGTGTAATTTAGAACTATGATGATCAAGAAAAATACAAAGCTGCTAAGGAACTGGTACAAAATGTATAGTGTAATTTAGAACTCTGAAGATCGAAATGATAGCCAAGTTCCAGAGCTTTTCGGATCCATCAAGATCGAAATGATAGCCAAGTTTGAAGAGAATTATGTTTTTGTCATTAATGTTACGGTTTCTACAACCGTTGGTGTTGTCTCTGTTGCTGGACACCAAAGAGGTGGGGCGATGTCCTATCGTAAGTTCCATACTACCTTCTAGAGTTTCACTATGTCAAGGAATTGATCGTTAGTATGAATTGGATTGCAGATGTTGGTGGATGCTTCCACATATGTTATTGTCCCGATAGCTTGAAAGTCAAATATGTGTTGAACCTTCTTCACCTGGGAGCAGAGAATTGATGCAACTTAGCTTCCAAGGCCCTTTCTTTTTCTGATCGTGACACATTGACTTGGAGCAATCCACCAACATGTTCAGATATGAGTAGGTTTCACATGTGTAGAGGGAACAACTATATTAAGAGTATTTATCGCTCAAGTAGACGATAGAGTCGGTGACCAAGATCACCAAGATGTTCAATAAGAGGGGTCTGTTTTTCCCTAACTATGCAGCCTCTAAGAAATTTCATATTTCATGTTACTTGAGTATGCTCATGATTGAGATCAGGGAGGTGTCAAACCTTATCAAATTTGCAAGCCCATGCCAAAATGAGGGAGTTATATTTGGAGAGCTAGAGGAGAGAGAAGAGGAAAACCCCATTACAGTCTCAGTTAGTGACTTAGCGGTTCAAACCCGCTGATTCAAGATCAGGAGGACAAAGAGGTCATACTTGTACAAGTATGTGAAGACTCATGAGGGTCATGGTTGGGGAGGGTATGGGTGCCACAAATATGGGAAGGAGGGGTATTATGTTAGGGATTGCTCGCATGGTATGCATGTTTGCTTTAACTCTAATTAGAATGGCAATGTGACGGTAGATTGTCTACTACTTATAGTTAGACTAGTGCAAGCTCCATCTCCTGCGACATTGCGGATTACTAAAGAGCACCAGATGAGATATGAGGCCTTAAAGGCCAAGGGTTGTGTTGGGATATGGCCATTCTAACACTCCTAAGTGTACATGCAACCCTAAATACCTTGGATCTATGTTTTCTCTATTATACATGCAAATATGAACATCCAAGGTATTATCCTAATCTAGCATACAAAACTAACAATATAACAAGATAGAATACATATCTCTTTGATGTAGAATGTCTTCATGAAGCTTGAGTGCCTAGTGCCCCAAGTGTGACACCTCAAATGGTTCATACAACACCAAATACACTTGGAATAACTTGAGAGAATTCTACACTTCATGAAAATCGGCTAGCCCTCTCTAGAATAATACTAGTGCCAATTTTGTCAAGAATAATATCTTTATATATTGTTACAATTAGGGCAAACCCTAATTGTCATGACTTTCCATTTCCTTGGATCCATGGGTTCAAATACACCATGGAGCATCCATGGAGCATCATATGGGTTTTGGCCCAACTAGATAATCCATGGAGCATTAGCCCACTATACAAGTATGGATGATTTACACAATCAACCCATATATTTAATTAGTCTTCTTTTCATCACTTAATTAATCCTAGATTAATTCTTGATCAATACTAATTAAATAATCTTATTATTCTTATTATTAATATACTAGAACTTATAATATATTAATAATCATAAGTGTCTTATTTCTCTCATTTTAGTCTATCCAAGTGCACGATGCCATGCAACCCAAATGGACCATGTCGGGTCGGGTCAAGTCTTACCAGTTATAGTTATGGACTTAGACATTAATCCAACAGTCTCCCACTTGGATAAGTCTAAAAGTATTATTGCGTATGACTTCAGGAACCAACTGGCAATCGTAGCTCTCAAAAGCTTCTGTCGAACTCTGACCTTGTCGCTAAACGCTAACCTTTGTCAATGACTTGTCCATTAGATAATGGATCATATATTCATCCATTCTAGATATCATATGGACTGAGACATGGATTATAATCATTCTCTCTGTCCATTTGTTGTTTCCCAATTTCCGATTTATGATGACTGACTAATTGAACAAATCAAATCAGTCCTGGCCCGGCCGAGCACTTCTATTTGTCATTATCAAATCATTGAGGGGCCCAATGATATCGCTTTTATCCTGAAGGTAAAAGGAATGGATAAACTTCGACTCATATGGCTTGTTCTACTACTTGTTGAATCATACACAAAGGCACGTTTTATAGCACCGAGTTACCAAATGCGGTTTCGTGCAATCAATGTACAACTAACTCATAGTAACAACTCATATCTCTAGGTTTTAAGAATATAAGATATTATCGTCTCATGATCACTCGTGATAAAATCCATGAAGTGATTCCAATGAGCGCGGGTTGAATCCAATACTCAGAACTTATGAGCACTCATGAGTGTTGTAGCCCTTTGTCCAACACCTTAGACCTCTACAAGCCAACCCATGACAGTCTTAATTCATATCTACTTCCAACATATGACCGATTGTGGATGGGTTGAATAACTTAGTCATTCCGGAAGAATAACCTAGTTTATTCGGGAAGTCAAAACATGGAAAGTGAAACACAATAATAATTGAATCCAATATGGTATCAAAATATATGAACATAAATAAAACACCTTTTATTTATCACCATATGATTACACATTATTCAGTGTATACTGTTTCAGCTATCAACTTTATTCTTGAATTTAAAACAATAGTTGTCCCATGCTCCAAGCATGTACACTATGTTTTCTAAACACTAGTCATGCCACACACCAAGTATGCATACTATGTTTGTCTATGATCTTTACTTTCTGAACTATATCAATTGAACATAACTTCAATGATTCTCTTTTCACACTCCCAAATCCTTACTGCAAATGCAAGAATTCCAAATTCATGCCATTTATTAAAATCTGTCAGATTCTAAACTTATATGAATTGATCCTCTTGTAATAATTATGCACAAAGTCAGAAAGACTTGACAACAATCATTACAGAGCATTCCAAAGGAGATCACCTCCTTGGAAACATCCTTCTTGCATTAAGTTTCCTTAATCTTACACAGATTGAAAAATTTCTAACTTTGAAACATTTCCAGATTCATTTTGACTATCACTTCTGAACAAGAGTTGCCTCCTTACAGATTATGTCAATATGGTCCTTCCAGAATTATCACTATACTTCCAACTGTCCTTGAGAAACCAATCTTTGGTAAACCTTAGATTGTCCTCGACAATTGTTTAATCCTTTTAGTCATATCTAGTTCTAAACCTTTTCCCTTCTTAATGCCCCAGGCATTTGGAAAATTTTAGAAAGGATGAATATAGCACATGTAATCGATCCTATATCCGAAACATATGGGACACGATTCATGATGTCTCACATAAAGACTAAACCAGTCTTTTGCTATAACATTTCCATTTCTATTTGCCAAGTTCTCATAATTCAGATTATGAAAAGGGATGTTGTAATCATAATCGAATTTTAGAACGCAAATAATGGACCCATATACAGAATTTCCTTATGTTGAGCCATTCCAACATGAAATTCATATATATATCCTTGACTAAATGATTAAAACCTCATGATCTAAGCTTATAGATTTGAGATGAAGTATAATTTCCTCTCCCTTAATTATAGCAAAACAACTTTTCCAAATTGAAACCTTTTGTTTTCTATAATTAACATTGCTAACTTGCAACGTTTATCATAATTATCATGCTCCCACTAACATGATGATTATTAGCATAACACTTATGCTCCTACTAGCTTTGACATGTACTCAGAAATCAGATGACTTTCTTACCAAAGTTCAGATTTCTAATACTAGATTGTTTTGATAAAACTTTATCAAAAACATACACCTTCCCTTAGATAGCACACTTGTATATCTAAACAATTATGAAGAGGGATTCCGTAATCATAATGGTTAGACCTTTTTGCCACTTCTCACAAGTCCAGGTTAGTGTGCCGGTTAACCACACACGCTCCACTAACGACTTTGAGAACGCAAATATCACAATTGCTATCTAGCTAAAATCTACTTAGTGAAAGTGTTTCCTCACCATCATTTTCATGAATCGGAGAGAAACCTTATGACACTTAGATTTAATGGTGTATGTGTTCTTATCCATGTGAATTGTCAAAACCATAGTCACAAGACAAGGATAATGACAAATCCAAACTCATATGGATTGAACTCAATATTAATTTCTTGCCACCTGGCAGCTCAAGGGCATGCCATTGCTTCCAAGTTGTTGTGCAACAAATTGAGAATTCTAAGAACGCATATGCAAAGCCAACTTTAACTGGAATGGGCACAGAATATGTCAACACGATAGGTTATAAACCTCAAGTCATGTGCTAGTGAAGAACTTCAGGTTTTATTCTTGATCAGTTCTTGAGACTTTCAAGACCTTTAAGACTCCCACTGTCCTCTTGACATATAAGACTCCCTTGTCAAATATCCAAGAGATAGTGTAGATTCTAATCAAGACAAACACTTTACACAATTGGCCTAAGTTGGTCTTTGTTTTATCCAAAACATCACAACTTACCAATTTCAAATGTACAGGAGTAGAAAACTTTTACTCTTACATTTGACAAGTGTTTTAAACCTTCTTTGAGACATGTCACTCAAGTTACAATCTTAGAGTATAACTCTAACAATTGTTTTGGAACGAAGTATGACTCATCTTCTTGATTTAACCACTTCAACAATTCAAGTTTCTCTTCTTAGTCATAAGAATGCACTAAGATTTTCCTTAGAGAACTAATTGTGCTATGGTTTCTTAAGCATTAAGATGATAACAAAACTGATACTAAAGTACTCTCCCATCTTTTCAGATTTGAGAAACTTCTATCCTTCTGCCTAATTTGATTCTTCTTATTCACTCTGCCTTACATTGGAACCTTTTTCCAATGTCTCAGAGTTACACTTAAGCTTGTAAGTATAACCATATTTACTAAGCTTTAGTAAACTATGACGAATAGTCGTATCGATCTCTTGTGGTGGACTTGACCAGTGTACAAGAATGTGTACTCAATCCCTTAGTCCTTCACATTACTCACACATCCATGTGAACAAGTAATTAGGCTTAATTTTCCAATACTTGAAAGTTCTCATTCATCATGCTATACACCTTGCATGATTCCAAGTTCCGGTCCAATTGAGACTTGGGTAATGAGAATCTTTCCTTTATTTGGTAAATTTAGACATTACCACAAATGAAAGAATCAATTTCATATTTCCACTCTTGCTATTAATGGAATCATATAAGCAAAAATTTTTCCTCAAATGCCATTGTAAGGATATTTTTAAAATAAATAAAATCATCATATTTTTTTCCTTTTATTTTAAAAACTTTTTGGAAAAAACTATCCTTACAATCCATATGAAAACTTGTTGTTATCTATTCCTAAGCAATATCTCATAACTCCTAAGAAGTAGCTCAAGAATCCGATCTTCAAACTATGCGATAGAAATCCATCTATGCGATCAGATTCAACATATTCTTTCTTTAAGTTCCTTCACTTTTCTTTGATTCTTAAAACATCACCATGTGACCCAGTCACATCATGTATCAAGAATCTCAGAATAGAAACTTAACAGAGTTAGATTAGTGGACTTTACCTGAAGTAGAGTCAAACTTATTGACTTTAACATCCTTAGGTAAATTTGGCAGCTTCGCAACTAGTGACCCTTTCTTTGGCAATATAAACATATGGACCCTTTGATAATGGTACACGGGACTATCACAGACTTAGCTTTTCTCTTTACCATTTGTTCAACCGAGTTGACTATGGCCGATTCCTTTCCATTGGGAAGAGAATGCTTTTCTAGATTTCCTGTGTTACTATTGTCAATGTCCATCAAGTTTTGAGGAAGTTGATCTTAACAAATAGATAAGATCATTAAGGGTCTTGTCATAGTCTGTTTCATAGGTGTTCCAAAATAACTCACTATGTGACTTAGAAAGTGATTGAACCACCAACTTTCTTAAGACTTTGACACCCAACTCTCCCGGCTTGTCAATATGTGACTACATCTCCAAGACGTGATCACACCTAGACCTTGCCTTGCCAATAGGGCTTGAGTGACCTTAAACTTTTCAAGAACTTGTGGGGTAGGGAGAATAATTGGAGGAGGTGAAAGAAGTATGATTTCCATTGGAACATCATCTTTATTTAGGAGAGCTAGTTTCAAGAGATTTGGGAAGATCATAAATGTCTAAACCAGACATGTTTTGGGAGATATTCAAGATAGTTGATCTTAAAGTCCTTAATATAACACCCAATATGAAATATTAAGGCTAGGACCCATCAAACTATTTTATAACTTAGAAGAGGTATGCCGTAATCCAAGCTATAAAACAATTTGAAGGTAGGTGAATGACGATTCACCTATTTCCACCAAGATAAACGAAATGTATTATTAGGTTTTAATTGGTTTTGAAACTCCTAGATCTTTTGAGATTCATTGAACTGTTCAATGGCATGTTTCAATCTCGAGTGTGCCCTTCAGGTTTTGTGACTGGGATGCCAAGGATCACAAAACAAGGTGTGAAGTAACCATGCAAATTACTTGGTACCCTTAAGTGTTTACCCCTCAATCGATGTGTCGGTTAACCACACACGCTCCACTAACGACTTAGACAAAGTGTAAAGTGCAATTTCATGGATTAGCACCTTATTCACATTTTTCCTAAGTAACTAAGATTGGGAATTATTAAGAGTTTAATTACTTAGTATTTATCATTAATACTTTTAATGAAGGGAGAATTATAGTCCTGTCAAACCCGTTCGGCTAACGACCCTCCACCAGTCAAGCAAGCGGTGGATGAGAGTGGACACCCATTAAGTTGCCATTTTATAGGCAACAACCTTATACCCACCTTATAGACCGGCTTCGTGAATGAGGCGTACTAGCGGTAAGACCGACTTTACTCTTATACATGTATATATTATTAACTTATAATATTATAAAGTATAAGGGTTGAATTTTAACTCTTAAAATTCTAAGGGATAACTTGGAATTAAAGTATTCATAAGAGAAAACTTTACAAATTCCAAAACTTGAGGGCAAGTTTTTGAAACTATTCAAAACTAATTAATTCCATAACTTATGTATTTAAAGTAGTTTTAATCCAAAAACTCTTCAAGTTCCATAACTTGAGGACAAGTTATGGAAGACTTTAAACTAATAAAAGAATTAACTTTTCTTTATTTTATAACTTATGGAACTAATTAAGGTTACACTTTTTTTTATTTATTATTTAATGAAGAGACTCTTGGTCCTCCATAACTTGAGGACAAATTATGGAGTCATAACTCCAATTAATTAGAACCAGACTCTTCATTTTGTAACCTTTGCCAACTTTTTATGAGTTTTATGAAACTTAAATGTGACTTTTCATATAACTTGAGGACAAGTTACAAAAACACATTTTAGAATCAACTCTTAGATTAATTTGGATTGAAAACAACTATTTCACTCAACTTTCCTATTAATCTAAGCAACTCATAAGAACAAGATAATTCAAATCAAACTTTTTCATGTAATTAGTCTAACCCTTAAACTAATACAAAACATGAATCTATAGACAATTATCTTTGAAATTGGATTAGCATGAACATTACCACACCAAAAAACAAGTTTATAAGTTCAAAAACCTCTTAGGGTAATGTTCCTAGTCCAATTCCAGCCAAAAAAGTCGAATTTATGCTGTCTGGGGGTCCAACTCATCGAGTGCACTAACCAACTCGGCGAGTTGGATGCTTTTTGCCTTGGACTCGTCGAGTCCCTTCATGGACTCGGCGAGTCTGCTGGGCAGACAACATCAAAACTCGATTGTTCAGCTCCATTTGCAAGTATAACAAGAAAACAAACCTGGCTCTGATACCACTGTTTGGATATGGCCATTCTAACACTCCTAAGTGTACATGCAACCCTAAATACCTTGGATCTATGTTTTCTCTATTATACATGCAAATATGAACATCCAAGGTATTATCCTAATCTAGCATACAAAACTAACAATATAACAACATAGAATACATACCTCTTTGATGTAGAATGTCTTCATGAAGCTTGAGTGCCTAGTGCCCCAAGTGTGACACCTCAAATGGTTCACACAACACCAAATACACTTAGAATAACTTGAGAGAATTGTACACTTCATGAAAATCGGCTAGCCCTCTCTAGAATAATACTAGTGCCGATTTTGTCAAGAATAATATCTTTATATAGTGTTACAATTAGGGCAAACCCTAATTGTCATGACTTTCCATTTCCTTGGATCCATGGGTTCAAATACACCATGGAGCATCCATGGAGCATCATATGGGTTTTGGCCTAACTAGATAATCCATGGAGCATTAGCCAACTATACAAGTATGGATGATTTACACAATCAACTCATATATTTAATTAGTCTTCTTTTGATCACTTAATTAATCCTAGATTAATTCTTGATCAATACTAATTAAATAATCTTATTATTCTTATTATTAATATACTAGAACTTATAATATATTAATAACCATAAGTGTCTTATTTCTCTCATTTTAGTCTATCCAAGTGCATGATGCCATGCAACCCAAATAGACCATGCCGGGTCGGGTCAAGTCTTACTAATTATAGTTAGGGACTTAGACATTAATCCAACAGGTTGGACCTATTAGCAGACACTAGAGGAGGCTATGGCAGAGCTTGATTTTGTTACTAGTATGTACATATTTATCTTTATGTTGAATATTCCTTACTGCATGGTTATTTTTATCTTTCTTCTTAGGTATGCTTCTATTTAACTCATTGGCTTATATAATATTGTTCGACTTGGGGGAAATTAAATCCTTTTTATCTCCTTCTTTTAGTGGAATCCATGTTTCCCTTAGAGATTTGGATTTCACATTGGAGGTTGGTATCACTGATAACCATACCGTTTTCAGCTTTGGTTCTTCATATCAGTTGTGTGTTAGAGATTTTTAATGTGGAGTTTTTGATTGACCTATTAACCATTCCAGTGGGTGATGTTTGTATGATTGTAGGAATAGATTGGTTAAGCTGGTTCGACACCATGATTGATTGTAAGCGACAATTAGTGGTGGTTCATACTCTAAGTGGGGGAAAGTTATCTATACATGGTGAAAGCACCAGAGTTAGTTTTGCTTTCTGCTCGGTTGCAATGACTATGAGATACTTAGAACATGGTTGTTTGGAATATCATGCCTATGTTGTTGAAGTGCAAGAAGAAAATAAGAGATCAGTTTTTGATATGCCTATGGCCTGTGAGTTTCTAGATATTTTCTCAAAGGATTTTCCTGGGGTGCCTCTAGAGAGAGGTAGGTTAAGTTTAGGATCGATCTGATCCATGGTTCATCCCTAATTGCGAAGGCGTCATACCGACTTGCACCACCTAAGATGTAGGGGTTGTCCTCATAGCTTCTAGAGCTTTTGGTTAAGGAGTTTATCCAACCAACTAGTTCACATTGAGGAGCATCGCTTATGTTTGTCAAGAGGAATGATAGTTTGCATCAGATGTACATAGACTATAGGGAGTTGGATAAGATGATAGTGAAGAATTATTATCCACTTCCGAGGTTTGATGACTTATTTGATCAATTTTTGGGGGAAGTGGTTTTTTCTCTAAATATTTTGCGTCACTATGTGTATGGGGTCCGTTATACCATTTAGACGGACCATAAGAGTCTGGGATATCTTTTGGATCAACCAAATATAAACATTAGGAGTGTATATGGCTTGATGTAGTGAAGGACTAAAAATATGAGATTCTATAGCGCCCATGTATGGTCGATGCGTTGATTTGAAAGATGACTAGCGCACCTATTTGAGATCTCTGCTTGAGGATGACTATCATGACACCACTATTAGATATAATTAACGGAGCACATTTTGAGGTGATCAAGGAATAGAACTGAAAAAGTGGGAAAATATTTTGTCAAGTGTCAGCATTGGATATCGATAGCTTTGATTTATCGACTCTGCATGGTAGAGTTTGGGTTCCATATTGGGATGGGCCCAACACACATTAATGGATGAGGCTCATAAATTGAAGTTTTCAACTTAACCTAATTCCATGAAGATTTATAGAGACTTGATACGTGACTATTGGTGGCCTTGCATGAAGTGGGACATGGCTTAGCACATCAAGACGTGCTTAAATTGCCGGAAAGTCAAGGTCAAACACTAGATACCTAATCTCATTATGAAAATGGGAGAAGATCGCCATGGTTTTTATCATGAAGCTACCAAAGACTGCTAGGGGATTTGATACCATGTGGTCATTGTGGATCGACTAGCTTAGAGTGCTCACATCATTTATAATTCAGGAGAGTTCTTTAGCTGGTAGGTTGGCCGACATATATATTCAAGAAGTGGTTGCTCGACATGGAATGTTGACTTCCATATTGTTTAAAAGAGATGTTCGCTTCACTTCTAGGTTTTGGAAGTGGTTCCATGATGATTTGGGTACTCGGTTGTACTTTAGCATAACTTGTCATCCGCAGACTGATGGCCAATATGAGAGAACTATTAAAACTTTAGAGGATATGTAGCAAGTGTGTTTCCTTGATTTTGGTGTGAGTTGGGATTCATACCTTCCGTTGGTGGAGTTCTCTTACAACAACAATTATCACTCCAATATTGATACTCCTCCCTTTAAAGTGTATTATGGAAGGAAGCGTGAGACTCTTATTTGTTAAGGTGAAGTCATATAAAGATTTATGTAAAGCATGGAGTCTATGCTCAAGCTTACTAAGCTGATTCAACAAGTACACGAGAGGATGCATATTGTGCAATTATGAAAAAAGAGTTGTGTAGATCGACGTCTGTCTGATCTTGAGTTTTAGGTTGAAATTTTTCTGCTTCTAAAGGTGTCACCATGGAAGGGTGTCATCCGATTCGGAAAGTAGTGTAAGATGGGCCCCAGGTTTTTGGATTGTTCAGAGTGTTAGCTTGGGTGGGTAAGGTTGCCTACTGATTGGATCTACCTGAGGAGCTTAACCAGATCCATAACATTTTCCATGTTTCAAAACCGCGAAAATGTTTAGCAGATGAGTCTACAATAGTGCCTTTAAATGGTATTTAGGTGGATAAATGTTTGAATTATATGGAGAGACCGATCATAATCTTAGATCAGAAAACGAAGACCTTGTGCAACAAGGTATTGGGATTGGTGAAGGTCCAATGGTAGCATTGCAAGGGTGGTTATGAATGGACTTAGGAACCTAAGGAGGAGATGTGTGAGCCCTATATCCAGGACACAATCTAATTCAAATAAGGGACAATTGAAACATATGTATCCCAATTATAATCCATTTGGCATTTAATTTATTCAAGTATGGGATTGAGGGTTTTCTTCGGATCGTGGTGCGACATTTATTTATGGCGACGTGATACATGCCATTAAGTAGCAACGCAGTCAAGTATAGAATGTGACGTGGTGGCGACTGGCATTTAAAACCCTATGTCTCTAATATTGTACCTTATTTAAGGGATGTGATGTTTAGGGTTTGTTCATCTTATCCATCCCTTTTTCTCAGAACGAAACCCTAGCCCCCTTGTGCTCTTTGGTGATTCTTGGTGCTTTTAGAGGATCTTGAAGAAGAAAGAAGCTCATGGTTCTTGAATTTGTGTGCTCTAACTTAAGTTTCAACCTTCTAGGCCATGTCATCCATAGATCTTGTGGCGAGTTAAGGGCGGTCCAACTTTGTGTTGAAGGCCAAAATACTCAGGGTGGACGAGCTTCACGTTAGAGGCTAATGGCGGATTAGCTTTATGCTGAAGGCGAAAAGGTCGGATCAACTTTATGCTGAAGGCAAAAGGGGCGGATCAATCAAGCTGAATGCCAATGTTTGTATTCTTTCATGTATTGTGTTGTTTATGGTATTTAAGGGAACTTACTAAACATTGACTTATAGTTATGGATTAAATGTTTTAGGTATTTCAGATGATTGTGAGAATACAAATGCATGGTTGTAAACATTCATCAACAACTTTTGTATTTTGTGATTTCTCGTTTATTTAATCATACTCTCATTTTGAGATTTTGTCTTTTAGGAACAAATGGTTTATTGATATTGGTTTATGAAAATTACATTTTACCTTATTTAATTTTAAAAAATTGGGACACTACGAAAAAGAACACATATATTTTGGTCTATCAACAAAAAATCATCATTGATATTTTTTTACAATTTAACCATCAAAAGTTGTTATTGTATGGGTTATCTGAGAATGAAGCTCGATTGCAAATAATAGTCGGTTCCAATGGTAAAAAAGAATATGATTTTTTTGTTTTTTTTATTAATAGAGTTAAATGAGACTTTTATGCAATTTTCCTTAAAACTACCATTATTTATTTATTTATTTATTTTTTCTTTTGCCAAAGAATAGAAAGATTAGACTTATTTTCTTCATTGCATGGTAGTACTTATTAAAACGTTGAAATACGCATACATAAGTCGCTTAAAATTTAAATAAAAGCACGAGTACTAGTTAACCATCGTTCATCCAAGTGCGAGTAGATTTGAAGCAAATACCATGATGATAAAATTTCTCAAGGCGATGACAAATATCTTACGTAAAGTGGGTGAAGATTGGATTCATAAAAAGACTAGTGACTTTTATAATCGGGTCTCTATCATCTTTTCTTTTGTTTGTTGGAACTTAATTGTCATTCCTGAGTATTCAAACCCATGTCTCACAACCATCTTCTATTGCAATTACTAAAAATTCTACTCGATAAGTCATTAGCAACTTATTTTGAACAGATATACAATGTCTTACTTAAAGCATTAGAGCTTTAGAGTTTTGTGTTATTTATTGGATTATCTTTGAAAAAGTAGTTGATAGCTAAAAAGTTAGCCGGTATTTGATAAACTAACCGATAAAAAATAGCATTCAGTAAAAAGATAGCTAATAAGTTAATTAGAATGTATAAAATGACAGCATACAAGAATTTGTGCTTATTATAATTAATAAAATATATATTTGAAAGAATTTGAAAAAAGAAAATGTTATGAACTAGTTGAAAGAAACTATAAATTAGCTTTAAAAAATAGTTTATAACCTATTTTTAGTTTGAAAAACATAACAAACTAAAAAAAACTAAAAAATTAATATAATTTATAATTGGTTGTGTAACACATGTGTTTCTGGACTAAAGCGTTAATCATGGTGCAATAGTTTAGATCAACATTTGTAACTCATTTTGAAGTAATAAAGAGGAATTATGTGAATATTATGTAAATTACATGCTTATTTGCTTAATTATTATGATTTAATTAATTAATAATAAAATAAGCATTGAAAATAAATATTAGACAAAGCCGATATCTTTTAAGAAAGTTGTAGCGACCGAAACAAGGATTCTAGAGATATAAAGAACGCCGGAATCCGAGTTATAACAAAGAAGTTATGACCCGTCGAAGTTTCGCGACGGAACCGACACAGCACCGGGAAGCGTAAAAAGTGAGTTTACGAAAAAGTTATTTTTGCTTAATTATTATGATTTAATTAATTAATAATAAAAATAAGCGTTGAAAATAAATATTAGATAAAGCTGATATCTTTTAAGAAAGTTGTAGTGACCGAAACAAGGATTCTGGAGATATAAAGAACGCCGGAATCCGAGTTATAACAAAGAGATAATGACCCGTCGAAGTTTCGCGATGGAACCGGGACGACACCGGGAAGCGTAAAAAGTGAATTTACGATAAAGTTATTTTTGTTTAATTATTATGATTTAATTAATTAATAATAAAAATAAACGTTGAAAATAAATATTAGATAAAGTCGATATCTTTTAAGAAAGTTGTAGTGGCCGAAACAAGAATTCTGGAGATATAAAGAACGCCGGAATCCAAGTTATAACAAAGATGTTATGACCCATCGAAGTTTCGCGATGGAACCGGCACAGCACCGGGAAGCGTAAAAAGTGAATTTACGATAAGATTATTTTTAGCCTTAGAAATCTAACAAAAGTCTTAGTGTTCATTAAACCGAAAGTATGCATAAAAAAGAACGCCCAAATCTGACTTCGTGTGAGGAAATTATGATTATTCTAAGATCCAGCTTAGCAGTAGACAGCTAAAAAAACTCGAATTTTAGATTGAGTGAGTTTTAGCCGACACAACCTAAACAAGAATCGAATGTCTCGTCAATAGTAGTACAACGAAGAAAAGATTGACGAAAACGGACGTCGGATGAAGAAGTTATGAATTTTTAACGAACTTTCCTGTCCCGATCTGTTAAAAATAATAATATTAAAAATAAAGTCAAAATTAGCCGACGGAGTCTAAACTAAAGTTGTAGAACATAACTTCAGCTACACGTGCATATAAAAAACGTCAAAAATGGAGTTCGTATGCAAAAGTTATGAATTTTAGAAGTTTGGGACACAAAATTCGAGAAAAAATGCTATAACCGAGGAATTTCGCATGGCTCAGGTTCGGCCACGTCACCTCGCATGCAAGATGACCTGTGTACGCCTCCTGTCAGCTGCTGATTTGTCCGAAGTCGAGGTCCACTAGGAGACTGATGCGCCTTGCATCGGTGGCATCTTCCGAGCTCGCACGTGTGTGTAGCCCTCACATCCGATGTGTGTCACGCCACCTGCCCTGCCCGAGCCTCGCTGCCGCTGCCGCGTGTCCCTTCCTTCGGCCGGAGCTTTGAACCTCACATCTATAAATAGGAGGGTGCGAACTTTCCCGAGTAACTTTGGAAAATTACCATTTTTCACCCCTTTATCAATATTTTTATCATTTTGACCTCCCCAGAAGCCCCGATATCATTTCCAACACCCGAAATACGCCCCGAAGTACCCGAAGACCCAAAAAAAATTATCTTTTTGGTTTTGAAGCTCAACACTCGCAGGCCTGGTTATTCATTAAAGCCCACAGTTCTATTGGAAATGATCATTTTAAGAAACGAAGTGCTGCCCGATTATCGTCTTATCAAATGAATGTATAGTCACTTTCATCTTACACATAGATATGAAGTATTTTATATAAATACGTGCTATGTGTATATATATTGATTGTTTATTTGAGATGGTTATTGAATGAATGTTTTATACAAGTTTTAAAATGATTTAAACTATATATATATATATATATATATATATATATATATATATATATATATATATATATATATATATATATATATAATCTACAAATATATTGGGTATAACATGAGTACATAAAATTGCTGGTGTGTGATAAAATGATTAGAGGCCTCGATGTTGTTGTTCCAATCATCTAGCGAAGTATAGATGACGACCACAGACTTTTCTAGATAGTCATGTGGAACAATAGCAGGCTCGCAACTTGTAGGTGTTGTGGACTTGATGTTCAACGCTATTCTCTATCCCCCTCATTGTTACCTTACGGATATATATGGCTGAGGAATCCCCTTAGCAGTAAAGTCTATCCCGTTGATAAAATCCTTAGACTAGGTCCCTGGTATAGGTGTTTAGGGACGTAAAGTAAGGATAACGGGAATGCGTAATCAGAGTTATTGTTGGTTGATGAAATTAATAAATTTATTGTTGGTTGGTGAAATTAATAATTTTATTATTATTTGTGGGTTGAAAACCCTATATACTCACCAAACTCTCAAGTCTGACCCACTCAACTTTCTGTTTTACAGGTAGTGGATCCAGAACATAATTTGGCTGATGATGAGGGATTTTTGGATTATAGGCTAGTAGTTGTAAATAACTGTTGTAAGGTTTATAATGTAATATTTATACTTTTGATCTGTATCGAACATGACATCCCGAGTCTTTTTAATGAAATACATTTCTACGGAAATGGTTTGATAAATCTTTATCGTATTTTTATTTAGAGAACGAATTCCGCAACACTTTTATGTAAAATGTTACTTTGATTTTCAAACAAGCATAAACAAAATTATTCTTTTTCTAACCGTGAAAATAGGGATGTCACATGTCGTAACTCACCAAATATAGCCTAAGGATGCACATAGTCGTCCAAAAATAAGAGCAGGTATAGGTGTTTCCGCAAGCAAAATGTTATGGTGCGCGACGAGGTAATGCGACATTGAAGATATGCAGTTTATTTTTCCCATTCTCTCTCTCTCATAAAGACTTATACCGATATAATTTTATAATATTTAATTAGCTTGTAAATTTGTTTTGTATAATTATAATATTTTATTAAAATTAATAACATGTATATGCCTAGAGAAATTAAAAAATAAACCCTATAAGGTAACTGAAAAGCTATTCTAATTTTTCTCTAGAAGTTATGTCTAGACAAATTTTATATCGAGACAATATTTGTATATAAATATATTGTCTTAAGCAAGAGTTTTTTTTTTTCGTACATTGATTTAACGTAAATTAAACATCAAAGCAGAGACCTAAAAGTAGTACAAATGAACTAGAATTTACATGACAAGTACAATTGGATATAGCCCTTACATGTACTCCACAAACTCATACAAATTCTTAAGTACAATAAACTTCATAATAATTTAGAATATATCTAATTCCCTTATATTTATGTACTCCAAATTTAAAATTATTTATTTCTCTTAAACGGTCAAAGGTTCTATAAAAAAACACCAAACGCTGCAAGAAACTGGAAAACCAAAGTGAGAATGAATTAGTTGAAGAATATAAAATAAGTCTCTACAAAGAAAACAATAAAATAAAAAAATTGAAATGAACACATTTAGAAATGAAACTAGTCAAGTCTAACAACTCGATTCATTTCATTCAAATTTAACCGTAACAATACAATGAGTAGGAAGACAAACGGATAATAACCTATGTTGTTAACCTTTTTGTATGATAAAATTAATTCTCTTGAATGCTATATTTATCGACCTAAGGTGCATAACATAACTATGCATTGACTTGTTGTATTTTATTAAGAAGATTCATCGCCTCCGACACGAAGAAACCAAATGTTTTAAACGCAAATGGTATGAATACGTGTTGATTTTACATGTACAATTTTTTATGTTTAGTAACTTTGCATGCAACACTCAAATCTAATAAAAATCAAAAGAGATAATATGATACATTGCCAAAAAAATTATCGTTGATATCAATTAGAATATTATAAACATATAGTTCGTCATTAAATATTGTATTCGATTATATGTTTGAATAATTGGTTAATTTGCTATGAGGCATACTAATTAATAAGACTAGTTCCTTTTTAGTAGGTGACAATATATTTGATAGAGTTAACTTAATTCAAAGAACTCCATCAAGTCACACATAAATTGTTCTCGTGAGGTGATCCATATTTGTGTGAGGACTAATGGAGTGAGTTTTTGGGACGATCAATATAATTTATTTCTGTTCTTAAGAATTTAATATGAGTTGGATTAGGTAAAGATCATATGGTGAATACAGTCTTAATGTGTCTTTTTGATGTCTTTATAAGAAAAGACGATCTTAAAAGAAATTAAAATTATAATGATTTCCCCCCCAAACATTACAACATCACAATAATAATTTAAGAAAAGAAAAATACAATGTTGGTAGGTCTTCTAGAAACAAAGCTTGTTCATAAATATTTAATATTTAGAAAATGGAATAAACGGTTTGATAGACTAGCTCAATTTACATTTTTTTATTAAATGCAAGAGTGTATTTAGTTGTCCATTAAAAAAACTAACGGAAGCCCCCCATACCATCGGGGTAGGTTTGGATCGGCTTCGACTTCCTATTTAAAATATCTCAACCTTTTAAAATACTGGTTGCCAAAAAAGAGGACAATGTTTTCTCTTTATTTTTTTATCATTATAAATATCATCTAAATACAAAGCAATTGGATATGTTATAGAATATAATGTCGGAAAAAGATGAAAATAGAATTCCTTATTAAGAACAATGAAAGTAAAAATATAATATTGTAGTAAAAAGAAATAAAAGTACAAAACCCTAATATGTTTATGTGGCTAAGTACAATTACCAAATAATTAACATAAAACATCCATCGCTTTTGATGGAGAGAAATCCTACACACATTCAATCTCAGCAATACATTATATGTAACACCGTAAAATTTAAGATAATTTTTCATATCTTTAAAACACATTTTCCAAACACAGTTATTAACAAAATTTCATTGTATCATATCTTCATTTCACAAAAACATTTCCTAAGATCAAAATACATAAAATCTCATGCGTATGTACGAATCATGCCGACGTCTTCCCGCGATCATCACTGGTACCTGAAACACATAACACATAATATTTAAAGCATAAACCTTAGCGAGTTCCCCAAAATATCATACATAACACATACTAGCAACTCGAGGCTATAACTATGTGGGCCCCTGGGCCCTAACTCTGTGGACCCTCTGTACCTAGCTTTGTGAACCTTCCGGTTCTAACTCTGATATACTTTGATATACACATGGCATAAATCACATAGAAATAATGCAGTGCAACACATCACATAAATAACATACATTAACTATGTCACATAACTCTAATTACCACTCAAGGTAAAGTATAGTGAGAAGACTCACCTCAAATGTCTCGGTAAATCTCTAACTCGCTAGAAATACGATCTAGCATCCACCTAATCACATAAAGTAAATACCCTCATAAATATAACTCTCGGGACTAGACTCAACCCTCTCTTGGCACCCTCAGAAGGGTAAAAGAACATTTTACCCCTCTCTTGGCCCAAAGGCCCCATTGTTGACCAAACCCTAAAAGTCAACAAAAGTCGACGGTCAAACTTTGACCCGACTCGTCGAGTGCACTTGGGCATCTCGGCGAGTCTACATGTGTCCACTAACTCTCTAGTCTCGTTTGGCATGTCGAGTCCCTCCCCTTGCTCGATGAGTCACACCTGGCATGAATCGCGGGGCCACCCCGACTCAACTCGCTGAGTCTCAAAATCAACTCGGCGAGTTCCGCCTTGAACCCCAGTCCTCTAATCCCTCTATGACTCATTGAGTTATTCCCCCAACTTGGCAAGTCTACTCACTGAGTGATTTACGGAAAACCCTAACCCTACTCGCCGAGTCTGCCCTTGGACTCGGCGAGTTCATGCCATGCACAAATTCAATTGACCTCCTAAGTTTAGATCTGTTCCTTTGATCCATAGATCTGACCTTCCTAAGCCTGATAAACACGTAAAGCTCGAATCTTGACACTCATGGGACGTCTAGGAGGTTTCACTTGGTGATTTAGCCCCAA
This sequence comes from Lactuca saligna, assembly GCF_052625555.1. Taxonomy (NCBI): domain Eukaryota; kingdom Viridiplantae; phylum Streptophyta; class Magnoliopsida; order Asterales; family Asteraceae; genus Lactuca; species Lactuca saligna. The sequence goes on along the minus strand of NC_136424.1, from coordinate 79,154,107 downwards.
AAATAACATCCTATGCTCAACACCTCTATAGCTCAACATAAAGCAAGCTAAGATAAGCTCTTTAGACCACTATGGGTCCAGATCCGATATCTCAAAGTGAATAAGGGCCATGTTCTCACAATTTCTTCCATGAAAGGACATGAAAAATCTACATCTATGGATTCCTTCAACACAACAGATAAAGGGGCGATATAGTACCTCAAAGATGAAGTCTTTAGATCGAAATCCACAGATGCACCACCTCCTTGGTCTCCTCTAAGCTGGAAACACCTCCTTCTTGCAAGAATCAACCACAAAGATCAAGAAATGGCTCCTTTCCTCTCACAATCGCTTTAGCTCTTTTAGGGTCTCTCTCTGGGGTTTGGTAGCCGCAAATGACGGCCATAAGAGCCTTTAAATAGGTCCCAATCCCGGGAAATTAGGGTTTCATTAAACAGCATGGACTCGCCGAGTCCAGTCATGAACCCGGATGAGAATCCGCGACCCTACTCGGCGAGTCTAAGCACCAACTCGCCAAGTCCCTTCACAAACTCTAAAATAAAAGAATAAAATAATATACCTGGGAATCCGGATGTTACATTGTATATGGGAAATACATATCATCAACTTAAAACACAAATGTTCAATCTTGAAAATGAAAAAAAAAAAATCAGGAAAGAATCTACAAAACAAGGATATCTACGAATTGAAAATTTTAAGAAGATTTTATATGCTTACCCAACCATGACTTGTGTAGGAGAAATTAGAATGATTCATGTTGTGCTTGAACCAAATGGATCAACACATGCTACATATGGGTTCTGAACAAACATATGTTTTTTTTTTTTTTCTTTATGAACATGACTTACAAACTACTTAAATTAACAACTGGAAGTGAAAGTTGAATTATAAGAGACTGAACCAAGAACCCAAATAATTTAACATGATTAATTATAAAAGATAAAGGTGGATTAGTAGATTACGATCCATGTTCCATCTTCCATCAATTGATCATTGTTCAAAAGTAAAATAAAGTATAGATTACAGCTTTGGTGTATATAGTTTATATATTTATGCAAATTTGGTCCTTATTTTAGAAATATCATTTCAAAGGTCCATGTGCTTCCCAATTCCATCTGGTATGGTCCTCTTAGAGTCATAAATGATCTGTTAAATACTTGTAAAAAGACGTAATTACCTTTTTTGTCCTCTTACTTATTTTTAAACCATATTCTATTAAAGATCTCAAAGGTTTTGTACATTTGCAACTTAATAGAACTTCATATCAAACAAGTATCTTAGCACTAACATTTTAGACAATAAATCAAAAGAATTACCTTGATTTCTTAGTTGTAACATAGGTTTAGCTAATTAGTTAAAAAACTAATTGTACTTCATAATAGAAAAAATAAAAGTTAATTAATAAAAAATGTATTTCTTTATTAAAAATTACAAATATTTTGATAAGTTAGTAGGAAAATATAACGTAATATAACCGACATGTATGGAAAATGATTCAAAATTATATTAAAAATATACAACACATTTTATTAAATCAAAATGAGTACTAAATAACATTTTCCTGATTATTTATTTTTATGTCAAATTTCCTGCACCCCATGTCATATTCAAAATAATATTATGAATTTCCCATATCTTATAGCGTAACTTACGAATATTATCAATGACTATATCGTGAATGATTGTCTAAGGAGATGTTTGAGATTCCTTATTTAAAGTTGTTATTAGTTTTTCGATTTCAAAACAGATTTTAAAAAAGGTTTGGATTAACGTATCTGATAGCAAAATGTAAAAAATTGATAAATTGCTTTTTAGTGTTTGACAAAATTTATTTATATATGTAGAAATAGAATTATTAGTAGATAGACATGTATTGTATGAATATGTAACTTAATGTTAACCCATCATTTTAAAAGGACATTATGATAATTTAATATAATAATTTATTAATCAATTTTCAATTAAATCCATTAATTTAAGTAACAAGTTAATTATCTTCATAAATATCTCATTCCTTTCCTACCTCCATTCTTATATCAGATGCATTTGTTTCTTTCCATACCTCTCGTCGGCTCTATCTCTATCTACAACCATCACTCAATATCCATCTATATACATCACTGTATTAGATCGACGTCTACCACTCCGATAATCAACAACCACCATTTCATCACACGTCACCGCCAAATCACCATTTTCATCCTTGTTTTTATTCCCATCATATGTGATGATAACCCGAACCTACAATTCACGCCACCGCACCACCACCCCCATCATATGTCATAGCCGAACCACCATTTTCATCTTCATTTTTCTTTTTGTAATATGCAATTCATATAAATCAGAGCAGGGAGGAATATACGTCTCTTTTTGGTTAACCAATAGCAACGATACATAATCTTCACCATCACTATGCCATCACCAACACCACCTTCCGTCACCACCATCAGGAACCTGGAGACCATCCCTTGTTCTTCTTTGTAATCATACACACAAAATGTAATCTTAAAAGAATGGAATGTTGTGACGTCCCAAAAATAAGACCAAAAAAAATTCATTTTTAGCTTAATAAAATCAGCATTCCAAAAACATCATTAGTACAATCCAAGGTAAACAAGTGTATCAATCGTCATAAGAAATCAGAATAAATCACAAAACACGGAACGAGGTGTTGTGTGCTCTGCAATCATCTCAAGCCATTCCCTTTGGAACTGGAAGTACCTAAAACATAAACTTAAAACCATAAGCATAAAGCATAGCGAGTTCCCCAAAATACCACACACCATACATAATAAACACATAATGGGCCTCGCCCATCATCGAGCCCCACCCGACATCAGGCCCCGCACAGTATACAAATTTGGCCCCACCCAACATATATATGACATACATCAAAATAAACATATACACATGCAATAATCACAAAGATACATAGCATACAAAATGGTCATCGGGGCGGGGCCCGGTAAGCATACATGTACATAACACGTGCAATAGTCACACAAACATCTAGCACCTAACGTAGCATAATCATGGGTCGGCATTGGTGTCTTCGACCTGCTAAACACAGTGATGAAACTCACATCGAGCTGCCGAATCACACTAATAAAGCCCTGGCTGCTGGTCCGACAAATCCCAGAGCTATCAGTATCAAATAACATCCAATTAATAATTGTATTCTAATCCATAAATATCAGCCCATAATCAGGGTAAAAATATCATTTTACCCCTTACCTAGTTTGGTCCAAGACTAAGGCCCAAACTAACAATCCAAAATGCCCAATTCCAATTTAATCATCAAAGGCCCAATTATGGCCTGATTTTCCAAATTGGACCCAAATCCCATTGTGGGCCCTCTCAAAATAAATAGCAGGTCCAAACCTAATGACCCAACAGGGCCATACAACTAAGCCCAAAATATGAGCCAATCTGAAGCCCAAACATCCAAAGTCCAACCTGCTGACTATGTGGGGCGTACTTATCTGTACGCTAAGAGTACATGCTTGAGGGCTTGTACGTGGTGCGTACAGGCTCAAATGCCTAGCGTAATACCCCATTCATCCATCTTCTATTTTTAACTCTTAATCCATTAAGACATTTCTCCAAAATGTAGATCTGACTTCCTTAAGCTGTTTAATCACATAAAGTTGCTATCTTTACGTTCTTGCATTGCTAAATGAAGCTCTTAAAGCTCAAAAGGACTTGATAGATGACTTATTGCATGCATGAGACCAAAAACCCCGTAAAGTTTGCACATTTATGCTTAAGAAACTCCTAATAAGCTCAGATCTAAAAGAATAAGCCCTTCAAATGTCTTAACTCATCAACTAACCCAAAAAGGGACCAAAAGTGTAAAAACTAAGACATAAAGAGATCTAAGCATTCAAAAGCCAAGGTATAAACTTGATACCTCAAAAGGCTTGCAAAATGAGTGATGATTCTAGATCTATTAACTTCACACCAAGTAAAGCACCTTCAATATTCTTTACTTCCTTCAAAAAGAGCAAAATAACCACCAAATTCTTCTCAAGAGTTCAAAGACACAACAATGGAGGCTTAAGGTCGATTTTAGGGTTAAGAAGATATAGGGGCTGGTAAAGAGGCTAGCCCTAGGGATTTAAGGTCTTTATATAGGGTACAACACCTTAAATTAGGGTTTTCAAGTCTGACCATTACGACATGTGTAATCCTTGTACGCCCAGCATACGAGGCCTCGCACCCTCGATCAGCTCCACCTTAGTACGCTAAGCGTACCATGTGGTACACCCCATGTATTGGCTTCTCAGCTAGTACGCTAAGTGTACCATGTGGTACATCCCACGAGCTACTCTAATGACCAAAGATGCAACGAATAAATATAGAAGGGGCTAAAGGAACATACCAAAAAATCTAAGTGCTACAAATTTTTTCTTTTAAGAATTGTTAGAACTAAAATGAATATTCAATTTTTTTTTGTTGTAATTTTTTGAAGATTTCAGAAAAATGCAATGATAATAATTTAGTTTTTAAAGAAGAAAGTGTATTGTAACGTCCCAAAAATTACAATGATATTTTTCACTTTTAAATAGATTAACCATTTATAACCTTTTTTCTTAAAATAACAGAGTTCAATTACAAAACATTGAAAACAAATATATTTGATGTGTGCGTACTATCCTACCGAGCTCTTTTCACTAAAAACCTACAAAACATTTTTTCCACAACAAAAAGCATAAAACTTAGTGAGTTACAAAGTATATCAAATATTCCGTCATACATACAATGCATCCACACAAATTGCTTGGCTGTAAAGTAGATCTACTAACTCCGCTATCCACAAGAATGCAACATACGTACAATCATACATATCAACTATTGGTACTCTGTCACTGGCTCTCAGTCACTAGAACTACTAGATCTCAACCATCCACCACTACCAGCTCTTAACCATGCTACTACCATCAGCCTTTCGCTCGAACCATATGCATATCGAGGCTAATGCTACTTTTGAAAACTGCCTAATGAATACGTAGTCATATGTAGTAGAGAGTCGAATAGACAGTAGTACAGGTAATCCCACTCTAAAGCCACAACCAAACAAGGAACATGAAATAAAGCCTAGACGAAAATTTCGCTAACGGAAGATACGCATCCTAACTCTCACTGAAATCCAGAACACATGCTCACAACATATCCTTGAGGGTCTGAATAGTTCGCTCACTCTGTCCATTATTCTACAGATGAAAATTTATGCTGAAATGGAGGCGAGTACCTAAATCGTCATGCAATCTCTTCCAAAACCTGGAAGTGAACCGGACATCTCTGTTGGAAACAACTGATATTGGCACCCCATGACATGCCACAACCTCCCGGATATAAATCGCAGCCGACTTCTCTGTGGAAATACTCTCCTGAATCGGAATGAAATGCACGCTCTTGGTCAAACGATCCACGATGACCCAAAGCGAATCCACTCCGTGTGCAGTCCTGGGAAGCTTCGTGATAAAATCCATAGTGATATCGTCCAATTTCCATACACGGATCTCCAATGGCTACATCTTGCTGTGAGGACGCTAATGATTGGCCTTGACTTTTCTACATGTCAAGCACCGCTCTATGTACCAAGCCACATCCTGCGTCATCTAGGGCCACCAATAATCAGGATGAAGATCCCTATATATCTTCGTCACCCCGGGATGGATGGAGAACCTGGGATTATGAGCCTCCTCCATCAGAATCTAGCGTACACCGCCCTAATAAGGAAACCAAACCCTCTGATGCAGAGTCAACAATCCACGACTATCATAATCGAAGGAAGCCACCTAGCCCACTATATGCTCACTCTTTTGGTACTTTTCCTTCATAGCCTCAACATGTGTCTCACGGATCTATTCCAACAATTGAGTAATCACGGTCATCCTCAAACATATATCCTTGATTGGAGCCGCGGCCGCCATGCTGCTAATAGCATCAGCCACCATATTGGCCTTCCCAGGGTGCTAAAGGATCTCAAAATTATAATCCTTCACCACATCCAACCATCGACGATGCTTCATATTTAGATTCGGCTGGTCCATTAAGTACTTCAGACTCTTGTGATCCATGTAAATAGTACAACAGACGCTATAGAGGTAATCTCTCCAAATCTTGAGGGCGAATACCATGGACCCCAACTCCAAATCGAGTGTCGGATAATTCGCCTCATGAGGCTTCAACTGCCTTGAAGTGTAAGCAATCATGCGACCCCTCTACGTCATATTTGCCCCCTAAATCTATGATCGAAGTATCACAATAAACCATGAAATCATCAACACCTTCTGGCAGGGAAAAAATCGGCGCCTCACACAAATGTTGTCTCAAAGTCACGAAAGTTGCCTGCTGCTCAGGCACCCAACGAAAAATAATCGTCTTCTTGGTCAGTCGGGTCAAAGGAACATCTATCTTGGAGAAGTCTTGAATGAATCTATGATAGTAACCAACAAAACCAAGAAAACTTTGAACCTCAAATGGAGACCTCAGAACCTCCCACTGCATCACGGCCTCGACCTTGGCCGGATCGACCAGAATACCCTTCTGGTTGACAAGGTGCCCCAGAAAATGCACATCGTGCAACCAGAACTTGCACTTGGAGAAATTTGAGAAAAGTCTCTCCCTCCTTAATGTCTTCAGCACTTCCCTCAAGTGCTCCTCATGTTTCTCTTGAGTCTTGGAATAAACCAAGATATCATCGATGAATACAATCACAGACCGATCCATCACGTGTCTGCACACACGATTCATGAGATCCATGAATGCTGCTGGAGCATTGGTGAGCCCAAAAGGCATCACCACGAATTCGTAATGACCATAATGAGTCCAGATACCAGTATTATGCATATCCCCATCCCTGACTCGCATATGATAATAGCCCGATCGCAAATCAATGTTGGTGAACCAAGATGCACCCTGAAGCTGGTCAAAAAGATCATCAATCCTTAGAAGTGGATAATAGTTCTTCACCGTTACCTTATTCAACTCTCAGTAGTCGATACACATACAATGAGACCCGTCCTTCTTCTTCACAAATAGAATTTGTGCTCCCCAAGGAGAACGGCTCGGTCAAATAAATCCCTTGTCTAACAGGTCCTACAGATATGTATCCAACTCCTGCATCTCGGGAATAGGCAATCGATATGGTGCTTTGGCTATTGGAGCCGCACCTGGAACTAGATCAATCCTAAACTCCACCTGTCTCTCTAGAGGCACCCTAGGAAAATCCTCTGGGAATACATTCGGGTAATCTAGCACAATCGGTACATCATCCAAGGTCGCCTTACCCTTATCCTGGGTATCCATGACATAGGCGACATAGCCCGAGCAACCCTGTTGAAGATAATGTATGGCCCTCGCCATAGAACACAAAATCAGCCAATGTTGCATTCTCTCCCCATGAATCACCAATTCTCCCACACTTAGGGTCCAAACCAAAACTAACTTCTACTCATAGTCAATCACCGCCCCTATTAAGGCTCAACCAATCAATTCCCACGATAACCTTGTTCCCACACAGAGGAATGGGAACCAAATCAACTGGGTAATGCTCGTTGAATTACTAGAGAGTACAACCCTGATGAGCCTTCATAACCCGTACCGTCCTATCATCAACAATATTAATATGAAGAGGACAATCCAGCTCCTCCGGAGCTCAAACAAATCTCTTTCTTAATGCAAGCGATACAAATGATCGGGTAGCCCCCGAATCAAATAATACCAGAGCAGAAATACCGTTCACAAGGAATGATCCTAAAATAATACAAATAAACATAAGCAATCAATTCAATATAAATAAAGAGATAAGGAGAAGATACATACCCATCACAACATTGGGAGCTGTACACGCCTCCTTGGTCATCAACTGGAAAGCCTTGCTCTTTTCCATAGGTGCGTCTTCCCAACCCTGGCGATCGCTAGTAATCCGAAGAGTTGTAGCAGCGGGTGCTGTCACCGATCCTGTTGCAACCAAACTCGTACAATGGGCCTTCTTGTGTCCCCTCTGATTGCACTGAAAGCAAATCAGGTTAGATACCAGGGTGATGACGGTGGTAACAGTACAATCCCTGCTAAAATGACTAGTCCGACCGCACTTTCCATAGTGACCTCGGACCTGATGGACCTTCCCTCTTGAATCAACAACCTTGGGCCTCTTGCTCGAACCCTCAGCACTCGACAAAAAATCTATATTCCTCTTCTGCTCCATCTCCAAATCAATCTGCCTCTCCCTAGCTCGCACTATCATATACTCCAGCGTCTTGCAGCTGGATCGACTCACAAACTACCGAATGACACTCCTCAACATCTCATGATATTGGGTCTTCTTTATCTCCTCGTCTGCCACATACTGTGGAACCAAAAGTTCCTTTTCCCGAAACATAGCGATGATCTCAGCCACCGTCTCCATAGTCTAGCAGAGATCCTAAAACTCTCGCGCCAACTGTTGCACCTCAATCATAGGTGCAAACTCAGCCTGGAACCTGGTCTAGAAATCATCCCAAGTCATCACTTCAACAACATTATCACCCACCACACATCCTACCTCCTCCCACCAATCCCATGCCTTGTCCTTCAGAAGGTAGGAAGCTAATATGATCTTGTCCCCCTCAGGACAACGTATGGTACATAAGGTGTTAGTAACATCTGCTAACCACCTCCTACTCGTAATCGGGTCCCTCACTCTATGATAATCCGGAGCTCCATGTGCCCGGAACTCCCTAAAATTCAAAGAATGCATCCTAAAAAAGCCACAATCTCTATGCGAATGTCACTCAACTTCTTATCTAGAATCTCCATAATTCCCTCCTTCACCGAGCCAAAGATCACAAGATTCTGCTCAAGGATACAACGCGTAATCTTAGACGATATGAACTCCCTTTCCTGGTCATCTAGCTACCCGGCTCCGGATCCTGAGCCCGAGCCCTTCCCAGCACCAGAACCGCCATCAAGTCTACCTCACAATGTCACCATACTGAAAATAAACCAGACAACCATCAGAATGTGCAACCAATATATATATATATATATATATATATATATATATATATATATATATATATATACACACACACACACATCGGGGTGATCACATTCTACAAGCTCCCTGGTTTCATCGCAGCCCTCCTTGAATCGAGTACAGATCCTCTGCTTCTAGTAGTATGGGCCTATACTATCTTCCACATTTATCCGTACTTTCATCAATGATTTCCTTGAATCTACCAAGTCACTTTATATCCATACAATTTCCATCATAGATAAGGCTCCCTGCACTAGATCTCATCCTAGGTTTTTCCTAGGGAAAACTCCAAACCACTTTCCGCCATCAGCTGTAGAAGGAACTCTTACTAACTTCCTCTTACTAGCTCATGAATACAATTACATATAACTAAAACCAGATAATTCTTTGAATGAGAGGTCTCACACTAAAACGGTTGGACTCAAACAAGAGTTGTGCGATAAAGTTAAAACCTAACCTTCTAAAATTATTTAGTTCCCATAATATGTAACCTAGCATATTCTCTTACTAGTTAGATGAAGCAAGTTAGAACTCCTAAAAGCACAAAGAAAGCCGCATTTGGGCATCAAGTAATCAGAACCAAGCATCCTAACCAAGCTATCATATCACTGCTGATCAGTACTACCATCCAAGTCTACAAGCACATATAATGGGTATATAAAGGCACCTCTCCTAAAATTCTATTATGCAAAAACTAAGTAGATCCTTAGCCCTAACTAGCATGTGATACACAGATTCACAGATTAAAGCATATAAGATAAAATGTATGGGTATTTTGGGAAAACTTACTTAAGCTCGACTGATTTCATGCACAACACCCTTGCTTATTTTAGAAAATCCCTTTTTCTTAAAAATATATTTACTTTAGAAAAATTCTACCAAAACCTTAGTTGGAGTCCAGACACACTCGAGAGTGTGCCTAAATCCCTCAAACCAAGGCTTCTGATACCAACTTGTAGTGTCCAAAAAATATGATCCAAAATTTTCATTTTTAATTAAATAAAACATTATTGCAAAACATTATCCATGCAACCCAAATGAAAAATAGGTGTATCAAACATCATATCAATTAGAGTAATATCCTAACATCATAAATCATGTGGTGTGTGCAATGTAGTAATCTCGAGCTCTTCCCCTTGGAACTGGAAGTACCTCAAACATAAACTGAAAAACATAAGCATAAAGCTTAGTGAGTTCCCCAAGATATCGCATACTTCACTCCCCAAGATATCACATACCAAACATAAAACACATAATGGGCCCCACCCTAACTAGCATAACAGGCCTTGCCCACATATAGTTCACATCTAATAACAAATAATAGCATATTGGATAACCATCGGTCCCTGAACAGTAATACCCAAGCACATACATATACTAGTGTCACACAGACAACAAGTAATCTAAACGAACAGATCATGCGTCGACATTGGTGCCTTTGACCCGCTAAACATGGTGAGGAAACTCACCTCGTATTGTTGAGTTGCACTGAAATCCCTGGCTGCTAGTCCGACAAATCACCGAGCTATTAATAACCAAAATTACCCAATTAACCATTGGATTCAAAACTATATCCCCCATCCCACACTTAGGGTAAAAAGACCATTTCACCCCTTATCTAATTTGGTCCAAGACTAAAACCCAAAAATTTCGATCTAAAGGACCAAAAATCAAATATCCATCCAAGGCCCACATATGGCCTAATTTTCCAAATTGGGCCCAAATCCTTCCATAGACCATACACTAAGGCACAATACTTTTTTTTCTAATCCAATCTCTTTCATTTAGGTGGCTTAACAAGACCCCAAGCCATTAAGTTAAAAGAAAATCCAAACTAAGCGAAGCCAACCTGACTGAGTACTCGGGGGCGTACCCGGCATGTACGCGCAACGTACTTTCTTGAGGGCTTGTACGCTAAGTGTACCTGCTTGTACGCCTAACGTACTCACCTATTTAGCCAAAACTTCATCTTCAGTCCTTAATCCTTTAAGATATAGCCCCAAAACATAGATCTGACTTCGTTGAGCTGGAAAACCACATAAAGTTGCCAACTTTACGTTCATGCATGTTTAAATGAAGCATTTAAGCATAAAAGGGACTTAATAAGTGACTTAATGCATGCATGTAACCAAATATATCATAAAGCTTGTACCTTTATGCTGAAGGAGTCCAATACAAACTTAGATTTGGAATAACAAGCTCTTAAAACAACTTCACCCTCTCATAAACCCAAAAAGGGAACAAAAGCATAACAAAGCACGATATGAAGAGATCTAAACATCTTCAAGTCAATGTTCAAACTTGATAGCTTAGAAAGCTTGCACAAAAGAAGATGATTCTGGATCAAAAGCCTTTCCACTAAGTAAGACAACTTCAAGATTATTTACTTCCTTCACAAGGACCAAAAATGAGCACCAAGAACTTATTACTAGCTCAAGACCGTCACCAAGAGACTCAAGGATTGATTTTAGGGTTTTTGAGGCAATGGAGGCTGGTAAGGAGGCCTATCATTAGGTATTAAGGCATTTATATAGGGTACAACACCCTAAATTAGGGTTTCAACATATTGCAATTACGCCCAGCGCACACGGATGTACGCCCATCATACGTGTCGGAGTCCCGTCCCACACTTGCATGAGTAGGCTAAGCGTACCAAGTGGTACGTCCTGCGTGTCACTCAAGGACCAAAATGTAAATCTTTAAATAATAAGGGCAAAATAAGAGCATACCATGATTCAAGTGTTAAAAATATTTGATTGAAACTTATCTATTATATAATCATCATGACTATATAAATATGGACATATATACCAACTTCAAAAGGATGGATTTTTTTAAGAAAAACGATCAAGAATCATTTGATATATGTGAATCCTATTTATAGGGGAAGATGATTCGAAAGTGTATTTATCTGTTAGTAGCTAAAGAGCAAAAATTTTGACAAAGAATTATACATAAGTGATGTATGTAATCTTTTCAAGCCATGAATAAATTTGGTGATAGATGCTTTGTTGGGTATTTGGTGTTGCGTCTTGGGCTCGTCTCTTAGCCCCATTTTGTATCCGGTATGGGCTTGTCCATCCGTGACTTGTTTGTTAGGGTTTGTTTATTAATAGATGTTTGCATGCATCTTTTCACTAACGGATAGATCGTTTTTACGTGTGATTTAGAAGATCTCTTTTGTAACACTAAAATCCTCTACAAAGGAAGTTCTTAATCGAGCTCTGCTGAGGATTGAAAGTTCTAATCATTCGACTCATTCAGATCCATTCTTGTGTATTGTTTCATTTTTTTACGTTCATTATCTACCTGTTACAAAGATCTAATCGATCAAAGAGTTTATAAATCTCATCAATTGGTATCAAAGCAGGAGGTTGTGTAATTCATACACATCTCTTCTGTGAAAGAAGTTATTAGGGTTTATTCCGCATTAACTGATATTTATTTAGCCGTCACTCCATAATTGATGTATCTCATTACTTATTCGTTTTGCCCTAATATTATATATTACAAGTCTGATCTTTCAAATAGGTTAAACGATCAAGCATGGACGATTCTCAATCTAATCCTATCAACATCTCAAACAATATTGGATCAACAACAAAGATTACTATTCTTTACGCTCAAGATTACGAAGTTTGGGCGCATCACTTTGAAGACTACGTCATCGGATCTGAAGACAATGGGTATCTTGTATGGGAAGCTATTGTGTCAGGACCATTCGCCCACTCAGGAACATCCAGAATTATTAAAACTCAGAAAGAGTATAATGATTTGCTAAAAGATGTTAAAGATGTGGCACAAGACGAAGAGGAAAAGTTTCAGTGCAACATTAAAGCTTTGAGACTAATTCGATTCGCTCTTCAATCTGATACATTTAGATTGGTAAGTTCCTGCAGTACCGCTAAAGAAATCTGGGATAGGCTACGAGAGCTATATTCCACAGATGAAGATTTGGAGCATTCTATTCAGACCTTGCTTTTGTCTGAGTTTGGTGAATTTAAGCAGAATTCTGATGAAACTGTTACTCAGATGTTCAATCGCTTCAATCATCTTCTTAGCAAGATGATCAAACACGATATAGAAAGGAAGCTAATTGAAAAGAAAGTCACCTTTCTGAATGGCTTAAGATCTGAATGGAGATCTGTTGTGTCTACGGTCAAAGCTCACAAGCAGTTCAAGTCTTATTCGCTGGCAAAGCTGGTGGGAATTTTGAAATCCCATGAAAAGATTGTCATGCAAGAGAAGAATGTAGTCTCAAGTTTGGGATCCTTGGCCCTCCTATCTAAAAGCAAAAATGTGGTAGAAGATGAAGATCTGGACCTAGAAGACTATGATCTTACCTCTGAAGATTATGCAATGATGGTGTCTAATCCAAAGAGATTTATCAAGAAGAGATTCCCTACTAATAAGAACCGAAACTGGCAGGTAAGCTATAGTTCTGAAAAGGTAAGGGAAGAGCCAAAGATAGAGGAACCAAAGAAAGAGGCGAAAGTTGAAGGAGATTCAGGTGTGAGTTGCTACTACTATGGAGGAAAGAACCACTATGCTAAAGAGTGCATTCTAAAGAAAATAACAGAGAAGGATGAGGAAAAAGATGAAGAGTCCTTGTTAATGAAAAGGCTGGAAGAGATCAAGAGAAAGAAAGCTACTGCTAACCCTTCAATGAATGCTTTAATTGTGCAGGGTTCGGCAGCAGATGATGAGTTCGGTGGCGTGCAGGTCTGGTCATCCGACTCGGAAGATGATGAAGTCAGGAAACCATCTCATGGAGAGGCATACGTTGCAAGAGGTGAAGGAAGCAGTGGGAAGTGTTTGATGGTGACAGATGTATCTCAAATGAGGGGATACAATACGGATGGTGGGAATGAAGACTCCAAGGAGTGAGAGGATCTATGCTTCACAGCAAAACCTCTCAGCGTGCAGATCAATGAGCTAGATGAATTGATCAAGAAGGTACAATCTGTTTTTGTTTCATTTAAAGTCCCACAAAATTCGTATGAAAAAGAATTAAAAAGCTTAAATTCAAGAATCTTAAATCTAGATAGTAGCTTAACTCAAACACGGGTCACCAATTCTAACCTAACTGACCAAATAAGCAGGGTGTCTTCCAAGAGTGAAGAACGGAGGATGTGGATAGAGCTGAAGGAGTCGGAGCTGATTAAATCCAAAGATGAAAACATTTATTTGCAAAGAGACAATTTAAAACTTTTGAAACAGAGAAATGTTTTTTGTTTAATTGCTAAATGTCTTTATGCTAACATCACTCAACTTCATCTGAACTGTGAAATAGGGCAGAAAATTCATCGCATGATTTTGCCCTTCCTTGAGTTTAGGGAAGATGAAATCGATGATGAAACATATAATTGTGAAAGTGTTGTATCGTCTGATGATGTGAATCCCACTTACATGTATGGCCTGGACAAAATAGAATCTTTTATAAAGTCCAAGGACCATAAGGACATGCTGAAAAATCTTTTGGATGAAAACGATAGACTGAAACTAAGGACCGAAACCATACAAAAATTTGACTCATTGAATGCCAATTTAAGTTTGGAAAATAAAATTGATGTTGAAAATGCATCCGAACTTAATGAGGATGATGATATGAGTGTAATTTCTGTAGAGGATGAAGTCGATTGTTCCGAGTTTGTAAAAAGCGAACACGAAAACCACAAAAATCTTATTTCCGAAAATTCTATGGATTTCGCTCGTCTGTCACAAAATAAGTCCCCAATTCTTAAGGAAAAGGCTGTTGTGTACCAGAAGGTGAGAACAACACCAAATCAGGTATATAAAGTCAAAGGAATATCTGAACATCAAACAGCCGAACTCACTACCATTGTAAACGAAGATAACGCAGATGGCTGCGATGAGTTCTTCTGGTCTGCTCCTATTGATAATGCCGATGAAACTGTTGGTTTATCAGAGAGAACATCCTTGAAAACAAAAGGAAGATATATACCAGAGCCGTTGAACAAGCCTGATAACTTTGACGTGCCAAGTACCAGTGGCACTAAAGAAATTCCATTAGAAGAAGTCACCTCCACAAACGAAACCTCATCTATAACAAGTGAACCTGTTGTTCAAAAGCCAAAACAAAAGGCGAATATTCACAGGCGACCCAAAAAGGTGAAAAACCAGAAGCAACAGAGGAATCTGAGATACAAGAAGAATCTCTCAGAGCGAAAACAGTTCTGGTAATCTCAAAATGCTTGTTTTTCTAATCATGACAGGAAGTCAGAGAAAAGGGAAGTCAAACCGAAAGAAGATATTAACAACCGAAAGAATAGGTTCGGCTCAGAGCACACAAGCTACCGAAATCATAGGTTCGGTTTAGAGCACACAAGCTACCGAAAGCATAGGTTCGGTTCAGAGCACACAAGCTACCGAAAGCATAGGTTCGGTTCCGAGAGCAAAGGTTACCAAGGTTCAAGGTTCGGTCTCACCCATGACCACCAACAAAAGGGTCACCTTGAATCTCGAGTCAAGAAAACTTCTCAATCTAAATTCTCTCATTCTAATTCTTCTCAACCCCATTCTAAATCCAATTCTGTTCAAATTCAAAATCCAAAATCTTCAACAGATTTGAAAGGAAAATCAAAGGTTTCCTAGGTCAAGAGTGATCAAAAGAATTCCAAAGTCCAAACACCTGAACCTGAATTCAAACCAACTGTAATAAATCCCAATAAAATTAAAGTTTACACTATTAAGAAGAAAGATGAAACAACGTTGATATTTCTCTCACTATTCTTGTTCCTGTGAAAGGCTCATGTTGACCCAAGAAATTTGGGTTCCTAAATCTGCTTAATTTTTGCAGGTTATCAGTGATGAACAATTCGACGAAGAATGGTATATTGACAGTGGCTGCTCGCGTCACATGACAGGAAGGAAAGAAGAGCTGAGGGAATTTCGATCACTTCCAAATGGTGGGAACGTCAAGTTCGGGAACAACTCATATGGCACGATTAAAGGTTATGGGATTATAACGAATGGAGACTTCACCATTAGAAAGGTTGCATACGTTGAAGGACTACAACACAATCTCATCAGTGTGTGTCAGCTTGTTGGAGGTACCGGTCTTAAAGTTTCGTTTGATGATGAGGGTTCGAAAATAATAGAGAAGAAAACAAAAAGAGTAATTCTCAAATCGGAGCGCAAAGGCGAAATGTTTCCTCTCAATCTCAAACCCATCAAAGGAAACCCAACTATTTGTCTGTTATCCAAAGCACATTCTGATGAAAGCTGGTTGTGGCACCGAAGGCTCTCCCATCTTAATTTCAAGGATATTAATAAACTCGTCACAGGAGGTCATGTTAGGGGTCTTCCATTGCTCAAGTTTGATCGAGAACATTTGTGTGTTGCGTGTGAAATGGGGAAACAAAGTCGTCAAAGTCACCCATCCATCATAAACACAAAGGTTGTTGAACCACTTGAGTTAATTCACATTGACTTGTGTGGTCCATCTTCTATTGAAAGCATAGGCGGTAGCAAGTATATTCTTGTTATTGTCGATGACTTTTCACGTTTTACATGGGTGATCTTTCTGAAGCACAAATCTGAGGAAACTCTCAAGCTGAAGCTATTTATCAAGCAAGTTGAAGTGCATCTGAGGAAAGTTGTACGCAACATCAGAAGCGATAATGGGCTGGAATTCAAAAATAAAGAATTTGAAGACTTTTTAGCGGAAAAAGGAACCAGTCACAACTTCTTAGCTCCCTACACCCCTCAACAAAACGGAATTGTCGAAAGACGAAACCGATCTTTGTGTGAGGCGGCCAGAACCATGTTAAGTTTCGCTTCTTTACCATTATATTTCTTGGCTGATGCTATTTCTGCAGCATGTTTTACACAGAACAGGTTCTATCTCAATAAGTGTTTCACACTCACCCCTTATGAGATCATCAACAACAGAAAACCAAATGTCAAATTCTCCCATGTGTTCGGCTCACGATGCTTTATCTTCAATTCTAAAGAACATCATAACAAGTTCGACGTAAAAGCCGATGCAGGG
Source organism: Lactuca saligna (assembly GCF_052625555.1). NCBI lineage: Eukaryota > Viridiplantae > Streptophyta > Magnoliopsida > Asterales > Asteraceae > Lactuca > Lactuca saligna. The sequence goes on along the minus strand of NC_136424.1, from coordinate 79,137,068 downwards.
ATTTTTCTGGGATATTCTCTTACTTCAAAAGCATATCGGGTCTTAAATAAGCGTTCAAGGAAGATTAAAGAGACATATTATGTGACTTTCGATGACAACTTCATCAAAAGGATAAAGGCTACTGAAGAAGCAATTGGAGAAATTTTCACTCAAACAGGTCATGTCACGGCCTCGATTGCTAATTTGTTTGAGAAGTTTGGGGAGTTATTCGAGGAAACTGAGAAAGCCACTCTCTCGGAAGCCAAGGTAGTAGACAACAAAATCAACCATCTGAAGCAAATCGTCGATGAAGCTGCCAAACGACTGGGTGACGGAGAATCAGCTCCAAATAAAACTTCTCAGCACAATGCATCAGTTGAGGGGGAGGATCCATCTTCTTCAAAACAGTCAAGCTTGCTAGTTGAGGGGGAGCACTCTAATCCTGTAGCACCCAAATGCTCCAATGCACCCGAAGGTACTGTAGCACCCGAACGTTCCAATGCACCCGAAGGTACTGTAGCACCCGAACGCTCCAATGCACCCGAAGGTACTGTAGCACCCGAACGCTCCACAGCACCCAAATGTACTGTAGCACCCGAACGCTCCATAGCACCCGAAGGTACTGTAGTACCCGAACGCTCCACGACACCCGAAAGTACTGTAGCAACCGAAAGCTCAAAATTGTCAGAGAACTTTACACCGTCCGAGAGCACAACCACACCCGAAAGTCCTGCTGCACCAGAAAGCTCATCACTCGAGGGGGAGAATGTCGATACGTTTTATGACGAAGATAGTCAATTTGAATTGGAAGAGATGGTGAACGCTGAATTGGATCCTTCCTATGATCCAAATTACCCTCCTCTTGTCAAATGGACTAGAGATCATCCTGTTTCCCAGGTTGTGGGTAATGTCTCTGAAAAGGTGTTGACCCGATCTCAACTGAAGGCAAAGCAAACTTCTTTATTTTCTAAAGTAGAGTTCTGCATGTTTAACTCTTTCGTCTCAAAAGTTGAAGCAAAGACAGTAAACACCGCTCTTGATCACTCTGATTGGGTTCAAGCTATGCAAGACGAACTTAATGAGTTCGAAAGAAATAAAGTTTGGCGTCTCATTCCAACTCCTCAAGATGCCTCAGTTGTTGGTCTCAAATGGGTCTTTAGAAATAAAATGGACAAGGAAGACAATGTTATAAGAAACAAAGCTCGTCTAGTGGTGAAAGGATACTGCCAGGAAAAAGGAATTGATTACGAAGAGACTTTCGCTCCAGTTGCAAGGCTGGAATCTATTAGAATATTTCTTGCCTATGTTGCGCACAAACACTTCGAGGTCTACCAAATGGACGTAAAATGCGCTTTTCTGAATGGAGAACTTGAAGAAACGGTCTACGTGGAGCAACCTCCTGGTTTTGTCAATGAGAAGTACCCAAATCACTGTTATATTCTAGACAAGGAAGTTTACGGTCTAAAACAAGCACCTAGGGCCTGGTATGAAACGCTAACTAAGTTTTTAAAGATGTCCAAATTCAAACAAGGTTCTGTTGACCCAACCTTCTTTCGTAAGAAGGAAGGTAACCACCTTATGATTGTACAAATCTATGTCGATGATATCATCTTTGTCTCAACGAATCCCAGCTTAACAGCTGAATTCAGAAAGCTGCTGGAGACTTAATTTGAAATGAGCTCAATGGGTCCGATTAACTTTTTCCTTGGTTTAAATATTAGACAGGGACCCAAAGGCATCTTTATCAACCAGGAAGCATACACCAAAACTCTTCTTGCCAAATTTGATATGATGGGAGACTCAAAGGTCAAAGTTCCAATGGCATTCGGCACCAAACTCACACCTTCCTTGGAAAAACCGGCAGTTGACATTACGTTATACCGCCAGATGATTGGGTCCTTAATGTATCTTACTGCTAGCAGGCCTGATATAATGTTTTCTGTATGTTATTGTGCTAGGTTTCAGGCGAATCCTCGTGAACCACATACGCTTGCAGTGAAAAATATACTTCGATATCTGAAACGAACCACCTCTCTCGTTCTATGGTATCCATCAAACTCAGGCTTCTTCGTTCAAGCCTTCTCAGATGCAGACCTTGGAGGATGCGGTTTAGACAGGAAAAGCACCACAGGAGGTTGCCAATTCCTTGATGGGAAGTTAGTCAGCTAGCAGTCAAAGAAACAAACCTGCGTTTCTCTTTCTACAACCGAAGCAGAGTTCATCGCAGCCGCCTCTTGTACATCTCAAGTCATTTGGATCCAAAGCCAGCTCCGAGATTATAGACTCAACATGAAAAAGATCCCACTATATTGCGATTCAGAAAGTGCAATTAGGATCTGTCATAACCCAGTGCAACACTCTAAGACCAAGCATATAGCACTGAGGTATCACTTCATTAAGGATAATGTGGAGGATGGAAATGTTGAAATTCACTTTGTTCGAACCACTGATCAACTGGCCGATATTTTCACCAAAGCCCTACCTGAAGCAAGTTTCAATAAAATCCTTCAAGGTCTAGGAATGATGGAATCAGAGTCGGTACCAAAAACACCATCTCAAAGTTAAAAGTTGGAAGCGAAATGAACCGATCGCTCGGTCTATTTCGGGTTTGGTTCACATGGGAACCGAAATGAACCGAACGCTCGGTCTATTTCAGGTTCGGTCCCATTGCACATATTTTCACTCAATCTCAAAAAGGTGTTGTCTATGGTTGTATACTTTTGTACAGTTGTTTTCCAAAAATCCAAAAATATTCTTTTAGGAACCGAAATGAACCGAGCGTTCGGTCCATTTCGGGTTCGGTTCAAATTTTTTTTATTTATTTTGTTTTGTTTGGTTTTTCTCTTTTCAAAAACTTAAAATCTCCAAAAATATTTTCTTACTTTTTCTTCCATTCTTGTTTAAATATCGATGGGACAGGTTTCGTTCTCACACTTTATACTAGTTAAGCGTCCCTAGAAGCATGCTGCTGCATGTAGTCTAAAGCCTCAACTGATTTTGAATAAAGCCTTAATGACTAGGTATATACAAACCTTGTCTTCCCAATAAGGCTGCTACATTTATTCTAATCCTGAGCTACCTTACTCTTTTCTCATATGGGTTAAGAGTTTACTGCTTGGTCACCATTTTCAGCAGAGGTACTTTAGTTTCTCTTCACCACCTCAATATTTTTCTCCATCATATTTCGGTTCCATATAGTAACCCTTGAGACTCTCAGAAATAGCCATTGAGGTTTATGGTTACACAATCTCTGTGTTTATGATCTTAGCCTCATGTCACTACATGCTAAGTGAAACCCTAAATTCAATACCTAACATGAATTGACGGTAAACATGAAATCTCTTTCCGTTATGAGATTCTTATGAAATTGTTATTTACCATAACATTTCTTCCCTTAGAATCCAGTTTTAATCTTTTGAGATTTCACAAACACACATCTTCAATGAGTCACTATATACATATTCCAACCTACTTGTTCAACAGACCACATCGGTCTCACAGGTACTTCATTTAGTCTCGATCTTATGTCAGGGTCCGGGATTCTAAACTGAAGCGAAAGCCACCCTTTTCAGCTTTATCAAAAGATGCCTTTCAACACTTCTTTACAAGTGATTGATCGTAATTCAAGGGGAATCCATACAGACACTTTAAGGTCTCTCTTGACTTTGAAGAAAGTGATTCGTGCCCGGGATCAATTGTTTTGTGTCTATATTGACATCACAAATTCCCACATAAATATTGCTTTATTTCCTTATCTTTGACACTCTATGCACGAAAATCTTTGATTTTCCAAAAGTCTAGTTCGGTTCCATCATTATCTTTTGTTTGGATGACAACTATTTAACAGATAAGGTGCTGACTCAGCCGACAGAGTAACGGCTTCAATAGTGAGTTGACGGGCACGCGTGCAATACGGAACAATTTTTCTCTCTCATGCGTAATCATCGGGGTTGCCAACCATCGCGATTCAGTCACATCCGAATCCGTTTCGTGTATCAAGAAGATTTGGGGGATGATTCTTCTCTCTCCTCTACCCACAGTATAAAAGCAACATTCCTGATTCATTCCACATTTACAGCAATCAAAAATTAAACGAGCAAAATCAGGCGATTTATTCTCTACTATTCATCATCTTCAACATTTCATTCAACAATGGCGGACTCTTCCTCAGTTCAGGAAACCTCTTCTCGCACCAACATTCTTCCCATTCGCGCTCAACAAAGCCTGGTGATCAATCTAAACCCTAAAGTCTACGAGAATTATATGTATCCCATGGTGGAGTGTCTCAAATACTCTCCACTGGTTCTAGCCCTTTCGAAGGTCGAGATTGTGCCCATGGTATGTCTTTCCCAGGTGTTCTCCACTACTCATTATGATAAATCAGTGGATTGAATCTACTTCGACCTCCTTTCTCACAATTCCTCCATCTCCAAGCAAAGATTCTGCTGGCTCCTAGGGTTTGAACCTGATGAATCTAGGGTTAATCCCGACTCCATCACTGTGGGACAGTTATTCTCGATGTTCTACAACATGGGCTACACAGAAATACTCACGACTGTTACCAAGTTCAAAAAGTCATGTCTTCCTCCTCCATGGAATGGCTTCTTCACCATTCTGTTCTAGGGGCTATCTGAGCGAAGTTCTGGTTCTGATAGGGCCAGTAAATTGTTCATGACCATTCTCTATGGTCTATACAATGGCATCAACCTCGACTACGGCTCGGTTCTCTGGCAACAAATCATTCAGAGCCTTGGCTCCTCCTCTCGCCATACTGAAGTGTCCTATGCCGGATTTTGGACACTGATCACAAAGTGGGCAATGGATAAGCTTCATGTTCCTACTGTTGCTGATTCCCTCCTCTCCTCCCTCAGTGTCTTCCACACCACCAAGATCATCGTCACTGATCCAACCAAGTTCTCCTTCGTCAGATCCATTCCAGATTCCATGTCCGCTGGTGTGTCCAAGGAGAGTGTTATCATGAAGGCCTACAAGGAGTTTCGTCCTTCAGGCCCACAGGAACTTTCTGCGGAAATGGTTCAGTCCATCAATGACGTAGATAAAGCAGCTACTAGAGGGAAGAAACCCGAGAAATGGAAGATTAAGAAAGCAGCAAAGGGAGCAAAGGGTCCTTCTCCTAAGAAGCGAAAACCCTCAAAGATAGATCTTTCCCCCCAGTGAAGAAGAAGAAAACTCAGCCGAAGAGGAAACTTATTCTCTCTTCTTCATCAAGCGATTCAGAGGATAACCAATCTGACTCAGACGAGTCAGCTAGACGCGATACTCCTCCTCACTCGCCTGCTCATGAGGTACCAGTTTCATCAAAACCTCCTTCTCCTTCTCCTATCCCCATACCCTCCATTCCCACCATAACCTCCTCCATTTCCATTCCCTCCATATCTATCTCCACTTCTATTCCCCCCATAACTACCTCTACTACCATTCCACCCACAACTACTTCCGTACCACCACCAATCTTCACTGAAGCCACCAAAACGACCACCAGTGAGATTCCAACCAACGTATCTAATACGGGGGTTCGAACTTCACAACCCGAACCTACTTCCGTACCCAAACCCACTTTCCCTACTGAACCATCCGCCACACCCTTATCTCCCACTCCCTCTGCTGAAACCGAAACTTTTTTGGGAGGGGAGGATATAATCTTTGATTCCATCTACTACAGCCCCTACCAATTCCAAAGTAATGATGATGATGATGCTCCTGTTACCAAAAAGCACATCAAGGAACTCCACGAGAAGATTGATAATCTTGTGCCTTCTTCCCCTACCTCAAAATCTCACATTTCAGATGCTGCCATTCAGGGGATGGTGGAATCTCTCACCAAAGCACATGAAGCCTCCATTAGCTCAGCTGCTGCTGCTATTAACAAATCCACAAAGGCTAGTGCTGCGGCGACCGAAAAGTCGAAAAACTATTTCAAGATGCTCAGATATGGCTGGAGTCTTTGCAGGCAGCATCTGAAACCAATACCAAGAAGATTTGCACCGTTGTGGAGAAGCTGGTCCATTCTCTCGAAACAGAAAAGACCACTTTGTCAGCTTCCGTCAGAACCTCAAAGAAGACAATCAGTCTTTTTAGTCTTCGGTTGCGGATCGTCTTCTCACCTTTCAAGCAACTCTTGTCACCGATTCTACTACAAAGGATGAGCTTGCTCGTAAATCTTCCGAGCTTCATCTTACAACTCATCAGCTCTCCCAAGTCGAGAAGGAGATCGATTCTCTTCGGTCTGAGAAAGCTGTGGTTAGGATTTGTGTTTCGGATGTTCATGGGGCTCTATCCAACATCATCGAATCCCATGATTCGATTCTTAACTACTCGGTGAGGCGTACTCTTGCAGAGAAGCTCGCTCCTGCCCTTGCCTTGCTTAGCCGCATTGAAGGGATTCCTGAGCAGGAGGAACATCCGAAACAAGGGGGAGAAGGGAATCCCACATCTCAATGAAAACTCCCTCCGATTTCCAAAGCTCAATCACTCCGAGTTTCTTCACTAGTTCCTCCGAGAGCACCCAAACCAACAATTGTTCCTACATCAGGTTTGAGTGCTCAAAGAAAAGACAAACAAATCATCGATGACAGTGATGAAAGTGAGGACCAAGAACCGATTTCCAGCCTACTGAAGAAACAGGCCAGAGAGAAGGAGCTTGATGAAAATGCTTGTATTGCCAGAGAGGCTGAAGCCAAAGAAAGGAAGATAAAGGAGGCTCATTATCTCCTTGAAAGCAGAAAAACTCTATTTCCTCCTTGGACTCTTGAAGAGCTTGTTAAAGAAGCTATCGAGTCCCCCTGCACTCTTTGGCTTGAACCAGTGATCTCCTTGGACAGGGTTAATTCGGTGGATTCCCAATTTGACATGCCCTTGACCAGAAAAGCTTTTATCTTCCATGCATTCGCCCACATAGCTGAAGTTCCTCATCCTCACCCGAAGGTTGATAGGGATCTTGTAGACTTCTATCTGAGGACAGCTCAACCTCAGTATCAGACGTGGAGCGCACAGAAGATCATCAACGTTCGGGTTCTCAAACCTGTCCGGGAGGGTAACTTCACCAATGTCAGATTCAAGGTCTTAAGGGGATCCGAAAAAACCGAGCATTCCATCTCTCTAGCTGATCTTCCCAACTTAAATCCTCATGACTGGATAATCTTGCACAACATTCTTCTTGTTAACGAAGTGGAATATGGTCCGATCATAGATCATTTCAAGAGAATGTTGGTGTGTTATATTTTGGAGGTTGCCAAGCTGGATCAAGAAGTTGAAAATGTTCTTAGGAAGAAGCCCACTATCACTCCAGTCGGTTCTGCGAGTGATTTAAACAGAATTCAGATGGGAAAGATTGATCCTAAATGAAACTCAGTCATGTTCACCAGGGCAGAAGGTCAGAAATGCTTATTTGCTTTGGCTGACAAACATCTTTACACCACTTCCTGCTTGGAGCATGTTCTGGGTATCATCAATCGATGCAAACAGAACTCGGAGAGTGATAAGAAATACTTCAACGATATGATCAATTGGTACATTCACTTCCGACAAACACTTCTTGCTATAATTCCCTGCCTATTCAAAACTGTGAAGAAAGCCAGTGCAAGCAAGCTGGAGTGAGGTCTCGCCCCTATTGACGCAAAGGGGGAGATTGTTGGGTATTTGGTGTTGTGTCTTGGGCTAGTCTCTTAGCCCCATTTTGTATCCGGTATGGGCCTGTCCATCCGTGACTTGTTTGTTAGGTTTTGTGTATTAATATATGTTTGCATGCATCTTTTCAGTAACGGATAGATCGTTTTTATGTGTGATTTAGAAGATCTCTTTTGTAACCCTAAAATCCTCTACAACAGAAGTTCTTAATCGAGCTCTGCTGAGGATTGAAAGTTCTAATCATTCGACTCATTCAGATCCATACTTGTGTATTGTTTCATTGTTTTACGTTCATTATCTACCTGTTACAAAGATCTAATCGATCAAAGAGTTTATAAATATCATCATGCTTAGTCAATTTCATTGACAACTTTTATTTGTTATTGTTGAAACCTTTGATTTGCTCAAATTGTTTCATAGTGAAGATTGTGATATTACGTAATGAGATCATCATTAAACTTTCATTGTGATAAAGAAAATGATTTTTTTTTTTGTAAACCAAGTCTTCTTGGAACATTTTAGGAGTTGTGGAATCGATTCACAACTCATTCCATCCAGAACACCAACTCGTCATTAGTATGGTTCTTATGGCATAGGATCACGTGGTCACTTAGATCTATATTTTTATGTTCGAGGTAACCTTCATATTTTCTAGTGGGACAGGGTCACCTAATCACTGGTTGAATGAAGATAGTACAAGTTTTTGAAGAGGATAAAACATAGACCTTACAGTCTATTATATGATGTTTTAAAAGAATTATTTACTTTATAAAATTTTGGAATTATGGTCACTGCAACAAAGATATATTGAATATATATTTTTTCCAACCAAACAATTAGATTAAATACTTTTATTAGATTAATGATGTAATGGTTTATCCTTATCTAAAAGGTATAGAGTTTTGATGATTATGTCAAAAAATAAGCTTAACCACTTTAGCATCTACTAACTATATTTATGTAGATTATCCTAAATGATTTTTTTAATTTGAAGTTTCTACTAATCCCACCAATTGTCATTCCAGAAGACAAGCGCTTAGACACTTCTTTTTTTTCTAAGTGGGAGCAATATGGAACTTTAAGAGATAAAGATCCATAAGCTATATGCATCATAGTTTAAAACTAGCAAGTTTTCAACTATTGTTGAATTTGTTAAATAGTTGATCAGAAACTAATAAAATACATAGAGATGCATTCATGTATGATCCTCAAGCATGACTTGATTAATCTTCTTTGATATATTATGAATATAAAGATTAAGAAAGTTTTCAAAGGAGAAAACATACATGAATGAAAATCTATTCAGATTTAAACTGACATCTCAAAGTAAGAATTTTATTTCTTATAAGATAATTACATAGTGTGATTTAAATATAAAGCAAGATGAATGTGATTGAAATACTAATTCTTGGAATAAACATCTACATAGATAGATCATGGCAACTTAAAGGATTAAGTAAAATTACATTAGTTGTCAAGGATCTTAAAGAGCTTAATATAAAGGACTATGAGAGAGTCATCTTGTCAAATACCACATGACATGATTTTGATCACCCCTTAAAATTCTAGTATAATGTTTTGAACTAGATTATATGATTGTATTTCATATGTAGTTGCAATTGGGTTGATCATGTATGTCATGATTATGCATGAAGGCCAGATAAGTCATATGCTTAGAGCATGTCCAATGATACCAGTATAATCCAAGAATAAGTCATGGTGTGACTTAAAGGAACATTCTAAAGTACTTGCGAGAACTAAAGAAATATTCCTAATCTACGGAGTATTTGAAAGAAAGCTATGTTTAAAGTTGTGACACACATGCTAAACTTTCAAATAAATTGAGATGACTCTCAGTCACAATGCATGTCCTCATTATGAATGAAGAGAAAGTTACATGGATAGTGGTTCCATGTAGATTTTAATTACAGTTACACATTAGATTTAGTGTACATTGTTGTTTGGGGAACCACATACTAAGATGCTTAATGTATAGTTCATTATAACTATGAATAACCCTATTACACAAGTATTAATATCTAAGTCATGTTTAAGCATCTAATACATTATTAATAGTTTTCTCTATATATGAGTTATATATATATATATATATATATATATATATATATATATATATATATATATATATGTATGTTTGTATTCATAAAGTTTATACAAATCAAGTTTGTCAAATCTACATAACAAACTCATTCATTAGCTAAAGCATGAAAGTTAATTTGGTGTTATAGGGCCTTCTTGATATTAGTAGATGTATTTGATTGAAATTTAGTATTTGGATATTGGAACAATACAAGCAACATATAGTGTAATGAGTTGATATATTGGATATTAGTCTTTCATTAAATAATAGTTGTGTTCTATATTAGCATGTTTAATCCTTATATAACTAGGTTATTCAAAATGTCCATAATCCTTTATACTTGTGGGAACATGTATGAGGTAAGACTAATATGAGCAGATTGGCTGATTTTCATGGAGATGAAAATATCAAGAGCTGCTACCAACTAAGTAGGTACTTTATTAAAAGAATAAGTATTGGACTTGACCCATATCAAAATAACTTTATGGATCATAGTCATGAGTGATGTTTTGATCAAGGTTGTATCTTTGTATTCTTAGACCTAAGATACATATTTGGGACTTGAAGTGTAGGAATTGTTGTGCTTTGACATGGATTAACATTGTTCTGTAAAAGGAAATCATAAGGGCTATCATTGGCTATGACACGAACTATATGATAGGCGTATGTAGTCAAGATGGGATTTGTTCCATCTTATCCGTTGAGAGTTAGACATATAAGGCATTACTAAAAGTTGAACACTAAATGAGAATGATGGTGATCCATATCTCATGCTCAACATGATGTCCGACACAAAGAAATAATTGATACCACACCTTTAGTAACAATTGTAGCTTAAAGCTCTTGGAATTGGCAGTTGATAATATGACACCCTTCATGTGTTGTTAGGGAAAGTAGTTTGTTTCTAGACATCAACTACTGTCTATATCAGTCTATATTGAATCTTATGCAAGTGGAAGATTGTTTAATATATATGCCCAAAAATCATTATTGAGTGATATTGCTAATAATATATGATTCTATAGGGTCACACCTTTATCAAGTTGGCATATTTTGTATATTTATTACTAATATGATTGTTAATAAATAATATCAATTCATGTATTTAATTAGGGAATAACTATTGTTTCATGAAAAGAATAATTATAAAAGAGTATACCTAGTTGTTATTTCATATGTATGAATTCATAAGTCATGCACAACTTTTGGACTAGTTGAATCCTTTTGTCTTTTACCTAAAAACAAGTTTATGTTTTATAAACTTTTAGTTTATAAAAATTAAACAATTCTTATTCTTTATTAGCATATGGCTGAAAGTTGTATATGGTATGTGAGGTTGCTTGTCCCCATGCCTGACAAGCAAGGTTATTACTTTAGATTATAATATGGGGTTGCTTTTTCTTTTGCATGAGTATATAAAGGATGTGACTTGCATGAGTTTGGTTAGTTTTTGGTCTAAATATCTCTCTTATTAGAAGTGGTTTAAGCATCTCTTCTACTCCTCACTTCTCTCGCTATTTTAAAGTTAGTTTTGTGATTAGAAGCTCCATTGAATTGTCTCATTTAGTTCTTATTTGAGTTAAGTATCTAAAGGATTAATGTAACACTCTAAATTTATCGAATAAAATATTCATTTTTAAATTCACAGAAAATCATAGTTTACATTCCAAAACCCAAATTGATAAGTTGTTCTCAGCACAAAACAATAAATTGTTTGACAATATCCTAGAATCCCAAAGCATAATCTCTAGCTGGTGTGTACAATCATGTCGGTGCCTTCCCACAATCCTGAGAGGTACCTGAAACACATTTCACACAACACTGTAAGCACGAAGCTTAGTGAGTTCCCCAAAATACCATACACAAATAATTAGCCTCTCATGGCTATACTCGATAAGGACCATATGGTCATGTGTCTTAGTGAAGACCTTCTGGTCTCACAACTTAGGTTGGACCCTCTAGTCCGATATCTCAGTGAAAACCCTCCGGTCTCACTACTCGGTTTGGACCCTCCGGTCCTAACTCAGTAAGGAAAAAAATAATATAAAACATAAATCAGAAAGACAAAATGCATAATATCACATAACTCAGTATAAACACATAAGACCCTCCGGTAAATAACTCAGATAAGACCCTCCAGTCACACAGTATTACGATTCATGTAAGTATAGTGAGAAGACTCACCTCATAAGTAAAGCAAGTAGGTCTCGTACTCAACAGTCGATCTAGACTCCGCTTACATATCATAATCATCTCTAATTAACAATGTATAACAACAACTCCAAAGACATTAAGTTAACTCCTTTACTAACTCTCGGAACGGGTAAAAGACCATTTAATCCCTCCATGGCATCCAAATTCCTCCACTTGACCAAACCCTAAAACTTAATAGAAGTCAACACTCAAGTTAACAGTCCATGTTGACCCAACTCGTCGAGTTCCTCCTATTCTTCATAAAAATAGGAAAAAAAATCCATCTCAACTCACTAAGTTGTCTCACTAACTCGTCGAGTTTTTACCGCATCCAGAATAACGAGGAAAGCCCTAAACAACTTGTTGAGTTGGCTAACCAATTCATCAATTTCCTTCAGTCCAAACACTCATTCAAACGCTTTTAAGCAAGACTAAGGCCCCAAACTAAAGATCTAGTGAAAGACCTATTCTCCATTCTTTCTAAAACTATATCTTATTTCTAAAAGACCCAAACTTTCACACTTCACAATATAGTTACTCCAAAACATGCTACATGTATATTTATAAAACAATATTTTACATTGATAGTTTATCTACATAGATTGGATACAAACTAACTATTAAGATTTTTACAAAGTTTTACATATATTACATACTTACCCAGGAATACAATACAAACGTTATAATATTATCTATTCTACATCTTCTAGCAGTACAAAACTATATTGGATGCTTATCACCTGCAACTGTTTTAAACATTGAGAGGGATAAGCGGGTGACGCTTAGCGAGTTCAATAACAGTTACAATATAACATTATGCCATATACAAATCAATATGACATAAGCATAGAGCGACAAGGAACAAGATAGGAAAATGAGTATCATATGACATGCTTTCCATATCAATGAATAATCAGATTCAAAGATTTGAATTTAATGAGACATAACAATTTCAACACTTGATATACATCAATAAGACTTCAGCCCAAATGACGTAGTGTAACGACTCGTCCCTGGTATGTGGTTTTTAGTATTTATTTTTGAAGTTAATAGAGGAACTCGGCGAGTCTATGTCCCGACTCGTCGAGTAGGGTCGCGTTGTTGATCAGCGTATAGATCGGCGACTCGGTGAGTCCATATTCGGGACTCGACGAGTCGGCCTGCTAGGTTGAAACCCTAAATCTTCGGGTTGCTCACTATTTAATCCACCTTATAGCCCCCATTCTCGCCTCCTTCACCCTCAGAACGCTGTGAGAAAACCCTAATCCATCCTTGAGTGATCTAAGTGTTCTTGTGTGATTTGTGAAGGCTTGAAGAAGGAGAAGAAGAATGGAGCAAGGAGAAGAGGAGTAGTGCAAAGATCCAAGGGCAAATCAGGGTTATTTGAGGTATTCTTCGGATTTCCCTCTTGTTTTATGCTTTAAACCTCCATTAGAACCCTTCTAGATCTAGTTGATGCTTTTCTCAAGCCTTATGATTGTATGAATGCCCTAATAAGTCGAGATATCCTTAGATCTATTCATTGAGAAGTTTCAGAGCCCAAATCTATTGTCTTTATGAAGATACTTTGCATGGAAACCCTAGATCTAGCCTTTATTATGCTTTTTGAGCTATTTTATATTCATGAATGCATATGGGCACGTAAAGATAGAATCTTTACATGCTAATCGAGTTAAGGGAGTCCAGATCTATAAGTTTCATGCACTGGATTCAAGCATAATCAAGTTTTGAGTTGCTGCATGCAAGCGACTCGGCGAGTCGAGCCGCGAGTCCCCGATTTTTCCCTTTTTGAGTGATGCTGAGTGAGACTAGTGAGTGATGTAGTGGAATCAGTGAGTTGTGGTTAGACTCAGTAATAGAGGGACTCAGCGAGTTGTTCATACAACTCGGCGAGTCCAAGGCAATCTTCTTAGCTCGAAGAACAACTCGTCGAGTTGTTCATACGGCTCGGCGAGTCTGATGCAGATTGCCTGAAGTTTTAGATTCGAAAGGGAACTCGTCGAGTTGATGCCATACTCGACGAGTAGCAGCAAGTAGGGTGAGAAATGAGAGTAGGGACTCGGCGAGTTGGCGGCCCAACTCGGCGAGTCAGGTCAACTGTAAAGTTGACTTTGACCAGGAGAGTTGACTTTAGCTAGGGGTAAAAGAGTCATTTACCCCAATACAGTTATTAATAATTTGATTGAGTGTAATTGTGGATTTGTAGCCGGGGAGATACCGGAGTAGTAGCAGATAGTGCCCGGAGCCACACACTCAGCAGCCAGATCACGAGGTGAGTTTCCCTTCAGTAGGAACGGGTCTAAGGCCACAATGCCGGCCCGTTTAGCTAGCAGTAGTATCCGGACTTCGGTTCGATGCAGATTTTAGTATGTTTGATGTCTTCGTGGCTCGGACAGTATTTGGTGTTATGTGTTCCGGGTTACATCCCGATGTAGTATGCTATGTATGTACTCATGTTAGTTGATATGCTTATGTAATGCTATGTACAGTATGTTCCGGACTTCTGTCCGATGCAGTCAGTTCCGGACTTCGGTCCGATGCAGTAGTTCCGGACTTTGGTCCGATGCAGGAGGCAAGGCCTCAGTAGTTCCGGATCCCGATCCGATGCAGAGGGCAAGGCCGTGGGTAGTTCCGGACTTTGGTCCGATGCAGTTTACGGACTTCGGTCCGATGCAGTGGGAAAGGCCCGGTATGTGATTATATGTATTATTTGGTATGTGGTAGTTTGGGGGAGCTCACTAAGCTTCGTGCTTACAGTTTCAGTTTTGGTTTCAGGTACTTCCGCAAGCAAAGGGAAGAGCTCGAGTTGATGGCATCGCATACACACACCACAGTATCATTGGTCCTCGGAGTTGTTTTGTTTTTCATAGATGTGACTAATACATTTTTGATTCAGTTCACTTATAACACTTTATTATTGTTGTGAGATATTGAGGTACGAGTTTACCTTATGATTTTATTATGGTGTTTTTAGTAATTATTTAAAAAAAAAAAATTTGGGTCATTTCTTTTGGGATGTTACAAGTTGGTATCAGAGCCTTGGTTTGAGGGATTCGGGTGCACCCCGGGTGTATCTGAACTCAAACTAAGGGAGAGATAAAAAGATTTTCAAAAAGGAAAAATGTTTTCGAATGAAAAAAAAATAAAACAACACTTAGAAAGAAAAGAAGTTTTAAACAAGATAAGGGTGTGGTGCATGCGATCAGCCGAGCTCAAGTAAGTACTCCCAAATTACCCATACAAGTTTTATAATTATGAATAATTGCTCCAGTTTCAGTAGAACAGCATGCTAGTATAGGACTAAGGATCTAGGAGGATGCCTTACGTGCCTGTTATATGTGTTTAGCTCTATGAGAATTGCATGCTAGTAACGAGTAGACAGCAGTAGGATAGCCTATTTAGGTTATGCCTGGTAGCGCGAGTTTAGCATTGTATGCCAGATCGGTTTCTCGTTATGAGAGTAGGATTGCTTGGGTAATTTCCGGTGTCCGAATGCTACTTGCTTCGTGCTTTGTAGAACTCTTAGTAATGAGAGTTAGCCGTTAGGTGAATATGTCACGTCACATGTGATCAGGGTTGAATAATCTTAGAGTGTTGGATTTGGCCCTATTGCGTAGCTCTTGTTTGAGTCTAACCGTTGTAGGGACGAGCCTTTTACTCGAAGGATTATCCGAGCCTCATCACATGTGATGGTATTCAGGTGATGGCTAATTAGCATTTCTAGGAGGCCTTCAGCAGCTGAGGACTGTTTTGAGCAGAGTCAAGATTTCCCTAGGGCAAGCCTAGGATGAGAGTAGCAGAGAGCAGCAGTAGTAGAAGTGACTTGGTGGAGTCAAGGCAGTTCTTGAGGAAAGTACGGATAGATGTGGAAGGTAGTATGGGCCCGTACTACTGAAAGTAGAGGATCCGTACTCGAATCAAGGAAGGCCAAGACAAGACAAGGAAGCTAGTAGTAGTATCATGATCCCTTGAGATATTTCAGTTTTCTGATGTTGTTATGATATGTTTCAGAATGGTAGTTTTGTGTTCGAGACCAGCAGTCGGCAGTTCAGATGCCGGAGGGGGATCAGGATCAGGATCAGGCCTGGAGGCCGGGCAGATGGATGAGCAGACCAGAGAGTTCGTTTCTTCTGAGGTTACCCGCATCATACTGGAGCAGACTCCTGTGATCTTCAGTTTGATCAAGGAGGTTATTTTAGAGTTGATGGATGAGAGATTGGGCATTTTCCGTTCCGAGATGGAAGCCATGATGGGGTCGCGCACACTTACGTTCAGGGAGTTCAGGGCATGTGGAGCTCCAGACTACCATGGGGCGCGGGACCCCATAGCGAGCACGAGATGGTTGGCGGATGTGGCCAACGCATTCCGCACTAGCAGGTGTCCCGAGGGGGACAAGGTTAGATTGGCGTCCTGTCTTCTGAAGGACAGGGCACAGGATTGGTGGGAGGAGGTCGGTCATACCATTGGAGATGATGCATCGTTATATGCCATGACCTAGGCCGATTTCTCTACCAGGTTCAGGGTAGAGTTTGCACCAGTTATTGAGGTACAACAGTTAGCCCGAGAGTTTCAGGACCTCACCCAGACTACAGAGACCGTGGCGGAGATCACCGCCAAGTTCAGGGAGAGGGCTCTTCTTGTTCCTCAGTATGCAGCCGATGAGGATATGAAGAAGGCTCGTTATCATGAGATGTTGCGGAGTGATATCCGCATGTTTGTGAGCCGGTCCAACTGTAAAACGCTGGATGACATGATTGCTAGAGCTCAGGAGAGGGAGATTGACCTAGAGTTGGAGAAGAAGAGGAAACCGGAGGCGGTTTCGGGTTCAGGAGGTTCGGGCAAAAAGCCCAAGGTATCTGATCACAGGTCCAGGAGTCAGCAGAGCCATGGTCGATGTGGCAAGTGTGGGAGATTGCACGAGGGAACGTGCAAGGCAGGGAGTTTCGGCTGCTACAAGTGCAGTCGGACTGGGCATTTGAGCAGGGATTGTACGGCCCCTGCTACTGCTGTTGCAGCATCAGATCTGATTTGCTTTCAGTGCAATCAGAGGGGACATAAAAAGTCCCAGTGTCCAAGTTTAGCTGCAGCAGGGAAGGTGGTTGCACCTGCCCCTGCTACTTTGAGGATTACAGATGGCCGTCAGGGCCGAGCAGAGACACCAGTGGCTAGGAGCCGAGCTTTTCAGTTGACAGCAGAGGAGGCGCGAGCGACTCCAGATGTGGTGACGGGTATGTATTTTTCCCTTCATCTCTACATTATTGTTATTATTATTGAGTATTGCTTATGGTTATATGTTTTGTATAGGGTCGTTCTCTGTGAACGGCATCTCTGCTACAGTATTATTTGATTTGGGGGCTACCCGATCGTTTGTATCGCTAGCGCTTAGCAAGAGATTTAGTAGAGCTCCTGGGGAGCTGGATTGTCCACTAGAGGTTGAGATAGTAGACGATAGGACCGTGAGAGTTGCCAGAGTACATCGAGGGTGTTCTCTTCAGTTGTTTGACGAGCAGTTTTTGGTGGATTTGGTCCCTATTCCCCTGCGAGGAAATAAGGTTATAGTAGGCATGGAATGGTTGAGTCCCAACGCGGCCATGATTGATTGCGAGTTACAGCTAGTGAGGATTCGCACTCCCAGTGGTGGTGAGTTAGTGATTCAGGGCGAGAGACCACAGCGTGGACCAGTTCTTTGTTCAGCCGCGAGGGCAAGACGCTATTTTCAGCAGGGTTGCGCAGGCTATGTAGCCTACGTTATGGATGCCCGGGAGGAGGGCAAGTCGACAGTGGATGATGTTCCGGTAGTGCGATACTTTCCGGATGTATTCCCGGAGGATTTACCTGGAATACCTTCCGAGAGACAGGTCGAGTTTGGGATTGACCTAATTCCTGGTGCGGCTCCGATAGCCAAGGCACCGTATCGGTTAACTCCTCCTGAGATGCAGGAGTTGTCTACGCAGCTGCAGGAGTTGCTGGACAAGGGTTTTATTCGGCCGAGTAGTTCACCCTGGGGGGCACCGATCTTATTTGTGAAGAAGAAGGATGGGTCGCACCGTATGTGCATCGACTACCGGGAGCTGAATAAGGTAACGGTGAAGAACCGTTACCCTCTCCCGAGGATAGATGATTTGTTTGATCAGCTTCAGGGAGCGTCTTGGTTCTCCAAGACTCAGGAGCAGCATGAGGAGCACCTGAGGGAGGTACTAGAAGTGTTGAGAAGGTAGAGGCTTTTCGCGAAGTTCTCCAAGTGCGAGTTTTGGTTGCCTGAGGTGCAGTTCCTTGGCCACCTCATCAACCAAAAGGGTATATTGGTAGATCCGGCCAAGATAGAGGCCGTGATGCAGTGGGAAGTCCCGAGGTCTCCAACCGAGATTCGGAGTTTCCTGGGGTTGGCAGGGTATTACCGGAGGTTCATTCAGGATTTCTCCAAGATTACAGTACCGCTCACCCGACTAACTAGGAAGTCGGTGGTGTTTCGTTGGGGTCCTGAGCAGCAGACGACATTCGAGACCCTCAGGCAAAGGTTATGCGAGGCTCCGATTCTTTCCCTGCCCGAGGGGATAGAGGATTTTATAGTCTACTGTGATGCCTCAATCACAGGTATGGGAGCAGTGTTGATGCAGCGGGGGCATGTAATAGCCTACGCCTCGAGACAGTTGAAGCCTCACGAGGCTAATTATCCTACGCACGACTTGGAGCTGGGGGCAGTGGTGTTTGCCCTCAAGATTTGGAGACATTATCTTTATGGGGTCCGTTGTACCATCTACACGGATCACAAGAGCTTGAGATACCTTATGGATCAACCGAGTCTAAACATGACGCAGAGGAGATGGTTGGATGTGCTGAAGGATTATGATTGTGAAATCCTTTATCACCCAGGGAAGGCCAACGTAGTGGCCGATGCCTTAAGTCGGAAGGTGAAAGCAGCCCCTATCAGAGATTTGTGTTTGAGAATGACTGTGATTACTCCGTTGTTGGAACGGATCAGGGAGGCTCAGGTTGAGGGCCTCAAGGAAGAGAAGCAGAAATGCGAGAGGATTGTAGGTCGAGCAACTGCGTTCGATTATGATAGTCAGGGGTTGTTAACCCTTCATGGGAGAGTGTCGGTACCGTACGGAGGCGGAGTACGACAGGTGTTTATGGACGAGGCTCATAAGTCTCGATTTTCTATCCATCCAGGGGCAACGAAGATGTATAGAGATCTTCGACCCGATTATTGGTGGCCCTGCATGAAGTGGGATGTTGCTTGGTATGTGGAGAGGTGTCTGACCTGCAGGAAGGTCAAGGCAGATAATCAAAGGCCTCACGGCAAGATGCAGCCGTTAGACATTCCCATGTGGAAATGGGAGGACATCACTATGGATTTTATCACCAAGCTTCCCAGGACCGCACGAGGAGTAGATTCGATATGGGTAGTAGTGGATCGGTTGACGAAGAGTGCCCATTTTATCCCGATCCAGGAGAGTATATCGGCAGAAAAGTTAGCCGATATCTATGTGCGTGAGATTGTGGCACGCCATGGAGTGCCGGTATCGGTGGTGTCAGACCGAGATGTCCGTTTTACCTCCCGGTTCTGGAAGCGGTTCCATGACGAGATGGGTACTCGTCTCCACTTCAGCACTGCTTTCCACCCTCAGACGGACGGGCAGAGTGAGAGGACGATTCAGACTCTCGAGGACATGCTTAGGGCATGCGTTTTGGATTTTGGTGGCAGTTGGGATACATATCTTCCGTTAGCGGAATTTTCATATAACAACAGTTATCATGCGAGCATCGATCGACCTCCCTTTGAGATGCTTTATGGGAGGAAGTGCAGGACCCCGATTTTTTGGGATGAGGTGGGTCAGCGAGTCATTGGGAGCACAGAGGTGGTGCTCAAGACGACCGAGTTGATCCAGCAGGTCCGTAGTAGGCTGCAGACTGCGTAGAGTCGGAAGAAGAGTTACGCCGATAGGAGGCGTTTAGACTTGGAGTTCCGAGTGGGTGACATGGTTCTTCTGAAGGTCTCACCTTGGAAGGGTGTTATCAGGTTCCGAAAGAGGGGCAAGTTGGGTCCCAGGTTTATTGGTCCTTTCAGGGTTTTGGCCCGGGTGGGTCGGGTTGCTTATTGGTTAGATCTTCCGGCAGAGCTTAGCCAGATCCACAACACTTTCCATGTGTCTCAGTTAAGGAAGTGTTTGGTGGACAAGTCAGCAGTTGTTCCTTTAGAGGATATCCAGGTGGATAGCAGCTTGAATTATATTGAGAGGACGGTCGCGATTCTGGACCGGAAAGTAAAGACCTTGAGGAACAAGGTAATTAAGCTAGTGAAGGTGCAGTGGGAGCACCGAAAGGGGTCTGAGTGGACGTGGGAGGCTGAAGACGAAATGAGAGAACATTATCCCGGGTTATTTGCAGATGCAGCAGCAGACTTCGAGGATGAAGTCTGAGTCAAGTGGGGGAGAATTGTAACGACCCGTCCCTGGTATGTGGTTTTTAGTATTTATTTTTGAAGTTAATAGAGGAACTCGGCGAGTCTATGTCCCGACTCGTCGAGTAGGGTCGCGTTGTTGATCAGCGTATAGATCGGCGACTCAACGAGTCCATATTTGGGACTCGACGTGTCGGCCTGCCAGGTTGAAACCCTAAATCTTCGGGTTGCTCACTATTTAATCCACCTTATAGCCCCCATTCTCGCCTCCTTCACCCTCAGAACGCTGTGAGAAAACCCTAATCCATCCTTGAGTGATCTAAGTGTTCTTTTGTGATTTGTGAAGGCTTGAAGAAGGAGAAGAAAAAAGGAGCAAGGAGAAGAGGAGTAGTGCAAAGATCCAAGGGTAAATCAGAGTTATTTGAGGTATTCTTCGGATTTCCCTCTTGTTTTATGCTTTAAACCTCCATTAGAACCCTTCTAGATCTAGTTGATGCTTTTCTCAAGCCTTATGATTGTATGAATGCCCTAATAAGTCGAGATATCCTTAGATCTATTCATTGAGAAGTTTCAGAGCCCAGATCTATTGCCTTTATGAAGATACTTTGCATGGAAACCCTAGATCTAGCCTTTATTATGCTTTTTGAGCTATTTTATCTTCATGAATGCATATGGGCACGTAAAGATAGAATCTTTACGTGCTAATCGAGTTAAGGTAGTCCAGATCTATAAGTTTTATGCACTGGATTCAAGCAGAATCAAGTTTTGAGTTGCTGCATGCAAGCGACTCGGCGAGTCGAGCCGCGAGTCCCCGATTTTTCCTTTTTTGAGTGATGCCGAGTGAGACCAGTGAGTGATGGAGTGGACTCAGTGAGTTGTGGTTAGACTCAGTAATGGAGGGACTCGACGATTTGTTCATACAACTCGGCGAGTCCAAGGCAATCTTCTTAGCTCGAAGAACAACTCGTCGAGTTGTTCATACGGCTCGGCGAGTCTGATGCAGATTGCCTGAAGTTTTAGATTCGAAAGGGAACTCGTCGAGTTGATGCCATACTCGACGAGTAGCAGCGAGTAGGGTGAGAAATGAGAGTAGGGACTCGGCGAGTTGGCGGCCCAACTCGGCGAGTCAGGTCAACTGTAAAGTTGACTTTGACCAGGAGAGTTGACTTTAGCCATGGGTAAAAGAGTCATTTACCCCAATACAGTTATTAATAATTTGATTGAGTGTAATTGTGGATTTGTAGCCGGGGAGATACCGGAGCAGCAGCAGATAGTTCCCGGAGCTACCCACTCAGCAGCCAGATCACGAGGTGAGTTTCCCTTCAGTAGGAACGGGTCTAAGGCCACAATGCCGGCCCGTTTAGCTGGCAGCAGTATCCGGACTTCGGTTCGATGCAGATTTTAGTATGTTTGATGCCTTCGTGGCTCGGATAGTATTTGGTGTTATGTGTTCCGGGTTACATCCCGATGTAGTATGTTATGTATGTACTCATGTTAGTTGATATGCTTATGTGATGCTATGTACAGTATGTTCCGGACTTCTGTCCGATGCAGTCAGTTCCGGACTTCGGTCCGATGCAGTAGTTCCAGACTTTGGTCCAATGTAGGAGGCAAGGCCTCAGTAGTTCCGGATCCCGATCCGATGCAGAGGGCAAGGCCCTGGGTAGTTTCGGACTTTGGTCCGATGCAGTTTTCGGACTTCAGTCCGATGCAGTGGGCAAGGCCCAGTATGTGATTATATGTATTATTTGGTATGTGGTAGTTTGGGGGAGCTCACTAAGCTTCGTGCTTACAGTTTCAGTTTTGGTTTCAGGTACTTCCACAAGCAAAGGGAAGAGCTCGAGTTGATGGCATCGCATACACACACCACAGTATCATTGGTCCTGGGAGTTGTTTTGTTTTTTATAGATGTGACTAATACATTTTTGATTCAGTTCACTTATAACAATTTATTATTGTTGTGAGATTATGACGTACGAGTTTACCTTATGATTTTATTATGGTGTTTTTAGTAATTATTTAAAATTTTTTTTTTTTGGGTCATTTCTTTTGGGATGTTACACGTAGAAAATTAAATTTCAGGATATCATTTCACTATAATACACAGGCTTTCAGCCCTGTCTTTGTGTTTTGTTAATGCCAAAGTGATGCTTATTTCATATACTTTATGGCCAAGGGCTACATACTGGTACCCAAGTGATACTTTATGGCCTAGGGCTACATACTGGTACCCAAGTGATGCTCATTGTCATAATAACATGGGAAAGCACATTGAACATATAACACATAACATACAATTATCCCTATATTGAAACTCACCGTGAAATAACCGGGGATTAAATGATAATTTAGGCAGTACTTCGACAATAAATATGACTTTCTGTGATGAAACCGGGGATTTTAGTTGAGAACCGACCTTACTCGGGCAGAGTTTCGGCTTCAAAATATAATTTTCTCGAGAACCTCGGAGCGTCAAGGCTTGCTTCTAGTGTCGGGGTTGATACCAGGGCTTCGGGGGGTCAAAAGTAGGCTAAAAGGATGAAAGGGGGTGAAAGATGTAAGGAAATGTAACATAATTCCGGAGACCCTCGATCTCTATTTTGTAGGGGACCGAAGTTGCTGACTACGTTGAGCGTAAGTCCTCTGTACGTTGGGCGTAATGTGAGGCGACTTAGTACGCAGGGCGTACTTGCAATGAGTTATCTGATCGGTACCTGGGATCGGACGCAACACTTCATGCAGAGAGATAGGGACATGGCTGATCCGAGGCCTTGTTTGCAAACACTGGGCGTACGCCTCTATGCGGGTCGTACCTCCTCGGATAAGGCGGGGCGTACCTCCTCGGATAAGGCTTCGAATTTTCATTTTTATTTATTTGAGAACTTCAAATTTTCATATCATTTGCGTACGAGCTCCGCTTTTTACGTTCTTTATATCCACACGTAGGTGAGATCATACTCTACAACTTTCATTTAGACTCCGTCGGCTACTTTTGACTTCATTTTTAATATTATATTTTTCACGGGTCAGAATAGGAAAAGTCTGTTAGAAATTCATAACTTATTCATCCGATGTCCGTTTTCGTTTGTCTTTTTACCTTTGTACTACTATTGAAAAGACCTTCGATTCTCGTTTAGTTTGTGTCGGCTAAAAATCACTCGATCTTTATTTCGAGTTTTTAGCTGTCTACTGTTATATTGAAACTTAAAAAAATCATAACTTCTTCATATGAAGTCAGATTTGGACGTTCTTTTTATGAAAATTCTCGGCTTAGTACATACTACAACTTTCATTTAGATCATATAGGATAAAAATTAGTTTATCAAAAACTCACTTTTTACGTCATACGGCGTCGTGTCGGTTCTGTCACGAAACTTCAAATAGTCATAACTTCTTCGTTATAACTCGGATTTTGATGAGGTTTTCGCCTAAATGTTTCTAACGAAATTTTCTACAACTTTCAATAATAAAATTTTACATATTTCAAATTTTATATTTTCGTTAAATTTCCATATTAGATTGGAATCTCATAAGACTTCCAATATTTTCTGAGTGATTCTAAACATAGTTTTACTTTATTTATAGTAAAAACTATCTGTTAGAACTGAACACTCAAAATCATATAATATTTCATAATAGTATTCATCACAAAAACACAATTTCAAAATGTTTATGTTACAAATACCTCCTCCTTTTGAGGATTTCGTCCCCGAAATTACATCAATTAAAACAAATGGGGATATTTCGCTTTTATATCATTCTTATTTTCCCAAGTATAGGCCTCGATGGTGTTTCCATTTGACAAGCACCAACTCCACTTATTTATTACATAGCTCAGCCGTATCATATCCATGAATACGACATTGGAATTTGTCAAACCAAACGACATAACAAGGAATTCATAATGCCCATATCGAGTACGAAAAGAAGTCTTTGGTACATCCTGATCGTGTACTTTCAACTGATGATAACCAGATCTCAAATCAATCTTCGAGAAGTAACTAACACCCTGAAGTTGATCGAACAAATCGTTGATGCGAGGTAGTGTGTACTTGTTCTTGATAGTCACCTTATTTAGCTCACGGTAATCAATACACATTCGTGTTGATCTGTCCTATTTCTTGACAAACAGTACTGGAGCACCCTAAAGAGAGGTACTCGGTCAAATTAAGCCTTTGTCAAGTAATTCCTGCAGTTGGATCACCATTTCTTACATTTCAGCTAGCGCAAGACGATATGGAATCTTTGCAATTGGAGCAGCACCAGGTACAAGATCAATTCGGAATTCTACTTGCCTATCCGGAGGAAGTCCAGGCAACTCATCAGGAAAAACATCAGGATATTCGTTAGCAACGGGAATATCATTTACAGTTTTCTTCTCCTCTCTTGAGATATCAACTGCGTAGTCCAGATAGATAGGGAACCCCTTTGCTATGAATTTACGAGCTTTTAGGAAAAAGATTATTTTTAAGTTTCTTTGTTCACCATAGACATAAATAGGATTCTCCCCTTCAATGGGAATACGTACTATCTTTTCGTAGGATAAGAATTATGCATAGTTCTTTGACAACCAATCAATGTCGAGAATAATATCAAAGTTGGGCAAGGAGATAGGAATCAGGTTAGCAAGAAAATTATAGCCTTCAATTTCTACAACACAATCCTTATAGATTTTATCAGCAAGTAATTATATACTTCCCGCAGTATCTATGTGAAATGTTTGCGCTTGTTCATAGCAAGCAGTTTGAAAAGAATGCGCAAATTCATGAGACACAAAAGAATCTGAGGCACCAGAATCAAATAAGATGTGAGCAGGTCTAAAGTTGACAAGAAATGTACCCTTCACAACATTCGGGTCTTCGCGTGCCTCCTCCATGGTAATCTGGAATGCACAACACTTAGCTTTTGGTACCTCCTCCTTTTTAGTTGGAGTACTCCTCGGTTGTTGAACAGGGGCTTGACTTCTCACTGGTTTTTTAACAGAATCTTGACTCCCCGTCACTTAACTAGTAAGAGTAGGACAGACGCACTTTTTGTGGCCAGTAATACCACAAGCAAAACATGTAACATCCTTAATGGGACAAATGGGCTTCTTGTGGCCAATTTCTCCACATCCAAAACAGACCTTTGATCCTTTTTCTATTCTGCATTCTCCCAAATGATTCTTTCTACAATTTCGGCACAATGGTGATTGAATAGAAAAAGATTGTGATCTACCACGACCACGAAAAGCACTCAAAGATTTTCCCTTTCTTTTTAGGTTCAGATAGAATAGATTGAGCGGGTGGAATAGAGGGAACATAAACAGTTCTTTCAGTACGTGGATGCTTTGGATCAGTTAAGTGGCATCACGTATCTCCAAATCATGCCCGCTTCTGCGGGCATACTCAACAGCTTTATCAAATGATAGAACATCCCAATTACTCATGCAATCGTGGATTTCATATCGTAATCCTTCCATAAATAACTGAATTTTATCATCTTCAGTTGGAATATACTTTGTAGCAAACCATGCTTTTTGATTGAATTGCATTTCATATTCATTCACGGTCATTCCTCATTGTTTAAGTTCAAGGAACTCCTTTTCCAATCTTCTTCTCATATCTATAGGACAATACGTTTCTAGTAAGCGAGTTTTGAACATTCCCCAAGACAAATTCTCTTGATCGTACTCTTTAAGAGCTTTAAATATTGCTTCCCACCAGAACAGAGCTTCTCTGATGAACATTGCGGAGGCATAATTAACTTTGTCTTCATTTATCACATGAGAGATACGAAATACTTTTTTCGTGTTCTAGATCTATGTAAGAACAATAATAGGATTAATGGCACCTGAAAACTCCGTAGCACCAATACTCTTGAAATCTTTGAACGAGGGACGCCTCACCTCTCCTTTTGAAGATTCTCCAGTGGATTTCTCTTTGCTTTTATCATTATCCTTCTTATATTCTTCAAGAGTCTACCGAATGATACTAATAAGTTTACCCAAGAGTCACTCCTCTCGAGGGGATACTGGAGTATTTACTTCACCAGGTTTAGGATCTCAACCCACTTCTAGTGTGTGGTTATCTTCCTGTTCGGCCATTCTTTTGAAAATTTCGAGCAACGTAATATTTAGAATATTAGGATTTATTATTACCTAATACTTTACTTAAGTATTTCCTATGGTTTGTATCCATATATTCCTAATGAATCCGTTCATATATTGAACTTCCAACGGTTTAGGTCTAAATACCAATCTGTGATATTTAGTTCACTTAAACTATTGCTCTGATACCATGATTGAAAGACATATTCTCCATTCTTTCCAAAACTACATCATATTTCTGAAAGACCCAAACTTTCATACATCACAATATTGTTACTCCAAAACATGCTACATGCATATTTATAAAACAATATTTTACATTGATAGTTTATTTACATAGACTGGATACAAACAAACTATTAAGATTTTTACAAAGTTTTACACATATTACATACATTCCCAAGAATACAATACAAACGTTATAATATTATCTATTCTACATCTTCTACCGGTACAAAACTATACTGGATGCTTATCACTAGCAATAGTTTTAAACATTGAGAGGGATAATTGGGTGATGCTTAGTGAGTTCAATAATAGTTACAATATAACATTATGCCATATACATATCAATATGACAGAAGCATAGAGGGACAAGGAACAAGATAGGAAAATGAGTATCATATGACATGCTTTCCATATCAATGAATAATCAGATTCAAAGATTTGAATTTAATGAGACATAACAATTTCAACACTTAATATACATCAATAAGACTTTAGCCCAAATGGCGTAGAAAATAAAATTTTAGGATATCATTTCACTAAAATACATAGGCTTTCAGCACTGTCTTTGTATTCTGTTAATGCCAAAGTGATGCTTATGTCATACACTTTATGGACAAAGGCTACAAACTAGTACCTAGGTGATGCTTATGTGATACACCTCGTGGCCTAATGTATTACTCATTATCATAATAACATGGGAAAGCACATTGAATATATAACACATAACATACAATTGTCGCTATATTGAAACTCATCGTGAAATAACCGGGGTTTAAATTATAATTTGGGTAGCACTTTGAATCTAAATATGAGTTTCTATGATGAAACCGGGGATTTTAGTTGAAAACCGGCCTTACTTGGGCAGAGTTTCGGTTTGAAATTATAATTTTCTCGAGAACATCGGAGCGTCGGGGCTTGCTTCGGGTGTCAGCGTTGATACCATGGCTTTGGGGGGTCAAAAGTAGGATAAAAGGATGAAATGGGTGAAAGATGTAAGGAAATGTAACATAATTTCGGAGACCCTCGATCTCTATTTATAGGGGACCGAAGCTGCTAACTACGCTGAGCGTAAGTCCTCTGTACGATGGGCATAATGTGAGGCAGGTTAGTATGCGGGGCATACTTGCAATGAGTTATCTGATTGGAACCAGGGCTCGGACGTGGCACTTCATGTCAAGAGAGAGGGACGTGGTTGATTCGAGGCCTTATATGCGAACGTAAGGCGTACGCCTCTACACTGGGCGTACCTCCTCAGATAAGGCTTCTAGTCTTCATTTATATTTATTTAAAAACTTCAAAAATTCATATCATTTGCGTACGAGATCTGGTTTTAACGTTGTAGCGCATGAGATTTATGAGGTATTAAATTTGTATTTATTTAAGGAAAATGATTTTATAAGTTCGGAATTGGGCCTTTGGGCCTTCACGATAGCGCTGATGACGGACGAGCACGGTACGTAACCCCCATGTATGCCCAGAGCAATCAAGGATTCAAGACACAGGCTAAAGCGTGTACGCCCAGCGTACCAAAGGGTACGCGCAACGTATGCGTGTAGGGTCTTAAACCCTAATTTTGGGACTTATCCCTATATAAAGGATGTTATGACCTTGGACCAGCCTCCCTAACACCCTTAAGTAGTCATCTCAAAAATCCTAGCTTAATTTTGTGTGTTCTTAGCCACTAGAGAGCATTTGGTGTAGTTTTGGGGCATTAGAAGAGAAAGGAACTTGGAGAAGGAGCAAGGATCCACCAAGAGCTTAGAGAACCAGAAGAGTAGCACCATTTCTGACTTATTTGAGGTATGAAGTTCCAACCTTGACAATTATCTTCTTAGATTTGTTGTTGGGAGTTTCTAAGGTTACTTTTGGACTCCATTATTGATAGGTGCATTTTATGCACCTATTTTGCATGTTTATTTCCATCTTTTTACAGCATTCTACTTCATAATTCTTGCATTTAGTTGATTATTAGGGCAATTACATATTTCATTAAGAATGCTTGGTACTTCACTATTTTTGATTTATTTTGTAGGCATTATGGAGCATGGAACGTGGAGCTTGGATGCATGGATGCATGGAGCTTGGATTCTTGGAGCTTTGGAGCATGCAGAGAAGATGAACCGGTCATTCCTTGGAGGAAAGCATGAACACATAACCCGATTCATTGTCGCATTATCATCATAGCAAAGGACTAAGTTTGAGATGCGGTTCTTGTCACACTGACACGGGTTGTGTTTGTCCTTTATCATCTCATATTTGAGCAACATGACTCATGGTGAAGCTAGATTGAAGATGGAGTCAACAGTGAAGACTTTCTTGAATTTTAGCAAAAAGCATGGTCCATGCCAAAAACACATGGTCAAGACAAATGGCCATGCCAAAAACACATGGGCAAAAGGCATGGTCATGCGAAAAACGCATGGCCTCATGGCATGCACGTGAACTTTAATAAAAGACAGGAGAAGACGTCATTTGAAGAGAGAACGGTTTTTGGGAGCAGTTTGGGCGATTCTAGGAGAATTCTTGGAGCTTTTGAGAAGACCAAATCATCGCAAATATTTTTGATTTCATCTTAGTAAGCATTAAACATTTCAATTCCATCATTTTTCTTGTTTTATTTGTTCTTAGCCATGTGTGGCTCAGATACCCTAATTTCTAGTTCTTGTTCAAAACATGTTGATTGCTTGACTTGAAGCATATGATTTGATGTTTGATTTGTGATTCTATTCTAGTGATTATGTTTTTGTTTAAACTAGAATCCTTGAATTTGATTTGTGTTGGATTGGCCACTTTTATGAATTGAATTTTTGTGCAGTTAATTAAATTTTAGGGCACCTAATCGTTCTATTAAGTTAATAATTGGTAACAAGAAATAAGTTTTCTTATTTTAAAACATATATCACGTGTTTTCACACTTCCAAGCGTATGAGAAGAAATGAACATTGTTGGGAAGCTTGTACAAAACTTAATGCAGTTTTTCAATACAATCTAAGAGCGTGTTTAGGTTGAATTAGTAACGTTATGTCCAGTCAAAGAGCGTGTTTTGGTTAGATAATTTGGCAAGTGAGAGGTATTAGAGCGTGTTAATATGTTTCAGTACCAACTTAGAATAGTAATCTTGAATTACATCAAGTCATAATCAAGTTGAACAACAACATTGAGAACTAGAACTAGAAACACTTTTACAACTTGTTTACAAATATATTTTAATGTGTGCATCTTTTTAAATTAGATTGTTAGTTTATTATTTCACTTTTGCAAACAACCCCCCCCCCCCCTTTTTGTAATCAAAGTACCTTGCGTAAAGAGGTATAGACTTTTATCCCGTGTCTCCGTGGTTCGACCCTGCTTGCCTTGTACTACTTTTTAGTGCATTAAAGCGGTGTATTTGGAGTCTGTTGTACCCCTATTATTTGTTGGGTTTGACACGCCTAACAAATTGGCACTGTTTCCGGGGACACGGTGTTACTAATTGTTTATGCCTAGATCCTTTCGTACAGGTACACTACTGCCAATTGACTCGGAGATAGAGAAGACTGCAAAGAGGTTAAGGAAGCAAGCTAAGCTTCGTAAGAAGCAACCGGTTTCTGGGACTTCTTCATCAGCTACCCCTCTAGTCATTAACATTTGGGAGGATATAACTCTCTCAAGTGTGTCTGCATTCGAAACAGAAAATCCATCACCTTCACCTCAACCATCTTCACCCAAAAGTACCACTCCACCCTCTTCACCTACTTATAATAGCCCAAAAACTACACCCATAGAAACCTCAACACCTACTCATACCATGGGAGATAACCATGGAGGGAATCCACCACCCGAACAAACCCTTCGCCAATAGGCAAGGCAAGAGGTTACTCAACAACCTCTTTGCATCACCTATCCGTTAGCCACAAACCTTGAATTGAAATCCGGTCTCATCCACTTACTCCTAACCTTTACAGGCCTAGAAAATGAAGATCCCCACAAGTTCCTCACAGAGTTCCATGTTGTGTGTGTTGGCATGAAACCACACAATGTCACTGAGGACCAAATCAAGCTTAGGGCATTCCCTTCGCAGTGCAAGACTCACCAAAAGATTGGCTTTATGACCTTCCACCGGGGACGATCAACACATGGGTAGATCTTGCACGCCTCTTCTTAGACAAATACTTCCCAGAAATGAAAGCCTGAACCCTAAGAAGAGAGATAATTTGGATCAAACAACACAAGAGAGAATCCTTTCATACATATTGGGAGAGGTTCAAAAAGCTTCGTGCCCGTTGCCCAAAGCAAGGTATTAGTGAGTATCAAATCCTCCAATACTTCATTGAAGGCATGAATCCTTGGGAAAGAAGACTTCTTAATGCATCAAGTGGAGGATCTTTGACTGACAAGACCCCAACTAAGATTCGGGATCTCATAAAAAACATGGCAGAGGATTCAAAACATACTAGTCAAGATGAAGATTGGTACACAGATGCACCTCGAGGTGTAAAAGAGGTGGACACTCCACAAATTGAAGCTCAACTATCCAAGTTTACTAAGGTGGTAATGATGATTTCTAAGGACAAAGGTGTGCAATCCACACCCCGTACTTGTAGCATTTGCACTCAAGTGGGACACCCGACTGATATGTGTCCTCAATTGCAAGAAGAAGAATATGAAGAAGCAAATGCTATGGGAGGCTATTCCGGGCATAATCAAAGAACTTATGATCAGCCCCGAGGCAATCAAGGGTGGAACAACAACCAAAACATGGGCTATCAACAAAGACCACCACCCCATTACCAAGAAAGGCCTCCATTCCCACAACAAAATTACCAACTGAGGAAACTACAACCTCCTCCTCAACAAGTCGGATCCTCAAGTATGTCCTTAGAAGACATAGTCAAAAGCCTTGCCACCAGCAACCAAAGTTTTTAGCAAAAGACCAAGACAAGCATCAAGAATATTGAGCAAAAAATGGCACAACTTGCTCAATCGGTGAGCAAAATGGAGAATCAAGGAAAGCTACCTCCTCAAACTGAAAAGAACCCAAAGCACAATGCTTGTGCAATTAACTTGAGGAGTGGAAAGAAATACGATGGCCCGAAGATGCCCGAAGAAAAAGAAGAGGAGTTGGTGATAGAAGAACAAAGAAAGAAGGATGAAAAGAAAGAAAAAATGGTGGAGAAAAAGAAGTCGGAAGTGAAATAAGCAAAGATCACACCACCACCTTTTCCATCAAGATTGAGCAGCAACAAAAAAGAGAGAGAAGATAGTTAGATCATGGCAATGTTCCGGAAATTTGAAGTCAACATCCCTCTCTTAGATGCGATCAAACAGGTACCAATATATGCTAAGTTCCTTAAGGAATGTTGCACATCTAAAAAGAAGTTGTGAGGTAATGAGACAGTGCAAGTAACTGAAAATGTTTCTACAGTTTTGCTGAAAAGGATGCCCCCAAAGTGCAAGGATCCAGGTGTTTTCACCGTTCCTTGCAAATTGGGAAACTTGTATGTCCCCCATGCTATGCTAGATTTAGGAGCTTCAGTTAATATTCTACCATATTGTGTTTATAAATCTATTGGCATAGGCACTTTAACAAAAACAGGGGTAATCATCCAACTTGCAGATCGTTCTATAGTACACCCAAAAGGTGTATTAGAGGATGTTTTGGTGCAAGTTAGTGAACTTGTCTTTCCTGAAAATTTTTATGTGCTTGATATGGGAGATGATGGCCATCTATCCTCGAGTTCCATACTTTTAGGTAGACTATTCTTGAAAACAGCAAGAACAAAAATTGATGTCTACAATGGTACATTGTCCATGGAATTGGATGGGGAGGTCATCAACTTCAATATCTATGAAGCAATGAGGTACCCAAGTGATGTTCATTGCTTAAATTTTGTTGATATAATCCAACCTTTGACTGAAAAGTGTTTTGAGTTGACTAACCATGATTTGTTGGAGTTAACTTTGAGCAGGAATTTTGATAACAAGTCAACAAAAGAGATTGCAGAAAATTTAAAGTTAGATGAAGAGTTGCTGGAAATTGTGGAGAGCATAAAAGAAAGAGCAAATTACTGAAATCGTCCCTATGGTTTGATCAAAATTTCACGTTTTGTCCCTAACTTTTGTTTTGCACTCGGATCGTCCCTGTGTTTTGATTTTGTTGCGTTTTTCGTCCCTTACATACATAAAATGAGGGACCAAACATGCAATTTTGACCAAACCATAGGGATGAAAATCGCAACGATATCAAACCATAGGGACGATCCGAGTGTAAAAAAAAGTTAGGGACCAAACGTGAAATTTTGACCAAACCATAGGGATGATTTTAGTAATTTACTCTAGAAGAAAAGAAGAAAATGAGGTATGATAATAGCAATGCGAAATTGACCATTTCTAATACAAAACTTCTTCCTTCCGTTGTGTAGGCACCTGAGCTAGAATTGAAGACTCTTCCAGATCATTTGAAGTATGCATACCTTGGAGAAGAAAAGACTTTGCCTGTCATTATCTCCAACAAGTTGTCCATTGCAGAAGAATATGAGTTGGTCACTTTGCTGAAAAAGTATAAGAAAGCTATTGGGTGGACAATTGCTAATATAAAAGGATTGAGCCCTTCCTTGTGTATGCATAAGATTCTCATGGAGGAAGACTTCAAACCAACTCAAGAGGCACAGAGAATACTGAATCCACCCATGATGGATGTGGTAAAGAAAGAAATCATGAAGCTCTTGGATGCAGGTATGATCTACCCTATTTCAGACAGTAAATGGGTGAGCCCTGTTCAGGTAGTCCCAAAAAAAACCGTTGTCACAGTTGATAAGAATTCCGAGGGAGATTTGGTGCCCACCCATGTGCAAAATGGGTGGAGGGTCTGTATTGACTATAGAAATTTGAATGCCTCAACAAGAAAAGACTAGTTTCCCTTGGCATTTATTGACCAAATGTTAGAGAGATTGGCGGGTAAATCTCATTACTGTTGTTTGGATGGTTTCTCGGGTTTTCATTAAATTCCGATAGCCCCAGAAGACCAAGAGAAAACCAATTTCACTTGTCCCTTTGGCACATTTGCTTATAGATTCCTTTTGGTCTATGCAATGCACCCGCAACATTTTAGAGATGCATGGTGAGCATTTTTTCTGAATATGTTGAAAACATCATTGAAGTTTTCATGGATGACTTCACAGTCTATGGAAACTCCTTTGATGAATGTTTGAGAAATCTAATAAAAATTTTGCAAAGGTGCATTGACACAGATCTGGTGCTTAACTATGAAAAATGTCATTTTATGGTGGACAAAGGATTGATTCTAGGTCATATTGTGTCCCGAAAAGGCTTGGAAGTTGACCAAGCTAAGATAGATGTTATCAAAAGTCTTCCTTACCCAACAAATGTTCGGGAAGTTCATTCGTTTCTTATCCATGCAGGTTTCTATCGGCGGTTCATTAAATATTTTTCAAAGATTACAGTGCCGATGTGTCAACTACTCCAAAAAGATGCTGAATTTGAGGTCACTCAGCCATCCAAGGATGCTTTTGATCGTTTGAAGGATTTACTCACCTCCGCTCCAATCATCCAACCACCTAATTGGGATCTCCCGTTTGAGATCATGTGTGATGCGATCAACACGATTGTAGGGGCAGTATTGGGTCAAAAGGTGGATCAAGCACACCATGTCATCTACTATGCATCAAAGACCCTTAATAGTGCATAAAGCAACTACACCACAACAGAAAAAGAGTTGCTTGCTATTTTTTTGCACTAGAGAAGTTCCGGCAATACCTTCTTGGAACTAAAGTGGTCATATATTCGGACCATGCATCCATAAAGCACTTACTTACCAAGAAAGTTTCGAAGGCGAGGTTAATACGGTGGATGCTGCTTTTGCAAGAGTTCGATATTGAGATCAAAGATAAGAGCGGGAAAGAGAACCTAGTCGCCGATCATTTGAGCCGAATAGTTCAACCCGAAGATGCGACTCCTATCCATGACATATTCCCGAACGAGCACTTGTTTGCTATCCAAACATCACCTTGGTATGCGGATATATGCAACTTCGTGGTCACTGGAAAGTTTATTCCCAACCGATCTCACGAGGTCACAGAGAGATAAGATCAAGAAAGATGCGAGAAGGTACATTTGGGATGAACCGTACCTTTGGAAACATTGTGCAGATCAGGTAATAAGAAGATGTGTTTAAGAACATGAGGTACAATATATCCTTAACTTTTGTCATAGTCATGCATGTGGAGGGCATTTTGGTCCTCAAAGAACTGTCAGGAAAATTTTAGACTGTGGATTTTATTGGCCTTGACTCTTTCATGACTCTTACACTTTTTGTAAAAGTTGTGAGAGATGTTAAATGACTGGTTCTTTGAGTTCCCGAAACCAAATGCCCTTGACCCCCATCTTGGTTTGTGAAATATTTGATATAAGGGGTATTGATTTTATGGGTCCTTTTCCTTCATCCTTTAGGAATTTATACATCCTTTTAGCTGTTGACTATGTTTCCAAATGGGTAGAGGCAAAGGCAACAACAACTGATGATGCTAAAGTTTTTGTAGATTTTATCAAGGCTAGCATTTTATGTAGGTTTGGAACTCATGGCACGTGCAAATTGATCCAACGTCCTGAGGAATGATTAGAAAAACGCACAGTCCCTGAATTTTGATAGTTAAAACTCACGGTTACATCTCACAGACGAAATCTCATGGGCGAAATTGAGAAGCCCGCAGCCTCGATCGAGCAACTTGGGTCGTGCGAAGTCGGAAAGCCGTGCATCTCGTTCCCCATCCTTCACGATTGTGCGTTTTTTTCTTGCTCTATTTCCCTCCTCACCATTCTCGGCCGATCCCCACAACCCTAGTGTAGGGTTCGAATATTTCTTCAATTAATTCAATAAAGATAAAAAAAGGTATGCTAATTTGGGTTTCTAACTTCATCATCTTCATTATCTTGGTCAAAATTCATCAATTAGTGGGTAAAATCGAATCTTCCTACATAAACCCTATAAACCTTAGTTCTTGATTTGTAAAGTTTGAATTGATTCTTGTATTGGGTTTCAAAAATTCTTGTATAGGGTTCAAGACCAAGCTTGGGGAGGTGTTTTTGGAAGGAAGATTAGAAGTTTTCATCTTCAATTGGACATTCCACCATTGAAGAGTTCAAGTCTTCTTGAGGTTGAAGATGAAGTGAATAATACAAGCCAACACCACAAATCCAAGCGTTTAAACGGCACATTCCTTCCAAATCTCAAGTTTTACGCATTAAATTTAATTGGTTAGAATAGGTGTGAATCCGTTCTTGTGCTTCATATAATTGTTCATTCGTGCTTGTCTAGTTGTGTTATCATCTTTGGGCACCACCTGTTTGTCATAAATCCGGTTTGTCATCATGCCAAAACGTAAAACCCCTCCAACCAAAAGAACAATTGGAATCCAAATATGGTGTCACCACCATTATTCACAACTCTCTTGAGCACCGTGAGCGATTCGTTCACCTCAAGAACCACGAATATTCTCAACAACGGTTTATAGATATTCCCACTCTCCAAGAACTACGAGTTTATGATGGCGTCCATAAATTGTTTAGCAACATCGGTTGGGAGAAACTTCTCAGTTTGGCACCAATGGAATCATATAAAAACACAACCATTGAATTCTTACAATCTTTGGAATTCAATGACAATGCCAAATGTCTCTCATTCCGTCTCATGCGTTTGCAATTTAAACCGAGTCTAGATGATCATAGTGGGTTTGTTGGGATTTCTAAATTTAATACATATGGTCCCAAATTAGGCTACATGCGAGAGAAAAATAATCCTTTTAAAGCCCAGGACAAAGCCTTTTGGAAGGAAATCACAGGACTTGATGTGTATGAGGCTCGATCTGCCAAAGCATCTTATATCATCCATCAAATCTTAAGGGTGGCTCTCCGAATTATTGTTAACATTGTATTTCCCCAAGAAGACGTTAGTAGAGCTGGTAAGATGAAGTTAGAAATTATTTGGTGCATGGTCACCGGCTTGAAGAGACCTCATTTTGGCACCTTCCTTGCTTCCAAACTTCTTAAGGTCTCTACCAGCGATTCTGGTCCTATTCATTGTGGCGGGATTATCTCCTATCTTGCCACCCGCCTTGCTTGTGCCGAGCTTTTTGAGAGCAATCGCCCGGACCTCAAGAAAATCACACAAGGCACTAATACCCTCACATCCAATGTCCTTGGAGCCTCATCTTTCTTTTGGAGAGAAGGTGATGGTAGTATCACATTGTTGGTACAGGGTGAGCCACATTTTCGAGTCCATGGTAGGGAATTCAATTCCCTCCAGCTCCAGTAGGACATCACTCAGACTCGGTGGTGTCTACCAAAGAATACTTCTAACAATTTCATCCCACGCGCTCCCACGCCCATTGCGAGAGCTCCTGAGCAGCCAGTCGTCGACCACGAAGACGACATCCCTATTCCTCCTGCTCACTCCATTGCTCCCACTGTAGGGGGGTCCACTTCTATTGCCCCAGTAGAGACTCCACGTTATTTCTACACCCGGCGGGTGACTCAGGACCACAACACATACATGTGGCATTTTGATCACCTTGATCAAGCTGTTGCCGACATTCACGCTGATTTTTCTGCAACCAACACCTCCATTCAACAATTGACACAAATGGTACAACAAGCCACGCGGTTCATGCAGCGTTGGGCCCCTCGCAGCTAGCAGATTGCCCTACCTTCTTCGAGCATCGACGACGATGCTTAATCTTACGCTTGGGGAGGGGTCTTTGTACACTAGGTTCTAGTTTCCACATGCATTTAAAAAAAAATCCAAAATGATTTTACTTTTCTTATTTTCATTTTTTCATGTATTTATTTCAAAGCACACAAAAAAAATTAAAAAGATTTTCTGTGTTTAGCATTTTTATCTTTTCGCATCATAAAAAAAAAAAATTCAATCTACAGAAACCTAATCTTCTTGAATAAGTTGAAGTGGTAAATTAGTCATGGCTTGATATTAGAACTTGTTCGTTTTTCATTAAAAATCATGAAGCAACCTAATCTCACACGAACACGTCTCCCGAAGCTACTTGTGCAAAACAAAAAATGATAAGGTTATCAACACCGAAGCATAAAAATAGGTATAGGTTAGCCCATGGAACACACAACCGGCCTTATGATTAGTAAGTGCTCACTCATATCCAAATTTCAAATTCAAAAGAGCCATAAAATGAATAAAAAAAATTCAGTTACTCGAATTCTACAGCGCTCTAAAAAGTCTTTTCTACCTATTCCCTTCTAAATACCCTGCTTGGGGACATTGTTTCCAACTATACTTACGGGTCTTTGCGCGTTTACATCAGCCCCCCTAAAAGATTCAATTGGTTAGAATAGGTGTGAATCCGTTCTTGTGCTTCATATAATTGTTCATTCGTGCTTGTCTAGTTGTGTTATCATCTTTGGGCACCACCTGTTTGTCATAAATCCGGTTTGTCATCATGCCAAAACGTAAAACCCCCCCAACCAAAAGAACAATTGGAATCCAAATATGGTGTCACCACCATTATTCACAACTCTCTTGAGCACCGTGAGCGATTCGTTCACCTCAAGAACCACGAATATTCTCAACAACGGTTTATAGATATTCCCACTCTCCAAGAACTACGAGTTTATGATGGCGTCCATAAATTGTTTAGCAACATCGGTTGGGAGAAACTTCTTAGTTTGGCACCAATGGAATCATATAAAAACACAACCATTGAATTCTTACAATCTTTGGAATTCAATGACAATGCCAAATGTCTCTCATTCCGTCTCATGCGTTTGCAATTTAAACCGAGTCTAGATGATCATAGTGGGTTTGTTGGGATTTCTAAATTTAATACATATGGTCCCAAATTAGGCTACATGCGAGAGAAAAATAATCCTTTTAAAGCCCAGGACAAAGCCTTTTGGAAGGAAATCACAGGACTTGATGTGTATGAGGCTTGATCTGCCAAAGCATCTTATATCATCCATCAAATCTTAAGGGTGGCTCTCCGAATTATTGTTAACATTGTATTTCCCCAAGAAGACGTTAGTAGAGCTGGTAAGATGAAGTTAGAAATTATTTGGTGCATGGTCACCGGCTTGAAGAGACCTCATTTTGGCACCTTCCTTGCTTCCAAACTTCTTAAGGTCTCTACCAGCGATTCTGGTCCTATTCATTGTGGCGGGATTATCTCCTATCTTGCCACCCGCCTTGCTTGTGCCGAGCTTTTTGAGAGCAATCGCCCGGACCTCAAGAAAATCACACAAGGCACTAATACCCTCACATCCAATGTCCTTGGAGCCTCATCTTTCTTTTGGAGAGAAGGTGATGGTAGTATCACATTGTTGGTACAGGGTGAGCCACATTTTCGAGTCCATGGTAGGGAATTCAATTCCCTCCAGATCCAGTAGGACATCACTCAGACTCGGTGGTGTCTACCAAAGAATACTTCTAACAATTTCATCCCACGCGCTCCCACGCCCATTGCGAGAGCTCCTGAGCAGCCAGTCGTCGACCACGAAGACGACATCCCTATTCCTCCTGCTCACTCCATTGCTCCCACTGTAGGGGGGTCCACTTCTATTGCCCCAGTAGAGACTCCACGTTATTTCTACACCCGGCGGGTGACTCAGGACCACAACACATACATGTGGCATTTTGATCACCTTGATCAAGTTGTTGCCGACATTCACGCTGATTTGTCTGCAACCAACACCTCCATTCAACAATTGACACAAATGGTACAACAAGCCACGCGGTTCATGCAGCGTTGGGCCCCTCGCAGCTAGCAGATTGCCCTACCTTCTTCGAGCATCGACGACGATGCTTAATCTTACGCTTGGGGAGGGGTCTTTGTACACTAGGTTCTAGTTTCCACATGCATTTAAAAAAAAAATCCAAAATGATTTTACTTTTCTTATTTTCATTTTTTCATGTATTTATTTCAAAGCACACAAAAAATATTAAAAAGATTTTCTGTGTTTAGCATTTTTATCTTTTCGCATCATAAAAAAAAAAAAAATTCAATCTGCAGAAACCTAATCTTCTTGAATAAGTTGAAGTGGTAAATTAGTCATGGCTTGATATTAGAACTTGTTCGTTTTTCATTAAAAATCATGAAGCAACCTAATCTCACACGAACACGTCTCCCGAAGCTACTTGTGCAAAACAAAAAATGATAAGGTTATCAACACCGAAGCATAAAAATAGGTATAGGTTAGCCCATGGAACACACAACCGGCCTTATGATTAGTAAGTGCTCACTCATATCCAAATTTCAAATTCAAAAGAGCCATAAAATGAATAAAAAAATTTCAGTTACTCGAATTCTACAGCGCTCTAAAAAGTCTTTTCTATCTATTCCCTTCTAAATACCCTGCTTGGGGACATTGTTTCCAACTATACTTACGGGTCTTTGCGCGTTTACATCAGCCCCCCTAAAAGATTCAAGATGAAAATATAAATAAATAACCCTGGCAAACAAGATAAAAATTAAAAAATTAAAAAAAAATTATTAAGTTAATATGTGACCTTTGGGACTTGAATCGGTAAACCCCGAGGGGTGTTCTACACCTAATTGCCTAAAGGTATTGGGTTAGCACATGGAACGTATGCACGCAGGGTCTTAAACCCTAATTTTGGGACTTATCCCTATATAAAGGATGTTATGACCTTGGACCAGCCTCCCTAACACCCTTAAGCAGTCATCTTGAAAATCCTAGCGTACTTTTGTGTGTTCTTAGCCATTGGAGAGCATTTGGTGTAGTTTTGGGGCATTGGAAGAGAAAGGAACTTGGAGAAGGAGCAAGGATCCACCAAGAGCTTGTAGATCCAAAAGAGTAACACCATTTCTGACTTATTTGAGGTATTAACTTCCAACCTTTACCATTATCTCCTTAGATTTGTTGTTGGGAGTGTCTAAGGTTACCTTTGGACTCCATTGTTGATAGGTGCATTTTATGCACCTATTTTGCATGTTTATTTCTATCTTTTTACAGCATTCTACTTCATAATTCTTGCATTTACTTGATTATTAGGGCAATTACATATTTCATTAAGAATGCTTGGTACTTCACTATTTTTGATTTATTTTGCAGGCATTATGGAGCATGGAACGTGGAGCTTGGATTCTTGGAGCTTTAGAGCATGCAGAGAAGATGAACCGGTCATTCCTTGGAGGAAAGCATGAAGACATAACCCGAGTCATTGTTGCTTTATCATCATAGCAAAGGACTAAGTTTGAGATGCGGTTCTTGTCACATTGACACGGGTCGTGTTTGTCCTTTATCATCTCATATTTGAGCAACATGACTCGTGGTGAAGCTAGATTGAAGATGGAGTCAACAGTGAAGACTTTCTGGAATTTTAGCAAAAAGCATGGTCCATGCCAAAAACACATGGTCAAGACAAATGGCCATGCCAAAAACACATGGGCAAAAGGCATGGTCATGTGAAAAACGCATGGCCTCGTGGCATGCACGTGAACTTTAATAAAAGACAGGAGAAGACATCATTTGAAGAGAGAAGGGTTTTTGGGAGCAGTTTGGGCGATTCTAGGAGAATTCTTGGAGCTTTTGAGAAGACCAAATCATCGCAAATATTTTTGATTTCATTTTAGTAAGCATTAAACATTTCAATTCCATCATTTTTCTTGTTTGATTTGTTCTTAGCCATGTGTGGCTAAGATACCCTAATTTCTAGTTCTTGTTCAAAACATGTTGATTGCTTGACTTGAAGCATATGATTTGATGTTTGATTTGTGATTCTATTCTAGTGATTATGTTTTTGTTTAAACTAGAATCCTTGAATTTGATTTGTTTTTTATTGGCCACTTTCATGAATTGAATTTTTGTGCAGTTAATTAAATTTTAGGGCACCTAATCGTTCTATTAAGTTAATAATTGGTAACAAGCAATAAGTTTTCTTATTGTAAAACATATATCACACGTTTTCACACTTCCGAGCGTATGAGAAAAAATGAACATTGTTGGGAAGCTTGTACAAAACTTAATGCAGTTTTTCGATACAATCTAAGAGCGTGTTTAGGTTGAATTAGTAAGTTAGGTCTAGTCAAAGAGCGTGTTTTGGTTAGACAAT
Organism: Lactuca saligna; assembly: GCF_052625555.1. Taxonomy (NCBI): domain Eukaryota; kingdom Viridiplantae; phylum Streptophyta; class Magnoliopsida; order Asterales; family Asteraceae; genus Lactuca; species Lactuca saligna. Next base: position 79,095,337 of record NC_136424.1, on the reverse strand, counting down.
TTGGCAAGCGAGAGGTATTAGAGCGTGTTAATATCTTTCAGTACCAACTTAGAATAGCAATCTTGAATTAAATTAAGTCATAATCAAGTTGAATAACAACATTGAGAACTAGAACTGGAAACACTTTTACAACTTGTTTACAAATCTATTTCATTTTTTGCATGTTTTTGAAGTAGATTGTTATTTTATTATTTCACTTTTGCAAACAAACCCCCCTTTTTGTGATCAAAGTACCTTGCGCAAAGAGGTATTGACTTTTATCCCATGTCTCTGTGGTTCGACCCTGTTTGCCTTGTATTTGGAGTATGTTGTACTCCTATTATTTGTTAGGTTTGACACGCCTAACAATTGTTGAGAGTTCATGCATCTTGACGACTTCAGACCATAATACCTGTCCTTTTGGGCTCCTAGAGGCACTAGGAGTCATAAAAATCGGATCTTGATGGTTAAGCAACAATCATGCATGGGTTAGTGAGTTTTGCGGCTAGGTAGATGGACCAAATTCATGTTTTGACCCCAACCTTGCATGCAAGCACATAAAGTTTGTGACTTTATGGTTTGGGATGTCTTAAAATACATGGATTTACAGTTTGGACGAAAGGACTTACTGGATTAAGTCAAAAAGATTAAGCCTTTAGGGAACTTGCTAGTACGCTGGGCGTACATGCTCGTTACGTAACACGTACGCCTACAGTTTGAGAATTAATGGACTTTTTGGCCTAAAGAAAATGGGTCTGGACTTTTGGGCCTCTTGGCCCACTGTGAAGCATGATTTCGGACTTAAGGACTTAGGACTCGAGTATTGGGCCAAGTTGGGCCCTTGAGAATTATTATGATGGACTTGGATATTTTGGGCCCATTTAGGGAATAAGGCCTAATTCGGTAAATGGGTAGTTAGTGGGCCCTTAGGAATCCTTTAAGGGCCACGGAAGAGTTAGGCTTAATAAGTTAGAAATGGGACTTCAGTATGTCCAGTTGGGTCAAAGTGGGTAAAATGTTCATTTTACCCTAAGATTTGTTATCAGCTTCTAATTAAGTGTCTTTATGGAAATTATAGCCAGACAGTCGCTGGAGCAGCAGCAGACAGAGATTTCTCACCCATTTTATCAGTAGTCACTTGTACAAGGTGAGTTACTTTCCAGTAGTGGTGGGTCTACGACCACAATGTTGGCCCACCAGTAGGAGTTGTATGTTAGATGATTGTCTTTGTGATATTCATCTAGGTTTGCTATTATGTGATATGTTTATGTGCTAGTATGTTATGATGTTATGTGATAGTATCAATAGGGGAGATAGTCCCCAAAATTACCGGTCGATAGGGCCAAAAGGGTAGTAATACCCAGTTATGCTAGATAGATTATGATTATGTAATATATGTTATGTGGTGGTAGTAGAGGGGTGAAATAGTCCCCGATACCTAGTCGAAAGGACCGAAAGGGAGGCCATCACCCAGATATGCTAGGCAATGTCCGGTCGAAAGGACCGAAGGGGAGGTCAACACCCATATATGCTAGGCAATGTCCGGTCGAAAGGACCGAAAGGGTAGGTCGGGCACCCAGATATGCCAGGAAGTATGTATGTTTTATGATTGTGTGGTATGTGGTATGATGGGGGAACTCACTAAGCTTCGTGCTTACAATTTTCAGTTTTGTTTCAGGAACCTCTTCAGCGAAGGGGAAAGAGTCGGCACGGTAGCTGCACATCACACGCACATTTGATTCAGACATTATTGATTCATGGGATTGTACTCTTATTGTACTACTATTGGTGTTTTGATTTGAAACATGTTTTGAATGATTTATGGTTCGTTTTGATATTAGCAAGATTTTTAGTTAATGTTTTATAAATCAACTAATTAAAAATGAAATTTTGGACTCGAATTTTGGAAATTACAAGTTGGTATCAGAGCCTTGGTTTGAGGGATTCGGACACACTCTCGGGTGTGTCTGAACTGAAACTAAGGACTTAGTATGAAAATTTTCAAAAGTAAGATCGTTTTATAAAAAGAAGTTGAAAGGAGAAAAGAACTTTGAAAAGAACAAGGTGTGTGATGTGCGCGGCCGGCCGAGCTCAAGAAAGTTATCCCCAACTTACCCATACAAGTTTATGTTATTATTACCAATTAGTAGAACAACATGCTAGATTAGGACTGAGGATCTAGGAAGGATGCCTTATGTGCCTGTTATATGTGCTTTTGAGCTGCATGATATTATTTGTTAGACAGTGCATGATAGCATGTTTAGGTTATGCCTGATTATATGAGCTTAGACCCGTATGCTAGCACAAGTGCTTGTTACATGGATAGGATTTACTTGAGTTGGTTTCTTCTTTTGTCTGAATGTTGGTTGCTTTGTGCTTTGTGGGACTTTGAGTAATGGGAGTTAGTTATTAGGTGAATACGTTAAGTCACATGTAATCAGGTTTGAATAATATTAGAATGTTGGATTTGACCCTAGTACATAGCTCTCGTTTGAGTCTTAACCGTTGTAGGGACGAGTCCCCTACTCGAAGGATTATCCGAGCCTCATTACATGTAATGGTATTCAGGTAGTGGCTAACTAGCATTATGAGGAGACCTTCAGCAACTGAGGACTGGTTTCGGTCAGAGATTTACCTAGGGCAAGCCTAGGATGAGAGTAGCAGAGAACAGTGGTAGTTGAAGGGACTTGGTGGAGTCAAGGCGGTTCTTGAGGAAAGTACGGATAGATATGGAAGATATTATGAGCTCGTAGTACTGAAAGCAGAGGATCCATACTTGAATCAGGGAAGGCTGAGACAAGACCAGGGAACTTGTAGGAGATGTGGTCCCTCTAGATATATCAGTATTTCTGACGGTTGCCATTGCGTGTTTGCAGAATGGTGGTTTTACGCCCGAGACCACCAGTTATCAGTTCAGGAGAGCGATCAGGTTCGGGTTTGGGTTCTGAGCCAGTGGATGAGAGGCTACATGAGTTTATCGTGTCAGAGATCACTAGAGTCATCCATGATGCGACCCCAGTTATATTTGTGTCGATCAAGGAAGGGATAGTAGAGATGATGGACGAGCGCCTCAAGGAACTCAGGAGCGACATGGCGGCCAACCAATCAGGATCACGCACAATGTCCTTCAAGGACTTCATAGGCAGTGGTGCACCGGATTTCCATGGGGCAAAAGACTCCATTGCTGCCATCTTGGTTTCCATGGGGCAAAGGATTTCCATGGGGCAAAGGACTTCATAGGCAGTGGTGCACAATGTCCTTCAAGGACTTCATAGGCATCTTGGTTTTCCAAGATAGATTTGCGGTCAGGCTACCATCAGATAAGGGTCAGAGATGAGGATATACAGAAGACTGCTTTCCAGAGTCATTATGGCCAATACGAGTTCGTGGTGATGCCCTTCGGGCTCACCAATGCTCCTACCGCGTTCATGGACCTCATGAACCGTGTGTGCAAACCGATGTTGGATCGGTCCGTGATAGTCTTTATTGATGATATCTTGGTCTTTCCAAGACGCAGGAGCAACATGAGGAGCATCTGCGAGACATTTTGGATATCTTGAGGAGGGAGATATTGTACACCAAGTTCTCCAAGTGTGAGTTCTGGTTGCGCGAGGTGCAGTTTCTTGGGCACCTTGTCAACCAGAACGACATTCTGGTAGACCCGGCCAAGGTGGAGGCCATGATGAGATGGGAGGTTCTGAAGTCTCCATCTGAGATTCAGAGTTTCCTGGGATTAGCTGGCTACTATCGGAGATTCATCCAGGATTTCTCCAAGATAGTCGTACCTTTGATGCGGCAGACAAAGAAGGTAGTAGTCTTTTGTTGGGGGCTTGAGCAGCAGGCAGCATACGAGACACTTAGACAGACAATGTGTGAGGCGCAGATCTTAGCCCTGCCAGAGGGCGTAGAGGATCTTGTTGTGTACTGCGACGCATCTATTTCGGGTTTGGGCATTGTATTGATGCATAGAGAGCATGTCATCACCTACGCCTCGAGGCAGCTGAAGCCCCACGAGGCGAACTGCCCGACACACGATTTGGAGTTGGGGGCGGTCGTCTTCGCCCTCAAGATTTGGCGACACTACCTCTATGGGGTCCGATGTAACATTTACACGGACCATAAGAGTTTGAGGTACCTCATGGATCATACGAATCTGAACATGAGGCAGCGTCGATGTTTGGATGTGGTGAAGGATTACGATTGCTAGATCTTTTACCACCCGAGGAAGGCCAACGTGGTGGCCGATGCGCTAAGCCGTAAGGCAGCGCTAATAAGAGGCATGTAACGCCCATATTTCCAGGATAGACATTATTGTTGATGTAATAGTCTAGGTTAACCTTGTAACCCTTTTTGAAGTATTCATGATGAAATATTTGAGTATTATGTGAATTATGGGATTTACGTGTTTGTTTTCTTAATTATTATAATTTAATGAATTAAGAATAAAATAAGCATCAAAAGTAAAGTGCGAGATAAGCCCGATATCTTTGCATGAAGATCTAGTGGTTGAAACAAGGATTCTGTAGATATAAAGAATGCCAAAATCCGAGTTATAACGAAGAAGTAATGACATGTCGAAGTTTCGCGATAGAACCGGCACGACGCTGAATGACGTAAAATGTGAAATTGAAATAGAGAGATATTTAGCCTTAGTGATCTAAACAAATGTTGTAGAGTTCGTTAAAACGAGAGCATGCATAAAAAGATCGTCCAAATCTGACTTCGTATGAGGATATTATGATTTTTCGAAGTTTCGACCTAGGAGTATGCAGCCCGAATATGCGATTTGAGATCGAGCGGTTTTTAGCCGAAACAATGTAAACGAGAATCGAAGACCTCATCATTAGTAGTGCAACAATAAAAATACAGACAAAAACGGACGTCAGATGAAGAAGTTATGAATTTATAACAGAGTTTTCTTGTCCCGGCCTACTAAAAATAAATAATAAAAATAAACTCAAAATTAGCCGATGGAGTCTAAACAAAAGTTGTAGAGCATAGTCTCACCTACGCGTGAATATAAAGAACATCAAAAACGGAGTTCGTATGAGGAAGATATGAATTTTGGAAGTTTTTAAATAACTAAAATATAAGTTTTAATTCGGATAATATCCGAAACCGAGGAGTCATTGATCTGATTCGAAGGGTACGCCCCGCGTAAACTTTAAGTATGCCCAGCATACTTCGGTTTTGTGCGGTCCGAAGAAGAGACGCATAGCACCACTGAAACGTCGCCACCTGGAGGTCTGATCCGGAGTACTCCCCGCGTACTGGAGCATTACGCCCAGCGTAATGTGAGGACTCACCCTCTATAAAAGGCATGCGAGGGCAGTTGGCTTCTTTTGCCAAAATCTCTCCTTCTCTAGCGTTTTTACCTTGTTTTGCAGGCAAGAAATATCCTGAAGCCCCGGTATCATTCCTGAGACCCGAAGCAAGTCCCGAAGCCCCGAAGATCCCGATAAGTAAAATTCCCGAGCCAAAGCTCTGCCCACAAGGAGCCCAGTATTTGTGAAGATCTTCCAGATCTACCAAAGAATACTACTTCTACAAGCCGTAGTGTTGTCCGATCATCTTCTGATCAAGTGAGTGTGTGGTTACTTTCTTCTAACGTATAATTATGAAGTATTCTATATGAACTACATGTTATGTGTGTATTTTTTGTTATATGTGTGAATGCATATTCACTTTCTTCTATCTCATAGATATGATTTATTGTCTATGAAATACATGTTATGTGTATGTGTGTCATCTGTTTTTTGGAATGTGTATTGAATGAGAATGGTATACAGGTTTTAAACTGTAACAACGTAAATTTTCAAAACAAAATTTTCATTTTGCAAACATCAAACCATCGTTTAATATTCTGAATTCAAATGTGTAACAATTTCATCATAACAAAATACATCCCATGATCATAAAACCAGTTCATTCTTCAGTGTGTACAATCACGCCGGCGCCTTCCCACGGTCCTTGCTAGTACCTGAAACACATAACACAACAACTTGTAAGCATGAATGCTTAGTGAGTTCCCCAAAATACTACTTACGCACATACGCCTTTCTAGGCCCTGACCTTCCGGTTCATATGTCTCAGGGGACTTCCGTCCCGACTCGCTAAACCTTCCGGTCCTACCTGCGTCAACCTTACGGTCCACATCACAACGCCTTCCGGCCCATAACATATACGCCTTCCGGCCCATAACATAATGTCTTCCGGCCCATATCAAGCATATCATACATAGCACATATAACGATTAACTTATCATATACAATGCATATAACTCATTACATATCCGACCTTCCGGTCACACAATAAAAACCCTTCCGGGTACAGTATAGTGAGAAAACTCACCTCGTGGAAAGTCTAGAATCTCGTGTACTCGCTATCTCCAAATCCCAACGATGACTCTACCTCGGCTAATCATAATAAATATCATTTTAATTATTATAGACTTCCACAACTAGACTTACCCCTTATCATCATTCCTCCGAGGGTAAAAGACCATTTTACCCTTCCTTGACTCAAAGTCTACATGTTGACCAAAACCCTAAAAGTAAACCTTTTGAGTACGCAGGACGTACAGCTTGATCTACGCGGGGTGTACATCGCCAACCCAAGGATCGGGGTCTCCACCCAGTACGCTGCGCGTACTGGGAGTTACGCCCAGCGTAACCATCAGACTTAAGCATTCATCATTTCTGGTCTTAATCGGTTAAGTCATTACTCCAACTTCTAGATCCGGCTTTATTTATGCGTCTAGACCCATAAATTCGAAACCTTTAAGCCTTGGCATGGCTGTAAAGGCTCCTACACTCGTTAACATCTTTCTATTCCAACTCAAGGATCTAGATCTCATGCATGGTGAAACATTCACGTCCAGGATTACATTTTTATGAGTCTACAACTCAAATAGACCAGAAATATGATGGATCTAAGCTTATGGAGACCATTTGCTCATAAAGTCTCCACCTTTGGGACCAAAACCCTAGAAAATGGTACTTAAAGCATATCACAAGAACTATATGTCAAGATCCAAACTTTTTACCTTAGAATGAAGCTCCACCCTCTGCAAAGCCCGGATCTACCCTTGAGCACCAACTTCTAGCCTTCCCAATGAACTCTTCTTCTTCTTTGCTACCTTGAAATGGCACCACCAAGCTTAGAACACTCACAAATGGACTTGGAACGAATAAGCACTCTCTTAGGGTTTCTTTCTGAGGGATGGTGGCTGGGGAATCAAGCCATCACATTCCTTTTATAGCCAACCATCTCAATTAGGGTTTTTGTGTCTGGACCGGTTACAACCAACATAACCTTGGGTATGCCCATCATACCCGAGGGTGAACGCGTTTAAATGAAGCGCTCGAGTACGCACAACGTACTCCTTATACACCCAGCGTACTCGCCTAACATGCAAAACCCTAAATGGCACCAAATCAAAGATGAACGGCTAAATAGAAGGGTACCTGGATTTCGGGCTGTTACATAAACTATGTATAAAAATATATATTTTTATCTACTAATATGTTGGGTAGAACATGGGTAGATAGTTGATGTGTGATAAACAGTGAGAGACCTCGATGTTGTTTTTGATTCAGTCATCGAGCGGAGTTTAGATGATGACCACAGACTTTTCTAGACAGTCCCGTGGAACGCTAGCACGTTCGCCACCTGTAGGTGTTAACGAATTTGGGTGTTCATTCACTGTACTCCATCCCCATCATGGTTGCCTTATTTGACATATACTGTTGGGAAATCCCCGAATGTATATGTTGTCGCCCCTATGAAATATTCTTAGACTAGGTCCCTTGTGCTAGTTGTCTTAGGGACATAAAGTGAGAATAACGGGATTGTGTAATTAGGTTATTGTTGGTTGATGAAATTAAATATAATTACTTATTGTGGGTCGAAAACCCTATATGCTCACTAGGCTCCAAAGCATGACCCACTTAGTTTCTTTGTATTACAGGTAGTGGCACCAGAGCATAAGTTGGATGATTTGTCATGATATTTTGGATTATAGACCTGTTGTTGTAAATATCTGTTGTAAGGTCTGTATTGAAATGTTTATGCTTTTGGTCTGTTTATCGGAACATGACATCCCAAGTATTGTAATATAATGAAAAATACATTTATTTAAGAAATGCTTTGGTAAATCTTATTTTTATCATATTTCGTTTTGGGAAGAAATTCCGCAACTCTTTTAATCAAAGGATTACTCTGAAATCATTTTTAAAGCATAAATTAAACCGGTCTTTTCTGGATGTGATTTTGGGGATGTCACAGTTGGTATCAGAGCATTAGTTTAAGTGAACTAGGAATGTGTAGGATTTCTAGACTTAAACTTAGAATGCTAAGTGAAATTGTGAGATGCGTGTCTATTATATTTTAGACACGAGCACTAGTTTATTTTAGGAAAATTGCCTAAAATGCTTTTACATGCTAAATGTTATATGTTTGCCATATATGATATTATTTGTTCGGATCTATGGTCTATTGCCAACCGGATGTGGAAACTTTATGTGTGTAGGATTATAAGCGTACGTCTACGATATTAGAACTAGCATGTAAACGTTTGGAGTAATAAGGATGATTTGGATATCTATTGTGAATGAGGATTTAATTTTACCTTATTCGGTGTATAGATCAAAAACAGTGAGAACAAGGAGTGGAGTTGGAAATGTTGATGAAAACAAGAATCAAATACCTATGATAGAACAAGTAGTTGTTGCAGCAACAGCACCTGAGCCAATGACTATGGATGGTGTGCAAATGATCATTCAAACTATGCTGGATCGCCAAATAGAAGAAACGAGGCGTCTGCTTCGACATAATCATGAAGAACTATCAATTCATGTGGAAGAGCCCGAAGTTAATGGAGGGCAGTATGAAGGAGAGAACTTTAGTGGGATAATTGGTCAAGACAACCCACCGATAGTTCGAAAAAACAACCAAGGTGGAGGACACAATGGACTGGGATGCAAGTACAAGAACTTTTTGACTTACAAACCATCGACCTTCATTGGAAAGGAGGACCCGATCAGAGTAATGGATTAGATCTCCGAAATGCAGTTAGCCTTCATGACTTGTGGTTGCAGAGGCAAGTTGCAGACTACCTTTGCAGTGCGTCAGTTTTGAGGTGGAGCTATTCGTTGGTGGAACACTCAAGGGAAGACTTTAAGCCCTAATGAGCCACGACAATTATCATGGGCAGAGTTCTTGGCGCAGTTCAAGCACAAGTTCTGCTTGGCTCAAAATCTGTTGGAGTTGGAGAACAAGTTTCTGACATTGACGAAAGGCAGCATGTCAGTTGATGAATACACTAATAACTTTACAGACAAGATGGAGTTTGCTTTGCACATCATTCCAGATGAGCTGAAAAAAGTAGACTGGTACGCAAAGGGACTCCCATGGGAGTATGCGGTACCAGTACGTTAGGCACCTACTCTAGAGGCAACTATTTGGGCTGCCAAGTCTGTTGAGGACATGATCAAGGGAAGAACCGCCGACAAGGTTGAAGTTGGCGAAAAGAGAAAGTTTAAAGGAACTTCAGGTTCCAGCAAGAAAAGTATATTTTTGAAGTCTACTTCGAAGAAGTTGGGAGGAAAGGGAAGTGAAGTGAAATGGTACGAGAAGTGCAAGAAAAAGGCACTTTGGGAAATGTAGTGAGGAGATGACTTGCTACAAGTGTGAAAAAAATGGGTATTATGCCAATGAGTATCTGTCCAACAAGAGGATGTGCTTTGGTTGTAACGAGGAGGGGCACATTTTGAAAGACTATCCAAAAAAGAAAGAGGCAGCAAAACCCAACATTCCCCCAAAGCCGAAAGCAATAGCCTTCTAGCTGACACTTGAGGCTGCGAAAGACGAAGCTGATGTCGCTTCAAGTACCTTTCTCGTAAACGAATTACTTGCTCAAATTTTGTTTGATTCTGGAGCCAACTATTCCTTTATTTCGCATGAGTTTGGTAGAAAACTAGCTTTGCCTGTTGATAGACTAGATAATGATTTATCAGTCGAAGTTGCTAGTGGCAAGTTTGTACCTGTTAGCCATCGTATGAAAAACATATTAATTGACTTGAATGAGAATAAGTTTCATGAGGAATTATTACCTATCGAACTAAATGGTTTCGACATCGTGTTGGGAATGGATTGGTTTAGCGCCAATGATGTCGAGATGTTATGAAAGAAGAAGATAATAAAAGTAAACCCGCCTGGGAAAGAGTCATTTATGGTGTACAAGGACAAACAGCGAGTAAATTCTGGAATCATTTCCCTAATGAAATCCAGAAAGTGTTTGACTAAGGGATGTACATCATTTTTAGCATTCGTGATCGATGCTAAGAAGGAAAAGAAGGTGATGCAGAGTATTCTAGTGGTGTGTGATTATCCATAAGTATTTCCCAAAGATCTTCCTAGATTACCACCTAATAGACAAGTGGAGTTCAGAATAGACTTGTTACCAGGAACCACGCCAATAGCAAAATCACCTTATCGATTAGCACCGACGGATATGAAGGAGCTGATGATGCAACTTCAGGAGTTATTGGAAAAAGGTGTCATTAGACCTAGTTCATCACCCTGGGGAGCTCTAGTGTTATTCGTAAAGAAGAAAGACGGGAGCATGAGAATGTGTATTGATTACAGAGAGATGAATAAGGCAACAATAAAGAATAGATACCCATTGCCAAGGATTGATGACCTGTTTGATCAATTGCAAGGTTCGAGCTATTTCTCGAAGATTGATCTAAGGTCAGGATATCATCAGGTAAAAGTGAGAGAGCAGGATATCGAGAATACTGCATTCAGAACAAGGTATGGACACTACGAGTTCTTGGTTATGTCGTTTGGACTAAACAATGCACCAACGGTGTTCATGGATTTAATGAATAGGGTCTGTAATCCATTCCTCGATAAATCTGTGATAGTGTTCATAGATGAAATTCTGATTTACTCGAAAAGCCAAGAGTAGCATGGTAGACATTTGCAAGAAGTGTTAGATGTCTTGAAGAAGGAGAAGTTGTATGCCAAGTTCTCTAAATGTGATTTTTGGATTCGAGAAGTCCAATTCTTGGGTCACATGGTCAACCAAGAAGGGATAATGGTTGATCCAGCAAAGATCGAAGCTGTGACGAAGTGGGAGCAACCAAAAGTCCCACGGAGATCCGAAGCTTTTTAGGATTATTTGGATATTACCGAAGGTTTATCCAAGGCTTTTCTTCAATTGCCTCTCCACTAACAGCTTTGACCCACAAAGGAGCTACTTATTCTTGGAGCGAGAAGCATAAAGAAGCATTCGAGAAGCTAAAGAAGAAACTATGTGAGGCACCGATTCTTTCTCTATCCGATGGAGTTGACGACTTCGTTGTTTATAGCGATGCATCAGGTGTTGGGTTGGGTTGTGTTTTGACCCAAAGAGAAAAGGTGATAGCATATGCATCTCGACAGTTAAAGGAGCATGAAAAGAACTACCTAAGTCACGATTTGGAGTTGGCAGCGGTAGTTTTTGCTCTGAAAATATGGAGGCATTACCTCTATGGCACGAAGTGAAAACTGTTCACTAATCATAAGAGTCTCCGATATCTCTTTAATCAGAAGGAATTGAATATGAGGCAATAACGTTGGCTAGAGTTACTTAAGGACTACGACTGTGAGATACTTTACCACCTCGGTAAACCTAATGTTGTTGCTGATGCTCTAAGTCGGAAAGTCAATGTTGAAAGAAAGAGGCTAAGAGTGTTGAGAATATAAGTTTTCTCGATAATTGTGGAGAGTATAAAGAAAGCTCAAGGAGAAGCTTCAGAGAAGAATGACCGAAATGAGGAACGTTTGGGTAAAACGTTAGTGTTCGGTATAAACAGTCACGGACTGAAGGTGTTCCAAGATCGGATTTGGGTACCTAAGTCTGGAGGAATTAGAGATCTTCTGATGGAACAATCTCACAAAACTATGTACTCGATTTATCCTGGTAGCACTAAAATATATAAGGACCTGAACCCCTACTACTGGTGGTCGATGATGAAGCTTGATGTTGCAAAGTATGTGGCCGAGTGTGTGACTTGTGCGAGGGTTAAGGCACAAAATTAGAAACCATATGGGAGTTTAGAACCTTTTCCTGTACTCATGGGTAAATGGGAAGACATCGTAATGGATTTTGTCACTCAACTGCCCAGAACAAAGAACGGTCACGACATGATTGGGGTGGTCGTTGATCGCTTCAATAAGAGGGTGCATGTTATAGCAGCCAATGACAAATGGTCTATGGATAAGCTTGCGAATTCTTACGTGAAGGAAATTGTGAGGCTTCACGATGTTCCGTTAACGATTGTGTCGGATCGTGGCAGCCGTTTCACCTCAAGGTTTTGGAAAAGTCTACAAGAGGAAATGGGTACCAAGTTGTGTTTAGGTATAGCTTACCATCCACAGATTGATGATGAGAGTGAAAGAACAATACAAACACTTGAAAATATGCTGAGAGCATGTACCCTATAATTCCTAGGTAACTAGGATTAACATTTACCTTTGGTAGAATTTTCCTACAATAATAGTTTCCACTCGAGCATAAAGATGGCACCTTATCAAGCTTTGTACGGACAGAAGTGTCGTACGCCGTCTTGTTGGCTTGAGGATGGGGAAAAGTAGTTTATGGGACCAGAGATGGTTCATCAAACAGCTGAAAAGCTGAAAATAATCAGGGAAAGAATGTTAGCAGCTCAGGATTGTCAAAAGAGCTATGCTGACAAGAAAAGAAGACTGATGACTTTTGAAGTTTGAGATTTGGTTTTCCTTAAAGTCTCGTCATGGAAAGGACTTATAAGATTTGGTAAAAGGGGAAAGTTGAGTCCAAGGTTTATTGGACCGTTTAAAGTTCTTCAGAGGGTTAGGAACCAAGCTTACAAGCTCGAATTACCCGAAGAACAGAATGGAATTCATAACAATTTCCATGTTTGTTATTTGAGGAAGTTCACGGGAGAAGTTCCCGATATAATTCCAAAATGTGAATTGAGAATTGATGAAAACAAGAGGTTAACTGAAGAACTAGAGGCAATTATTGACCGAAATACTAAGAAGCTTCGACGCAAGATGGTCGAATTAGTGCGTGTCCATTGGAAACATACGAATGGGTCAAATCTCACTTGGGAAACGGAGAGTGACATGTTGAGTCGCTATCGACATTTGTTTGTTGATGTGTGATTTCGGAGACGGAATCATCCTAAAGGGAGAGAATTGTAACGCCCGCGTTTCCAGGCTAGGCATTATCATTGATGTAATAGTCTAGGTTAACCTTGTAAGTCTTTTTGAAGTATTCATGATGAAATATTTGAGTATTATGTGAATTATGGGATTTACGTGTTTGAATTCTTAATTATTATAATTTAATGAATTAAGAATAAAATAAGCATCAAAAGTAAAGTGCGAGATAAGCCCGATATCTTTGCATGAAGATCTAGTGGTTGAAACAAGGATTCTGTAGATATAAAGAATGCCAAAATCCGAGCTATAACGAAGAAGTAATGACATGTCGAAGTTTCGCGATAGAACCGGCACGACGCTGAATGACGTAAAATGTGAAATTGAAATAGAGAGATATTTAGCCTTAGTGATCTAAACAAATGTTGTAGAGTTCGTTAAAACGAGAGCATGCATAAAAAGATCGTCCAAATCTGACTTCGTATGAGGATATTATGATTTTTCGAAGTTTCGACCTAAGAGTATGCAGCCCGAATATGCGATTTGAGATCGAGCGGTTTTTAGCCGAAACAATGTAAACGAGAATCGAAGACCTCATCATTAGTAGTGCAACAATAAAAAGACAGACAAAAACGGACGTCAGATGAAGAAGTTATGAATTTATAACAGAGTTTTCTTGTCCCGGCCTACTAAAAATAAATAATAAAAATAAACTCAAAATTAGCCGATGGAGTCTAAACAAAAGTTGTAGAGCATAGTCTCACCTACGCGTGAATATAAAGAACATCAAAAACGGAGTTCGTATGAGGAAGATATGAATTTTGGAAGTTTTTAAATAATTAAAATATAAATTTTAATTCGGATAATATACAAAACCGAGGAGTCATTGATCTGATCCGAAGGGTACGTCGCGTGTAACCTTTAAGTACGCCAAGCGTACTTTGGTTTTGTGCGGTCCTAAGAAGAGACGCATAGCACCACCGAAAATCGCCACCTGGAGGTCTGATCCGGAGTAGGCCCCACGTACCGAAGCATTACGCCCAGCGTAATGCGAGGACTCGGCCTCTATAAAAGGCATACGAGGGCAGCCGGCTTCTTTTGCCAAATTCTCTCCTTCTCTTGTGTTTTTACCTCGTTTTGCATGCAAGAAATATCCCGAAGCCCCGGTATCATTCCCGAGACCCGAAGCAAGTCATGAAGCCCCGAAGATCCCAATAAGTAAAATTCCCGAGCCGAAGCTCTGCTCGCGAGGAGCCCGGTTTTTGTGAAGATATTCCACATCTGCCGAAGAATACTACTTCTACAAGTCGTAGTGTTGTCCGATCATCTTCTGATCAAGTGAGTGTGTGGTTACTTTTTCTAACGTATAATTATGAAGTATTCTATACGAAATACGTGTTATGTGTATATTTTTTATTATATGTGTGAATGTATATTCACTTTCTTCTATCTCATAGATATGATTTATTCTCTATGAAATACGTGTTATGTGTATGTGTCTCATCATTTGTTTGGAATATGTATTGAATGAGAATGCTATACAGGTTTTAAACTATGTATAAAAATATATATTTTTATCTACTAATATGTTGGGTAGAACATGGGTAGATAATTGATGTGTGATAAACAAATGAGAGGACTCGATGTTGTTTTTGATTCAGTCATCTAGCGGAGTTTAGATGACGACCACAGACTTTTCTAGATAGTCCTATGAAACACTAGTTGGTTCGCCACATGTAGGTGTTAATGAACGTGGGTGTTCATTTGCTGTACTCCATCCCCTTCATGGTTGCCTTATTTGACATATATTACTGGGAAACCCCCGAATGCATGTGTTGCCATCCCGATGAAATATTCTTAGACTAGGTCCCTTGTGTTAGTTGTCTTAGGAACGTAAAGTGAGAATAACGGGAATGGGTAATTGGGTTATTGTTGGTTGATGAAATTAAATATAATTATTTATTGTGGGTCGAAAACCCTATATGCTCACCAGGCTACCAAGCCTGACCCACTCAGTTTCTTTGTATTAGAGGTAGTGGCGCTAGAGCATAAGTTGGATGATTTGTCAGGATATTTTGGATTATAGACCTGTTGTTGTAAATAACTGTTGTAAGGTCTGCATTGAAATGTTTATGCTTTTGGTCAATTTATTGGAACATGACATCCCAAGTATTGTAATATAAAGAAAGATACATTTCTTTAAGAAATGCTTTGGTAAATCTTATTTTTATAATATTTCGTTTTGGGAACAAATTCCGCAACTCTTTTAATCAAAGGATTACTCTGAAATCATTTTTAAAGCATAAATTAAACCGGTCTTTTCTGGACATGATTTTGGGATTGTCACAAGACATTTGCATGCGGATGACAATAGTGACTCCACTGTTGAATTAGGTTCGAGAGGCGCAGCAGGAGGCTATGAAGGAGGAACATCGGAAGAGCGAGCATATTGTGGGACATGTTTGCTCCTTCGACTATGATAGTCGGGGGTTATTGACTCTTCACCGTAGGGTGTGGGTCCCCTATCATGGAGGCATGCGTCATATATTGATGGATGAGGCACACAAATCAAGGTTTTCTAACCATCCCGGGGCGACAAAGATGTATAGAGAACTTCGTCTTGACTATTGGTGGCCCTGCATGAAGTGAGATGTAGCATGGTATGTGGAGCAGTGTTTGACTTGTAGGAAGGTCAAGGCCGAGCACCACAGACCACATGGCAAGATGCAGCCGTTGGATATTCCCATGTGGAAATGGGAAGATATTACCATGGATTTCATCACCAAACTCCCCAAGACCGCGTGGCATACGTTAGTCGGCTCTTGGACAAATATAGTTGATCAGGCTATATTCTTCCCAGTTCCGATTACATATCCCAAGGCGTACCTGTACTGCACAACTTATTTATAATACTTCTAAAGTTATTTACTATGAAACTGTTATTAGTATAAAATGAGTGCATGCTTACCTTAAAACTAATTAGATTTACTTTCAAAAGTATGAATTTTTCTCAGTGTTTTTGCCCAGTTGAGTTTATAGTTGTATATAAAAAAAGGAATGGTTTTGATATAGTTAATTCCCTATAAACAAAGCTCTGATACCAATCTGTCACACCCCCAAACCAGAACGGCGGAAACGTTCGGGTGCGGAGGACGTCATATTCAGTATCATAACAGTTCATAGAAAGGAAAGTACACACCACCATATATATTAAAGTTTCCAAGATTTTTACATAATTGTATTCATTACATGTTCAAAAGATAAGTACATAAACATCATTCAAAAGAAGTAATTAACGCCAGCGCGTTAATCCCAAAAGTTGATTCCCAAACCAGCTTAGCGGTTCCCTGAGAATACAAGTTATTTCAAAGAAAAAGTGTCAACAATTAAGTTGGTGAGTTCATAAGTAGTTTAGAAAAATTGGATGCCATTACAAAATGGGTGTATATTTTCCAGAAAACGCAGCATTTTAAATGTAAAGAGTTGTGATTTGTTTTGTTGAAAGTGAATGTATTAAATCCAGAAAATCCCATATTTTCCCTAATGGTTGAGATACGAGTTGTTGTATTTCCCAAGAAAAACCCTTATTTTCTTATAAAAGTATGAAATGCATATGAATGTTCGTGTTATAAGTTGTAAATAATTGCACCAGGAAAATCTCTTATTTTCCTAACATAAATGGCAGTCTCTAAGACCAAAACTTTGCAAGAAACCGACGTTCAAAAGTTGTGTCATAGTTTTATATAATAAAGCTATACGAAGATCGCATTTGTTAGATGAAGAATAGCTTTAATAGCTACTCGTTCATAAAAGCATAATACCATAATAACTGTATATCCGATGAGTTTTATAACCATACTAAACATAATATGCCTGTAACGATGTTCTTCAGGCGTCGCAGCGTTATGACAACTGTCACCCCAAAAGACGGACTGTAGCTAACAGTCAGGGCGCGGGATCATGACTTCCCGTATAGATCTATACACATTTGACACGTTCTCCGAACGGGAGACTCTGGTTATAGACAGGACTTGCAGCATTACTTTCTAATAAAGAAAAGTAACGTTTGAAAATATACACGTCTCATGGATTCTCAACTACGCCTGTATTAAAGTGATAGTTTTGTATGCAAAGTTTATCCTTTTTCACAATGTTTGACAAAGCAAAATCATAAGTTTTTAGAATGTATAAACCGACTTAACAATGAAAGGTACTTTGAAATCATTATATACTTTGTATAAGTCTAATGCACACAAAGTATGACAAGAGTTTTCCATAGTAGTAATGAGTTCCAAGTGATTTATTCGATAAAACAAGTGAAGTGAAACTTTATAAAATACACGATAATAACCGTATGTTTACTTGTATTCCCCCCTCCCCCCCCCCCCTAAAAGAGTATAAAAGCATTTAAAATGTATTTAAAGTGTGTTTGAAAGGGGTATGAACTCACTTCAAAGCTTGAAGATGGCAAGATGGAAAACCGGGCAGAGTTTCGTCTCGAGAAATGGATTTTCCTCGGAAATCTTGGGATTCCTCGGGAGTAAAATCGACCTTCGGGACTTGCACAAAATGACCAGGGCTTTGGGGTAGTGCGAGCACGGAAAACGAGGTAAAACGCAAGAAAAAGGAGAGAGAATGAGCCATTTTCCCGGGAACCCTCGCATGTTATTTATAGGGGGGCCTGAGAAGCCTCGTACGCGGGGCGTACGCTCATACACAGCGCGTACGCGTACGTCATGCGTGACCGAAGCCTCGACTGCCTTGGCCTCGGATGGGGCGGCTCAGGCTGTCGGGTCGGATGGGACGGCGGGTCGGATGCCTCGCATAGGGCGACGTGGACGGTTTGAGGCCAAGCTCCTCGGGTACATAGGGCGTATAGGGGTACGCAGCGCGTACCTCGGATGAGGACGCTGGCTCCTCTTCGGATAATACCGAAGTTTTAATAAAAATTATATATAAATTATTTATCAAACTTAGAAAATTCATATCTCCTTCGTACGAACTCCGTTTTTGACGTTCTTTATATCTCCGCGAAGGTGAGACTACGATCTACAACTTTCATTAAGATTCCGTTCGCAAATTCCGGAATTATTTTTATTATTTATTTATTAAAATGACGTGATTAAGGAATTTCTTTAAAAATTCATAACTTATTCATACGATGTCCGATGTGAGCGTTCTTTTTATGCATGTTTGTAGTTTAACGATATCTACGAATTTCATTTAGACACCTAAGGTCGAAAAGTGTTTTATTGAAACTTTGCGTTTTTACGCAACTTCGTATTGCCGGTTTTTGTCGGAAAACTTAGAATGATCATAACTTCTTCGTTATAACTCGGATTTTTGTGTTATGTATATGTTTGGAAACCTTAAGACGATAACTACCACATAGTGTACTCCAAATAGAGTTTTTGAATACTTCATTTTTCGATGATATTCTAATTCCTTTCTCAAAGAGGTTACAGGACTCGATTTTTACTGACGTGAAATAACGGGTTGTTACATCATCCCCCCGTTAGAGGGAATTTCGTCCCGAAATTTTAATACAAAAGAAGAGTCTTAGGGGCTGAGGAAGAGATGTGGATACTTCTGTTGCATTTGATCTTCTCGTTCCCACGTGAACTCATGTCCCCTCTTAGCATTCCATCGGACCTTTACTATTGGAATGCGACTCTGTTTAGTTCGTTTAACTTCCCTATCCATGATCTCGACGGGTTCTTCCACAAAGTTAAGATTTTCATTTAATTCGATCTCATCGAGTGGAATTACAAGTATTTCGTCGGAAAAACACTTCTTCAGGTTTGATACGTGGAATACTGGATGTACTTTGTTAAGCTCTATTGGAAGTCGAAGTTTGTAGGCTACTGGACCAACCCTTGAAATGATTTCGAAGGGTCCAATGTACCTAGGATTTAGCTTCCCACGCTTTCCAAAGCGTATCATGCCCTTCCAGGGTGAGACCTTCAGTAGTACCCGATCGCCAATCTGAAATTCCAAGGATTTACGTCTTTTGTCGGCATAGCTCTTTTGCCTATCCCTCGAGGATTTCAGTCGTTCTCGTATTTGCACGATCTTTTTAGTAGTTTCTCTGATGATTTCTGGACCAGTGAGGGTGCTATCAGGGACTAGACCTTTTGCTAGTTGTGTGTCGCCCACTTCCGTCCAGCACAGAGGTGATCTGCACTTACGACCGTAAAGGGCTTCAAATGGAGCAGTATTGATACTAGTATGATAACTATTGTTATAAAAGAACTCAACCAAAGGTAAGTGAACATCCCATGCTTTACCAAAGTCGATTACACATGCTCGTAACATGTCTTCCAAGGTTTGGATTGTTCTTTCACTCTGTCCGTCAGTTTGGGGGTGATAGGCTGTACTCATGTCCAATCTTGTTCCCATGGATTTTTGCAATGATTGCCAGAATCTAGACGTGAATCTGCTGTCTCTATCCGAGATGATAGACATTGGCACTCCATGGAGTCGTACGATCTCTCAGATGTATATTCTCGATAGCTTTTCCATTTTATCAGTTTCCTTGATCAGTAGGAAATGAGCGGACTTGGTTAATCTATCGACGATTACCCAAATAGTATATCGGCCACCCTGAGTTTTGGGCAGTTTCGTTATGAAGTCCATGGAAATCTGCTCCCATTTCCACTCAGGAATTTCGGGTTGTTGGAGTAGTCTTGAGGGTTTCTGGTGTTCTATTTTGATCTTGGTGCAAGTCAAACAGTTGCTCACATATGTAGCGATCTCTGCTTTCATGTTTGGCCACCAGTAGAGTTGTTTGAGATCTTGATACATCTTGTCTGACCGGGGTGTACGGAGTATGGAGTCTTGTGTGCCTCGCTCATAACTACCTCTCTAAGTCCACCAAACTTGGGCGTCCATATTCGGTTCATGAGGTAGCGTGCTCCGTCACTCTTGATTTCTAAATTCTTGTCCATTCCCTTAAGGGTCTCACCTGTCACGTTTTCGGGTTTCAAGGCTTCTATTTGAGCTTCCTTGACTTGCGTTGACAGGTGCGAACGGATCGACATGGCTAATGACTTCACTCTTCGGCCAGAGTACCCCTTACGACTAAGGGCATCTGCCACGATGTTAGCCTTTCCGGGATGATAGCGAATCTCACATTCGTAGTCGTTGAGCAATTCGAACCAACATCGCTGTCTCATGTTCAACTCCTTCTGGTCGAAGATGTGTTGTAGGCTCTTGTGGTCTGTAAAGATAGTGCATTTCGTACCATATAGGTAGTGTCTCCAGATTTTAAGAGCGAAGACCACCGCCCCAAGTTCTAAATCATGAGTGGTGTAATTGACCTCATGCGTTTTCAGTTGTCGTGAGGCATATGCAATAACCTTTCCCCTCTGCCTTAGTACACAGCCCAGCCCTTGCTTCGAAGCGTCGCAATACACCACAAAATCTTCGGTCCCTTCTGGGAGAGAAAGGATGGGTGCACTGCAAAGGGCCTGTTTCAAAGTCTGAAATGCAGCATCTTGCTTTTCTCCCCAATTGTAGGTCACACCTTTCTGGGTTAAGGCGGTAAGAGGCTTTGCGATGCTGGAGAAATTTTGGATGAATCTTCAGTAATAACCAGCAAGACCTAGAAATTGGCGAATTTCTGTTGGTGTAGTTGGCGCAGACCAGTTTTTGATAGCCTTGATTATTGATGGATCCACGTGGATTCCTTCCTTGCTGACCACGTGACCGAGGAAGTCCACCTTTCTAATCCAAAACTCACATTTTGAGAATTTTGCATACAGTCTCTCAGTCTGTAACGTCTCTAAAACTTGCCTCAGATGTTGACCATGCTCTTCTTTATTCTTTGAATAAATGAGTATGTCATCTATGAATACTATAGCGAATTTATCCAAGAATGGACGACATACCCGATTCATAAGATCCATGAATACGGCCGGGGCATTGGTTAGTCCGAACGGCATCACTATGAACTCGTAATGTCCGTATCGTGTTCGGAAGGCCATCTTGGGAATATCACTCTCCAGGACTCGCAGTTGGTGATATCCCGACCTCAGATCGATCTTGGAGAAGTAGTTGGCTCCTTGGAGTTGGTCGAATAAGTCATCGATTCGGGGTAGGGGGTATCGGTTCTTGATGGTAAGTTTGTTGAGTTCTCGGTAGTCGATGCACATTCTGAATGATCCATCCTTCTTTTTCACGAACAGTACGGGTGCTCCCCATGGCGAGAAGCTCGGCCTGATGAATCCTTTTCCAAGTAGTTCATTCAGTTGGCTGGATAGCTCTTGCATCTCTGCCGGGGCTAATCGATAGGGTGCTTTGGCTACTGGGGTAGCTCCGGGAACCAGATCGATTCTGAACTCAACTTGTCTCGCGGGAGGTATTCCCGGAAGGTCCTCGGGAAAATCACGTACGTCGGGCACACTCTTGATGTCTTGGACTTCGCGTTTAACATCTACAACATGTGCCAAGAACGCGTGACACTCCTTGCGTAGGCATTTCCGAGCTTGGATACTTGAGATGATACGAAGAGTGGTACTAGGTTTGTCACCCAAGACAATGAAAGTTTCGCCGGTTGGCAGATTAAGGCGAACGGCCTTATCGTAACATAGAATGTCCGCATGATGAGAACTCAGCCAATCCATGCCAACGATGACATCGAAACTCTTAATCGAGACTGGCATGAGGTTGATTGAAAAGGGATTATTGTTTAAAGTTAGGGTGCAGTTTAAGTATATCTCCTCAGTGCCTTCGGTTTTCCCGTTGGCCATTTCTACTATGAATGGTTCACTTAATGATTGTGGTATTGATTTTAGCAGGCCTTTAAAGTCGTGACTCACAAAACTCCTTTCCGCTCCACTATCAAACAAAATGCATGCATACGAGTTATCGACAAGAAACGTACCCGTAACAACAGTAGGGTCCGCAATGGCTTCATCTTGTCCCATTGCGAAAACTCGGCCCCTTCCGCCGGTATTCCGGTTGTTTGCCTTTGGGCAGTCCCTGCGGTAGTGCCCCGTGTCTCCGCACTCAAAGCAGGCGCGGCTTACCCCGGTATTAGTAGTGGGGACGGATGGTTGGGTTGGCTCTTTGCAATAGCGGGCTGTATGTCCCTTCTTATTACACTTGGTGCATTGAAGATCATGGCAAGGACCGTGGTGGTGGAAGCTGCATCGGTTACACTTAGGAAGTTTCCCATTATATGAGCTTGTGGGGGCAGGGTTCACAGGTACAGTCATAGCGTGGGTTGCTATTACTTGTTGTTTCTTGGGGTTTTCCTGGAGAGTTTGTCCCCTCCTTTTGTTCCAAGGCCTACTCTGGCCCTGAGCCTCCTTAGGTGGATTAGCGGTTGTTGAAATGATACTCGGTTTTACTTCGTGGTCGATGAGTCGCTGAGCTAGGCGTTTAGCGCTGTTGTAGGTAACAGGGCCGGAAGCTAGGACATGCCCTTGAATCTGGGGTGACAACCCCCAAATGTACCTTTCAACCTTCTTTGATTCTGGGTTGACCATGGTAGGGCACAGTGCAGCAAGGTCGTTGAACCTAGCTGTGTAGGTGACTAGGTCAGACCCAGTCATTTTCAGATTCCAGAGCTCCTGCTCAAGCTTTTGCACTTCGTTCCTTGGGCAGTATTCTTCCAGTAGTAGAACCTTTAGATCGTCCCAACTCATGGTGTTGGCGACAGTGAGCGTCACTGAATTCACATGGCTTTTCCACCAAGTGAGGGCTCAATCTACAAAAGTGCAAGCAGCGAACTTGACTTTGCTTGCTTCTAGGCATGAGCAGATCTCGAAGACCGTTTCGGTCTTCTCGAACCATTGCATTAGTGCAATGACTCCCCCAGTTCCATTAAAAGTTTTTGGATTAGCGTTAGAGAACTCCTTGTAAGTACATTCTCTTCCTTGGCCATGACCAGTGCCATGATTTGGATGATTCGTGCTGCTTCCCGCCCCTCCATTTCCGTGGGAGTTTATTTGCGAGAGGGCTGCAGTTACTGCTGTTGTGATAGCAGCCTGGACCATGGCTGGATCATAAGCTGGTGGTGGAGGTGGTGGTGGTGCCGTGCCCGGCCTGGGCCTTAGGTTTGGACGAGGAGGCATCGTGCTGCCAAAAGAAAAAAATGGAAAAATTTATAAGTTTTGGCAGTTCAGAGTTGAATGATATTGAGTTAACTTCTAATAGTTCTAAGAAGTTGGGTTTGACCGACACAATGTTTTGAGCTTGAAAGTAAAGTTTGAATAGATGTACCAATGAATTGAATGAATTGCGCATGATTAACAACAACAAGAAAAGGGGTATACCCTTATATATATTAAACATATAGTTGTGTTACAGCGGGGTCTAGACAAAAGTTCTTGGCCTTTCTAAAGGCCTCCGATTAAAGAACAATTTAAAGAAAATAATACTTTTATCCGAAGTCCTAATTTATAACAAAATTTGAGAGTCGGGCAAGTACTACTTGCGGCGCGCTTTGCGTTTGGAGCTCGACTCCGTGTCGGACTGCTTCGACTCCATGAGGCGTCTATCAAACGCAGCTTGTTGTTCTCTTAATTCTGTGAAGGCCGCATTTGCTTGTGCTTGAAATGCTTTGGTGCGAATGTGGATGTCGTTCTGCAACAACTCTAGGCGGTTGATATCGGCCGTGTGGATTTGTACTTCTACATTGACCTCTCGGATTCGGTTGGCTTGCACTCCGGATTGATAGCACTGGTTGGCGAGTTTGCCAACCATGACCGGAAGTGCTCGGTCGGCTGATCCCCCGCCTCTCACATCATAGAAGTCTCGGCACATGCCGCAGGGAGGGCGTAAGCTTTGTTGTTGGCTCCAATGATGGAGGTGACTTCCCCACACTGGAGTGGGTCCTTGGAAATTCCTCACGTGGACGGGAGATTGTGGGATTGGTGGATTTATAATTTCTGGCTCCGAATCCGTGCCAGAGTCATCCCCTCCCTCCAACTCTATAGGCTCTTCGTCTTCTTCAGGATCTTCTTCGATCCACCCTCCATTACCTTGGTTGGGGTAGTAGGGGTCATTGGGGTGATGGAATCCCATCATTTAGACTGTACGAGAATAGAGTTAAAAGTTTACTATAAGCTAGAGCACATGAAACTTACCCATAAGTTTAATGGTTGACGGTACTCGAATACTCCCTCAGTACTCTTTAGCGATATGCTTTTGGTAAGTTTTAAATTTGTTGTCCATTGCAGACACTCCTTGGCGTACGTTAGTCGGCTCTTGGACAAATATAGTTGATCAGGCTATATTCTTCCCAGTTCCGATTACATATCCCAAGGCGTACCTGTACTGCACAACTTATTTATAATACTTCTAAAGTTATTTACTATGAAACTGTTATTAGTATAAAATGAGTGCATGCTTACCTTAAAACTAATTAGATTTACTTTCAAAAGTATGAATTTTTCTCAGAGTGTTTTTGCCCAGTTGAGTTTATAGTTGTATATCAAAAAGGAATGGTTTTGATATACTTAATTCCCTATAAACAAAGCTCTGATACCAATTTGTCACACCCCCAAACCAGAACGGCGGAAACGTTCGGGGGCGGAGGACATCATATTCAGTATCATAACAGTTCATAGAAAGGAAAGTACACACCACCATATATATTAAAGTTTCCAAGATGTTTACATAATTGTATTCATTACATGTTCAAAAGATAAGTACATAAACATCATTCAAAAGAAGTAATTAACGCCAGCGCGTTAATCCCAAAAGTTGATTCCCAAACCAGCGTAGCGGTTCCCTGAGAATACAAGTTATTTCAAAGAAAAAGTGTCAACAATTAAGTTGGTGAGTTCATAAGTAGTTTAGAAAAATTGGATGCCATTACAAAATGGGTGTATATTTTCCAGAAAACGCAGCATTTCAAATGTAAAGAGTTGTGATTTGTTTTGTTGAAAGTGAATGTATTAAATCCAGAAAATCCCATATTTTCCCTAATGGTTGAGATACGAGTTGTTGTATTTCCCAAGAAAAACCCTTATTTTCTTATAAAAGTATGAAATGCATATGAATGTTCGTGTTATAAGTTGTAAATAATTGCACCAGGAAAATCCCTTATTTTCCTAACATAAATGGCAGTCTCTAAGACCAAAACTTTGCAAGAAACCGACGTTCAAAAGTTGTGTCATAGTTTTATATAATAAAGCTATACGAAGATCGCATTTGTTAGATGAAGAATAGCTTTAATAGCTACTCGTTCATAAAAGCATAATACCATAATAATTGTATATCCGATGAGTTTTATAACCATACTAAACATAATATGCCTGTAACGACGTTCTTCAGGCGTCGCAGCGTTATGACAACTGTCACCCCAAAAGACAGACTGTAGCTAACAGTCAGGGCGCGGGATCATGACTTCCCGTATAGATCTATACACATTTGACACGTTCTCCGAACGGGAGACTCTGGTTATAGACAGGACTTGCAGCATTACTTTCTAATAAAGAAAAGTAACGTTTGAAAATATACACGTCTCATGGATTCTCAACTACGCCTGTATTAAAGTGATAGTTTTGTATGCAAAGTTTATCCTTTTTCACAATGTTTGACAAAGCAAAATCATAAGTTTTTAGAATGTATAAACCGACTTAACAATGAAAGGTACTTTGAAATCATTATATACTTTGTATAAGTCTAATGCACACAAAGTATGACAAGAGTTTTCCATAGTAGTAATGAGTTCCAAGTGATTTATTCGATAAAACAAGTGAAGTGAAACTTTATAAAATACACGATAATAACCGTATGTTTACTTGTATTCCCCCCCCCCCCCCCTAAAAGAGTATAAAAGCATTTAAAATGTATTTAAAGTGTGTTTGAAAGTGGTATGAACTCACTTGAAAGCTTGAAGATGGCAAGATGGAAAAACCGGGCAGAGTTTCGTCTCGGGAAATGGATTTTCCTCGGAAATCTCGGGATTCCTCGGGAGTAAAATCGACCTTCGGGACTTTCACAAAATGACCAGGGCGTCGGGGTAGTGCGAGCACGGAAAACAAGGTAAAACGCAAGAAAAAGGAGAGAGAATGAGCCATTTTCCCGGGAACCCTCGCATGTTATTTATAGGGGGGCCTGAGAAGCCTCGTACGCGGGGCGTACGCTCATACACAGCGCGTACGCGTACGTCATGCGTGACCGAAGCCTCGACTGCCTTGGCCTCGGATGGGGCGGCTCAGGCTGTCGGGTCGGATGGGACGGCGGGTCGGACGGGCGGGTCGGATGCCTCGCATAGGGCGAAGTGGACGGTTTGAGGCCAAGCTCCTTGGGTACGCAGGGCGTACAGGGGTACGCAATGCGTACCTCGGATGAGGACACTGACTCCTCTTCGGATAATACCGAAGTTTTAATAAAAATTATATATAAATTATTTATCAAACTTCGAAAATTCATATCTCCTTCATACGAACTCCGTTTTTGACGTTCTTTATATCCCCACGAAGGTGATACTACGATCTACAACTTTCATTTAGATTCCATTGGCAAATTCCGGAATTATTTTTATTATTTATTTATTAAAATGACGTGATTAAGGAATTTCTTTAAAAATTCATAACTTATTCATACGATGTCCGATTTGAGCATTCTTTTTATGCATGTTTGTAGTTTAACGATATCTACGACTTTCATTTAGACACCTAAGGTCAGAAAGTGTTTTATTGAAACTTTGCATTTTTACGCAACTTCGTATTGCCGGTTTTTGTCGGAAAACTTAGAATGATCATAACTTCTTCGTTATAACTCGGATTTTTGTGTTATTTATATGTTTGGAAACCTTAAGACGATAACTACCACATAGTGTACTCCAAATAGAGTTTTTGAATACTTCATTTTTCGATGATATTCTAATTCCTTTCTCAAAGAGGTTACAGGACTCGATTTTTACTGACTTGAAATAACGGGTTGTTACACATAGGGTCATAGGGAGCACCGAAGTGGTGCTCAAGACGACAGATAGGATTCAGTAGGTCAGGGGCCGACTTCAGACTACACAGAGTCGGAAGAAAAGTTATGCCGACAAGCACCGTTCAGACCTGGAGTTTTGGGTCGGGGATATGGTCCTCCTAAAGGTGTTGCCATGGAAGGGCGTCATTCGATTCAGAAAGCGGGGCAAGTTGGGCCCCAGGTATATTGGACCCTTCAGGGTTATAGCCCGGGTGGGCAAGGTGGCGTATAGGCTGGATTTGCCAGTAGAACTCAGTCAGATCCATAGCACTTTACATGTCTCCCAGCTGCGGAAGTATCTGGTAGACGACTCTGCAATGGTTCCTCTCGAGGATATTCAGGTGGATGATAGCTTGAACTACATCGAGCGACCAATAGCCATTCTAGATAGAAGACTAAGGCCTTGAGGAATAAGGAAGTAGTTCTAGTGAAGGTGCAGTGGCAGCACCGCAAAGGTTCATAATGGATGTGGGAGCTAGAAGACGAGATGAGGGAGCACTACCCCCGAGTTATATCCAACAACAGCAACGGACTTCGAGGACGAAGTCTAATTCAAGTGGGGGTGATTTGTAGCGCATGAGATTTATGAGGTATTAAATTTTTATTTATTTAAGGAAAATGATTTTATAAGTTTAGACTTAGGCCTTTAGGCCTTCACGATAGGCCTGATGACGGACGCGCGCGGGGAGTAACCCTCATGTACGCCCAGCGTAATCATGGATCCAAGACGCGGGCTTAACCGTGTACGCCCATCGTACCAAAGGGTATGCCCAGCGTACGCACGTAGTGTCTTAACCCCTAATTTTGGGACTTATCCCTATATAAAGGATGTTATGACCTTAGACCAGCCTCCCTAACACCCTTAAGCAGTCATCTCCAAAACCTTAGCCTACTTTTGTGTGTTCTTAGCCACTAGAGAGCATTTTGTGTAGTTTTGGGGCATTGGAAGAGAAAGGAACTTGAAGAAGGAGCAAGGATCCACCAAGAGCTTGTAGATCCAGAAGAGTAGCACCATTTCTGACTTATTTGAGGTATCAAGTTTCAACCTTGACCATTATCTTCTTAGATTTGTTGTTGGGAGTGTTTAAAGTTACTTTTGGACCCCATTGTTGAGAGTTCTTGCATCTTGATGACTTCAGACCATAATACTTGTCCTTTTGGGCTCCTAGAGGCACTAGGAGTCATAAAAATTGGATCTTGATGGTTAAGCAACAACCATGCAAGGGTTAGTGAGTTTTGGAGCTAGTTAGATGGACCAAAGTCATGTTTTGACCCCAACCTTACATGCAAGCCCATAAAGTTCGTGGCTTTATGGTTTGGGATTTCTTAAAAGACCTGGATCTACAGTTTGGACAAAAGGACTTACTGGATTAAGTAAAAAAGATTAACCTTTAGGGAACTGGCCAGTAAGTTGGGCGTACATGCCTGTTACGCCTACAGTTTGAGAATTAATGGACTTTTTGCCTAAAGAAAATGGGTTTGGACTTTTGGGCCTCATGGCCCACTGTGAAGCATGATTTCAGACTTAAGGACTTAGGACTCGAGTATTGGGCCTTCTTGGGCCAAGTTGGGCCCTTGAGAATTATTATGATGGACTTGGATATTTTGGGCCCATTTAGGGAATAAGGCCCAATTCGGTAAATGGTCAGTTAGTGGGCCCTTATGGAATCCTTAAAGGCCAACGGGAGAGTTACAACTTAATAAGTTAGAATTGGGACTTCGGTATATCTAGTTGGGTCAAAGGGGTAAAATGGTCATTTTACCCTAAGAGTAGTTATCAGCTTCTGATTAAGTGTCTTTATGGAGATTATAGCCAGAGAGTCGCCGGAGCAGCAACAAACAGAGATTTCTCACCTAGTTTATCAGCATTCACTTGTACGAGGTGAGTTACCTTCCAGTAGCAGTGGGTCTACGTCCACAATGTCGGCCCACCAGTAGGAGTTGTATGTTAGATGATTGTCTTTGTGATATTCATCTAGGTTTGCTATTACCTAATATGTTTATGTGCTAGTACATTATGATGTTATGTGATAGTAGCAGTAGGGGAGATAATCCCCAAGATTATCGGTCGATAGTGTTGAAAGGGGTAGTAATACCCAGTTATGCTAAATAGATAATGATTATGTGATATATGTTATGTGGTAGTATTAGAGGGGTGAAATAGTCCCCGATGCCCGGTCGAAAGGACCGAAGGGGAGGCCAGCACCCAGATATGCTAGGCAATGTCCGGTCGAAAGGACTGAAGGGGAGGCCAGCACCCAGATATGCTAGGTAATGTTCGGTCGAAAGGACCGAAAGGCAGACCAACACCCAGATATGCTAGGCAATGTCCGGTCAAAAGGACCGAAGGGGTAGGTCGGGCACCCAGATATATCAAGCAGTATGTATGTTTTATGTTTGTATGGTATGTGGTATGATGGGGGAACTCACTAAGTTTCGTGCTTACAGTTTTCAGTTTTGTTTCAGATACCTCTTCAGCGAAAGGGAAAGAGCTGGCACGGTAGCTTCACATCACACGCACATCAGATTTCCGCATTATTGATTCATGGGATTATACTCTGATTTTACTACTATTGGTGTTTTGATTTGAAACATGTTTTGAATGATTTATGGTTAGTTGTGATACTAGCAAGATTTTCAGTTAATTAATTAAAAATAAAATTTTTGGAGTCGAATTTGGGACGTTACAGACATTCTTTATATCCACACATAGGTGAGATTATACTCTACAACTTTCGTTTAGACTCCGTCGGCTAATTTTGACTTCATTTTAATATTATATTTTTAACGGGTTAGGATAGGAAAAGTTCGTTAAAAATTCATAACTTTTTCATTCGATGTCCATTTTCGTCTATCTTTTTACCGTTGTACAACTATTGATAAGACCTTCGATTCTTGTTTAGGTTGTGTCGGCTAAAAATCACTCGATCTTTATTTCGAATTATTAGTTGTCTACTACTATATCGAAACTTAAAAAAATCATAACTTCTTCATATGAAGTCAGATGTGGACATTCTTTTTGTGAAAATTATCAGTTTAATGAATACTAAAACTTTCATTTAGATCGTATAGGCTAAAAGTAGTTTGTCAAAAACTCATTTTTTACGTCATACAACGCCAGACCGGTTCTGTCGCGAAACTTCAAATAATCATAACTTCTTCGTTATACCTCGGATTTCGATGAGGTTTTCACTTAAATTTTTTTAACGGGATTTTCTAGAAATTTCGATAATAAAATTTTACATACTTCAAATTTTATATTTTCGTTAAATTTCAATATTATATTGTAATCTCATAAGACTTTCAATATTTTCTGAGTGGGTCTAAACATAGTTTTACTTTACTTCTAGTAAAAACTATCTGTTAGAACTCAATGCTCAAAATCATATAATATTTAATAATATTATTCAGTACAAAAACACGATTTCAAAACGTGTATGTTACATCTAGCATCCTAATGTTGAAATACCATGTAAAGCTGCAAGCTTTACGTCCATGCATGGCATCTAGGGCCAAGTTTGTGAAAATAAAGCTCTACAAAGTGTTTAAAGCATGGAAGTTGGCCAAGGTTGGATAAAGCTCAACTCTTTAGGCCTAAAGGGCCTAATAATGTCCAGATCTAAAGTCTTAGCTTCAATGTAAGCTCAAAACCACTAATGACTCAAGGAAATACTATAGATGGCCATAAACTCCCCAATGGAGAGATCTAACAAACAAGTTATCAAGGTAATGACTTTTTACCTCAAATTTAGTGCTACAACAGAATAGATGTCGGATCCAAGGTCTCCTTCTTGTTTCAAATACTTGACTCTTCAAGTTCCATCAAAGAATGCACCAAAACACACACTCTTAGCCTCAATCTCTCTCACGGTGGGTTATAGCTCGATTAAGGTTTGTCTCAGGGTGATAAGGTGATGAGGGAGGCGGAATAATGGGCTTAAGGTCCTTTAAATAGGGTGCAAACCCTGAAAATTAGGGTTTTCACATTCAGCTCCTACTCGTCGAGTTGGGGTTCTCTAACTCGTCGAGTTGATTCTAAAATTCACGCAACCATCTCAATCTCTACTCGACGAGTTGTGACCTCCAACTCGTCGAGTTTCCCTGTTAAAATGAATAAAAACGATTTAAATTCATACCTGGAAGTCGGAATGTTACACTTAAGACACTAAAAAATATAAGAAGGAACTAGAATTCCAAGTGCATTAATCTTGATGGTGGATACTGAGAAAATCATATTCTTTGATTTTTCTATCTTCATCAATACCCCAAAACCAAGTGGGTTCAAAGGCTTCAAAGGTTCTCATTTTAAATTAC
This sequence comes from Lactuca saligna, assembly GCF_052625555.1. Classification (NCBI taxonomy): domain Eukaryota; kingdom Viridiplantae; phylum Streptophyta; class Magnoliopsida; order Asterales; family Asteraceae; genus Lactuca; species Lactuca saligna. Next base: position 79,063,912 of record NC_136424.1, on the reverse strand, counting down.
TCTTTGGTTGTTTTTAATATCATTCTAACATCTATAAATATATCATTGATGGTTTGATTTTGTTATAAATTAAAAATAAACATGTTATTTTATAAGACTTTCGTTGCCGTTTTAATGAAAAACACATTTATATTTTATATCAAAACCCATCATTTTTTTTTGCCTAGATTGGTATAATATTAACACTTTTGACCCAAATTCCAAAATTTTATTATGATATCATCCTAAATTTAGTTTTTTCATCGTCTTATTTATAAAAAATCGAATATATTTTTTTGTTATATAAAATCATACTTATAGAAAAAACATACCTTTCACATGAAAACCTTCAATTTTTTATATAATTTTACATAAATATTTTTATATGTAAAATACCAATATACAAATCTTTTTTAAAAATATTTTTGTATTCAAAATACCTATTTGTAAAAATATTTTTTTTTATTTTAAATGCCTATTTATAAATATATATATATATATATATATATATATATATATATATATATATATATATATATAAAATATTTTTTTATAAAATATGTTTTTGAATACATTATTTTTTTTATAAAAACGTTTTTGTATACATTTATGTATTTTTATTCACACAAAATGTTTTAATGTACTTAATAAATACATATTTGATTAAAGTTTTCTAAAATATATATGTGATTAATAACGTATTTTACATAAATATATTTAATATATTTTTACATAACCATATGTTTATAAATAGGTATTTAATATAAAATAGTATTCTTGTAAATAAGCATTTTGCATAAAAAAAATGTTAAAATGAAGGTTTTTATATAAGTATTTTGCATACAAAAAGGTTTCATTAAATAGATAAAAAAGGTTTTTTTATGTGAAAAATATGTTTTTTATTTGTATAAGTATGATTTTATACAACAATCAAAACTTATCCGAATTTTAAAAGAAATAAATATAAAAAATGAAATTAATGATTAAATCGTAACAAAATTTTGAAATGTAAATCAAAAGTGTAATTTTTGACCAGAATTGTTACGATTTAATCCGTTTTTTATATTTATTTTTTTACATTTTTTGACTTAGATTTTATATATATATATATATATATATATATATATATATATATATATATATATATATATATATATATATATATATATATATATATATATATAAGTCAAGTGTAATTTTTGAAAATATGATAATCTGTTGACCTAATAAAATGGTCAAAATGAATGATTGTTGGTTTTTGTAACTAACCAAATAAATAAATATATTTAAAGATTAAATTCGACCGAAATATAAATTTTTTTATGATCGTTGGAAAAGTATTACGGTTTACATCGAAACTTTACAATCGTCCATCATTGATTCACATATCAGAAGATTAACTGGTTAATCAAACTGAAAGTTAATTGCCAGCTCCAATTTTTTATTAAATAATAAATACCATTGTTATATAGCATCATTCTTTTCCACTGAATTCAACTATAATTGTCATCAATGACCTTTTAAAAGTAAATTTTATAATTGCAAGTAATTGTACTTTTGATGACTAATTTGTGTATGTTATTAAGTGTTATATGAGAGGTTTTCTTTTAAGAAGATGATCAAAATTTACCGAAAAAAAGGTGTGAATTCAATGGAAAAGGAAACCTACAACATGTAATTACCACATAAAGTTGTATATGTTTATCTACGACATAAATAAAAAAGAATATATTGCTCACTTCCATTATATAGCTGACTTTCTTTTGCTGAATGAAACTTTTTAATGATCATAATCCAAGTTTAGATCTTTTTATTAACTTGTTTGATAAATTATTAGAAGTATATTTCTAAATAAATGAATAATATACAAGGTTATTATCGTTTTGAATTGTTTCTAGAAAAATAGAAGGAATCAAAGAGCACCAACCAATCCCTATATATAAATTAGAATTATGAATGAAATATTTGAAGAAGTCGTAAACTGGAAGGAGGGATGAGTGGGAGACACGACTCCAGCTTATGGAAAACTAAAAAAATAACAAACAATTAATGTTAGTTACCAAATTAATATTTTCTAATTAATCTGGTACGTAAGATAGCATGCACCTATTTATTACACCATTTACACCCTATCTTAATCTTAATCTTCATCTGTTTGATTAATTAGTAATCGTGAGAGTTGTTTCAATACTAACAGCGAAATGATAATAAAATATAAGGGGTTAGTTAATAAAAACAAATGCATCAAATTACCCAAAAGTTATTCAAAGTATATTATTAATGCGTACAACACTCTAAATTATACCAATAAAAATATTTAATTATTATTGTAATAATATAAAATTTGTAAGCTTATTCAGTCTAATCAGTCATCACTATATTATGAAACAACATTTAGGATAACAAAAGAAGATTGACCATAACAAGAGAATTGGGTAATTTTGTTAAAATGGGGGTGAGAAGAGATAATAAGTGATAGTAGGGGGGTGTTTCTGTAAAATATGGGAATAGAAATGGAAGGGGTGGTTGTATGTATAGTTTATATTGGCAAGGTAGGAGATGGAAAAGATGGGGGGTTAAAGAAACAAGACTCAACTACTCTCTACACAGAAGCGTTGAATTCGTGTGCACCCATCGGTTGAGAGGTGTTTGTTTTACAAATCCTTTTTTTCCAATCAACCTCATCGTTTGATTTTCTACCGGTGGATGCAAATTTACGCCTAAACACGTATGTTTGTCTATGGAGTTGCACCAAATTTGAAGCAGAATGATGGGGTCTGATTCTCCGGCGAGTAGCCGCTCCGATGGAAGATCAAATTACAGCCGTATGTTGGACTACCCAGTTGATGATTCCAATGACGTTTACGGAATTGGAGGAGCAATGCTCCCTATTTTCCTCAGTGATCTACAACGCAACAACGATCAGGATTTAGTGGAAGTCACGTTGGAGCTAGAAGATGATTCGATTATCTTGTGCAGTGTCACTCCCACCGCCACCGCCAACAGCAATTCCCATCCCTTTCCTGTTTCTTCACAATCACAATCGCCGCCGCCCGCCACCTCCAGGCTTCGTCGGAAATTTTCGTGGTTGACGTCGTCGTCTTCACGAGCTTCTTCATCGGATGCTAGTGTGGATCGTGCCATCCCATCCAGGGATGCTAGGAAAATGAAAGCGAAATTGATTCGCACCAAATCTAGCGCTCAACGAGCTTTAGGAGGTCTCAGGTTTATTAGCAAAACCACAAATGCCTCCGACGTCAGCGACCTGTGGAAAAACGTCGAGTCAAGGTTCGCATGTCTCGCTAAACATGACGGACTCCTAGCTAGAGAAGATTTCGCCGAATGTATAGGTGACCATCCAAATTTATCATTTCCCGGTATAATCAAATCAATTCGTCCCGTTCTTCCTTTTCACTTTTAGTGTGTGATTTTTTGCAGGAATGGCGGACTCAAAGGAGTTTGCGTTGGGAGTATTCGATGCATTGGCAAGAAGAAGACAGCAGAAACTGGGGAAAATTACGAAAGCAGAGCTTTACGAGTTTTGGTTACAGATTTCAGACCAGAGCTTCGATGCTCGTCTGCAGATCTTCTTTGACATGTATGCTTCTCTCTTCTCTCTTCTCTCTATCTCTCTTTCTTTCCATTGATATTACCTGAAATCCTGAACTTTTGTCCCTTATTCTTAAAATTCTGCACCCAAAACGTTCAAGTTGCAAAACTCCGGTTACGAGCGGGAAACCCGGACAACAGAATTCATAGTCAGTCGGTTGCTGACATATTAACACTCTTAAGGCTCTTTGAGCTGGCAAAATTACTACTTAGCCCTTAAGTTTCTTCCACCAAATTTCGAATTTTTATGACGTTTTCTTTCATCTTCCATTACGTTTGTCTCAAATTTATTACTTAACATACTCCTTAGTCCTTCCCATGTGACCATGGTGCAATATTCGCAACAAAAGATTACAACCAATAGACGCAGAAAAAAGGGGCATGATTAATTTAATCCCGATATCTTAAAAATGAGTTCTTGGTGAAGGGTACCGTTGTAATTTCACATTATGCCAACATAATCTCAGTTGTATATAATAACAAAGTTGACTCGATATAATGTTGAGCTGTGGCCATCAAAAAGAATTCAATAATATTCTTTTCAATATTAACAAATTAAACTTTTATGACGTTTTGATTCCAGGGTTACCATTTGGATTGTAAGAAAACACTACAAATTGTTTTATACGTTAAATTAAACGTTGGTTTATGATATTTTCTTTATTGTTAAACAAATTTTAATGATTATTTTCTTCTTATAAATACAGGGCTGACAGCAACGAAGATGGAAGGATCACAAGGGATGAGATACAGGAGGTGTATAATTGATAGATTAAATTCTAATAAATTTTCACTATTAAAGGACTTTGAGATTCATTTATTAAATTGGGTAATTTTACATTTGTATGCAGCTCCTAGTGCTTAGTGCTGCTGCAAACAGATTATCAAAGTTGAAAGAACAAGCAGAGGAATACGCTTCTTTAATTATGGAAGAATTAGACCCTGAAAATCTTGGTTATATAGAGGTAAATCAGCTGAAAACCTTTCATTACAACAAAACTATATTATATTATATTAAGAAACAGTACTGAAGTGGAAATTTTGCTTCAGTTATGGCAATTGGAAACGCTTCTACTACAAAGGGAAGCATACATGAACTACAGTAGACCATTGAGCATAGCTAGTGGAGGTTGGAGTCAAAACTTGAATTCGTTAAAGCCAAAAAGCATCATCCATCGGGTAACTCATTTTGTTAGGTGGGTCATGATAGAGAACTGGCAAAGAACTTGGATCTTGATGCTCTGGTTCTTAACAATGGCGTGTCTCTTTATATGGAAATTTAAACAATATAAAAACAAAGCAGCGTTTCAAGTAATGGGATATTGTTTGACTACTGCAAAAGGCGCTGCCGAGACCCTGAAACTCAATATGGCTCTCATCCTTCTACCCGTTTGTCGAAACATGCTAACATTCCTCAGATCTACACGCGCCAGATTCTTCATCCCCTTCGATGACAATATCAACTTTCACAAGGTGATCGATTGATGATTTCATAAAACCCTAAAATCCTACACCGTGAAAAATTGATGTCTGATTTAATTACATGATGCAGATGATTGCGTTTGCGATCGCGATTGGAATCGTCGTTCATGTCGGGAACCATATGATCTGTGATTTCCCTCGTTTGGTGAACTCTTCGCCGGAAAAATTCGCACTTATAGCTTCGGATTTCCATAATGAACAACCCACATACATGGATTTGATGGTTGGAGTTGAAGGTGTGACGGGAATTACAATGCTGATACTCATGGCCTTCGCCTTCACACTTGCTTCAAAATATTTCAGGAAGAATTTAGTAAAACTGCCTTCACCATTGAACCGATTGACAGGGTTTAATGCTTTTTGGTTTTCACATCATCTTTTTGGTTTGGTGTATATATTGCTTTTGATTCATGGATCCTTCTTGTTCTTGGTTCACAAATGGACTCAGAAAACGGTAATCAAGATTATTATTATTATTATTATTTTCGTTTCTTGTAAATTAATGTCTACATATATATTGCAATGTCGCTGCAGACGTGGATGTACATTTCTGTCCCTCTGATTATATACTTGTTAGAGAGGAGTCTGAGGACAGGAAGGTCAGAACACTACTCTGCTAAAATCATAAAGGTTTCAAATCTACCAGGAGATGTATTCACCATAATCATGGCCAAACCAAATGGATTCAAATACAGAAGTGGCCAGTATATATTCCTTCAATGCCCTTCAATCTCTCCATTTGAATGGTAAATTAATTTTTTTTTTTTTTTTTTGTTGATATATAAAAATCCTTCCTCTGGTTATATTTATTTAAAAATCCAGGCATCCATTTTCAATTACTTCGTCACCTGGAGATGATTACCTAAGTGTTCATATCCGGACTGTTGGTGACTGGACACAAGAACTCAAACAAGTTTTAAACAATGACAACGGTTCACCATGTACAATTGGCCGAGCAAAATTCAAGAAGTTAGGAGATGTCAACTCAAAAGGGTAAATTACTTTTATAAATAAAAATAAAAATAAAAAGTTGTTTTTATGCATTTTTAGAAACTAAAGTAAATAATGCACAGGTTACCGAGGCTATTGTTAGATGGACCTTATGGTGCACCAGCGCAGGACTACAGGAACTATGATGTGTTGCTTCTTGTGGGGCTAGGAATTGGAGCGACTCCATTCATAAGTATTCTTAGAGATCTGTTAAACAACAATCGAGCAGTTGAGGATCAAATGGTGAAAACTCAAAACTCAAAACTCAAAATCATGTACATTTATTTTTGAATTTTATGATAAAAAGTAAAAAGCGGGTTAATTTTTTATGGTTTAACTTTTGTGGTTGTTAGGATTCAAACACGGAGACAAGTATATCGGGGGATAGTCTTACGAGTCTTGCATCTTCAAGTATGGCATCATCAAGTGATAATAAAAAGAAATCAAAAAAGGCGAAAGTTGCAAATTTTTATTGGGTTACAAGAGAATCCGGATCATTTGAATGGTTCAAAGGAGTTATGGATGAAGTTGCTGAAATGGATCATAAAGTATACAAATATGTTCAAATCTTGATAATTATATTTAAAGATCAATTATCATTTGACGCTCTTACTAATTTCTATAATTATGTTACAGGGTCAAATTGAGATGCATAATTATCTTACAAGTGTTTACGAAGAAGGCGATGCAAGGTCAACTCTAATCACTATGGTTCAAGCACTTACCCATGCTAAACATGGGGTTGATATCCTATCTGGCACCCGAGTATGATATAATTCCAAAAATACCCTCCTTCAATATATATGTTACATTAATTAAATTAACTAGCGTAAGTTTTGTTGCAGGTAAGAACACATTTTGCAAGGCCGAATTGGAGAGAGGTGTTCAGTAAGGTTGCATCGAAACATCCGAATTCAACCGTAGGTAATTAATTTCAATAATACTCTAAAATCCTTTTTTTTTTTTTTTTTATAAATAATAATTTATGTTTGGGTTAAAGGTTTAAAAACGATGTTTGATTTATCAGGGGTGTTTTACTGTGGGATGCCGGTGTTGGCTAAGGAGTTGAAGAAACTGTCATATGAAATGAGCCAGAAGACATCGACACGATTTGCGTTTCACAAGGAGTATTTCTAAAATAAAAAAAAATATGTTATGGGTGCTTATATACATGTATACATATATACCTATTATAATGAATTATAAGTAACAACAGTATGTAAATGTGTACACTATATATACAAAAGCTAGTGTAGGACCACCTGTATAATCAAGAGAATATGGAGCCCCTCCAGTTAGTCGTAAAAGGATTTTAAACAACCATCATGAGTTTATTGTTTTTTATTTTAAGGGCTGCTCTAACGGACAATCTTTTTTAATTGTGTTTAAATATATATATGTTATTAATCATGAAAGTTACTTGCATGTTGTGTTTTATTTGGTTAATATGAATTGACGTTTTTTTTCTTTAATAAACTGAACATGGAGAAGGGCCAAGGGTGGGGTCCGTTGGTCCAATGTCAAATGTTTGCTAAGTTGCTATCTAAACTATATTGGTGTATAAACAATTGGCTTGAGTTAAAAGCAAAACAGGAAACATGTAGATGTCGGTTGGGTCCGTCGTATATACAAACAACATGCCATGGTGATTGGTGAGTAATAAAGCAAATCAAATTATCAATATCTTTTCTTCATTTAATGAGTTTTGTCCATTTTTTTCCTACTCCAAAATTGATAAATGATTTTCTTTATAGTATCTAAGAGTTACACCATTTTTGGTGAAATATAAAAATAATTGTGAAGCTTTTGCGTTCTTTTCTTTTATAAATTTACTGCTGTAAATTTTGCATATATAAATTATAAACATCAATAAACAATGTAATCTTGAAACTAGAGTAGGGGAGATGCATCAATTTTCAATTATTGTACCCCATTACAGTATGACAATCGAATGCCAAATTTTCCATCAATTCCCATGCTCACGGGATATATATATATATATATATATATATATATATATATATATATATATATATATATATATATATATATATATATATATATATATATATATATATATATATATATATATATATATACTTCATTTTAAACTATAAACCAGTACCATCCTATCCTTATTTTATAGAGGGGTACATGGCCAACAAATATAGGTGCATATTTAAAAGGAGTTAATGCCAACCTCTCATTTTGCTGTACTTCTTTTGTTCTCCTTGAGCATCTTATTCAAAACACTTTTTGTTGTTCTAAATACTGTTTGTAGATTATATTTGAAAATTTGAATAAACTAATCATTATAAATGAGTTTTTCTTAAAAAAAAATTATTTTTATTTTTTCAAATGATCGTTTTCTCCCGAATGTCCTAATTTTGAACTCTACTTCATATTTTGGAGTTTTTTTAAAGAAATATTTCTACATATATATTAAATGTTTATTTTGAAGTGTTTAATATCATAATTGTTCAATTAGATGTTTGATTTGAAACCATAAATAAAGATAACAGGATAAAATACAAAATTAAAAAGGAAAATTTTAATATGATAAAAAATAATTAATATTATTAGAAAACAACTCCCTCCATTACTCTAATAGCAACAAAAATATTCATATGAGATCTATTATTAATATTCTGACTTACAGAAAAACTCACATATATAATTATATATACTCTTAGTTTGTTAACTATATGATATGATTTTGAAATTTTGTTGTTATCTTCTTTTACTCTTTTCAGTTAGTTTATGATAGTTGTACTTCTTCTCTTCCTATTGTAATCTATATATATATATATATATATATATATATATATATATATATATATCATTTGAATACAATAAAAAAGAGATACACTTTTTCATCAATAGAGTCAATTTAAATGGTATCTGAACCTAAACAATTGATCCTATGACTTCTGAATCTTCATCTAATACCTTTACTACACCAATTTTAGCCATGACAACAAATTCTAGATCCTCTGATTCTCTTCACTTTCTAAACATTGACATTCGTCTTGACCGTACAAACTATTCCCTCTGGCGAGGTATTGTACATTCTGCTCTTGAGGCTTATGACCTCATTACCTACCTTAATCCAACCACCATCCCAGCAGAAACCATCATTGATCAACCTGCAATTGAGACGACTCAGGTGACCACCAAGATAAACCCTGCATATACAACATGGATTCGAAAGGATCGTTTGGTTCTGTTATGGATCCAATCAACTCTCACAACCCCCCTTCTAGGACTGGTTGCCCGAGCCACCACATCTAATGAAGCATGGAAGATACTCGAACGTATGTTTCATGCTCAGACTCGCTCTCATCAGATGCATTTACGACAACAACTTTAGTCTCTTTCAAAAGCTTCACTTTCTATTCTTGAATACTTTGAAAAGAAACGAGCCATTGCAGATAGTCTTCTTGAATGTCTTGTTGTCATCCCTGATTCTGACCTTGTCCACTACATTCTTTATGGTCTAGGATCTGCTTATGGTTCCTTCCGAGCTACACTCTCGATGCAAAACAAGGACATAACCTCTGATGACCTTTTAAATCTTCTTCTTCAAGAAGAACAAAGACTTGAGGAGGACTCTCACCACCAATTAGAGGTTGTTGCACCAGAAGCCCATTCTACTTCTCGCTTCAGCAATAATCATCGTTCTAATGATACCTCTTTGACACAAAGCACTGACCAATCACGTCCAAAGTGTCAAATCCGCAAACGCCTTGGTCATGAGGCTCTTAATTGTTATTAAAGACTCAATACCAATAGTTATCCACCAAACGGTCTGCCTTCTCGTCGCAACAAAAATCAAGGAGGACAGCAACACCAACAACAACAATCTGCTCAGTCAATACCTCATGTTATGTTCACCACACCAACATCCAATCCATCTACCATTTATGATCCTTGGGTTGTCGATTCGGGGGCCACACATCATGTTACTAGTGACATGAACCAACTATCTATCTCACACCCTTATGACAGTAATGATAGTTTAATTGTTGGAAATGGTCAATCCCTTTCTATTACACGTTTAGGACACTCAATTCTTCCCTCTTTATCCCGATTTAGTGATCTGCTTAAACTAAACAATATTTTATTTGTTCCTTACATAAAAAAGAACCTGCTTTCTTTTTCTAAACTTTCACGTGACAAAAACATTTACCTTGAGTTTCACCCACATTGTTATCTTGTGAAGAATTTACAGGGTCAGACACTACTAAGTGGGATGCTTGACAATGGTCTCTATTAGTTACCTTCTTCCACATCATTACCTCTTTCCCGTCCACGTGTCTTTCTTGGTGAACGTACATCTTTGGAGTGTTGGCATCGAAGATTGGCGCATCCTACCGAGTCTATTTTACGTCGTTTAGTGTCTAAATGTTCATTACCTATTACTAGTTCGTCTTTACCTAATGTTGTGGATCTTGTCAACTAGGGAAAAGTCACCACCTTCATTTACCTAAACGTTTAGAGTCATCAAAACACCTTTTGCCATGATTCATTTAGATGTTTGGGGCCTTGCCTCTACTTTATCTATTAATGGAAATCGCTACTTTGTTTTATTTATTCACGATTACACCAAATTAACTTGGATCGACTTTCTTACTAATAAATCTCAAGTATTATCTGTCTTTACATCATTCAAAAAAATGGTTGTAACACAATTATCCACTACATTCAAGGCTATTAAAACTGATTGGGGTGGCGAATTTCGACCTTTCTCACAAATATTGGAACATCATGGCATTCTACATCGTGTCTCTTGCCCATACACCCCTAAACAAAATGGTTCGACCGAAAGACTTAATCGAACAATCATTGAAAAAGGTATTTCTTTACTTGCTCACTCTCATTTACTCACCAAGTTTTGGGAACATGCGTTTCACATGGCTGTTTATGCAAACAATCGCATAATTACGCCCAATCTTGATTTCAAGTCGCCATATGAATGTCTCTACTCATCTAAACCTGACTATGGTTTTTTAAAATCATTTGGTTGCTTATACTTTCCATTCATACGATCTTGCAATCAAAACAAATTGGAATTTTGGTCAATGCCATGCATCTTTTTGGGGTATACTTCAAAACACAAAGGATACATTTGTTTTCATGTTCCTTCATCCAAAACCTATATTGCTAGACATGTGGTTTTTGATGAATCTTTATTTCCATATACATCTCATATATCTTTAGTGTCTACATCTCCTAATCCTACTATGTCTTTCCCTATTGACATACTACAACAGGCAGCATCTCCGTGTCTGCCACAACCAACCTTAACACCTACACACCCTCTCACCTCATCTTTAGCTCATAATTCCAGTGTCGTTGCCACATCAACATCCTTACAGACACCACCTTCCGACCCTGGTACCACCACCCCACCATCCACCTCCGCTACTCAAACCAACAACCCTACCTCATCCGAACAGTCGCCGGTTACAACCTATCCAGATGCTCCCTCTTACTTTCAAGCCCCATCTGATTCATCTCATAGAATGGAAACCCGTGAAAAAACAGGTCATCTCAAACCTAAGGCTCTCACTTCTACTAAATATCTTTTATCGGTTGATCATGTTACACCTATTGAACCAAAAATTTTCTCCGAAGCAACGAAGGATCCTAATTGGCAACACGTAATGCAACTTGAATATGATGCTCTTATGCGAAATAAAACTTTGGAACTAGTTCCCTGACCTCATGGGGCTAACATTGTTGGGTGTAAGTGGATTTATAGGATTAAGAAGAAAGTTGATGGCACAAGTGAACGTTATAAAGTTCGTCTGGTTGCTAAAGGGTTCTTACAAGAGGAAGGAGTTGATTTCAGTGACACTTTCAGTCTTGTGGTTAAACCAACTACGATTCGGATTATTCTCAGTCTAGCCATCACACCTAATTGGGCTCTCCGACAAGTCGAAATCAACAATACCTTCCTCAATGACGATCTCAAAGAAACGGTATATATGGATGAACCGCAGGGATTTATTGCTAGTGATAGACCCAATCATGTTTGTTGACTCTCAAAGGCCATTTATGGCCTAAAACAAGCACCCCGTGCTTGGTTTCACAATTTACATACGGCTCTTCATCAACATGGCTTCAAAAACTACGTCTCTGACTCTTCGTTGTTCATCAAACGCTATGCTAAGGATGTTGTTTATGTTCTTTATGTTGATGACTTGCTTATCACCGAGTCTAATGCCAAATTTATAGAGGCGTTTATTCATCATCTCAATGTCATATTCTCCTTGAAGGAGTTAGACAATCTTCATTATTTCTTGGGGATTAAGGTTCTTCGTAATCACTCCGGTATATTATTGTCTCAAAAGAAGTACATTCATGACATCCTTGATAAATGCAAATTGATCGATGCCAAAACCCATCTCCTCACCAACCGAGCCTAGATCGCGCTTGCATGTTGTTGGTGACCCTCTTCCAGACCCTTATCTATACCAGAGTATTGTGGGAGCTCTACAGTATGTCACTATAACACGACCCGAAATCTCATACGTAGTTAACAGAGTGTGTCAATCTATGCATAAACCCACAGAAACACATTGGTCAGCTGTTAAACGAATCTTAAGGTACTTAAAGGGCTCTTTATCTGATGGTATTCAATTTAGCAAAATGTGTGACTCAAGTCTTGTCACCTTCACTAACGTCGGGTGGGTGTCTGAACCGGATGATTTCCGATCCCAACACGGTTTTTCTATTTACTATAATGGGAAGCTTATCAGTTGGTCCTCGCATAAACAACATGTTGTCTCTCGCTCCAGCATAGAAGCCGAGTACCGAGCTATAACATTTGTGGCTACTGAACTTATATGGATTTGCCAACTACTAAAGGAGATGGGTACGTCATTCACCCCACCACTTACTGTTCTATGTGATGATCTAAGTATAACCTTTCTCACTGCTAATATCCCGTTTTCCATCAACGGTCCAAGCATATCAAGGTGGACTATCATTTAGTTCACGAACAAGTTCAGTCCGTGAGCTTGTTGTTCGTCATATACGATCTACTGTTCAGGTTGCAGATATCTTCATGAAGGTTGTGGGTACTGCTCGTTTTCAAGCTTTGCGCCGACGTATCCTGGTTCGACCCCCTCGCTAAGGTTGCAGGGCAATGTTAACGATATGATATGATTTTGAAAATTTGTTGTTATCTTCTTTTACTCTTATCGGTTAGTTTATGATAGTTGTACGTCTTCTCTTCCTATTGTAATATATATATATATATATATATATATATATATATATATATATATATATATATATATATATATATATATATATATATATATATATATATATATATATATATATATCGTTTGAATACAATAATAAAGAGATACACTTTTTCATCAATACAGTCAATTTACATAGTTTATCGATACATTCATCCATTTAAACACTTGTTTTTTTTTTCTTCCTTTAACACCTTCTAACAGATCTGTATGTCAAAGTCTAAATATTTAACAATATTTTAATTTATTTTATAAGATTTGTCTATTTTAGTTAATATATTTAATAACAGTTTATTTTTATGTTCTAATTGTAGTTAGATAATAAATATGTTTTATTTTTTATTAGTTAATCTATAAAAAATATACAATCTAAAAATAATTTTCAAAACTTTCAAATGTAAAACAAATATCACATATTATAACATATTATGGTCATACAATTATTTATCGTTTTATCTTTATTTTTATAACCACATACATTAAATTTCTACCTTTCGTATATACAAAATTCCAATCATAGTTTATAAAAATTAGCACATTTGTATGTGACGTTGTAATTCCAAGTGACACACTTATTAACTGAGTGTTGCATATTGTTCAGACATTTGCGAGTGAAGTTGATGGACTGTCAATGGCCATGGTGAGTAGTCGATTCACCGATTGATTGCAACAACAACATGGTACATCCTAATTTTAGGGGTGAATTAAATAAATTATAATTACTATTTTTAATGAATAGTTAAAGGATTAATCTTGATTTTATATTATAACTTAGAAAGAGGGAGTAAATGTGTCATTTTCTCCAAACTAACATTTGTTTGCTTTATCATAAGGACTAATTTGTTATAAATTACAAAGTTAGGAGATTTACTTATTACTTGTAGGTTTGACTAAGTAACTAGGTCAGATGGTGTTTAAATTGAGAAAGTTAGAAATTAATGGATTAAAGTTGCAAATGAGCTGAAACTTAGACATAAGACTCGTATGATCCTATTACTCTTTATTTGGGTAAAAACTGGTTGGAGAAGGGAGAAGGGGTTACCATGGTAAATTTGATTATAGTCGTTTCTTAGAAGTGAGATCTGAATAAGAGCTAGGGATTACAATAAATAGATATTGGAAATGTACATTCTTAGGGTTTGGCTTTCACCTCAAATATAAGGCTTTTATGTTATTAGAGATTTTTTGTTTTATGAGTTTAAGGTTTAGAATCATTCGTTAGATCATTAAGGAATCATGATTCCATCCGTATACTGATTGATTCCACCTTCAATGGTGGATTTGGAGAAATTGGAACCTTAACATGATTAGAAGATGATGTTGGGTTCCATAATTTCAATTGACGATAAAATTAATCCTTTTGCACGTTTTCTAACTTACGCGTATCTATGTGACTCATAACAATTGTTGTAATTACACTCGTTGATATAAATTAGAATTTTCATGAAATAGAGAGCTTCAACGGAGTTGAAGTTAAGTTATGATTTAATGTTAATTGTTTTGTTTGAAATCTATGGAAAATTTATATCATTTACTTATGATGCTCAATTGACTCTTAACGTTGGTGATTAATTTTATAAATGGAACTTATAAGTATTTGAAGAGCAAATAGATTCTGTTGATTTCTAGCAAAGTTTTTTAGTATAAAGTCAATGAATTATAACATTGAAAGCATATATCATGATGTAATTATAATTTCTATTAACACTATGGCATCCAACATGCTAATTATTCCAGCTAAGGGCTTGAAATAATTTGGATTATTCTAGATAATAATGATTGTTGTAGTTTCCATTGCTCAATTGACTCTTAACGTTGGTGATTAATTTTATAAATGGAACTTATAAGTATTTGAAGAGCAAATAGATTCTGTTGATTTCTAGCAAAGTTTTTTAGTATAAAGTCAATGAATTATAACATTGAAAGCATATATCATGATGTAATTATAATTTCTATTAACACTATGGCATCCAACATGCTAATTATTCCAGCTAAGGGCTTGAAATAATTTGGATTATTCTAGATAATAATGATTGTTGTAGTTTCCATGTTAGCCCTTAAATTGCTCTTATAATTACGTTCCCACCACTATTTGTATCCCTTATATTTGTTATCTTTGTACATGAAAATACACAATTCTCACTTAACCTCTTTATGATATCATAGCCTGCAAATCTCTAACGAGAAAATTCGACCCATCATCATCTTAGTGTAAACACCAGAATCGTATCAATGGGTGCCTCTAACACCCTCGTTACAGTCACTACTCCTACCCACTTCCCCATCAAACTTACCTCCCAGAATTTCTATGTGTGGAGACAACATGTGTAATCCACTCTCATTGGTTTAGGGCTAGATGATTTCCAAAACTGTATGTGTTGTTGCTTTCCCATCAAAAACTCTTATTGATACGAAAGGTTAAAAACCTAACCATGCCTGGTTTCGTCAAGATCAGATGATTTTTAGCGTCATTCTTGGCTCGTGTTCCGATGACATTCAACTGCTCATCGCTTCTTTCTTGACTGCGTAAGAGGCGTAGGAGAGGCTAACAACCAGCTTCGCAACTACATCTTGTTCTCACATTATCTCTCTGAAGTCCATAATCGCAAAGAACCCTCGTGGTACCAGATCCATCTCACTTTTCATGAATTAAATGTGTTCTATTGCAGATCATTTGGCTCTTGTATAGAGCTTGATTCATGGAGAATACCTCATGGTTCATACTCGCTCAACTTGATGACGAATACAGTCATATTATCGTTGCTCTTAAGGTATGGGAACACCTGATATCTTATCCTAAACTCTTTGACAAGTTGATGGAATTTGAAAGATCTTTAATGCAAATTGTGACCAACACCCCTCTTCTTGTTACTACCAATGTCACTTAACGACAATAGGTTTGTTACTATTTACGCACAAACTCACAACATCTCCCCACCATACCTCAATCTATACCATCATCTTAATGGTCATTTCGGGGTAGTAGGAATCAGCTAGGTTCCTCGAGAAATCATCAGAACATGTTTTGCAAGTTTTTCAATATCTTTGGTCATGATACTTTAGATTATAGGAAGCTTGTCCGCTTCTTGAAAGACAATCACATATCATTCCACACAAATCAATCCACTTTGGTTGCTGTAAAGTCCAGGTTTCAGAGCTAAGCATATTTGTTAATGTAATAGTCTAGGTCAACTATTGTAACTCTTTTTGAAGTAATAAAGATGAAATATTTGAGTATTATGTGAATTATGTGTATTTATTTGCTTATTATTTAATTATAAATGTATAATTAATAAAGAATAAAAATAAGTGTCAAAATTAAAATGTGAGATAAGCCTTATACCTCTACATAAAGTTGTAGTGGTTGAAACAAGGATTCCGGGGATATAAATAACGCCAAAATCCGAGTTATAACGAAGAATTTATTACCCGTCGAAGTTTTACGGCAAAACCGGTACGGCACCGGGAGATGTAAATAATGAATTTATGATAGAGCTTCTTTTAGCCTTAGTAATCTAAATGAAAATCGTAGAATATGCTAACCTGAGAGCGTCCATAAAAAAAACGCTCAAATTTGACTTCTTATAAGGAAATTATGATTTTTCGAAGTTTCAGCTTAGCGGTGTACAGCCTGAAGTTCGAGTATTAGATCGAGCGGTTTTTAGCCGACACAACCTAAACGAGAATCGAAGATCTCGTTATTAATAGCGTAACGATAAAAAGACAGACGAAAATGGATATCGGATAAAGAAGTTATGAGATTTTAACGGACCAATCCTGTCCCGGTCTGTTAAAAATATAACTTTAAAAATAAAGTCAAAATTAGCCGAAGGAGTCTAAACGAAAGTTGTATAGTACGTCTCCACCTACGCGTGGATAAAAATAACGTCAAAAACAGAGTTCGTATGAACGCGTTACAAATTATATAGCATATTTACGTATTAAAATAAAGTATAAATCATATATACGTACACATATATATATACATATGTATATATCATTAGAAAGGTATCGACGATGCGGTCATTATAAGACTAGTGTTGAGTTCTTTCGACATAAGTTTAGTGCAAATATCGTTAAATATATTTAAAATAGTATTATAAAGGTGTGTTTAGTTGTTTATATAACTATAAGGTCATTAAATAATCATGGAGGGTAGTTTTTGTAAATTCAATTACTATAAATAAGAGATTTGGGCTCTCATATTTCTTGCACCGTTCTCTTGATTCAAGAGTCTTTCTCTCCTTATCCTCCGAGCATTTCGGTCCCTCGTGATTCGACTTCTCTTTCTGTAGTTTTAGTATAGTAAGGTGAGCGCTGAAGCGCTGCACGAATCTTTCTTAGAAAGATTCAACGACGAAGTTCTACCCATGTAGAGCCCGACTCCTAGCTAAATCCCCTTGTAAGTAAGTTATGCTTACCCTATTTTAAATATAGTTTATATTTAAAATTAGTATTGTTATTATAAATTTATAATAAATATTTGAGCTATTATTATGACTTATATAAGTGTCGTTATAATATCTTTTTAACTACTCGCGGTACGGGGAATCTGGTTTAAAGGGCTGCATAGGGTTGTTGTATTTCAGAAGTGCTATACACCAAAATGGTCCTGCCCTCCAGTGTTTTATGTCTGGCTCATGTCTGTACATAGTGGTTGGAAAGTATTGTTTAAACGCTTATATACTAATAATAATTATAATTAGTCATGGTAATATTAGACTAAAATCTAGTGGTGATAATAATAGGTTTCGTCGAAGGAAATTATTTTAAAGTAAACGAAGCGCTGTCCGAGTACCGAGTCACCACCTTCTCAGGTGAGTGCATAGTTATTTTCAGCTTACACATAGATATGAAGTATTTTATATAAATTACATGCTATGTGTGCATATTATCTGAATACTTGCTATCTATGTTGGATGAACGTTTTATACATGTTTTCAATGATTTAAACTTTATATGTATTTTATATCTACAAAATGTGTTGGGTAAAACATGGGTAGATGTAATAGTTGCAGTGTGCCAAAATAAAATAATGAGAGGCCTCGTTATAGATGTTAATGATGATCCAGTCATCTAGCGGAGTATAGATGACGACCACGGACTATTCTAGACAGTCCAGTGGAACACTAGCAGGCTCGCAACCTGTAGGTGTTTATTCGAACTGTGTGTTTATTTGAACTGTGTGCTCACCAGATGTACTCCATCCCCAACATGGTTGCCTTAAGGACATTTACGGCTGAGGAATCCCCTTAGCAGTAGTTTCCATCCCGATGATAGTCCTTAGACTAGGTCCCTTGTGTTAAATGTCTTAGGGACGTAAAGTGAGAATAACGGGAATGGGTAATCAGGTTTATTTGGTTTGATAAAGTTAATAAACTTATTTATTGTGGGTTGAAAACTCTATGTGCTCACCAGGCTCGCAAGCCTGATCCACTCAGTTTCTCGTATTACAGGTAGTGGCGCATGAGCATAGATGTGATGTCTTGGGATAAGAGATTAATGGATTTTAGGCCTGTAAATACGGAATAATGTAGTAAGGCCTATGTTGTATTGTTTATATTTATGTACTGTATCGAACATGACATCCCGAGTCTTTTTAATGAAATACATTTCTATGGAAATGCTTTTGATAAATCTTTATCATAATATTGTTTTGGGACAAATTCCGCGACTCTTTTATTAAAAGATTACTCTGATTTGAAATAAAGTATAAACAAAACCGGTCTTTTCTGGCCGTGATTTTGGGGATGTCACGGTTGGTATCAAAGCATTAGTTTAAGCGAACTAGGAATTTGTAGGATTTCTAGACTTAAACTTAGAATGCTAAGAGATGATTGTAAGGTGTGAGCACTAGCTTATTTTAGGAATTATACCTAAAATGCTTTTATGTGCTAAATGCTTTGTGCCTGATATGTTGTTAATTGTTCGGATCTATGGTCTGTTGCCGACCGGATCTGGAAACCTTATGTGTTTAGGATTCTAAACGTATGACTATGATATTAGAAATAGCATGTAAACGTTTCGGAGAGATAAGGATGATTTGAACATCAGTCCTAAATAAAGATCTAAATTCACCTTTTTCGGTGTATAGATCAAGATGGCAAGGACCCGTAGCGGAAACGTGAATGCAAATGGGAACAGAAACCAACCCCCAGTAATTGAACAAATACCGGTTGTGGTAGTCGCTGCTGAGCCAATAACGATGGCCGGAGTGCAAGTGATGATCCAGGCGATGTTGGATCGTCAAATGGAAGAAACCAGATGTTCGATTCAACGAAATCGAGAGGAAGAGACTATTCAGATCGAACAGCCCGAGTTGAACGAAGGGCAGACTGAGGAGGGAAACTACAGTGGGACTGTTGGGCAAGCCAACCCACCAATAGTTCAACAAAACAACCATGGTGACGAAGTTGAGAGGAATGGATTCAAGTACAAGGATTTTCTGACTTGCAAGCCATCGACTTTCACGAGAAAGGAAGATCCAATTGGGGTCATGGATTGGATCTTGGAGATGGAGTTAGCTTTCATGACGTGTGGTTGCAGAGGAAAGCTACAGACCACGTTTGCAACGCATCAATTTCGAGGAGGCGCTGTATGGTGGTGGAATACCTTGGGAATACTTTAAGCCCTAACTGTTAGATTTGTGTCTAAGTCCATAACTATTTTGGTATGTATTTGACCCGATGGTGCATGGTCCTTTTGGGTTGCCTTCACCAAAGCAACTTGATAGGATGAATTATGGAGAGAAATGATTAAATATGATTTATTAATATATAATGGGAATAATATATTAAAGGAGAAATCATATTCTTTAATTAATATTAGTCAATAATTAATTAGTAATTAGTTTTGTGACTAAAAGAGATTAATTAAATTTAAGGGACTGAAATTGTAATTATAAGATAATTGCAATTTGGGCCATGGATTGCCATGTATCAAGGGTTGGACGAATTCTATGGGGAAGCCCATAAGGAAATCGTCCAAGGGCTTGATTAAAAGGAGTCTATGGGTTGCTTAGAGCTTAAGCATCCAAATTAGGGTTTCCTTGTTAGATAACCCTAATAGCCTAAATATATAAAGATCCCTTAAGGCTCAAAAACATGGATAAGCTTCTTGTTAGGGTTTCTACACGTTTTTGGTAGCCTCCAACCTCTCTCCTCTTCATCCTCTTGCTTATGGTGTTTGTGAACCATTATAGGAGTGACACTTGTGACTCTAAGCATTCAAAAGTCAATTCAAGGAGAAATTGGGATTGTTATTGCTACATAACAATCAAGGTAACATTATAAACTCATTCTTATGTTAATATGGTTACTTGCATGCTAGAATTAGGGTTTATAGTCTTGGATTCAAATCATGTACAATAGAGAAACCTAGATCCAAGCTTTAGGGTTTGTATGAGCACATAGGATGTCTTATGACCAAAACCCATCAGTGGTATCAGAGCCTAGGATGGTTTCAATTGTATTGATGCATATTTGATCGAAATAAGCACTGAAAATCGCTTTTTTTTTTAGCTTCTGAGTGTTTGACTCGCCGAGTCACTTGGTGAACTCGCTGAGTCAGTTGTACTCGACGAGTCCAGGTCCAGACTCGACGAGTCAAAGGGTCCGACAGCTCAGATTCGCGATTTTCTTCCTGTTTTGGCTTTGGATAATTACCATAAACATGTTTTTGTGATAAAATCCGAATTTTTTTCAATATTAGGTGATTATCCTTACCTAAATAGAAGATAATTGTTAAAATTTAGATAATCACTTGTTTTATTAGATAAAGTTTGATTATTTGTAATTTAGATTTGAATTATCTTGTAAAAAAGTTTTAAATTTTCCCCTTTAGGTTTTATAGTTTAAATTTGAACCCAAAAGTTTTGTTGTTTTGAAATTTAAATAGTTAAAACCCTAATGTTTTGAAAAAGGTTTCAAAACTTGCCCTCAAGTTTTGGAATTTAAATTTTGATTAAAAAGTTTAATTTTGATGTATATTTAAATTCTAACCCTAATGTTTTGAAATGTTTCAAAACTTGCCCTTAAGTTTTGGAATTTAAAAGTTGATTAAGAGTTTAATTAGGAATGTTAAATTCTAAAACCCTAGTAATGTTTTGAAATGTTCAATTTACACCCTTATGGTTTTATTAATTAATTAATTAATGTGTATAATTAAAGGAGGTTTGATAAATCCATAAAAGTTTAGGTTTACAATTTAATTGAATTAAAAGTATAATTGTTGAATTAGACCACCTAGTATTTTAAAAGTGTAAAATACACCCTATACTATATATATATATATATATATATATATATATATATATATATATATATATATATATATATATATATATATATATATATGTATGTATGAGTAAAAGTCAGTCTTACCGTTAGTAGGCCTCATTCACGAAGCTGGTCTATAAGGGGTGTTTAAAAAAATTGCCTATAATATGGCGATTGAATAGGTATCCACTCTTACCCACCGCACTCTTGACTAGTGGGGGGTCGTTATCCGAACGGGTAGGATAGGACGAAACCTTCCATTATAAGTATAATGAAATACAAAGTAACTAAATGTTTTACAAATTCCCAATCTTAGTTACATAGGCAAAGTGAATTGATGCAATTCCATGAAATTACACTTTGTGCCCTTGCGAAGACGTTAGTGGAGCGTGTGTGGTTTACCGGCACACTAAATGGTTCTAAGAAAAGGTTGCAAAGGGTGACTCAATGTTTGTCATAGTTCGGTGGAGCGTGTGTGGTTTACCGGCACATCGAATACGTGATTGTAACATGTGAGGGCACCATGTAAGTTTGCATGGTTATTCACACCCGCTTTGTGATCCTCGGCATCCCAGTCACAAACAAGAAGGGCATATCGAGATTTAAACATGCCATTGAAATGTTCAATGAATCTCAAAGGATCTAGGAGTTTTCATAGATTTAAAACTTAAATTTCTTTTTCGTTTTTCCTAGTGGAAATTAGTGAATCGTTATTCACTTACCTTCAAATATTCTGCAACTAGATTACGACATCCCTCTTCTAGGTTGTAGCGTATTGTGTTGGGTCCTAGCCTTAGTATCTCATTTGGGTGATTTACTAAGGACTCAATCGATCAACTAACTTGAATTTGTTTCTCCCGTTTTGTAGATGTCAAAGTTCGACAACTATGGTCTTCCCAAATCACGTGGAACAAGCATTCCACATGAAGATGATATTCCACGATTCGATCGAGGAACAAGAAATCATGCTTCACTTCCTCTTCCTCCTCCAATTGTTCTCCCTAACCCACAAGATTGTAAAATTGAAAGATTCAATATCACTCAAGCCCTTTTGGCAAGTAAACATAAGGAAGGAAAGTCAGTGTGTGCACACGTCTTAGGGATGAAGTCACACATTGATAGGTTAAGAATGATGGGATCCATTGTCGGTGAAGAGATGGCTGTTGATTGGGTTCTTCAGTCACTTCCTAACTCGTATAGTGAGTTCGTAAGAGGGTACTATATGATGAACCACGACGTGACCCTTATTGATCTCACCTATATGCTTATTGCTGCTGAATCAACAATGGTTTGGCGCAATAGAAAAGCAAAGTTGATTGGTGAATCTGCCTTCAAGACCTTTATGGATATAGACAATGGCAATGAAAGACATACAATGATCAAAAATTTTGATCATAAGAGAAAGGTGATGTCTGAAGTAGTTCCATGTGTTGTTCCAAAAGAGTCAATTTGCTTTTATTGCCAAGAGAAGGGGCATTGGAGACGAAGTTGCCCTATTTACCTAAGAGATCTAAGAGATCGGAGAGTCAAAAGTATGACTACGCTTCAGGTAAAATCCACTATCTAACTCTGTTAAGTTCCTATTCATTGATTCTTAATACATGATGTGATAAGATTGCATTTGAATGTTTTGAAGGGTCGGTAAAAACAAAAGGAAGCTTGATAAGAGAGCAAGATGAATCTAATCACAAGAGATGGATCTCGATCGCATGGACTTGAAGATTGGATTTTGAGCTTAGATAGTTATGATAGAGTTGTTAGAAATTTTCCTTTTACATAGTTTTCAATAGATTTTGCATTGTAAGGACAAATGTTTTTCCGCTGCTTTTATAAATAAAATAAATTTTGTTTGACTTATTTATTTATTTGTTTACTTCCTTGCAATGAAATCGTTATGAAAATTGATGTTTGCATATTTCTACAACGAATGGATATGATTCTTAGTTATGTTATTTATGGAAATGTTGAGAATTTACCAAATAGGGAGAGTTTCTCATCGCCCAAATTTCAATTGGACTGAAATTTGGAATCACGCAACTTGGTTGCATGATGAATGAGAAATTTCATATTTGGAAATTAGACAAATTCGTTGACAAAGTGTCAAGTGAAGGACTAGGAGATCGAGTACACAAAGTTGTGTGTTGATCAAAGTTCACCATAAGAGTAACAAAGATATTCGTCATGATTTACTAAAGGTTTACTAAATATGATTATACTTACAGGATTAAGTGTAATTCTGAATTGATTAAAGGGTTTAGATCAATAGTAGAACGAATAAGAACAATCAAGTAGGCAGAAAAATAAAAGTTTCTCCATTCTAAGAAGAAGGGAGAGTAGCTTTTATGCTTTATGAGAGATCTTAATGATTAAGAACCATATCTCAATTGATCCTCTAAGTGAGTCTTAGTACAATTGTATGTTTAAGAAGAGGAATCAAGAATTCGAGAAATGGTTAAATCAAAAGTCAATCATAATTCATTCCAATAACAAGTCTTAAAGTTAAGATTGTGACAATGAGTGAAAAGTATTAACAAGGTTTATAACATTCATCAAATATGGAAAGTTGTGATGTCTTGGATAAGACAAAGACCAACTAGGACCAATTTATGAAGTGTTTTGATACAAGCTACACTAACTCTTGAAAATTTGTTTGTCAAGAAATGATTATTGACAAAAGAATGTTATATGTCAAGGAGTCAGTGGGAGTCTTAATGGTCTCGAAAAGTTTCAAGAACAAATCAAATAAACCTTATCGATCATCACTAGCACATGAGTTGAGGTTTACAACCTATCGTGTTGACGTTATTTTGTTTCTATGCCATTCAAATTGAGTTAATTATGCATGTGAGTTCTATAAGTTCTCATTTTGAACGCATAAAAGGTAAAGCACCTTGATCAATGAAAGGTACATTGATAGGAAAAGGGTGAGATGCTTAACTACTTGGAAGACGTGGTGGGCAGCTGTGCTACCATAAGGCAAGAAATCAAGATTAAGAAAGTTCAGTCCATATGAGTTTGAATTTGTCGTAAACTTTGGTTTTAACAAATTCACATGGATAGGAACAAATACACCATTTAAATCTAACTGTCATAAGATTTCCTCCTTCATGAAAATGATTGTGAGGAAATGCTTTCACTAAGAAAGATTATAAAAAGATAGTGATTGTAAAATTGCATTCTCGAATTCGATCATGGTTACGGTATCCCTTTCCATAATTTGAATTGTGAGGTTTGGCAATTAGTCTTAATTGTTAAGACATGCATATGAACTATCTAAGGTAAAGGTGTATAAGTTCAAGAAGCCTTGATAAAAGATTATCAAAGCACTAAGTATTAGAAACATGGACTTAAGAAATTCAATAGGTATTGTCTTTCTGAAAGTTAAGATGTTTATGAATACATGTCGAAGCTAGTGGGAGCATAAGTGTTATGTTTTATAGTAATCATCATGATAGTGGGAGCATAAAAGTTATGATTGTATGATTATTATGGAAAGTTTTGGAAGTTGGCAATATTAGTTATAGAAAACAAGAGTTATACCTTGCAAAGTCGTAAGGGTTGTATAGTTGTTTTGCTATAATTAAGGGAGAGAATATTATGCTTCATTTCAAATCTAAAGGCTTAGGTTGAGAAATGTTAATAAATTTAGTCAAAGGTACATAGTGTGTTCTTAAATTTTCGATTATGATTATGGAATTCCTTTTCACTGTTCGAATTTTGAGAACATAGAAAATAAAACATTGTGCATCGTTTCCCATACGCTTCGGGTATATGATCGATTGCAAATTCTTTAATGTTTGACCATTCTAAAATTTTCCGAATGTCTAGCACATTTATAGGGAAAAGGGTCTAGAATTGGTTTTGACTAAAATAATTAAACAACTATCAAAGGACAATCCAAAGTTCGATGAGGATTGGTTGCTTGTGAGTAGTTGGAAGCATGTTATTCGTTGGAGCATATTGACATTATTATGAATAAATAAGATTCTATTAAGAATAAGTTGTCATATGGAAAATATGGAAACGTGTCCATATTGGGAATTGAATATTGAAAATCTATGTCTAGATTAGAAACTTTTATGAAAAAGGATGTTTAAAGGAATGTACTTTGAGTGAGAGACATCATATCTAAGGAATTGTCTTGTAACAATCTCCGATAGAAGATTTTGTAACATCATTAGCAATAGTCTTTGTGACTTTGGTGCGGTGACATTACTAAAGAATCATTGCATAGAATGTTAGAATCTAGCATATTCTATAAGTAGCAAGAATTTTGATATTCTTTCACTTATGAAAAAGGATTCGGAGTTGTGAAATGAGAATGATTGGAAATGTGTTCAATGTGATCTATTTCACAAAGTAAGAACCATAGGTGAACATTGTGTGCATGCTAGGAGCATGGGATAAGTGTTGTAATTCAAGTAAGAAGTTGATTACCCGAAACGACAAATAATGAGTAATCGATATGGTGATAAATAAAAAGGAGTTTTATTTATACTCAAAGGGTTGAGGCCATATGGGATTAGTATTATTCTTGTGTTTCACTTTGCATGTTTTGACTTCCAGAATAATTGAGTTTATTAAGAATAATCGAATTATTCAAACGGGCCACAGTTGTTCATATGTTGGAAGTAGGTATGAATGAAGACTGTCGTGAATCACTGAATTGGTGTGTGGATTGTCTAAAAGAGTATTAGACATAATCAAATGTTTGCTGCAACATTCATGAGTGCTTATGAATATGAATTTGAGCATTGGATTAAACCCACGCTCGCTTGGATCACTCCATGAAATGTATCACAAGTGATTGGTGAGACGATAACATCTTATATTCCTTAAACCGAGATGTGTGAGTTGTATCTTTCAAATCGGTTGCACATTGATAATATGTAAACGCACTAGTAACTTGGTGTTATAAAGCATATTGTTGTGTGTGATTCGCTTAGTAAGTGCAAGCAAGCATTGTATCAAAGTTTATCCGTTCCTTTTATCCAAAGAAGGATAAAAGCGATATCTTTTGGGCCCCTCGATGGTTTAGTGATGACAAACGTAAATGCTCGGCCGGTCTAGGGCTAATTTGATTTGTTCAATTAGTCAGTCGTCATAAATCGGGAATCGAGAAATAGTACAAAGAGAATGATTAGAAATCATGTCTCATACGATATCTAGAATGGAGGAATATATGATCCCTTATCTAAGGACACGCGTATCTGATAGGATCAGAGTTGACAGCGGCTTTGGAAAGCTACGATTGCAGATCAGGATCTGAAGTCATACGCATAATAGTTATTAGACTTATCCAAGTGGGAGACTGTTGGATTAGTGTCTAAGTCCATAACTATTTTGGTATGTACTTGACCCGATGGTGCATGGTCCTTTTGGGTTGCCTTCACCAAAGAAACTTGATAGGATGAATTATGGAGAGAAAGGATTAAATATGATTTATTAATATATTATGAGAATAATATATTAAAGGAGAAATCATATTGTTTAATTAATATTAGTCAATAATTAATTAGTAATTAGTTTTGTGACTAAAAGCGATTAATTAAACTTAAGGGACTGAAATTGTAATTATAAGATAATTGCAATTTGGGCCATGGATTGCCATGTATCAAGGGTTGGACGAATTCTATGGGGAAGCCCATAAGGAAATCGTCCAAGGGCTTGATTAAAAGGAGTTTATGGGTTGCTTAGGGCTTAAGCATCCAAATTAGGGTTTCCTTGTTAGATAACCCTAATAGCCCAAATATATAAAGACCCCTTAAGGCTCAAAAACGTGGCTAAGCTTCTTGTTAGGGTTTCTACACATTTTTGGTAGCCTCCAACCTCTCTCCTCTTCATCCTCTTGCTTATGGTGTTTGTGAACCATTAGAGGAATGACACTTGTGACTCTAAGCATTCCAAAGTCAATTCAAGGGGAAATTGGGATTGTTATTGCTACATAACAATCAAGGTAACATTATAAACTCATTCTTATGTTAATATGATTACTTGCATGCTAGAATTAGGGTTTATAGTCTTGGATTCAAAGCATGTACAATAGAGAAACCTAGATCGAAGCTTTAGGGTTTGTATGAGCACACAGGATGTCTTATGACCAAAACCCATCACTAACAAGCCTCTGCAACTGACATGGGCAGAATTTCTGGTGCAATTCAAACGAAAGTACTGCTCAGCTCAAAACCTGCTCGAGTTAGAACCAGTTTCTAACCCTGAAGAAGGGATGCATGTCAATCGATGAATACACGAACAACTTCACAGAAAAGATGGAGTTTTCCTTGCGTCTTGTTCCGAATGAGTTGATGAAAATTGATAAGTACGTAAAGGGACTTCCATGGGAGTACGCGGTGCCAGTGCGTTAGGAACCTACTTTGGAGGCAGCTATCTGGGCTGCCAAGTCTGTGGAGGATATGATTAGGGGAAGAGCTGCAAGCAAAGTTGAGGTTGGCGAGAAGAGGAAATTTGAAGGGTCTGCTAAACCCAAAAAAAAAAAAAAGAGCAAGTTCGGGGGAGGAAATGAATTTAAATGGTGCGAGAAGTACAAGAAGAAGCACTCGGGAAAATGTAGCAAGGAAGTAACCTGCTACAAGTGTGGGAAAACGGGGCACTATGCCAATGAGTGCACCACCAACAAGAGGGTGTGCTACGAGTGTCGTGAAGAAGGGCATATTGCTAAGGATTGCCCAAAGAAGAAAGATGCGGGAAGGCCCAACATACCACCGAAGCCGAAGGCGAGAGCCTTCCAGATGACACTCGAGGATGCAAAGGAAGCAGCAGACGTTGCTTCAGGTACCTTTCTTGTAAATGGTTTGCCTACAAATATACTATTTGATTCCGGAGTCAATTACTCCTTTGTGTCGCATAAATTTAGTGGGAAATTAGCATTGCCTGTAGAAAAACTTGATAATGCCCTGATTGTAGAAGTTGCGAGTGGCAAATTCGTACATGTTAGTAATCGTATTAGGAACATCGTTATCGACCTAAACGGAAACGAATTCCACGAAGAACTATTACCCATAGAGTTAAACGGTTTCGACATCCTCTTGGGTATGGATTGGTTTAGCACCAACGATGCCGAGATATTATGCCGAAACAAGATAGTAAGGGTGAACCCACCCGGAAAAGAATCATTTATGGCGTATGGGGACAAACGCCGAGTGAATTCTGGAATCATCTCCCTGATGAAAGTCAGAAAATGTTTGTCCAAAGGATGTGCATCATACTTGGAATTCGTAATCGATGCTAAGAAGGAAAAGAAAGAGGTGCAGAATATACCGGTTGTATGTGATTATCCGAAAGTCTTTCCCGAAGATCTTCCCGGATTACCACCTGATAGGCAAGTGGAGTTTCGTATAGACTTGTTACCAGGAACAACACCGATAGCAAAGGCACCTTACCGATTAGCACCGACGTAGATGAAGGAGCTCATGACGCAACTTAAAGAGCTGTTGGACAACAGTTTCATTCGACCTAGTTCATCACCCTGGGGAGCTCCGGTGTTATTCGTGAAGAAGAAGGACGGAAGCATGAGGATGTGCATAGACTACCAAGAGCTGAACAAGGAAACGGTGAAGAACAAGTATCCATTGCCGAGGATTGACGACCTATTCGATCAGCTGCAAGGTTCGAGCTACTTCTCAAAGATCAATCTTAGGTCGGGATATCATCAGCTGAAAGTGAGAGATCAAGATATCGAGAAGACTGCATTCAGAACGAGATATGGACACTACGAGTTCTTGGTTATGTCGTTTGGACTAACCAATGCTCCAGCAGCATTCATGGATTTGATGAATAGGGTTTGTAAACCATTCCTCGATAAATCTGTGATAGTGTTCATCGACGACGTTCTGATCTACTCGAAAGCCATGAGGAGAATGGCAAGCATCTACGGGAAGTATTGGAAGTATTAAAGAAGGAGAAGCTTTACGCTAAGTTCTCCAAGTGTGATTTTTGGATCCGAGAAGTCCAATTCTTGGGTCATGTGGTTAACCAAGAAGGGATAATGGTTGACCCAGCAAAGATTGAAGCTGTAATGAAGTGGGAACGTCTGAAAGGTCCCACGGAGATTCGGAGCTTTCTAGGATTAGTCGGATATTATCGATGGTTCATCCAAGGCTTTTCTTCGATAGCTGCTCCGTTAATAGCTTTGACCCATAAAGGAGCTACATATACGTGGAGTGAGAAACACGATGAGGCATTCGAGAAACTAAAAAAGAAGTTATGTGAAGCACTGATACTTTCTCTACCCGATGGAGTCAAAGATTTTGTGGTGTATAGTGACGCTTCTGGAGTCGGGTTGGGTTGTGTTCTGACTCAAAGAGAAAAGGTGATAGCATACGCATCTCGACAATTGAAAGAGCACGAAAAGAACTACCCCACTCATGATCTGGAGTTGGCAGCGGTAGTATTTGCCTTAAAAATATGGAGGCATTACCTCTACGACATGAAGTGCAAGCTCTTCACTGATCATAAGAGTCTCCAATATCTCTTTAATCAGAAGGAGTTGAACATGAGGCAACGACGCTGGCTAGAACTACTCAAGGACTACGACTGTGAGATACTTTACCACCCAGGCAAAGCAAATGTTGTTGTTGATGCTCTCAGTCGGAAAGTCAACCTTGAAAGGAAAAGGCCAAGAGCGTTCAGAATCGAAATAGTCTCAACAATTGTGGAAAGTATCAGGAAATCCCAAGAAGAAGCTTTAGAGAAGAATGATCGAAAGGAAGAACGTTTGGGCAAAACGTTAGTGTTCGATACAAATAGTCGAGGGCTGAAGGTATTCCAAGATCGGATTTGGGTACCTAAGACGGGAGGAATAAGAGACCTTCTGATGGAAGAAGCACACAAGACCATGTACTCGATTCATCCCGGTAGCACTAAAATGTATAGGGACTTAAAACTCTATTACTGGTGGCCAACGATGAAGCTCGATGTTGCGAAGTATGTGACCGAGTGTGTGACATATGCGAGAGTTAAGGCACAACATCAGAAACCGTATGGGAGTTTAGAACCCTTACGTGTACCCATGGGTAAATGGGAAGACATCACCATGGATTTTTGTGACGACACTGCCCAGGACGAAGAACAGACACGACATCATTTGGGTAGTCGTGGATCGTTTCACCAAGAGTTCACACTTCATAGCAGCCAATGAGAAGTGGTCTATGGATAAGCTCGCAAATGCTTACGTGAAGGAAATTGTAAGACTTTACGGTGTTCCTCTTACGATCGTATTAGATCGTGATAGTCGTTTCACGTAGAGCTTTTGGAGGAGTCTACAAGAGGAGTTGGGTACAAAGTTGTGTTTGAGTATTGCTTATCATCCACAAACTGATGGTCAGAGCGAAAGAACGATTCAAACACTGGAAGATATGCTGAGAGCATGTACCCTTGAGTTCCAAGGGAATTGGGACGAGCACTTACCTTTGGTAGAATTCTCCTACAACAACAGTTTCCACTCGAGCATCAATATGGCACCTTATCAAGCCTTGTATGGATAGAAGTGTTGTACGCCATCTTGTTGGCTTGAAGCCGGAGAGAAGCAGTTTATGGGCCCCGAGATAGTCCATGAAACTGCTGAGAAACTAAAAGTGGTTAGGGAAAGGATATTAGCAGCTCAGGATCATCAGAAGAGCTATGCTGACAAGAAAAGATGACCGATAACCTTTGAAGTTGGGGATTTGGTTTTGCTAAAAGTCTCACCGTGGAAGGGACTTATACGATTTGGGAAACGAGGGAAGTTGATTCGAAGGTTTATTGAACCATTCAAAGTTCTTCAGAAGATAGGGAACCAAGCTTACAAGCTCGAATTACCCGAAGAACTCGGTGGTATTCATAACACCTTCCATGTGTGTTATTTAAGAAAGTTCACGGGAGGAGTTCCCGACATAATTCTAATCTCAGAGTTAAGGATGGATGAAAGTAAAAGGCTGATCGAAGAGCCTGAGGTAATTGTTGACCGTAAGACTAAGAAGTTACGGTGCAAGATGGCCGACTTAGTGCTAGTTCAATGGAAACATTCGAATGGGCCGAATCTCACTTGGGAAACAGAGGATGACATGATGAGTCACTATCCACATCTGTTTGCTGATGCATGATTCCGGGACGAAATCATCCTAAGGGGGAGAGAATTGTAACGTCCGGGTTTCCGGGCTAAGCATATTTGTCAATGTAATAGTCTAGGTCAACTATTGTAACTCTTTTTGAAGTAATAAAGATGAAATATTTGAGTATTATGTGTATTTATGTGCTTATTATTTATTTAATTATAAATGTATAATTAATAAAGAATAAAAATAAGCGTCAAAATTAAAGTGTGAGATAAGACCGATACCTCTACATAAAGTTGTAGTGGTCGAAACAAAGATTTCAGGGATATAAAGAACGCCAAAATCCGAGTTATAACGAAGAAGTTATGGCCCATCGAAGTTTTACGGTAAAACCGGCACGGCACCGGGAGATGTAAATAGTGAATTTATGATAGAGCTTCTGTTAGCCTTAGTAATCTAAATGAAATACGTAAATAGTGAATTTATGATAAAGCTTCTAAAGGGGTGTTTAGTTGTTTATATAACTATAAGGTCATTAAGTAATTATGGAGGGTAGTTTTTGTAAATTCAATTACTATAAATAAGAGGCTTGGGCTCTCATATTTCTTGCACCATTCTCTTGATTCAAGAGTCTTTCTCTCCTTATCCCCCGAGCATTTCGGTCCCTCGTGATTCGACTTCTCTTTATGTAGTTTTAGTATAGTAAAGTGAGTGCTGAAGCGCTGCACGAATCTTTCTTAGAAAGATTCAGCGACGAAGTTCTGCCCCTGTAGAGTCCGACTCCTAGCTAAAATCCCATTGTAAGTAAGTTATGCTTACCCTATTTTAAATATAGTTTATATTTAAAATTAGTATTGTTATTATAAATTTATAATAAATATTTGGGCTATTATTATGACTTATATAAGTGTCGTTATAATATCTTTTTAATTACTCGCGGTACGGAGAATCTGATTTAAAGGGCCGCATAGGGTTGTTGGATTTCAGAAGTGCTATACGCCAAAATGGTCCTGCCCTCCGGTGTTTTATGTCTGGCCCCTGTCTGTACATAGTGGTTGGAAAGTTTTTTTTAAACGCTTACATACTAATAATAATAATTAGTCATGATAATATTAGACTAAAATCTAGTGGTGATAATAATAGGTTTCGTCGAAGGAAATTATTTTAAAGTAAACGAAGCGCTGTCCAAGTACCGAGTCACCACCTTCTCAGGTGAGTGCATAGTTATTTTCAGCTTACACATAGATATGAAGTATTTTATATAAATTACCTGCTATGTGTGCATATTATCTGAATACTTGCTATCTATGCTGGATGAACGTTTTATACATGTTTTCAATGATTTAAACTGTATATGTATTTTATATCTACAAAATGTGTTGGGTAAAACATGGGTAGATGTAATAGTTGTTGTGTGCCAAAATAAAATAATGAGAGGCCTCGTTATAGATGTTAATGATGATCCATTCATCTAGCGGAGTATAGATGACGACCACGGACTATTCTAGACAGTCCAGTGGAACACTAGCAGGCTCGCAACCTGTAGGTGTTTATTCAAACTGTGTGTTTATTTGAACTGTGTGCTCACCAGATGTACTCCATCCCCCACATGGTTGCCTTAAGGACATTTAAGGCTGAGGAATCCCCTTAGCAGTAGTGTCCATCCCGATGATAGTCCTTAGACTAGGTCCCTTGTGTTAAATGTCTTAGGGACGTAAAGTGAGAATAACGGGAATGGGTAACCGGGTTTATTTGGTTTGATAAAGTTAATAAACTTATTTATTGTGGGTTGAAAACTCTATGTGCTCACCAGGCTCGCAAGCCTGATCCACTAAGTTTCTCGTATTACAGGTAGTGACGCATGAGCATAGATGTGATGTCTTGGGATAAGAGATTAATGGATTTTAGGCCTGTAAATACGAAATAATGTAGTAAGGCCTATGTTGTATTGTTTATACTTATGTACTGTATCGAACATGACATCCCGAGTCTTTTTAATTAAATACATTTCTATGGAAATGCTTTTGATAAATCTTTATCATAATATTGTTTTGGGACAAATTCCACAACTCTTTTATTAAAAGATACTCTGATTTTGGAATAAAGTATAAACAAAACCGGTCTTTTCTGGCCGTGATTTTGGGATGTCACAGTTGCTAATGCGGTTAATTCTTCCATGGGTTCTCAAATGTGGATAATGGATGGTGGTGCTTCTCATCACCTCACCTCATGTCTTGCTATTCTTCATTCCATCTCCAAGTATGGTGGACCTGATGAAATAGTATTGGGTGATGGTATGAGTCTTTTTATCTCTCTTATAGGTTCAACTAAACTCTCCATAAAAACAAAAGACTTAAATTTACCTTAAATTCATTGTGCTCCAAATATGCATTGCTAAATTATGTCGAACTAATAACATTTCGGTTGAATTCTTTCTTTTCTACTATTTTGTGAAGGATCTCAAAGTGTGGGTGTGCATCATGTAGGAGGAGAACATCAGTGCCGTTTACTACCTAAATGGTTTCCATCACAACCTCAAATCAATGCCACCACATTTGTCTCACCTTCCTAATGACATCATCGACTTGGACCTCCATGTTTTAAAACTTCTTTGTAGAGACACTGGTCTTCGTTTTAAATCATTATCGGGTTCTAATTTAGATTGTCAATCGTGTGCTATTAATAAATGTCACAAATTTTGATTTGGACAAACTTCTTTTGTTCTAAGTAAACATTATAACTCCTTTATTCGGATGTTTGGCGACCAATTCAACAACAAGTTGATGGGTACAAATACTTGTTGGATTAAGGTGTTTAAGCTCATAACTAAATTGGTATAATCTTGTAATCAGAAGCACAGTCCTTTTTGGGTTGCCCACATGACCAGAAATAGCTAGAAATGATATTAAGAGAGAGAGGTATAATGTGTTAGATTATTATATGATTAATAAACTAATTGGAAATTATGCGAAAATAATTTGTTGATTTATTATATGATTAATATATTAATTAGAAATAGAGAATTAATTTGTTTATTTATTATGTGATTAATAAATTAATGTGAGCTGAGTGATTAAATAATTGATTTGTTAATTTATATGATTGATAAAATTAATGTGAAATCAATTAGAATTGATTAATAATTAATTAGAATTAATTGAGAATTAATTCGGGATTAATTGGAATTAATCAAATGTGTAAGGGGTGAATTGTAATTGTTCAATAGTTGAACAAAAGAAGCAATTCTCGAACCTACCATCATATTGACGGTTTTGGGAGCTCTTTTAGGGTTTCTAGAAGCCTCCTAATAGTAGATAAGGAAATGATTTGAATTAGGATTAAATCCATTATTTAATCAATACAAATCTTGTTTTGCCTACTATAACATCCCAAAAACAGCGATAAAACTTTTCATTTTAAAATCATTAATTCTATACATCAGATGTCTCGAAGTCAACCATGATACAAACTATCACAATGATCAGAGTAAAAGTAATCACAAGTGCAGAAACATGAGGGGGATAATATGCCATCATGGCGGGGCCTTCCCTTTCGTATCGGAAGTACCTGAAAACATAAACATAAACAGTAAGCCCAAATCTTAGTGAGTTTCCCCAAAGTACCACATGTCATATGAATCAGTGAGCCCAACCCTAGGGTGTATTCCAACGCAACATACAATAACAGACCTAGCCTTGGGGCCCAACCCTAGGGCCTAGCCTTGAGGCCCAGCCCTTGGGTTTATTTCAACCCAATCATACAAACATGAAAGAATCAGAAAGACAGCTATCATCCTACATAATACAATCTAGTAGGCGGGCATTGGTGCCTTTGACCCATAAGTACAATGAGAAAACTCACCTCTCAATTATTTCTCAATCGCTACTGCTCGCACCACCAGAATATTGAGGCTACGCTCCACCTATGTAGTCACACCAGATAAACCCTTAGCTTTTCTTCCAAAAATCGATAGTTTACCAAAACTCAACTCAAGCCAAAAGTCAACGATCAAAGTCAATAGTGAATGTTGACATTATTCAACCGCCACGCCGTTTCTATCCTTAGCCATGATGTCGCCCTTAAATATCCAGACATACGGGTTTTTCCCAACTGCCATACCGTGGTGATTTAGGCTTAAGGACTTGGAGGTTGAATCGATAAGGGTAAATGGTCTATAAAGATGTTTAAATACTCCTCAAACCCTAAAATTTAGGGTTTCACCCAGACACTAGTACGCCTAGCGTATATATGTGTACACCCAACATATTAGTGTGTGCCCTAGTATGCTTAGTGTACTCAATGGTACGCTCAGTATACACCTCCTGCCCTAAAATTTACCATTTTGCCACTAGGGCTTCTTAGGACTAATTCCAACCAAATCCAAGGACCAAATCGACAAAATTAAAAACCTAGGGAAGGATTTGAAAATACCTGTAATCTGGGATATTACACGAGTTCAAAGAAAATGCTTCATTTTTACCATTTCAACTTGAAATCTTGCTACTTTATCTCCTTCCTTCCATACTGACAAATTTTACTCGGTTGAAGAGTTAGTAGATGACCTAGTTGCTCTTGTATGTCATCATTACTAAAGTGTCTGGGAGCGGGTCTTGTCTCCTCCATCCTATTAATTTGCAACCTCTTTCTTAACAAATCATTAGCATTTAGGAAAAGATGATGACGAATATATACGAGTTTGTTTGTTTCATGGTACGAATGCATATCTTCATTTCAATTAGGACATGCTCTGTACCCTTGCCCGCTCCAACTTGATAGACTACTACGAGCTAGAAAGTTGTTTATTGTCCACATCAACATAGCTCTCATCGTGAAGAATGTGTTTATGGTTGTATTTTTAGCACATACGCCTGAGTTACACAAAATTTTAAGTTCTTCCACCAATGAATTAAGGAAAACATCCATATCTTTAATAGGTGCTTTAGGGTCGGGAATCAACAAAGTCAGCCTGAATGATGACTCTTTCATACAAATCTTGTATGTGGTGACTATGATTGTAACACTTAATTCCTGGTAAGTATTTAATTCGAGGTTTCTTGTATTTGTTCTGGGACTCAACGAGTTGATGGCCCAACTCCTCGAGTATGGTCGTGACCGTGGGAGAGTTTAAGTGGCCTAATCGACGATTTGGGAGCCTGACTTGGTGAGTAGGTGTTGTTTGAGTGAAACCCTAAATCTGAGGGTTTGCACCCTATTTAAACAACTTATCCCAGCCTTCTTCATCCCTATCATCCCATAAGAAAGTATATCGAAACCCTATCCTTGTTTGTGTGCTCTAAGGCCATTTTAGTGGGTTATGAAGCTTAAGAAGAGGAAAGGAGCTTGAGAGTGCATGTTAGGGCTCAGAGATCCAGGAGATTTGTTCCATTTCTAGTTCATCCAAGGTAATAATCTCTTGTCTTGGTCTTCTATGTGATTATTCATCTTTGGAGTTGGGATTTTGGGGGCCTTCTAATCCATTTTCGAATTATGAAGGGATGAATGGAGTTTGAATTCAGATACGGGCCTTAGGAGGGGTCACATGGCATAAAGGTGCCAACTTTATGCTCATGAGAGCCCCATGCCTCTTGTAGGTCACTTCTTATGGATTTTGAGCCAAAAATCCCTTGCATGTGCATCAAGTTCAGGTCTTTACATGTAAAATGGGCATTAGAAGGCCAGATCTATGGTTTTGGTGTGTTAAGACCTCTTTAGATCGACTGTACGGTGGTGGTCAAGAGTGAACTCAGCGAGTCGTTCTTGGGACTCGACGAGTCGGAGCGTAATGTCCATGAAATCCATTTTTCGAAGGACTAGATGAGAGAAAGGAAGGTATCTTAGTTGTTCATGTTCATTAGGGGGACTGAGAGTAATAGGACTCGATGAGTTCTTAGAGCATGCTCGGCGAGTCCAAGGGAATCTCCCAAGGACTCGACGAGTTGTTCATACAACTCGGTGAGTCGTAGACGGGACGTGTTCTTAAGAGGGAGGTGGAATCAATGAGTTCGAGTCTGATGAAGTTGGCCCTGAGCGTAAGATCTAAGGAGAACCCGTCAATTTCTTGCCAGACTCGATGAGTGGAGATGGGGATTGCATCGAGTTGAAGGGTATGGACTCGACGAGTTGGTAGACCAACTCTGCGAGTCAGGTCAACTGGAAGTTGACTTTGACCAATGATGACTTTGACTAGTTTGGTATGACACCGATTAGGGTTGCATGCTCAAATGATTATCATTGAAGTGTTGTCGTTTAGGGCTCAAGGAGTCGAGGGTAGTCGACTTGTATGCCGAAGATAGTTCACACACTGTACGACATCGATATGAGTTACCTTCTAATAGGAGTAGATATAAGGCCACAATTTCGGCCCACCATCCGGGGTATTTGGTGGATGATTGTCTCTATGATAATTATCTTGATGTGTTTATGTGATATTGTCAAAACATTTTCCTATATGATATGCAATGTGTATGTTAGTGGTTGTAGTAGGGAATAGTTTTTCCCTAACATCGGTCGTTAGGATCAAAGGGTAGGTCAGCACCCAGATATGCCTAACTGTATGATTATATCTTGATATTGTATGATAGCAGTAGGGGTGAAATAGTCCCCGGTTACCGGTTCAAAGATACCGATGACAGGTACCGGTTGAAAGATACCGATGACGATTACCAGTTGAAAGATACTAATGGCAGATACCAGTTGAAAGATACCGATGGAAGTTACCGGTTGAAAGATACCGATGGTATGATATTGTATGTGGTATGATGGTGGAAATCACTAAGCTTTGTGCTTACAGTTTTGGTTTTGGTTTCAGGTACCTCTTCTTCGAAGGGGAAGGAGCCGACGGTGTAGCAACGCATTACACATACACACATGGTTTCCGCAATGGGTTTCTGGGATTGTACTATGATTTTCTTTACTTTTGATGTCATGGTTTGGTACACAACATTATGATTTTGTAATGTGTAGCTTTATTGACAATGTTATGGTAAAATGTTTTATAAATTATTATTTCGAAAATGAAATTTTTGGTCTCGAAATTTGGGATGTTACAATGATCAACCATGTGCTATGTGGATTACATATGTTACCAAATGGATTAAAACCAATAGGTTAAAGACCTAGGCATACATTATGGGGTTCACTCGAGAAGTCTGGGTATTTTTATCAAAATCTTGCCAATGTTCCCCATTAACGAGATGACGCATGACACCATCTTTTGATCATCTGGTACTATACCAAATTATATTTTGGGGTGTGCCTCAAAAAATATAAACATCATAGTCTAGAGGACATAGGAAAGGTATTGTAACACCTTATGAGCTACTTTCTTATCCTGGTGTTTTTATTGATCCATAGAATCTCTTTACAAATGGGAAAAATATGTAATGACTCTTGTTCTTTCCGAAAGTGAAAACAATCATTTTTTTCACACATGTATAGACTTGTACCTCAGACCAATGTTCTTGAGTTTCTTTTTGGCTAGATAATGTGAAAGGGAAACCTTGTTGTCTTTGGGAAATGTTGATTGCAACAAATCAAGGAGTTCATCAAATGAACTATCAGTCTATTTGTTGTTCACCTTGTTATTCATTAAAATTTCTAAAAAATTAAAAGAAGAGAAAGTTCTACAAGGATAAAATTTAGTTTCCACTTCTTCAAATAATTGTGCAAAATCATCATCCACACCGCTACCCCTATATTCGAGGTTGTAACACCTGCAGATTTGAGGTAGTCATCCAGCAATTTGAAAGGGGATGTTGTACGTAAGCACTAAAATGACTTTTTGATAGAAAGTTATTTAAAATAAATAACCTTAACCGAAGTAGTATTATATGTGATAAGGATTTTGTACATATAGAGAATGCTGAAATCCAATTTCATATGAAGAAGTTATGCTTCTTCAAAGTTTTTTTTTTATTAAAATGATACGACTCTATGTATCGTAAAAAGTGATTTTTTTATAAATTACTTTTTAGCCTAAGTGATTTGACCAAAATTCATAGTTGTCGTTAAACCGAGAGTGTGCATACAGATAATGTCTAAATCCGACTTCATGAAATGAACTTATGATTTTTTGAAGTTTCAACTTATTACTATGGGCAAAGAAATCGAAATTCTAAATGATTGATTGTTAGACGAAACAATCTAAACGAGAATTAAAGATCTCATAAATATGAACCCTACGGTATAAAGACCGTTAAGAACGAAGTTCATATGAAGGTGTTACCTTAATGAAAGTTGTAAAGCTCTTCGAGAGGATTTTGGGAATATAAAGAACATCAAAAACTGAACTCGTATGAAGAAGTTATGAATTTTCAAAAATCTAGAAATTTGCACACGCTAATACGCATTGTGCGCAATGATGTGGCACCACGAGAGAGCGCCACGTGGCAATGTTGGGCGGCCAAAATCTTCGAGAGACATGGCGATATAGCACCACGAAAAGGCAACACATGACCCATGGAGGCTGTGACACACGACATGTTCTAGAAAGATAAGGTGTGGGTGAACCGGAGCTTGACATGTGACAGAAGGCAACATGAGCCAGCACACCCCTGAGGCGCAACACCCCCCCCCCCCCCCTGAACTTTATATATAGGATGCAAAAAATACTCATTTACCCACTCCATTTCTTACATTTCTCTCTAGATAAACTTCCAATTCAAGATATGATTTTTATGGATTTTTGAGATAATTTAGCAAGGCTCTCGAGTAGCCAGTAGCCCAACAAAATAGGGCTTTCAGTTTCAAGATTATGTCTGTGTGTTTTCCTAATTTTTGCCAACTCTCTGTAAGTTAAGATACACTCTTTTGCTTTTAGTGTAACTTATAATTATAGTCATAAGTGATTATTATGAACCTATAAATAAGATTTATTAGTTATTCCACGTCATTGTATTAATTGATTTACTTACATGGATGATGTTTAGGCTAGATTTAGTGAGATGTTTAAAGTGAAATTTCCAAACAATATACTTTGTATACCAAACAAACCCTACCTTCGATATGATCCTACCTGGTCATTCTTTATTTTATAGATCTTGATGTAGACATTGAGATTAGTGAGGAATCTAGACTATAGTTAGTCACTAGGAACATTAGACTAAGACTTAGTATAAATCATACTTAGGTCACGTTAGAAGAAAAACTAAGGTGTTAGGTGAAACTCTGCCCAAATCACCAGTCATGCACGTGAGTCAGGTGAGTGCATAGTCCCTTTCATGAACATGACTTTAATACAAGCATTAAATATCTATTAGAAAGTTTATATGTGAGATATATGATTATTTCTTGGTTTATGTGTTAGAAATGTATTTTAGGATATACTATATGCAAACCTTATATGGTTCTATATATTTTAAAGATATATATATATATATATATATATATATATATATATATATATATATATATAAAATCAAATGACAACAATAATATAAATATTATTAGAGATAAGAATAAATGTATATTAATGTCTAAATACTATCTGTCGAATATACATACTGGAATAGGATAAGGTTTGTATAAACAAAGTTGGTATTGGTAGCTTAGTAGTATACTCGTTAATGAGATTAGATTTATTATAGATACCTAGTTCAGTTAATTTTGGTATCAGGTGGTCTCATTTGGGATATGCATGTGAAAGTTAGGAACAAGATTTGATTTCTGTTCCTTGACACAATTAGGTTTTAATGGTATGAAAATATGTACCGGAGTACAAATTGTATTCCATTTTGGATGATCGGAAATGGT